>NC_035109.1:150480345-151140345 GCF_002204515.2 Aedes aegypti
TTCAAAAGTCCACAAGACGTGGTCTGAGTTGTTTCAATATTGATCGTCGTCAAGGTCTGTTGTGTCGTTCATGAACAGTACTTTACTATTACATGACTTGAACCATCCCCATGGCCGGACTGGTCGAACAATTAGCTTTTTTCAGTACTATGATAGGAAATTGCAAGGGACAGTTGGATGTAATGGAAGTTTAAAACTAGACGAAGGACGGTGGAAGACAAAGATTGTTTTAAATCCTCCGCAGTCCACACCAACCTTACGGAAAAAAGGGGTCTTGAATCGCTTCAGTCACGTTTTGGGCTGTTCTATTAAGCGGGATTATCTCCTGAATTTTTAAACGGCACCTACATATATGTTCACTAGTCTTAAATAGTCTGTGTTACAGAGAAAACTCAAAAATTAGCCACCGACGTTTTGTTTAAAACACTCTTGCACGTAGCTCAGTTATATACCAAGAATTAACAGGAATCAATCCATCGGATGGTTGCTAATCATAAACCTAAAATAGAAAAAATATGTATTGAACAGAAAAATATAAAGATAGTTTTAAAATTCCCATATCCTGTAATTAGGAAATTTTGACGTTTCACTCAACATATCAACATGGAAAAATTTACATCGCACAGTTTGCTTTGATGAAACCATAAAAATATTATAGTGTGGGCAAGATACGTCAAAAAGGGGTGAATTAAAGTTTATAGCGAGCTAGCGTAAAGAGCTGGATATTGCGCTAGAATGTGTAATGCGAAGAGCCGGGCTCAACAGCCGAGGTACGATTTTTACGAAATCCAGTCAATTTGTTTGCTTCGCGGATGATATGGACATTGTCGGCCGAACATTTAAAAAGGTGGCACTTGTACACCCGCGAGGCAGCAAAAGTTGGACTAGTTGTGAATGCGACCAAGACAAAGTACATGCTAGCTGGTGGGCGGAGCGCGACAGTGTTCGCCTAGGTAGCAGTGTTACGATAGACGGGGATACGTTCGAGGTGGTCGACGAGTTTGTCTACCTTGGATCCTTGCTGACGGCTGACAATAACGTTAGCCGTGAAATACGGAAGCGCATCATCAGTGGAAGTCGGGCCTACTCTGGCCTCCAGCAGAAGCTGTACCATACAAAACGCTCATATCCAGAAGGTGGCCAAAGCTGGAAGGATAAGATGGACAGGGCATGTTGCAAGAATGCCGGACAGCAACCCTGCAAAGATGGTGTTCGCTTCGGATCCTCGTACCAACCGAAAGGCGTGGAGCGCAGCGAGCTAGGTGGGCGGATCAAGTGCGTATCGATTTGGCGAGCGTGGGGCAGAACCGAGGATGGAGAGATGCGGCCACGAACCGAGTATTGTGGCGTAATATTGTTGATTCAGCGTTATCTGTTTAGATGTTTACTAAATAAATGAAATGATCGTTTTCGGATGCGTTTATGGCGGATTTTATGCTCGTTACTAGATTCATAATCTTGTGATGCACATAAGTCCTGTCCTTCATGTACTCGTAGAGTTCATTGACCTTCTTTCTGACCTCCATCAAGTTCGAATTCCTCGTTAGGCCTTCCTGACAAATGCTGTTGCGGTGTGAACGATGGGCGTCTAGTCCTGCTTGGAGTCTAGAATTCTCACCTTGTAACGCTCTGCTCCTACTTGCTGGTGTCTCCTGCAGTGCTACTGGCGAACGTTGTAGCTTTCCGCTTCTCGCGAACGCGTTGGCGTTGTCACCAAAGACAAATTAAAGACCTCCATGTCCCTTGCAGTTGCCCAAAATTTTATGGCTCATAAGGTAATCTAGAATGCCGTGATAAGTGTACTGCGATCTGTCAAACCTGGGTACCTTTTGCACACCCGAGTGACCAAATGCAGTACTAGAAGTGGTACCCAATCTGGACCCGAGTGTGACGGACCTGTTGTCACCCTCTGATGCTTCAACCTCCTTTACGGTATTATCTGAGATGTTCTGCATTTATATTGGGTCCCCCCTCCAAGTCGCTACCTTGGTTCAACTGTGCCTACTTTTACCGGCTAAGGTGGCGAATTTGGAACGTACTCGGAGGCTTATCAAAGTTTTAACGGGACGGGGAAACCGCATACAGGGAAGTGGAATAGCACGGAGATTCAACAGAGCCCACTGATGAACCTCCGCCCCTAGGTAGACCATGCTTGAGCTCCTGGTCAAATGGACCAGAAACTCGGCTACCTCCTGGAGGAAGTGCCAAAGGTGGTTTTCCATACGGCTGTATTAAACAATAGAAATATAAGTATATGCTTCTGTAGTAAACGAACGATGATTGGATAAATTTACATCCATCCGCTACTGCAATGGTTACAAGAATGAATTCACACGCTTCCTATCACCCGATCTTTCTCAGCTGAAACCCACAAACCAACGCAACACGAAATACATTGCAAATCTTCCGTTCTTTCTCCGCATCAGCCGATTCCAATACAGTTGCATTCTTTTGAAGCCGATGCAAACTTTCGTTCAGTTTTTACTTATATGACATGTTCACACACTGATTCCGATTAGGGGTGCTCAGTTAACATGTTGAAGCTGACTCGATCACACACAAAAGGAAAACTAGTAATATTATTTAACATTCCTACCATGACTACCACAGCTCCTACTTATTAAACACATACATGGATGAGTTACGCTTAGGAATGGCAAGAACCCCAATCTTCCACCTGTACTCATGTCAATTTGTATTTGTATTTCTCTCATGATTCAAATGTTCTAGAACAAATAAAATATTTTCGCATATCCAACGAGTTTAATACAGTCATCTCTCCCTTACTCGATATTGAAGGGACCATCGAGTTAGGGAGGTATCGAGTTACAGAACACAAAACCAATGCAACTGCGATCCAAGGGATCATCGAGTTAGCCATGAAAACCAACTTTTACTATGGTTCTCTAACTCGAGATACGGAATATCGGAATACGGAATACGGAATATCGAGTAAGAGAGAGTTAACTGTATTAGAAAATTAAGTGAAATGAAGAAATGCATTCTGGTCATAGGCAGCGTCCATTTATTACGTAACGCTAAAATTGGAAATTTTTGACCCCCTCCCCCCCCCTCCGTAACGCTTTTTGTATGAAAAATTTAAAATTTTTGTATGAGCCGTAACGCTTGAGGCTACTCCCCCCCTCCCCCTAGAGCGTTACGTAATTTCTGGATGCCGCCATATTGACGCTTACGTCGACTATGCGAACATGAGCAGTTTTGGAACTTCCATCAGCAGCAAGAATGTTTGTACGCATAGTAGGCCGTGAGTTTAGCCTTGATTTTGATCAAATGATAGTGTCAAATTTTGGTTCACCAAAATTGAAAGTTTTCAAATTTTCTGTAGGTTTTAAAGTTCTCTACTTAATCACAACGATTTCATCAAATTATGCATTTCAAGGTGTTCAAATTCAAATCCATCCAAGATGGGACGTCCCCTGAATCGATCCAACCCGACCCGTCGTGCCATTCGAACGTTGAGCAATCATCACCTGGTTATCGAAGTGTCCGAAGACGGCCATGTTCAAGTCGTTTCGCAATCCATCCGATCCATGTCAAGCCCCGACGATCCTCCGGAGTTAACAACCAGTATTGTCAACGCCCCGCCTCTACATCCAACGATCTTCGACGGAACGTACCATTACGATGAGGAAGACGTCAATTCCGAGTGGACCGTATCTTCGGAAAGTATCCCATCGGAAACCAGTGACTCGGAGATGGCCCTAGAAGAAGTCGTAAGTAAACAGGTTTGTTCTGTTCCGGTGATTGAACCGAGTGGCGAAAGGGCGGAAGCGCGGAAAAAGTCCATTTCTGTGGTGGGGAATTTTAGGGGTCAAGCCGTAGGGACTATGATAGATCCGGATAGTACGGTATTGATGCAGCTTTCCAGGGGAAGCTTCGGTGGATACAACGAAATACTGGATTGTATGGCTGATGTGGATGAGATGTTAAACAATCAGCAAAGCGTGGTGATTTTGAAGTACCCGGATGGGAATGATTCGCAACGATCTACGAGGACACCGAAGAGCCACGTGGAAACGGTGAAGAACATGATGGAGATGACCGAGGACATCCTACGGCGCGTTCAGGGTTCATCACGGGAATCAATTCTTGTGAAGCTACAAAATACTTTGGGGGAGATCCTGCGTCAACCGGAAGATACGATCGCGATTCATACGTTTTCCAGAGAAGATACGGAACATCCTAGGTCAAAAGCGTTCATAGGATACTTTAAAAAAGACGATGATGCTGCACTGTTTGTCCAATTTCATGAGTCAAACAATGAAATTGTAAAAAGCTTCTCTGGTTGTGAGGATGAAGAACAAATGGGCGTTGAGCGATTGAAAAGTTTCCTTCAAGAGTCGTTGCACAGTCAAGAGCAAATTCTGGGACGAACTTTGGAGATCGAACCGGAGATCACTATCAGCAGATCAGGAAACACTGTTATTGGTGTCTTGAGCTTTCCAAATACATCGTCTGCGTTGGTAAGGACAAATGTGGACAACTTTCCTGTGGAGCAAGAGCGACCAGAAATGGTTCGCTCCATGAAGGATCTTCTGCAGAACTTAGTTCAGCAATCTTCTGGGAAGCTGCTAGTTCAAATGCACTCGGAAAGCGATCGGAGGACTTTAGTGGATCAAATCAAAAGTGAATTGGACGAGTCTATCAAAAGTGGCACAGCGGAAAGCGAAGTGTCGGCTATCAGCGTTAGAGAAAGCGATGATAAAGTCATTGGAGTCCTAAGCTATTCAGGAGGATCCATAGTCATTCAAACGTCAAGTAAAAACTGGATTCACGCTCATTCTAGCAGCGATCCGAAAGACTTACTAGCAAGCATGCGACTTATGATCGAGTTGTTTATCATGAGCAGTGAACTAACCGACGTTGATCTGCGATCCCTAGCCTCTATCATCGTTCAAGCATTCCATAGCGCTCGTGTTCAAATTTCCGATGAATTTCGCAATGAACACGTGCTGCAAAAGATAAAATTCGTCATCCATCAGCTAATGAATCCCTCGAGCAGGGAAGATCCCCTTCTGATAATCAACCAAATTCGAAATACTATGGAAGACATCGCCAGCCCTGAGTTTGCGGCGGGTCCCTCTGAAGAACCGTATTCTACCGATGTGCTGATAAACTACTTGGACGAACTTATCTGTGAGGAAAACACCCAATATGACGACGCCCTGATCCTTCGCACTCTCCGTGGGGCTCTCCTTGATGTTCTGATCCACTACGACCTTTCCCTGTCAGCCGCTCTCGAAGAACTCCTGGAAGTGATTAAAATGGTCCCTGCAGAAAATGTCGAGCTACACCCACCGTCTACCGTCGTCAGTTCTCCGGGAATGATAAACATAGCCAACGAACCTTTCCTACTGGAACGGTTCTCCTCCGATCACCCGTCTCGCGAAGTGGTTCAAAAAATTCACAACCTTCTGGGAGACGAAGAACCCTCCGAAGGGCGTGAAGTATCCTACCTCACGACTTTCCAAACGCTTTTCCTAACCCTGCTTCGAATCATCGGTGGATGGAGCCTCCGAGTGAAGTCCTTTCTTAGCAAGGAATCTCGGCAGACTGATTCGACGAAGCAGGAGTCCGAATCCAAATTAGAACCAGAACCGGGAACGTCTATCCAGCGGAAACCATCCGTATCGTTCCATCTGCTGAAACATCCGAATGATGCCGACGAGCGAACACCTTCGAACATATCGCAACAGCTAGAAGACGAACGGCAGAAGCTCAACAGTGCGATCGACGATTTGCGAACATTTCTGGAAGAGTCCTTGAACGTCCCGGACGCGTGGGACCGGCAGCGGAAGGGATCACGTTTGGAGTTCTCCGGTGGACGTACCGCAGTGAAACAACGAATGCTTCATCTGTTCTCCAAGCTGCTGGATGAAGCGGGTAAACTGAAGGTGACGGAAAAGTCGTGCGACTCAATACATATTCATCTGGACTCGGCATCCGGTGAGCTGGAACGTAAGGAAGGAGCGCAGTATGTGGTGCTGAGTGGAAACGTCCGCGATCGGCAGCACAATTTGGGGTTGTTTTTCGAGGCCAGAATGATGGATTTGGAGGAAGCTTCCAAGGTGGAATCGGAGGTGGAATGCGTGACAGAAGTTCGGCGGCTGTCGGATGAATCCGAAGAACTGGATGCGAGCGAACTTGTGCCGGAAATTGTGAACTCCTGTCTAGCCGAAGTGGGAAGTGAGCGGGAGGAAGATGTTGAACAGGAGGGTGGTGGAGTCGGCGAGTTTCGTTTGCAGGAGACTTTGAGTAGGTACTTCGAGCTGATTCAAAGCTACATGCAGGAGACGATGGATCCGATGCGGGAGGCGTTGGGTTTTATTTTAGAGAAATTGGCTGCTGCAGGAACGGAAAAGATCCGGGAGATACGGTCAAGTTTTATTCAAACCAGTAGCAATTTTGAGCAGAGTTATATTGTTGAGGAGCAGGACAGTCGAGAGGAAGTCGTGGAAGCTCGGGTAGAAGGTGAGTTGGGACGGTAAAATATGGTTATGGATTCGTTTCATGGGATTTGTTTTCAGATTTGACCCAACAGGCGACGTCGGTTCAGTGTGTGGCTTCCGTTGCTCATCAGAGCATTCAAAACGACGAGTTGTTGATTGTAAGTATCGTTTTCACAAAATATTAGATAACTTCTATTATTTTTCAGTGTCAAAATTGAGTTTAAAAATCATGGTTTATGTGTAGTAGGGTGCCAATGAAAATCGATTTTTCGAATTTCAAAAAATGGTAGTGCTCAAAAGTTTTGTCTCCTCGAAAAAAGTCCCCATGCAAAATTTGAGCTCAATCGGACTTCATTAAGTGGACCCCCAAAGCGGTCAAAGTTTGGCTTTTTTGACCCATGAAAAATCTCCATGAAATTTCCGAAATCGAAATTTTTTTTTTGATGCCAGATGTCTTAGAAATGCATGAAACGTCGAGATCTGGTGTTATTTGGAAAAAAAAATTTCTGAAAAAAATCGGCCTTTTGAGTTGGGGGAGTGAATTGAATTTGAAATGAACGATTAGAATTCAATTGCTGAGAAATTCAAGGCAATAGTATTGAAACATATCCTTTATCATTGTTGGTCACTGAAAGCATATTATATGTGATATTTCATTAGGGTGGTTCATTTACTTTCCATTAGGGTGGTCCTTTTTGTTATAAAATAAAAAAAATAAAAAAATAGAATTTTAATTGAATATTGAAGACAAAAGTATAGGAACATCTCTCACATTATCGTAAGCCATTTTCTACATTTAATATGTGGTATTTTATTAGGGTGGTTCACTTATTTTCCATTGGTGTTTGCCGAAAATTTAAGAAAAAAATCAAGAAATTTAGAATTTGATCCTTTTTTTCAGCACAATAGTATTTTAACACCTCTTTCAAAATCGTAGGCCATTGTCTTCATTTTTGTTTTGAGAGGCTTTAAATTCCTCTGAATTCATGCGCCTCTAGTTCCATTTGGATACTGTTAACATATTTCATTAGGGAGTTTCTCTCATTTTCCATTAGGGTGCATTATTTTTCGTATAGTTTGAAACCATGATTTCTCGCAAAAGTCTCGTCCACTTTCCTTAATTATGGTGTCATTGTAAAAATTTCAACCTTAATATCTACAGACCGAAAGATTATGGTGTGGACTACTACATAATATTTGCGTAATGTGCAACGAAAAATGTAAAGGTAACTTAGTTAACAACAAAAGAGTTTTCTAGAAAGCCTCTCATTGTTAGAAAGGTCCTTTTGAAAAGTTTTGCGTGATTTTCATTCGGAATGCAACACTTCACTAAGCTGAACCAGTTCGGAGTCCTCGTCTCATACAAAATCCGCTTGCTATTTCGTGATTTCAGATGCACTCATCTCAGAGATCAAGCATTGAGCCTCAGTGACTTTTCCACTTTAGTTTTGCAAATTCCGAAGGAAATTGCAGATAAAATTCTGAAGGAAATTCTAGAGGAAATTCCAGAGGGAATTACGAAGGAAATTCCAGTGGAAATTCCGAAAGAAATTCCAGAGAAAATTCCGAAGGAAATCCCAGACGAAATTTCTCAGAAAATTCCATAGGAAATTTCGCAGGAAATTCTAGAGAAAATTCCGAAGGAAATTCCAGAGGAAATTCTAGAGAAAATTCTGAAGGATATTCCAGAGAAAATTCGGAAGGAAATTCCAGAGAAAATCCCGAAAGAAATTCCAGAGGAAATTCCAAAAGAAATTTCAGAGAAGAAAATTCTAGGAGAAATACGGAAGGAAATTCCAAAGGAAATTCCGAATGAAATTCCAGAGGAAGTTCCGAAGGAAATTCCAGAGGAAATTCAGAAGGAAATTCCAGAGGATATTTCGAAGCAAATTCCAGAGAAAATTCCGAAGGAAATTCCAGAGAAAATTCCAGATAAAATCCCGAAGGAAATACCGAAGGAAATCCCAGAGGAAACGAAAATTATAGAGATACTTCCGAAGAAAATTCAGAAATAATTTCAAAGCTTCAAAAGAAATTCCGAATCAAATTTAGCATGAAGCTCCAAAAGGAATTCCGAAGGAAACTCCAGAAGAAATTCCGAAGCAAATTGCAAAGTAAATTTCGACGAAAATAACGTAGAAAATTCCAAATCCAATCCCGAAGGTAGCTCCAAAAGAAATTCCAATCGAAATTCCAAAGCAAATCCCGAAAGAAATTCCAAAGGAAATTTAAAAGGAAATTCCATAAAAATAAATCCGAATGGATTTTTGAAGGATATTCCGAAACAAATTCCAAAGAAAACTCGGACGAAAATTGCGCAGAAAATTCCAAATATAATTCCGAAGCCAGCTCTAAAAGAAATTGCAAAGGAAATTCCATAAGAAATTTCAAAGGAACTTCCGAAGCGAATTCCAAAGGAAATTCCGAAGGCAATTCCAGAAGAAATTCCCAAAGAAATTGCAAAGGAAACGCCGAAGAAAATTTTGAAAAACTGAAAAAGGAAATTCCGAAAGTAATTCCTGAAGCAACTGAAGAAATTCATGAAGAAATTCCAAAGGAAATTCTGAAGTAAATGAGATATGAAGTTCCGAAGAATACAAAGGAATTTTAAAGGATACTCCTAAGAAAATTCCGAAAAAACAATTCGAAGGAAATTCCAAAGTAAATTCCGAGAAAATTCAACGGAAATTTCGATGAAAATTACGTAAAACAGTCCAAAGGAAAATTCCGTTAAAAATTCCAATCAAAACCTCTAAATAAAATTCCGAAATCTCCATAGGAAATTCTAAAGATTATTCCAAAGGAAATTCCGGGGAAACTCTACAACAAATTTGGAAGTAAACTTCAAACGAAATTCCGAAAAAAAATTCAAAGAGAATTTTGAAGGAAGTAATAAAGGAATTCCAAAGGAAATTCTGAAGAAAATTTGATAAGTAGCCTCAAAGAAAACTGCAAAGGAATTTTAAAGGATACCGAAATTCCAAAGCTAATTCCGAAGGAAACTAAAAGAAATCCAACGGAATTTCCGAAGCAAATTTCAGAAATTTCGCAATTCTGACGAAAATTGCGTAGAAAATTCCAAAGGAAATTCCGAAAAAAATCCAAAGGAAATTGCGAAGAAAATTCCGTGGAAAATTCCAAAGGAAATTCCAAAAACTACATAGGAAATTCCATAAAAAAATTCAAAGCAAATTCCGAATGAAATTCAAAAAGGAACTTCTAAGGAAATTTCGAAGAAAAAATCACAGCTCCAAAAGAAATTCCAAAGGAAACTTCGATGGAAACTTTCAAAATATAAGGAAAATCCCGAAAAAAAAATAAAAACTAACTGAATAAAATTCTAATAGAAATTCTGAAGCACATTCCAAAGGACATTGCGACGACAATTCTGAAAAATATCCAAAGCATATTCAAAAGGGAATTTCTAAGGAAATTCCAAACAAAATTCCAAAGCAAATTGCAATGAAAAAAGGAAGTTAAAAGGAAATTTCGTAGAAACTTTCTAAGGAATTTTCTATGGAATATCCAAAGCAAATTAGTAAGGAAATTTTCAAGAAAACTATGTAAAAATTTCAAAGAAAATTGTAAAGGAAATTTCTAAGAATATTCCGAATTAAATTTCAAAGGTCCAAAAGAAATCCCAAATGAAATTCCGAAGAAAGCTCCAAAGAAAATTTCGAAGGAAATTCCAAAGTTAATTCCAATGCTTCGAAAGAAATTCCAAATAATATTTCGAATACAATTCTGAAGGAAGCTCCAAAGATAAATACACAGGAAATTCCGAAACAAACTCCAGAAGAAATTCGGAAGGAAACTCCAAAGAAAATTCCAACGCAAATTTCAAAGGAAACTCAAAAAGAAACTCCGAAGAAAATTCCAATGAAAAGTTCAAAATGAAATTCCGAAGGACACTTCATAGGAAATTTCGAAGGAAATACCACAGAAAATTCAAATGGGCACTTCTAAAGATACCGAAGAAAATTCCACAGGATATTCCGAAGCAAATTCAGGATAAATTTCCAATTTTGATGAAAATTCCGTAGAAAATTTCAAAGGAAATTTCGTAGAAAAGTCCAATAAAAATTTTTAAAAGAAATTTCGAAGGAATTCCGATTAAAATTCCAAAGGAAACTCCAAAGAAAATTCCGTTGAAAACTCCAACGAAAAAATCCATATGAAATTCCGACGAAATTTCTATAAGGAACTTTGTTACATCTTTGAAGAATAAACGAGAACTGATTGTTAAAACTGGAATTGCCTACGTTGTCACAACCGAATCGCATGTACTATGGCAAGCAGAAGGCAACGTACTTTTGTTTCGGGAATGAAGGAGCCCAAGGCTGAGAATCTCTTTTGAAAATATAAACTAAACACTTTTGTTGCCCTTCATCGTCGCCCATCAAGCTATTGTCATAATTTGAATACGTCAAAAAATATTTCATTCCTTTTTTATCTGTATTTTGATTATGGCAGTTTGAGTTGTGCTTCACTGAATTCACTGATTATTGTTATTGGAACGTTTTATTTTAACTATTCAAAAGAAAACCTTAATGAAAATATCTTAACGAAAAGTTGCATGCCAATGAAGAATCATGATTCAAAACTATACAAACAAAGTTGATTTTTTAGATCTGTTGAGAATTTTTTTTTAATTTACAAATTAAATAATCACCCTTATGCAAAACTGAGGACAATAGCCCCAATGAAATATCACATATTATATGTTAACAGTGGCCTACGATGACAAAGGAGATGTTTAATTACTCTTGTATTTTCTATTCCATTCAAATTCTCAATTTTTTTTAAAGGACCACCGTAATGGAATATAAGTGAGCCTTCCCAATTAAATATCACAAATCTAATGAAGGAAATGGCCTACGATGATGAAAGAGGTGATAAAATACTATTGTTTTTAATATCCCATTCAAATTATGATTTTTCGACAGAAAGGCCCACCGTAATGGAAAATAAGTGAATCACCCTAATAAGATACCACATATTAAATGTAGAAAATGGCTTACGATAATGTGAGAGATGTTCCAATACTATTGTCTTCAATATTAATTTTAAAATTCAATTTTTAATTTTTTTTTTTTTTAACAAAAAGAACCACTCTAATTAAATATCACATATAATATGCTTTCAGTGGCCAACAATGATATAGGATATGTTTCAATACTATTGCCTTGAATTTCTCAGCAATTGAATTCAAATCGTTCATTTCAAATTCAATTCACTCCCCCAACTCAAAAATTTACTAAGTCGCAAAAGGTCGATTTTTTGCAAAAAAATTTTTTTCCAAATAACACCAGATCTCGACGTTTCATGCATTTCTAAGACATCCGGCATCAAAAAAAAATTTCGATTTCGGAAATTTCATGTACACCCCCCCCCCCTTTGGAGATTTTTCATGGGTCAAAAAAGCCAAACTTTGACCGCTTTGGGGGTCCACTTAATGAAGTCCGATTGAGCTCAAATTTTGCATGGGGACTTTTTTCGAGGAGACAAAACTTTTGAGCACTACCATTTTTTGAAATTCGATGGCAAAATTTTTCCCATACATTCCATTGGCACCCTGTAGTAATATTATTTGAAATTGAAAGTGCTTTAGGAACAAGGTTTATACCTTTTTGGACTTATATAAGCGCTACCAGAATTTGAGATCGACGACTATTTAAAGTTGCTCAAAAAATTTTTGGAGTATAGCTCATCAGATCTAATTTAAAAATCGTTACGAGTGACCTTTCAGAATCTTGCAAACTAGGGTAAAATCCATACAGACTCATGTAGTTAGGTTGTATCATGTTTCGAGCCCAACGTTTCAACGTTATCCAAACCTCCGTTAAGTACAGGTCTTCAAATCTACAAACGAACCAGTGATCTCTCGAAAATTTGTCAACATCATCTACAGTCATCTCTCCCTTACTCGATATTGAAGGGACCATCGAGTTAGGGAGGTATCGAGTTACAGAACACAAAACCAGTGCAAATGCGATCCAAGGGACCATCGAGGTAGCCATGAAAACCAACTTTTACTATGGTTCTCTAACTCGATATCGAGATACGGAATATCGAGTAAGGGAGAGTTAACTGTATATTCATAAAGGCCCATGAAAATGTATTTCACCATTTTTGAGTTCAATTACCGCTCAAGGTTATACAAGAACTTCTTTGAGTACAGGCCTTCAAATCTACAAGCGTAACCAGTGACTTTTCGAAAGATTAGAAACAAGGTTGATGCCTTTTTGGACTTATAATATTACGCGCTTTCAAAATTTGTGCTCAATGACTATTTAAGACTAGTGGTCCCGGCAAACTTCGTCTTGCCATCAAGTAGGCTGTTGAAAAACGCAATGGATCCTTCTATACAAAATGACAGCTCCGTTCACTCTCGTTTTCTCTACTTTTCCGGTGAATACCCTGGGATTTTTATACATACAAACACGTCGGAACCCTTGAGGAACAAAACGGAGAAACTATTATTCAAATACGTTGACCCGTTCTTAAGCCATTTCGTGACATACAAACACCACTCCATTTTTATTTATATAGATAAGGTACCGCGGGGCAAATGGGAACGAAAAAAACGATAGTTCAAACAAATTGTTCAATCAAATTTTCAAATGTCAATATTTTTCAAATCCAACAACACAATCACGTTTTGGCAACATATTTGCTGGTGTGTGCATGAAACTAATCGAATAATTTCGAAATTGTGAAAACCTTGGAAGAAAGTTTTAGAATGAGCCAATGGTCCCACTTGCCTCGCTAAGCGGGGCAAGTTGGACACATCCAGTTTCATGCGTCAATCCACATCAGTAAGTCAACCATTACAATAATAGGATTGATAATTCATAGATTTTTAATTTTAAGTACATATTTGATGTACATACGGGATCAACCATAAAATACGTTACGTTTTAGGAAGAAACCCTTTATTTAATAGTATGTCACCTCACATTTAATATTAACTGAAAATTCCTCAATGAAAGCGTAAAGAGGTATTAAACATGTTCAAAATATATCGTTTATAAGTTGTTAATTAAAATGTAGAACATAAACAATCAATAATTGACGAAATTATAAATATGTTTTGTTATTTTTTATATGCATGGCAGAAAACCACCTTATGGGGTGGAATTGTTTTCTCTCTCTACTTAATTTGGTAGAAATAACAAATAAAGTTCAAATAAAATAGAAAAGTAATCGTTCTCATGATGCATTTCAAATTTCAGCTGTGTGTTTGTTCAATTTTGAAGTCGTATTTCAAAAATAAAAAATAAATTTAAAAATAAAGAATAATAACACTTTTCTACTCCCTCCTATGCAATTACGTAATTTGAGGTTGATCTTTTTTGATAAAAATCATTTGTTTGAATGTTTTAGTGCTACTCTCTAGGAGAAGGTATGAAACGTGTACGAAAAGTTTTGATTCTGGTTTTTGTTTTGATAGGTCCCACTTACCCCAGGTACAAATATATTCTGGGGTAAGATAGACCATCGAAAATTTCATATGAAATGAAAACAAAATACTGGTTTATCGTTAGCAGCTTGTAATAATACTCAAAATTATAGCATACTGATGGAAATTCGATTTAAAACACATTTATTTTTTGCGAGTCAATGCAAGACGTGGAACGTGTCACAATTTGTCATGCAAGTTGAAAATGGCGCTGAACTGACAACTGTTACATGAACCACATGGTAATAAAAACAACAATATGTTTAGTACTAAATACATTCCTTGTCATTGTATCTTCAACTTTCTAGAAGAATACCCCCATGAAAAACTTTTCCTAGTTGAGCTATGACGAAACGCCCCACTTACCCCGTATTCTCACTTGTCCCGCGGTACCTTATCCAAGAAATACTTGGAGCATAGCTCATCGGATATATAAGTGTAACGAGTGACCTTTCAGAATCTTGCAAACTAGGATAGCATTTATTCAGGCTCATTTATATAGGTTGTACCATATTTTGAGTTTAACGACTATTCAAGGTTATCCAAAATGGGGGTGGGACATTTCGCATAAAGACGATTCGCATAAATACGTTTGGCATAATGGACATTTGGCATTATTTGATTCATATGCCTTATTTAAAATGCTACCTGTTCTTTTATAAAACTGGTTTATGCGAAACATCCATTATGCCAAACGTCCGTATTCGAAACGTCCTTATGCGAAACGTCTTTATGCGAAAAGGGTCACCCCCATGCAAAATCTCTTTTAAGTACAGGTCTTCATATCTAGAGGCGGAAATAGTTATCACTCAAAGGTTTACAAACAACACTTGTACTCATATATGAAATTTTATTCCATCAAAAGTTCAACAACCGTTCAAGATTATACAAGCACTTATTTGAGTACAGGGCTTCAGATCTACAAACCAGGGATCTTTCGGACGATTAAGAACGTGGGTGATTTCTGTACGATCATATATATTTTTTTCTCCACCAAGATTTTCAACGTTGGCTTATCCAAGAACTACTTGGGTATTGGTCATTAGATCTACAGTGAAACATCCATGAATCGATGTTGCAAGACTCAATATCGAGTCATAGAACCATACTAAAATAGTAGTTTACGCAACAAGTTGCAGAATGATGATTTTTACAGCACGAGTCGTACATTTATCCAACGAAGCTCGCCGAGTTGGATAATTACGACGAGTTGCGTACAACATTTTTTGCCAATTTCGTAGAAGACCACTTGAGGGTACCAGAAACCATATCGAAATGCATTCACCATTATTTTACAATTTCTGAAAAATGTTGTGTAATTATTTATTACGCAACTCAAAACAGTTGCGCGATGAGAGAGCGTTGCGTAATAAATCATTACAGCACTGTTTTCAGTTCTGTTATGACTATTACCACATTGCATAATACAGTGCAGGAAAGTAGGCCGTTTCATGACAGATTGGCGTGATGAAAATCAGCCTAATACGATGAGAAATTGCAAAAACAAACTATGATGGTCCCCTCAAACTGCTTTCGAAAGCATTTCTGATCCATGACTCGATATTTCCATGAGTGGATAGTCCCTTCAGATATCGACTGATGGAGGTTTGACTGTATAAGCGCTAAAAGTGACCTTCAGAACCTCACAATTTAGGATTATATTCACACAGTCTCTTATACTTGAGTGTATCAAGTTATCCCTTGTATTCAGGTTTTCAGATCTAAGCGTAACCAGTGATTTTTCGTGACCCACATGTAGCGGGCCCCCCGGCTTGGTCACTGGTTTTTTTCGGAATATTGATCAATCTGTTTCTTCTCACAATTTTCTCCACAATTTTATTTATTACTAAAAAGTCGTCACAATTCACTAGCTTTCCGCCCTTAGAATCGTTCTTAAGGAATCGATGGAGACACTTTCACTTTCCCTCGATTCTGATCGCGTATGTGGGTGGTTCCACCAATTTCCCGAAATATACTTTATCCACCTTATAACACTCTCGACCCGAATTGACCCGCTCGTCAATTTGGCAGAAAATGCCCACTGAACTTTGAACGAAAATGTCGAAAACGAACGGCACACCTCGTCCGAACTGGGGGACCGTCAGAACAGCGCGCGTCGTACACACCCGGACTCCTCCGGTCAGAACTGCAACCCCCGCCGCCAGCGATCGGGGCGTTTTATCGCGCTCCCGCGGGGAACTCAATCTCCCAATCTGAAAATAAAGAGAGAAAAGCCAAAACGAGCGTTGCTCTGGCTCAGTTAGTGCAGCCATGTGACCGAGACCTTGTTGGGGCGTTCAGTCAGCGCTGTCGGGTGACCCACATACTGCCGCAAATCGCAAGCCACTTCCATCTGCATTTTTGTCAAAATTTAGTTGATAGCAGTCTTCAACATAACTTCCAATGATCTTTCAGCTGCACTAATGAGACAACTTTTTCTGTTCGGTGAAATTAGAAAGAAAACACCAAATCAAATGATGAAAACACCATGATGAAAAGTAATCGCATGTCAATCCCACTGCAGATTTCCGCATCGTGTAACGCAAAATTGAGCCGTGTTTTGGTCATCTTTATATTTTTCTCTCAAAGGTACAGGAGTGAATAGCAAATAGTGAAAGTTTTATTGAGATCGAAACATACATAAATTCTATAATAATAATTACATAATAATTATATTTAATAAGCATAAGCATAGATGACCGTACAATTCGTAGTTGCTACTCCGTGATTGACCAGAACAATCGAAGTTGCACAGGGAATTAATGAATGGGGCTTGGGATTAGCTTACCATTCTTCAATGTGCACAAATCGAGAGCTCAAATTTAAAAGTCAATAACGGCGCCGGCCACGTCCTTACGGTCATCGGGGAAGGGAAGGAATGTTAGTGTGACTACCGTTGTTACTAGAGACCGAGATCACCTCTGCATCTCCACGGTTGTCATGGAAAGGATATTGGGTTAGTGGGTAAGGTATAGATCTGGGAGTCACCAATGGTAGGTGATGCGATCCATGATATAATTACGCCTAACCGAATTTGCGAAATAATTCGATAATCGCATTGTACGTCGGACAAGTGTTCATCGCTCGCCCTCGCAAGGGCAAGCGATGCGATCAATAGATCAAACACAACTAACGGATCACGCCATTTTTCACTTCACCCGACCGACGCGTGACATGTTTGATCCTGCCCTCATCACCCGCCCCCGCAGGAGCAAGCGTCAAGGTCGAAGGATCAAACACAACTAACGGATCACGCCACTTTTCACTTCACCCGACCGACGCGCGACATGTTTGATCCTGCCCTCATCGCCCGCCCCCGCAGGAGCAAGCGTCAAGGTCGAAGGATCAAACACAACTAACGGATCACGCCACTTTTCACTTCACCCGACCGACGCGCGACATGTTTGATCCTGCCCTCATCACCCGCCCCCGCAGGAGCAAGCGTCAAGGTCGAAGGATCAAACACAACTCTATAATTACATAATAATTATATTTCTATAATAAGGCCGGAACAAATTTGAAATTTTACTTTTGTCCCCCCCCCCTTCAAAATTTTCAAAAAGTCATAAGGGGAAAATAAATAAATAATCTTATTTTCAGTGTTGATTTTCATTATTTTCCGTGTTTTTTGCTAGTTTTGTTTTTCGTCTTGACTGTATTACATGAGATAACATGTGTTATTGGATTACAAGTCCTCAATTTGTTTGTTTTACTGTAACAGTGTGGCCTATGAAAAAAGTTTTTTTTTATGATTCACGTGGATTCTTTTTCTTCTTGGCATTATGTCCCCACTGGAACAGAGCCTGCTTCTCAGCTTAGTGTTCTTATGGAGCACTTCCACAGTTATTAACTGAGAGCTTTCAGTGCCAAAGTTGCCATTTTCGCATTCGTATATCATGTGGCATGATATATCATGACCTTTAAAGCCCAGGGAACTCAAGGAAATTTCCATAACGAAAAGACCGGGAATATTACATACATTTGGACCAAATTGAAATAATCTAAATATGATTTCAAGTTGCATATAAGTGCAACATTTTCGCAGTCTTCTAAAAATTGTTAATAGCTAGAGTACAATTTGAAATCCGTTTTATGAAAAATGTTATGTGATCGATGTTAAGAATAAAAGAAATGTCGTGTTTATTATTCAAACATTTTGATTTGACGGATATATTAATTGAAAAATGATGACTTTTCCTGAATTTCCATTTTATTATTTTTTGTCCCCCCCCCCCTTTGACACATTTTGATGGAAGGTGCCAAATAAGATTTTAAGATTTGTTCCGGCCTAATTACAGAAAAAAAAAACCTCCAGTTATTTTTTCAAGAATCTTCTCATTATATCACCAGATATTTCTCTAGGGGTTACTACAGATATTCCTACAAAAATATTTTCTAGAAACTCCTGTCGAGCAATGTCATCATAAGATTTTTTGAGCTACTCCTCCGATAACTTCTGATTACAGCGTTCATTCAATATGTTGACCAGGAAAACTAAATCATTTCAGCTTGAGATATTATTGCAGGAATTATTCCAATGATGTTAAAAAAAATCCAAGAGGAATTCTGCATGATTTCAAGTGAGGCTTTTTAATATTTTCTCCAACGGTCTTTCTTCTAAATTCTCCAAAACTATACCAAGTTTGAAAGAATTCCTTTATATGTCCTTATTTTAAGGATTACGGTAAAGGCTACTCAGGTTTTTTTCTTAGAGTTTTTCCCCCAATATTTTTTAAAGGATTTCTCTGAGGTATCACTGTACATATTCCTTAAGAAACCCGCAAGCGCGTTCTTGGAGAAATCCCTTGGGGGCTCTAGAATACCTCCAAACGCAATACGAAGAGTAATTTCTGTTTGAATTTCTCAGAGTTCTGAATATAAATCTTGTTGGAAATCCTTGACGAATCCGTGAAAGAGTTACTGAAGTATTGCTTGAAAAAAAATCATTTATACCTATAGGAAGCATTCAGCAAATTTGTGGATTATTTAGAATTTTCTAAACAATTATTAAAATTATTTCTAAGGACGCAGTTGCACTATGTACTCCAGGAAAACCTCCAAAATATTTTCAATTTAAAGAATTTTTGAAATGTATCCAGGGATTCCACAAAGAGTTTTTACAATGATTCCCAAAAACATTGCTACACATTCATCATGGTTTCTTCAAAGATTCCAACCACAAAACTTTTCAGCAATTCTTTGGGATTTTTTCACTGTTTGTAGGGACTTCATGAATACCTCCAGAAAATCTAGTTTAACATTCAACAAAATTTCCTCATTTTAGGGTCAACCGTCTCGACTGGACAACATCGAGAGTAGTTTGAACGAACTTACACAGCAAATGAGCGAACTTTGCCGTCTACTTCGGAAACCTATCACAGAAGACCTACCCATGGCCCCGCCATATCTCAACTCACCGCCTTCGACGCCGACTTCGCCTCCACCCAGCATCCAATCCAGTGACACGGAAACCTCCTTTGTTAGTGTTGTACCAACTGCACCGCCTCATGAAGAAATCGACGGCTGTCTTTCGGTAACGGTTGAAATAGTGTCCATCGAAGAGCAACGCAGACTGTCGGAAGTTTCGGGTGCAAGCGATGAGCATGATCAATTCCAATCAGCGATCGAATGTTCCACGGACGCCAAACTGCGAGCTTCTGATGAAATTGCGGAACCTCCGGAATCGTGTCAAGTGGGTTCGGGTGAAGCACCTGCACGGGAGACTACGTTCACCGAAATGGAACAACCTGAATGGTTTGGGGAGCTACCACGTCGTTCAACTGCTTGTCAAACCGTAGAGTCCAGCGGTACTCAAACGGATGCTGAAGTTTCGCCGGATACTATTGAGGTGGCAGTTCAAGTAGTCGAACTAGAGGAACCTGATGTTCCGGAGATTCAGGAGTCTTCGGTTGTTTCAGAGCAACGTTCCTCATTGTTCGCAGAGTTGGGTAAAAGATTGTCTAGTTTGATAACCAGCATTGATGCCAAACCAGCTGTCGAAGATAACAAGAAGCGCCGGTCAACTCGTGTATCGATCGTGGAGCCTGTTGCTTCATCAGATAGCGAAGAAGATCAGCCAACTGACCCAATCAGTCAAACTGACATGGACGATCAGATTCAGTTAGAACAGGAACAATCAAGCAGGCGAATCACTACTGTTTCAATCACAGAAGCGACTGAATCAGTCGAATCCAGTAGTGAGTTGAATCGTTCATCCTTGGATGATCAATCGCAAGATCCTCAACGGCGATCGACGTCTGCTTCAATCGTCGAACCAACGACTTCATTTTCCGAAACTGGTGAAGATCATAAGAGAATTTCACGGCAATCTAAGGAGAGTGATCTTGTTGATGAACCTTTTGTCCAAACGAGGCGATCTACATCGACATCCAGCAGAGATCCCGCGAAAATGTCTACCGAACAATTTAGGAGATCGATGGACAAACTCGAGGAGGATGCTCTGCAGATGACGGAAATTCCCGTTCGTGATGGACGGAACCCCAAGCTGTGTGACGTAGTCCTAAGTTACCAGTGCAGGCAGATGGACGAGATTGGTCGGAGGTTCACCAGTCCTGTGGAAATCTATTCATGTCATGCGGTTGGTCCAAGTCAGCTAATGGTACATTGGAAGGTTGCACCGCAGTTTGAGGATCAAATCGGTGGATTTGAGGTTTGTCTGAGGTGGTTCAGGACACGTATATGATATAATGGTGATTTTTCTTTCCAGATCTACGTAGATGGAGAAGCGAGCATGTTCTACTACTCCCACCGCAGGAGGACTGGTCTGTTAGAAGATATCGATACGGAGAAGCAGCATCGAATAGTCATCTACTGTAATCCGAAGAGTTGGATCAGTGACGGAGTGCAATGGGCTCCAGGGATTTTCTTTTATCATCTCTAATGGAAGCTGTCCGGTAATACAATTTTCAACACACATTTATTTTTCTTCAAATTACTTGGCGACGGTGTATGTACAATTCGTTGTAATCTCTGGTCCAAGGACCCAGATCATTCCGGAGATTGTCATGAGCTCTCGTTGTAAGGTGCTTGCTTGATTGAGCGCTTTGAGAGTTAGTAGATGTGAACGTACTGAATAGGGTTAGAGTGAGCGGTTGAAATGTCGATCTTCTTCGGGGAATGATCGCGGCTGCAGAGTGAGTCAATAAGTTAGGTGTCTAGGAGCCAAGAGGTCATGATCTGCGGAATGATCTGATGTTTTTCCCGATTCAGGGCGTGGGTTAGTGCGTCAACTCTTAACTACCTAAAAATATACGAATACAATGCAATTTCTGTAAGGATTTCTTAGGATGTCAGGAATTCTGGGGGTTACCTTAGCTAGCTTACCAACAAACAAAATAACTAATTTTAAAAAGGAAAGGTGGGAAACTAAGGGTTGAAAGGATGAGGTAGGAAAAGGACTGTGGGTGTTCATCTCCGAATTTTGATACATGGTTCACAACTGCCAGGTCTCATGAACGCAGGATGGCACTGGGGACACTTGGCGTTTTCGCCGTACCAAGCCCTGCTGTCGTCATCGCTGCGAGCGTAGGCTGGAATTTTGATCTGGAAAGAGTTGACCGCTCCCTCCTGCTCGTAGACGCTTTGGGCAGTGCCGGCGCTTTCCAGTGGGAACGTGAAATCAGGAATGGCCAGTTGTTTGCGAAGTTCAAGGTAGTTGTGCGTTGGCAGTTGGATTTTGCGTTTGTTAGCTTCAGCGATCGTGTTGCTGGTCGAAGGATTCTCGCCGGGATTTCCCGTTTCGGAGGAAATCGAGCGAGCGGTTTGGTTGTGTTCGCGGTTGGAGTCGGGTGAATCCTGGGACGCAGGGTTCAGTTGAGTAAGTAGTTTTTCCTCATCGGTTAGTGGGGCGTCCAGTGGAGGTTCAAGCCCAAATGATGGAATGGACCACTTCCATTGATAGTAGATTGGCGGGCCTTTGGTGGTGGCATCATCGTAGAACACGTATTCCTTCTTTGGGGGGAGAAGGTCGTTGGCCGGAGTTGGGACACTGAAGGGTCGAGGAACGTTATCGTTGCGTACTTGGATTTGGACGTCACCCTGGAGCTTGTCGATTCCGGATTTGATGGGCCCGCTAGACGGTTCGTTGGTGATGGGTTGACGGGTGAAGATTGCTTCGCTGACGAAACGGTTCTTGATCTTGTCAAAGTTGGCGACGTTTTGGAATGGTGGCAGGATATCTCGAGATGGAACCGGGACTTTGGACGTAACCGGGGGTCGTTGCAGAGCGAAACGGTTTTCAAACAAGCCAGCTGTGGCTGCTGGAGGGTTGAACAGGATTGTCGTTGGAGCGCGGTTCGATTGACGAGGGTCTGATAGGGTTAGGGGCCTTGGTGTTGTCGTCGTAGTTGTAGCAGTTGCTGTGAAAGTGCTTCTTGGAGCTGCGGTTGTTACAGCTGGTCGGAAAGCTGGTCCAGTTCCAGGCGAAAACTGAGCAGGATTCAACTGAGGTGGTTGCAAGTCAGAGACAATGATAGAAATTGGCTTTTGGGTTGTGCCTGTGGATGTGACGAAGCCAGTTTGGCGCGAAGTTGATGAGAATCTTGTTGTTGAACGGGATGGCGTTGTAGAAGAGCTGCTGAAGAACCTGGTGGTGCTCGATTGGATGGTTCTTGGTGTGGTAGTTGATGCCGGAGTTGGGGTTTGTGCTGGTGGTGTATTCCTAATGCTTTCATTCCTTCCGAAAAGGTTTGAGAAATCGTAGTCCTTGCGGTTACCTTTCTTGTTGAAATTCAAGATAGATTCGAAGGGTTTGAAACCTGCTCCTAACGTTTCTTTACTGGCACTTCCTCGTTTGACTTGCTCTTCTGGTGTAAATGGTGGTTCGTACCGAATGGACGGCACTTTAACGTTGACCTGATTATTGTTACTTGCAGCTTCTTCAACTCTATTCGATTGCTTTTCTTTGGCGTTGACCCGCACTGTGGTTCTATTCTCATTTTCCTTCACATCTCGACGTTCGTTAGTCTTACTGCCTTGCAACTGCGCTTCTTCGGTGCTCAACGGAATAGCAGTACTCAACGGAGTGTCCAGCTCCTGTTTGTCATCCTTACGTTCCTTATCATCGTCTTCCTTAGCATACCTCGTGCTCCAGTGAATCGGAAGACCATGATTGCTGGCGCTCTCCTCAAAGATCTCACTCGTCGTTTGTTTTGGCTTGACGGTTTGAGTCTTCACTGAACTCTTACCGTTTGCTGGAATCGCATTCTGCGGGGCTTGAGTGTTGGTCTGAAAATTGAAAATAAAATTTCAATTTCGAATTTCTTGTTATCAACAAATTTACAAACCTTGAAGTAGTTGTATTTGAACGAATCCATGTTGTATCCAGCTGCGTAGGGTGTGTCCAGCAGATCGGGTCTTGGCGTACGAAGTTCGTTCTCGTCATCCGTAACGAATGGCTTATCTCGTTGTCCTGAAAACACACGTTCGTAACAATTGAACTAGCCATTTTAAGAATTCAACCCGCATTACCTATCAGCAAATTTGCTGCGTAGTTGCTCTCCGCTTTGGAGCAGTTGACCATGTACCAATGATCGCAGATCAGCATTCGCTGCTGGAACAGCGTAGTGTTGGGACAAGCGTAGCTAAACTGCCGTCCCAATCCGTCACACATGTGGTAGATCTGCCGGAGATTAAGAACCCACGTTTGACAAAATCCCCATTCTTGATTGATATCGATAACCCACCTGACAACCCGTTTCGACGTCTGCGTAGTATCCGGCGGCTCGTCCACTGCAGGAAAAACTCGTCTTGGCGGCAAACTTGAACGATCCATCGTTGAGCACCTGGGACCGCTGTGGCGAGAGAAAAACAGAAGAAACGAATTAATAACGTCTTTCGTCACGGAAATCAGCGGCCAAATAGGCGTTGTGATTGATTGTGGGCAGCAGGTGAGACTGAAACGGTAGCGCCATCCAATGCGGTTTGGTTAGAGGAAAATCAGATTGCCTTTAGTGCATTTACTGCACATTGGATAAATGTGTTTAACGAGATGATAAGACAGACCGCTAGGCACTTCGTCACTTAGTAATTAAAAACCTTGCGGTGACGTTGCCCTTGAATAGAAATCGTCTTGATGAAAAGGTGATGCAGTCATACACGAGTCTGGCTGTTGGGGCGGCGTAAGGGGAGATTTAGTGATCTGTTGGACGCTTTGATTGCTAATTAACGTTCGAGGCTTTGTTGTGGGTGTTACGAAGATTCTTGTGAATAAATTGTAAAATGATGACTGTAATTAACGATTCTGATGAGTCGCATTTCACTATACTGTACTTGAAGCGATGTCTGTTATTTTCATTTTATCATTGAAGTATAATAAATAATAGCTTGATATTCATGATAGTGGGATTACAAAGAGTCGCCCAACAAGTAGAGACTTTCAAATAAGTATTTCGATCGAATATGCTATGAGACACATGACTAATACTGATGGTCTAACGGATCCAGTACTTTTGTTCTGATTAGAGTACATACATGAATTCGACTCACACAATGCGTTTATAAGTGCTTGTAGAAAAACAGCTCCTGACCCATCGTTTCACGGAATAAAAATTCTAGTTCTTCAACCATTTAGTACCTGAAACTGGAGGCCAGTCCATCTTAGATTAGCATCAATCTTGGTAACTTTCCAGACTTCAATCCTTTTTTTTTAGGAGGGGTCCGTTGCGTAGTTGGCTACACGTTCGCTTTGATAAGCCGATGGTCATGGGTTCGATTCCCAGCCCCCTAACAAAAACCCCGCCCAAGTTGCTCAATGATTCACTATATGGAGTGATGATGGAGCCTCCACATCTATCCTATCTATGGTTGAAGAGCAACTGAGGCAAAAAATGATCCTCTTCGCAGGCATTCTTGCACACAATTCGAGATACACAGCAAAACAAACCAGGCATCAAACACTAGACTATGCTGCCGTGAATCGCAAGTCAGTTCCATCTGTAAAAAGTAGGCATTGAGAAAATTGGCTGTGAAGTGTCCAAACTCGTTTTTCATACAAATATTCAAAAAATTCCAGAGAGTTGGGTTGTTGACTGATGGAAAAATCACGATTTTTTGTAGCTTGATCGAAAAAGAACCTTTTCCTAAGTGTAACACGATTTTATTGCGCTTTACTATGATAATTTTGATATAGTAAATTATTAAAAAAAATCATTCCGTCGACTCAATGACATTTCAATTTACATAATGACAGCTCGTCCCGAAGTAAAATTTGCCGAGGGGTGATTCAAACGCGATTTTAATACTGAGTTCAAACGTGTTTTAAAAATAGTTCCAATGCACGGAAAATTATGAAACTATGTATTCTGTCTCAGTTTTTAACGTAGAATCAGAATACGTAAAAAACAGGATACCACTAAACAAGCCAATTGGAACAAGTTCAAATCTTAATGAAACTTTCACAATTTGCTTTACACTACGATATATGTACAAGAAAAATATAAAGATGATCAAAACACGATTCATTTTTGTGTTAGTCGGTGCGGAAATCTGCAGTGGGACTGATATGCGATTACTTTTCATTATGGTACAATTTGACTGGCTGTTTTTTTTTCCTAATTTTTCCGAACAAATTATATTATCTTATTAGTTGAAGAAATTGGTATAGGGCAGATAGCAGGTGTTTTTCCTAGAGACTTTGTCTCTATTTCAATGCAAGTCTCTGAAAAGTCCCAATTTTTAATGAAAGGTCTGTTAGGTCTCTATTTTAATCAAAATGGACTCTAAAGCGTTTTTCTTATTCTGATTGCAGTGAATCCTAATGTAAGATTCTACAGGTTCCAGAGACACAAAGACAAAGACATGTTGAAGCATTTGAGCAAGAATTGCGTCTCACATGCCTCGAGGAAAGGCTTCTAGTGATCTGTCGAGAGGTTTGATCTGGGATATTTTCAGGGGCTCATACAGGGATCTCCCCAGAAATTCTTCTAGAGTTTCCTCTACCAATGCTCCCAGAAATTCTTCCAGTAATTTCCTTAGGGATCACCCCGTTTTTTTTTTTTCAAAGAATATACTACGAGATCCTCCAGATATTTTTAACTAACCCTTCAACCGAATTCTCCAGTTCTCGATTACTTTTTTCAAATCGACGTAAGTAACTTTCATACGGTTTTGAGAAAATTAATTCAGAAGAATCACAACAACTTTATAACATTTTTTCGATGTGTACATTTCTTAAATTTTGCATACAATGAGCTCGCGTTCAAAAACTATGGAGTTCCTATTATTTCACACAAGAATTTTATGACAAAATGATAAGCCGTTTTATTCAGTTACTTGCGACGTTTTTCTACCAGTGTAAAATCGACTCAAGCAGTGTTTTGTTTTGATTCGTGGTTAAGTCACTTTGTCTCTCCATACAGCGGGGCGGCGAAAGTATTGGTTAGGTTTCGAAAGTTGAAAATCTTACTTTCGTCGTTTTGTAGATCCGGAAATTAACCGTTCTAAAAGTGAAAAGTTGAGTTGGTACAGAGCGGTACGTGTAGAACTCCGCCTGCTTAACACGTAGGATCGATAAAGTAAGTTTGTATACTTTTTTGACTTGAGTCTGTATAAATAAGTTTTCGAGAGTTGTTAATCCAGGAGATCTTACAGAGACTTTTTGAAGATGTTCTAAATGTAAATCTTGGAAGATATACTAAGGAAATCGATGAAAGGATCGCGCAATAAAATCGTTGAGGATATAGGGCTTTGAGCTAAAAGAATCTTTGGAAAAAAAAATTGATGAAATCTCTTAAGTAATATATAGGGTAAGTGTTCCCTTAGTTGTGGGTGTTCCTATAGTTGCGGTAGTGCCGTTTTCACTGATTTTATTACATTATCCACAGAACCGACACTGCCAATCGACGTATTGGCTTGTTGATACACGGAATAGATGAAAAGAGTGTTCAAATTGCTTTGAAACTGATGAAATATCACTAAAACTGCTAAAACTGTTCTTGCTTGTACCAATAGTTGCGGTAAAGTGTTCCTATAGTGGAGGATCCCATAAGAAAACAACGGATACCGCAACTATAGGAACACAAATTAAAAATATACCGCAACTAAAGGAACAGTGTACCAATAGTGGAGGTATTTTGTTTCACTGACATGCCGTGGATTACTGCGATGAAATCATTTTTATCATTAAGTCAATGGTCGTTACTTCCCGTTACAACATAAAACCTGTACATTAATTGCGCTTCTTGAATTTAGGCGGTTAAATGAAGTTCAATAGTGCTTATTACCTCCACTATTGGTACATCTACCCTATGGCTATACTTTAAAAATCCAGGTTTATTCTTGAGATATTCGTAACAGAATTAATGGAAAAAAATCGTTGAGAAAATTTTTGGATGATAATCACATAATGAACTCCTGGAGAAATCTTTGATATATTTGTAAGTAACACTGTCGTAATTTCACGAGGAATACAAAAAAAGAAATGTCTGACCTAATTATATGATGAAGATTCAAACTTTTATCTTCTGCTTCCTATTAGGTTACATATTGTTGCTAGATGAATTTAAACTTACCACATTCAAAACACTCGAACACCACCAGCCCTATAGAGTGTTCAATAGATTAATTTTTAGAAAAAAAAAGGACTGTTCATTAAAGAAAGTGGACACCTGATTGTTAACATTTTGGTGTGAAAATTCCAAGGAAAAAATTCAAATTTTGTTTCAGTGTGTACTCAAGTGTTTATTTTGACAGCAGAAGAAAGTTGATATCGATCAGCTGTAAATTCCAAGCGATAGGTCGGTTTAACATGGCGGCACGCAGATTTATTCTGCACAAATGGTGTTCAGAAAAGCCGTCGTTCCGAGGTTTGGCTTAAATCGCGAAGTGTCCAAATTCCAATTTTTCAACACTATATCGAAAACAGATGCTTATGACGACGTGCAATACATCCGAACAGAAAAAAATGGGAAAAAAGTTTTTTTTTTATGGCACGCAATTTGCTCCTGCGGTATGAAAAGTACTACATTTTTCACAACGGGTTTAATCAACGGCGAAAATTACAGAACTGAATGCATTTAAAAACGTCTCCTGCCCATCTACCGAAAGTATAACAAGCCTCCATTCTTTTGGCCAGGGCTGGCATCGGCTCACTATGCTTCAGCTACTTTGGAGATGTTCAAGAAGGAAAAGTCGAATTTGTTAAAACATGGCAGATTCTACCGAATTGCCCATAACTATGCCCCATTTGGAAATATTGGGCAATAATCAA
This sequence comes from Aedes aegypti, assembly GCF_002204515.2. Lineage (NCBI taxonomy): Eukaryota > Metazoa > Arthropoda > Insecta > Diptera > Culicidae > Aedes > Aedes aegypti. The sequence continues at coordinate 150,508,505 of NC_035109.1, forward strand.
ACAACATCTTAAGAAAGATGGAAGATAAGCAAGTTCCATGGATTTTTTCAAGAAAATGTGGTAAGCAACACAAAGAAAAGTTACGAAGAAAGTTGTGCAGAATTCGATGGGAGGCATCAAGAGAAAAGTTAGATCATTATCCAGGAATGCTCAATAAATGTTCAAACTTATGTGAATTTGGTCGAGATTACTTTGATTTCCATATATTTCAAAACAACTCATGAATTTGTTCGAAAATAAACAGTTTGCTTCAAAAAATCGTGTCCACTTTCTTAAATGAACAGTCCTGTTTAAATCATAAAGTGCTATTTCTTGATCTGCTGATATATAAATTGCATTCGTTGACAACTTCGTTGAGAAAGCTTTCGTTACAGTCAACAACAACAAACAAACAAAATCTCATTCTGCATGTTCTGTTAATTAATTTAAGTAATTTATTTTAATTTATTTGCATGAATTTCGACCATTATTCGGGATTTGAAAAAAAAAAACTGTCAAATCATATGATGCGATTCAAAAAGTAATAGTACATACTGCATTCATTCTTATAATTCGTGAAATTTTAATATTTATATATTTATCGAGATTTGTGGGGGCAGTTGGCTCTGAGACGCGGTGAGAAACGGAAGTGTCGATTGCCGGTTTTGAGTGGTTTTATCAGTCTCCCGGAGTGTATAGACGGTTGATAAAACTTATTTTCGGTTGTTTGAAGCTGGGGAGCTTGAAAAAGTGAAAATTTTGCGTACGAAAGTTCTGTTGGGAAGATCCGGCTCAAGAGGAGGAAAAGAAAAAAAATACAAAAGTGACAGTTGATGTTGAAGTGGTAGGGAAGAGAAAATAGAGAGAATTGTGTTGCTTGGTTTGAGTGAGAAGAGTGAGAACGAGGTAGGTGAACGTTAAGTGAGAGCATTGGAGCAGTCAAACACGTAGGGTGTGAATTGTGAACGAAGAGAGGAAAAAAGGGGCGATCAATCGACTGCCTGGACGGCAGTGGTGGTGCCGGTTTGCTGGTTGGGATTCGGGACTACGAAGCTGCTGATGTTTTCTTCGGTTTTCTGTGAGAAAAACAAGGAGAGATATATTTTTTGCTTTTTTTTTTCACGCACACGGTGACAGTTCCTTACGAGGTTTTCCATAAGTGCGAGTGCTTTGTAAATCTCTTTTTGTTTCGTAGTCGCGAATTGCTAGTGTTGGATGAAGCGCGGTGTGTGTTTTTGTCGGGGTGTGTTGACGATAACACTTGGGTAAGTTGCATATTATATTTTATTCGTATACTCAAATACATTGGGTCACGGATGATGAATCTAAATACGAAGCTAACGAACATGGGTACAAAGAGGTAAGATACTTAAATAACACTATATATGATATATTACTATATATTGGGTATTGGGGAGGGGTAGCCTAAGGGAGTTAATTGAACTGTTGACTGGATGAAAGTGCGTGGGGTCGCCAGCCTTTTGTCATGAGAAAACAGCCTTAGTGTTGTCTTCCAAAGGTCTTCAAAGATATTAACTAGCCCTGCTACAACAAACCATCAGGTAGATCATTCCATACCGGTATGATTCTGCAGCCATAGGTAATCCTTGCGCTGATGGTGGCTAAATAATCATCATCATCATCATTTATCGAGATTTGTGGGGGCCCCTAAAATGTGGGGACCCGGAGTTCATGGCCACCTCGGCCTTCCCGTAAATGCGGCTCTGTGAATACCCTTAAAATTATTACATGCATGTTGCTTAAGTCATTTGAATAGCAGGACAACTACCCACAGATTACATTCCAGAGCTTCGGGGCATTTATACTGTGTGACCAGCTCACCAGCATGCCAGTGGGCTAATACATTAAATAAAAACACTTTTCTTAAGATTTTGAACAATTTGTTCGAACAAAGCACAAGCACCGACATACGAGCTACAGAAAGTCTACAGAAAGATTTTTATTGATCATCCAAAGTAAATTTATTACATATCTCTCGCAATTTACAACATTCATCATATCTGATCAAAGTGAAATGGAGGTAAGGTAATTTCGCATCTTATGAATGAATAATCGAATTTTCCCATGTTTTGTACTTGGTCCCCTTTGACTTAACGCCGACCATATATACCGTTTTGATTCATATTACGGACAGCTTCAAATTCCGGACACTCTACTTTGTATGAGAAACATTTCACACGAAATGTTTCATTTTGTGCCGATCAAAAGTTCTCACTTTTGAAGCTTGTTTTTAATAAGCATTTTCCATAGATATCTATTTGAATTTATTAAACTCAACTGCATCATCTCTTTAGTGGTCTGACGAATTCAATTGATCATTTGACTTTTCTATCTATGTTTTACTTGAGCTGTCTGGAATTCGAATCAAAGTGTCCGGAATATGAGGCAAAAGTGAGGTGGCGTCCGGAATAAGATTCATGAATAGCCCACATATTTCTATTTATTTCAAATTATTCATGTTGTGGAATCAAAATTTTCACCCAGCATTCGAAAGCTAAGTGTTTCGAAGTCTCGATAACGTGGAGGAATCTTACAGAATGATTTATTTTATATGCTTTATGATGAGTTTTTACTTCACTGAGGCCTTAAGTGTCCGTAATATGAATCAAAACGGTACACGTGTTACCTTCGGTATAATATGCTTAGGTAGCCATGAGTTTTGTGACTTGAACTTGGATGAACATTCAATAAATATGGATTTATCTCATATTGTCAATTAGTAAAATCGATTTGGAACGAAATAGAAAAATATCATCCATCCAAATTTTGCTCAGAGGTAATCGAAAGACTGCAAAATTATTAGGTGGGAAAAATATATATATTTTTTTGCGGTGCTCATATTTCAGACACAAAGCATACAAAATAGAAAACTTTTAGTTGAAAATCTCAAATAACATGAAACCCATAAGAAATTCCACTATGACATGTTCGCAAAGTTGTAGTAAATGATAAGTATAAAAACTTTATAGAACATAGTAGGCCAATAAAACTAAAAAAATAAAACATTGAAGAACAAAAAAACGATTTTTCATTAAAAAAAAAAAACGAGACAGAATTATCTCTATGATGATGAGATATGAGCAAAGTTGTAGAACTTTGCTGAATATACCTTCTTACGATTCGTCGAAATAAAAAGTTGGCTGAACATATTCTCGGAAGCAACTATGGCTCTAAAATCAATAAATCGAGACGATAACGTCCATGTCCGCCTAAATTAGCTTCCCTAAAAATAGAAGATCGGCAAAAGTAGAGGTAAAATTTGCCACTAATGGGTCTAGTACTGACAAGAGAGCTATCCAAAAAACCACTAGCCCGTTAATTCGCCTTTTCGTCTTATATGGCTATCATGCGGCTAATGCAGCATGTTAGCTCATTAGTGTCACTGCTCTAGCACGGAGGGCGAATTAAAGTGCTATTGATTGCTTAGGTAGGGTGTCCCATTTTTCCTCGATCATCTCGGTTTTCACGTCCCTCAGAATTTCGTTTTGATATTCAAAGACTTCCTGCAATATTACAGCTCAAATCTCAAGCATTGCAAGGAGTTTTAAGAAAAATAAAAAATGCTATTGGTCTACGTTTAGGCTATTTTATGTATGAGACTGATATTGAATTTATGTCGTTCTGCACAGTAAACAGATATAGTAGCCATTAGGCCACCGATGCCAATTTTGTTTATTGAAACGGTTCGTAATCTAAATTTCGGTTGAAGAAAAGTGGTCGTAGACAGAACCGTTGAACAAATAACAGACGTAAAAAATGGTCGGAATGTACAACAATTCAGTTTTACCGCAAATTCCAGAAGGAGGAGAACAACTCGAAGGGACTCGACGTCAATCATTGTGATGATTTATTGAACCTTATTTCTGACTTAAAGTAGTCATTTATTGAAAGACCCACCAATTAAGAAATATTACTTGAATCTTCATCAAGGTTTAACTCACTCACTTTCCATTAAATGTGAATGAATCATCTCAACAGAAATGCATCCGAATATGAGAGATCTTAGCCGAGTGGTTAGAGTCCGCGGCTACAAAGCAAAGCTATGCTGAAGGTGTCTCGGTTTGATTCCCGGTCGGTCCAGGATCTTTTCGTAATGGAAATTTCATTTACTTCCCTGGACATAGAGTATCATCGTACCTGCCACACGATATACGGATGCGAAAATGACAACATTGGCAAAGAAAGCCTTCAGTTAAGGTGAATCGAAGCCAAGGTTCAAATTTTCAAGAGCACGGATCTGGAGAACCAAACATCCATTTGAGCTGAAAACCTAATCGATTGGTCACCACAGCTAGTGACCAATCGATTAGATTTTCAGCTTGAATGGATGTTCGGTTCTCCAGATCCGTGCTCTTGAAAATTTGAAGGCAGGCTCTAACCCAGTGGGGACGTAATGGCATGAAGAAGAAGAAGATGAGAGATCTTCCCATCGGCTGCATCTCAACGACTCAACTGCAGATCTTTTCGAAATTCTCAACAATTTTGGTGACAGTCAAGGGCGAAGTGCGGATTGCATGAAACCTTTTCGTAAATCCAACCGCATTTCCGAAGATAACCATCACCCTCTCATAGTAGCTATATAGAAGGTAAGTGCCGCTCACGCCGGAACTGTGCTTCATGCTGGGTGGCCCAATGCCTAACTAGTTGCCACAAATATTTCAATGGCCATTGTACGGACCGTGTCGCCACACTTCCCATGATCTGAAAGCCCTACTTTTCAAACATTTCGTTTTCAATGCAACACGCGATTAGAGGGTCTTGTCGCACCACAAAAAAAGCGATTGGTTGTTAAATGTGGCTAAGCTTGTTGTTAAATACATTGCACTTGAAAGCTCGCGACTCAAGTCGTTTCCTATTCAAAGCGAGTTTGATCTTAATTGAATCGTACCAAAGTCAACAATTCACAATTCGCCGCCAGAGATGAATCATCGACTTCGGCTACCAACTGGAGCCAAGTGCGGCACTGCGGTCGTGATCAACCAACAAACGCACCCTCTCCCATACTTCTCTATGCTTGGTAAAGTGGTTGTTTAACGAAGATGAAAGGAAAAGATTAAACTCGCGCTGACTGTTTTCGGAGAGGAAGGTGCGTACGTTTCGTAATCATGCTGTTATTACACACCCACGAAGTCACAACGCAGGAAAGAAATGCCAAGGCCGTCAAACTTGAACTTGCCCCGTTCTTGCGCCTCCCTCATTGTTTGTCTTTGTTGGTTCGTTGGATGCGTGGCTTTCACGAGTATACAGATGATCATATCGGGGATTGGCGTGAAGAATAATTAGCCGCGATTGCATCATATAAATTACACCGCTTAAACGTTGTTTTAAGCTTTTATCTTGTATGGTTTTGAAAGGGTTTTTGGTACAGTAGAACCTCAATTTACGCTGTTTTTTATACAAAGTTTGTAAATTAAATTAATACAATTCAATGGGAAATTTTGTATTAAAATGATAAGTTTCGCGGAAGAAATGCGAATTGTATTTACCTTTCGCTTTGTAGTTTGGTTCAGACGTGTTTAATCTATTAAAAAATAAAACATATTATTGGGCATGTGAATGGTTGTTGCCTGCCTTGGACGAGTGGTTAGAGTCCGCGGCTACAAAGCAAAACCATGCTGAAGGTGTGTTGGTTCGATTTCCGGACGCTCCGGGATCTTTTTCGTATAGAAATTGCCTTGACTTCCCTGGGCATAGAGTATCATCGTACCTGCCACACGATATACGAATGTGAAATGGCTACTTCGGCAAAGAAAGCTCTCAGTTAATAACTGTGGAAGTGCTCACTGAACCACTAAGCTGAGAAGCAGGCTCTGTTACAGTGAGGATGAAATGCCAAAACCAGAAGAAAGATGGTTAACGGTCTGTATCACTTTAACAAATACATTACATTATACATGACTAGGAATGCAAAAAATTACAAATTATATATTCCGAAACCAGTTTTACGGAAATGGTCATTTTTGGAAGTTTTCCAGTTTATTGCGCCCCGCCAGCATCAACATAATATTGATATTATATCAATAGGGTTCTAAAGCCTGGGGTGGATGTAGGGTTCCAATTTTAGTACCAAACGCTTAAGTTAAGACCAGAAACACTTGTGTACTTCATTTTCAAGTGTTTTGCGTTGGTTTAAGTCCCTAAAACATTTTTTCTGGTTTTGACTTAAACTCAATTTTTTGGGTGCATTTTGCAAGGATAGCAATAAGCACCTCTCTTTTGTTGTCTTTATAGAACGAAGAAGAGCTCACCCATAGATACGGTAGTATAAATTATGCTCCCGATGAGGCCATTCTTCATCGAAGTAATACCTATCTAGGTATGTGTTCAGTATTTTTTTAGAGCTCAATGGGCGACCTCTGGCGATTTTTCTTTGCAAAAGTAAGTTTTTCCATAGTAATCCCATACAAACTTTGAACGACTGGCGCGTAATAAAGGGGTCTATTTTATAAGTCGAGCGAACAGCGCGGCGTGTGAGTCGAGACGAGTCGCTCTCACCGCGAGTGACGTGAGACGACTAATGTTAATCAAATGGGAGCGAGTCGACAATTGTCACCTCATTCGACTCGTGTCACCTCACACGCCGCGCAGAATAGGCACGACTGTCGACCGAAAAAATCACTCGATTCAGCTCTGTCACTCGAGATTTTCGACAGTTGTCACTCTATGTGACTGGATTACTATGGGAGTCGACGGGTGACATCTGAAATATGCATGCTTGCTTGATCGACAATGAATACAGACGAGCCACATGAATCTGCTCGATTTACAAAATAGGCCCCATAGTTTCACCGATCGAGTTGAAATTTTGCACAGTTGTTATGGGACCGAAATGCAATCCAAAAAGTGGACTGGAGCGAAAATCTAAATCTTTCACATAACCGTGTCCCAGGCTAATGCACAATGGTCCAGGAATCAGTTTTACGCGGAAAGATGCATTTTGAGCTTTAGAATGAAACATTAGACGAAAACGGTCTTCTACAAAGTTGTTTGTATTAGTTAAGCCATTTGTTTGGTGTTATTGAAAATTATGGTAAACCATATTTTCATAGAAATTGTGTAACTAACTTTTCTTATTTGAAAGAAACTATACTATACTTGCTTAAGAAAACTTTCAAACTTTTCAATTTCAAGCAACTTTGTCATTTTTTTTTTATTTCATATATTGATCGATTTAGAGCTTTTTTTCATACGGGAACATAGGGTGGTCCGAACAAAATTTGGTTTTCTTAGCTCTAGTGTTTTCAATTCAAATATCGCATCAAAGTAGTGTATGAAACACTTTTGAGCTTTAAAAATACGAATTTTAGAACTTAACCAAACGCAAAATGTCATGTGAAAATATTGATGATATCTATTTCAGTTCAAAAGTTATTTGAAGTTTTTCTGCTAAAAATCCTTTGTTTTTCAGGACATTTCATTAGAGTTACAAAAATAACACATCTGTAATTTTGATATAATATACAGTTTTATTGTGTCTTTTGAATGCGGTCAAAAGATTATTTTTTTTTTTTGTTTGCCCCAATAAGAGATATTCACAATCAAAGTAGGCATGATTTTGTGAGAATAACAACAATAACTCCCGAACGGAAGGAGGTAGCGAGTTTCTTTACTCACCAAGTTACGCATTTTTTAAAGCTTTTAAAGTGTTTCAAAGACTACTTTGATGAGATATTTGAATTTGAAAACGCTAGATCTAGAAAACCAGTTTTCTACGGACCACCCTTTGGTCGCCCGTAGGGGAACCTTAATCATCTTTCTCATGACATACAAAAAAAAACATTTTTTGACAAGCTGCTTGAAATTTATGGTTCACAAGTTTTTTGAAGCAAGTATAGTATAAATTCATCAAATAAGCAAAGTAAGTTACACCAAATTTCTATGAAAATGTGCGTCAACCCTTATTTTCATAACACCAAACAAAAGGCTTAACTAATACAAACAACTTTGTAGAAGGCCGTTTTCGACTCCTAATGGTCTTCATTTGTAAAGCTCCAAAACTGCATCTTTCGCGCTAAAACTGCTTTTCTTGGACCCATAGTGTGCAATGGAACCAATGCAGGAGATCACTATTTGGACGTTTTAGCGGTGCCGTGTTATTTATGTTGCTGGTAACTAGTGAATTTAGCACCGCTTTAGGATCTCAAGATGCTCCAGTACTCGTAAATATCTATGTTCAATAAAGTCATATTACTCCATTGTGTTTATACAGCATGACAATTTCGATTGTCATTGCTGTATTGTAGTACCTCACACTCTTAAAAATAATGATAATTACTGTGGACTTAATTCTCGTTATGACTGAATGACACATGATGTAAGTGATGGAACGACACAAAAACGAGTCCTTAAAGGTGTATTGCACAAAAAATGTAATTTTTCATGTTCCAGTACACGAAAACGATGGAACTGTGATCGACGTTTCCCGAATCAGACACTAACGTATTTGAAATTCGAAACAAATTCACGTCATTCTTCTCGCTTCTTTTTTGTGCATCCAAAAGACGTGAAATCACATGATTTTTTCTTGGGAGTGTGCAGCTATTCCATGAAAAACCGATTTTTACGGAATTCCGTGACCCACTAGCACCGAATTCAGTAAAAATTTGCTATTTTGTTCCTCATCCGCAATAAAGATACACAATGTTTTTGGATCCAGAAAGATCGTGACTTTGCAAATTTTTTTTTAATTATTACTTTGAACCGCTTGATCGATTTTCAATTTCTTGGACGAAATAAAGCTAGAGATTTAGAATTTAAAAAAAAAAATATATAAATTTCACAATATTTTTTTTTTACATGAAAATGAATCAAAATTTCCTTTTTTTCTTGTTTTGAAAGGCCTCGGGACCTGCTGTTCTCATTTTTTCTTGAAAGTTCAGAAAATTTATGTTTACTGTCAAATTTTCAGCGATGTAGGGATATCTGATTTTTAAATTTCAAGAAATATATCTCCCCAAAAAAAAGAACATACATTCTGCTGACAAATTTTAGCAGGTGGGTATAACATAAAATTTTTCTATTTTTTTTCATGAAAAGTCTGGAAGATTTTCAAGGCATTTTATTCTTTTAAAAAAAGATGGAGAATCGGTTTGAGCTGTTTAAAAGTTATAATTTAAAAAAAATGAAAAATCTAAACCGCTGAGACCTACAGTGCCAATAAAAAATGATTTTTATATTCAAAAAAATATATCTCAACAACTAAAAACATACATCGCTGAAAATTTGACAGTAAACGTAAACGAAGCCTTCAAAAAATGAAAAAACGGAAATTTTTGATTTTTTTTAAGTAAAAAAACAATTTTTGTGAAAAGTCAAAATCTTTAACTTTTATTTTTTCTAAGGCAATTATACAGTTATTAAATGATGTCCTATAGAGCATACCGATGAAATCTTGAGGACAAAATCAAGTTACTCCAGGGCTTAATCGATTGATGCCATACGAACCGTTAAGATGCATCTGATTTACGCGGACTAAAGTCAAATTACTCCAGGGCGTTGATAAAGGTCGAGAATTTCAATTGATGTCCTACAGGGCGTTAAGCTTAGTATGCTGTTCCACTCAAGCTCCATTTGAATTGACATTTCTTTTCAACTGCGTACTGCGATTAAAGAAAAATGCATTTTTTGAGCATTTTTTGCAAGAAATTTCCCACGCATCGAGATAGGCGATTACTTTTCTGTTGAAGTGCATATTTCGCTTTGATGTGTGCCTGTTTTATATGGAACTAGTGGTCCCGGCAAACTTCGTCTTGCCATTAAGTAGGCTGTTGAAAACGGCTATGAATCGTCCGATACAAAATGACAGTTCCGTTCACTCTCGTTTTTCCGACTTTCCCGGTGAACATTTTGGAACTTTAATACACACAACCACGTCGGAATCCTTGACGAACAAAATGGAGAAAAAATCATCCAAATCCGTTGCCCCGTTCGTGAGCCATTTCGTGACATACAAACACCATTCCATTTTTATTTATATAGAAGATAGAAGATATTCTACAGGGCTTCAAGATGCAGCTGATCTATTTGAGACCTGGTCGGATTACTGTAAGGGCATTGGAACAGCTTAAACAATTCGATTGATGTCTTACAGGGCTTTGAGATGCCCCAGATCTTCATGGAATAAGGTCAAATTACTCCAGAGCGTTGATAAAACTTTCGATTGATTCTCTACAGGGCGTTCAGATCTCGCAAAGATTTTGTGGAATATAACTCCTCAATGGCGTGATACAGATTTATTATGATCGATTGATGTCAAACAGAGCATTAATATTCATCTGATCTATGTGCAATAGTGTCAAATTACTCCAGGACCTTGATACAGCCTGTAGCTTACATTTTTGTCTCACACGACATTAGATGCACCTAATCGCCAAAGTATAAGGAAAAAATACTCCAGGGCATTGAAAGAGCTTATCATCTAATAATTGATGTCAGGATGTTAAGATGCAACTTGATCAAACATAGGATAAAGTCAAAATACTTTAGGGCGTTGATACAGCTCGGAAAATTCGAATGATTTTTTATAGTGCGCAAAGATGCTCCAGATCTCGCAAAAATCTAGTCAAATTATTCCAGCGCGTTGATACAGCTTGTAATTTATAATTGATGTCCAACAGTGGCACCTGTTTGACGAAGGATAAGGACAAATTACTACAGGACGTATTAAAGCGTTGAACTTTCAATTGATGTCCTAAAGGGCATTAAGATGCACCTGATCTACATACGATAAAGTCAAAATACTCCATGGCATTTATACAACTCGGAATTTCCACATTTTCTACAGGGCGTAAATATACTACAGATCTCGCAAAGACACGTTTGGAATAAAGTCAGATTACTATAGGACGTTGAAACAGCTTGATCCATTGATGTCATACAGGGCGTTGAGATGCATATGATCTACATGGAGTAAGGTCAAGTTATTCCAGGACGTTTATACAGCTTGGAGTTATTAAATGACGTCCTACAGGACGTTAAGATGCTGCTGATTGTAGTGGTTGTGGTAAGAATGTGAAATAAAATGGTATGATTATGTTGAGTGTGTATAGGATCAAAATCTAACGTGTTGATCGAGTTCTAGTCGGAACAACACGTGAACAAGCGAAACGCGAAAAATTAAACGAAGGCTTGCTTCGGATTGAAGCAAGCCCAATACAGAAAAACGAATTGAAGCCGACGTGTATAGAATCGTGTGGTGTTCGGGATATGATAACCCGCCACGCGAGTGATTTGCATGTTTGTTATGCAGCCCACAGACTCTCAGACGGTTTGACCAACATTGACTCCGCCCCCAAGTTAGTCAAACCGACTTATGTTGATACAACCGTTTGACCGACTGTCAAGGTTGGTTGGCAGCAAACACGATATTTCTTCGCATGTTTTTAGATAGAGTCTAGTAAATATGTGATTATTTTTTTTTTTTGAATGCTGTGGCTGTGAGTAGGGTTACCATATTTTAGGTCTCACCGGAAAGAGTACATTTTTTTCAACTCTGTAAATTGTACTGAAGGGTTACGCTTAGCCTAAAAGCTTAAAATTTTGAAAATGCACTATCTAGTAATGTGTTAGCCTTAATTTCATGTTTTGATCAATTTTGTGTTTTATAACGGGCCAGCCTGTGCGAGCTTACTTTTTTAATTGGGTAGCTTATGCGCCACTCCGAAAAGGAGACCACCCAACAGAGATTACGTGCCGGCTGAGACCTTCTTGGGGAAGGGTCACTTCATTAGTGGGTAAGCTGACTGGCTGACTCAAATAGTCCGTCGTACTTCACGTTTTCCGAGCGGACACAGAAACTTCAGAAAAGTTCACAAATGAAATTCCTACCAATAAACGGCGAGGACAAGTTTTGAAGGCGGGGTTTTTCCCACAGTCCAGTCCAAAACGTTCACCCGTCCCACTCCGCAGAAAACTAAAGAACAGTCCCAAAATAACATAAAGTCAGTTTCGGGCTGACCACCCAGTAAATAACCCAAAAGTACTACAAAAACTACATACGGACGCGAAGCAACATAGAAAACCTTAAAAGACGCTAACTAAATACATTCAAAATACATAGAGCTTTTTCCTCCGTGCATGGAGCAAACTAAATTTATTGGGGAAGCACAAATATACATGGATTGCTCCAAAACGAGATATACATGTTTTATTTCCACTATTGCTCTCTACATTGCCTAGGCCTAGACTACACTCTTTCCCACTGATTCCCTCTAGCTATTCTATCTGTGTGTGCGGATCAAACTTCTCCTGTGGCGCGCACTCGATGCGCGAGATCTTCTGCTGCTCTTCTCCTTACGCTCCGAACTCCGACATTCGCTCCGGGGAGCTCACACCATCACCTCTCACTCTCGGGTGAGTTCTATGCTAGAGCCGTCGAATTATGGGCTATGACGGACTAGCAAAAATAATGTTGTTGTGCCTCTATTGGGTCACATGGCCATGGACGACACTAACAAACATGCATGCAATAGTACTCACGGTTACCTAGGGTTTTGATGTGGGTGGGGAGACGCTTACGTTGACTGGGGCAGTTTAGCTCACTACCTCCAGCTTGGTACTCTCGCCGGGATGGCAATCGAACAGGCGATGCGGTTTGGTGGTGTCTCCCTCACCGGTGCGCGAGCTTACGCGTAACTATATACTCGCACTCGCACTCGATCCTGCAGTGGCGCGCAAACACAAGTTGAGGCGCCGTCGGCAATTTGCTGCGCGGTGGCGTGCTGGCTTGTTTGGTGCTACGATGCTCGCTGCAGGGGTTGGTTTCCTCTCTCGACTCTTGCTGGTGGTTGAACGATATAGTAGGCTTGCCTGCCAAAGCGCGAAATTGGCGATCGCGTCCTTCTCCGGCCACGTGTACCCCGGGAAGCTTTGAAGCCGTTGCGTGGGGTCAAAAACGGTCGAAGTGGTGGATATATGTAGTGTGACGGCTTCGCCTTATGCTGCCACGAACCTATTCCAACAACAATTTCAACGCAACACGTGTCGATATTGACAAATATATCCTTTCATTTAATTACGTTTCTCTCGCACATTTACCTTGGTCAACACTGATCAACGCACTACACTATCTATACAAAAGCTAATCTGCTTGCGCGTAATTGACTTTTGCGCTTGAACTAAAGGAAACAATGTACATTATGCTAACAACTAATTAAGGAAACATTCACTTTTTACCTTCACAATACACTACGGCACGGTAACAAGACTAAGACGTTCTTGCCTCTTCTTCCCACGAAACGGAACAAATGGAACGATTCGAGGCTGTATAATCCTCAGATGCCGCATATTTTTGTATTTACATTGTCCCCAGACTTCGCGAAATTCAACAGAAGTTTAAATTTCGCGAGAACCGAGCATCAAAGGAATTTATCTGCAATATTTCCCGAAGTCGTGCATCTCATTCCAACTGGACTATTCAAACCATCTAGTCAGCTTGCTCGCTAAGCTTCGTGACAAGCGTGGAATGCCGAACAAGGAAAAGGTCAACGCATCCTGAATAGCATAGGCATATGGGTCAGTGCCCGCGACCCAAGCGGATTTTGGGTGGCGTCATGACGCTCAACAGGCTTGCAAAACCATGCGCTTTCCTGGTAGCTGACCATAGGGAACTCAAGACACTCGTTTTTAGGCGTGAGTAACTATGTCGTATATTCTCTATGAGAGCAATTGGCGGTGATTGAATTGGAAATTAATTTGGAAAAAACGAATGGGCATGGGATGCAAAGTTTAATAAATTAACAAATCTTTAATTGACAAATAACAAAATAACATGTAATATTTACAGTCTTAAATTTAACAAAGAATTTATAATAAATAATGAAGCGTACTTGCTACAGTTTACAGTTAAACCTCCATGAGTCGATGTTCTATTACTCGATATCGACTCATGGAACCATACTAAAAATCAAATTTCATGGTTACTATGATGGTCCTTTCAAGCAGCTTTCCATAGCATTGCTGTTCCATGACTCGATACTTCCATGTGTCGATGGTCCCTTCAATATCGACTCATGGAGGGTTTGACTGTATTTTTAAGACGTTTGTTGCATTAAATTTATTGACTATAAATTTTAATTTTGAAAAAATCGAAATAATTCACTAATTTCGCCTATTTACCTGAGTTCAAACAATTGTCAGATTCAAATTCACAGTCAATTTTCCTATTTTCACAGTTAAGTTTGTCTTACCTTTTATACCGGTTTCATGAAATATATTCTTAATTCATTCGCTAATCCTAATATGCTTGCTTACTTTACTGGGCATTGATTCTAAGACAATGTTTTTTTTTTTAGTTTTTTTATAATGATGCATATCATACAGAAATACGAATACAATTTTGGAAAAAATATAGTCAATCAAATGATGTTTTTGGTACCTACTTAGCAAGAATGTTCTGTAACAAATGTAGAACAATATAGGGTAACGGTCGTATTTTGGACCCCTAAGGAAAAGATTTTAGTTGTTTGTCCCAATTAATTAATTGCACAGCGTAACCAAGTCAAAGAACATGCCAAAATGTAGAGAAAAACTTCCTCTATGAGCTAAAAATGTCAAGGAGTTACATTAGAATAATCCACCAGGAATTTCTTGAGCGATTCTTTTTAGCAATTTTTCAATAGATTTCTCCAGGGATCTATACAAATACTTCCCAAGGGGTTTCTCCAGTGGTTCATCCAATGCTTCCTTCAAGAATTCCACCAAAAAAATCCTTCAAAGATTCATTTAAGAATTCCTCCAGCGAAACTTCAAGCATTTCTATACAGATACTACCCACAATTTATCCAAGGATTCATCAAGTTCCTCCAGGGATTCCATCAATAATTCCTCCAAGAATTCCATCAGAAAGCCTTCAAAGATTTCAAGAGAAATATTGCAAAAAAAAAAATCATCAAAACTTGATCAGCAGGATTTTTTTTAGAGATTCCACTTGTAATTTTTTGAGAGGATCACCCAGGTTATCCTTCGGTATTCATCTAGAGAGAATCTTCAATAATTTTTTTTTATAAACTCCACCAGTGTTTCATCCAAAGATTCTTCCTTGTACACTCCCGTGCATAAGTTTGGGTTCACCCCCTAAAAAACATGCAAAAGTGTTCTGTCCATATCTCTGTGATCTCAGTGAGCTTTAAACTATCAAAATCGGTTGAAAATGGCAGAGATATTGACAAAAATGATGGCGTGCGTGGCCTCAGGTGAACCCAAACTTTTGCACGATTTGCATCATACTGAGGGGTGAACCCAAACTTTTGCACGATGACTTGACTGACTGTTTCATTGATTTTGAATACTTTCCAGATGATTCACCAAAATTTCATGGGGTCTCTTCAAAGAATATAAGATTACGATTCTATAATGACACTTTGATTTAAAATTTTGGTCGACCCAATGCTGAGGAAATAAATATGATTTTTCAGTGTGTTTTTTTGAAAAATTTCACAACTTTAAGTAAAACTTTTACCCCAGCAAACACATATGTTATAATTGTGTATTATCAACTGATATATGACCAAAACTAGTCATATATAAGTTGATAATACACAATTTTAACATGTGTGTTGGTCGGGTAGTATACAAAATTCAAAAAAAATTTTGTAAAAATACATACGAAGTAAGAATAACTCTTTGCCTTTCGAATGCGGCTTAAAGAGTTTCAATTGGACGTGTAATCACAGAGATATGGACAGAACACTTTTGCATGTTTTTGAGGGGGTGAACCCAAACTTTTGCACGGGAGTGTATCTCTGAAGGACCCTACGAGGCATTCGTCCTAGGTTTTCTGCAGGAATTACTTCAATGATCTAATATAAATTTCTCCGAGGATTTCTAAAGGAATTCATCCATCAATTCCAACTAGTATTCCTTGGAGGATTTTTCCAAGGAATCTACCAGGATTACCTTAGAGAACTTTAAGAAACTCCTTCAGGGATTGCTTAAAAAGTTCTTCCAGAAATATACTAAGGAATGTTTCCTGGAAACTCTCTAGGATTTAATCTATTGATTTCTTGGTGATACCTTCAAGAATTTCTAAATATATATCTCCATGATTTTTTTTCAGAAATGAAAAAAAAAAATCTTTAGAGATATACCCTGAGGCATTTAGAGGAATGTGTTTTTTTGAAACTCTGAGTAAATATCAGTTAACTCCCTGAAGGAATTTATGATAATCCTGAAGCACAATCCTAGTAATACCTTTGAAGTTTTTATGGTTTGAACTTCTGGCGAAACTCTGGTAGATTTTTCTGGTTGGTAATTCTAGCGAAACTCTGGTGATATTCCCAGTGTTAACGCTAGAAGAACTCCTTTGTGAAAAAACTTGTCTCGCGAAAAAATACAGGTGATTAATTAGGAAAAATACTGTTGAAGTATCTGAAGGAACTACTAGTGGAATCTTTTATAGGAAATTGTGGTCAAATCGCAAAGGAAAGCGTTATTGTATAATTGTAGTTCATCTTGGTGGCATCCACGAAGGAATTCCTGTTTTGAATCCCAGGAGGAATTCCTGATGGAGTCACTGGATGATATACTGATAGATTCCCAAATCACAGGTTAAACTATTATAATAAATTTCTGGTAATATCGCTAGAGGGTTTCCTGAAAACCCCCAAGAATCCTTGGAGTTATTCCACGAGAAATTCCTTGAAAAATCCGGAGAAATCCCTTGAGGATTTCCGGAATTGATTACTTAAAGAAATCCGGGAGGAGCTCCATGATAAATTCCACGAGGAATCCTTTGAGAAATTCCGAAAGGAATCTCTTGATTAATGCCGGTAATGGAATACTTATAAAAAATTTCTGATAAAATCCCTGGAGGAAATTCCCTCCTGATAATCTTTCGACAGAATGAGACATCCGTTGAGATTATTGTGACTGGAGAAATTCCTTGAGGAATTTCGGGAGGTATCCTTGACTAATTCTGGGAGGAATCCCTTAAGAAATCCAGGAGGACTACTTTGAAGAGTTTCTTGATGAATCTCTTGGAGTTTTTTTTGAAGTTCGGGTAGTATCTCCAAATAAATATTCGGAAAGAATTCATAGTTAAATTAACACAGAATAACCCTAGAGGATTCCTTAAGGAACCTTTAGAAGAATTCCTGATAGGAATCCCTGACAGAACTTCTGATGGAATCCCAGAAGGATTTATAGAAAGCTCGAGTCTTAGAAGTTTTTTTCTAATGGAATCTATGAAAGAACTTCCGATGCAATACCTGCAGAATTCCCAATCAAATCTATTGAAGAACTCCTTCAGATGCAATCCTTGGAAAAACTTGTGATGTAATCTCTGGAGTAACTCTGATAGAATTATTAGAGAAACTCTTGATAGAATTCCTGTAGAAATTCCAGGTGGAATCTCTGAAGGAACTCCTAATGGAAACCCTAGATAAACTCCTGATAAAGTCCTTTGAAGAACTCCTTATGGAATCCCTTGGGAACTCGTGATGAAATGCCAAAAACGACTTCTGTTGTTTTGCCCTTCCTACAATTGAATCCCTATTGGAACTCCTGATAAAATCCTTAGAAGAACTCCTGATGAAAATCCTTGGGAACTCCTATTGAAATACACAGTGGAACTCCTGATAGAGTCCCTATAGAAACTCTTGATAGAATCCCAGAAGGAACTCCAGATGGAATGTCTAAAGAAAATGCTTTTGAAACCCCTCAAGGAACTTGGAATCCCCAGAAAGAGATCTTGATGTTATACCTAGAAGAAACTTCTGATGTAATCCCTCGAGGATCGAGGTAAAATCTCAGAAGAAACTTCTGGTACAATCTCTAGAGGAACTGCTGATGGAATCTCTAAGGAACGCCTGTTAAAATTTCAGAAGAATTTAATGATGATTCCTGACGGAATCCGGAGGAATTCCTGATGGAACCCTTGTACGAATTCTTAAAGATATTCTTGCAGGAACTCCAGATGAAAATCATTGGAGGAACTCCTAATGAAATACCTTGAAGAATTCCCTATGGAATCACTATAGGAACTCCTGATGAAATCCCTGGAGGAATTCTTGATAAAATTCCTGATAGAATGCCTAGAGAAATTCCTTATGATATCCCTAGAAGATCCTGATGGAATTCTTTGGTAACCTCCTGATATAAAGTCTGGAGAAGTCCTAATAGAATCTCGGAAGAAATGCTAGCTGGAATCTCTGAACGAACTCTTGGTGGAATTTCTGGAGAAACTCCTGATGAAATCCTCAGAAGAACTTGAATGGTAGCCCTAAAGCTAATTCTAATAGAATCCCTATTGGAATTCCGGATAGAATTCCTGGAGGAACTCCTGATGGAATCCTTGGAGGAATATAAAGATATTGTTGGAGGATATATAGAAAAACTCCTGATAGAATCTCTTGAGGAATTTCGGGTGAAATCTCAAAAGAAACTCTTTATGGCATCCCTGGAGAAACTCCTGATGAAATCCTTGGAGGAAATTCTGAATATATTGTTGAAGGAGTTCCTGATGGAATCAATGGAGGAATTTCTGATGGAACGCCTATAAGAATCCCTAGAAGAATTCCTTATGATATCCCTAGAAGGAGTCCTGATGAAATTCCTCAAGGAATTCCTGATATGATCTCTGGAGGAAATCCTGATTGAATCTTTGGAGGCAATTCAGGTGGAATTTCTGAAAGAACTCCTGATGCAATCCCCAGAAGAACTCTAATGGAAGCCCTAAGTTATTCCAGATAGTATCCCTATAGGAACTCCTGATGGAATCCTTGGAAGAACTCCTATCTATAGATATTCTTGAAGGAACTCCTAATCATTGAAGGGACTCCTGATAAAATCCCTGGGAGAATTCCTGATAACTTTCCGGATAGAACTCCCAGCTGTGGTTTCAGTAAAATCAAACTCGTTTGATTTTGGCCGACCGATTCGTCAACCGTCAAATTGGTTTCACAAACTGTCAAATTGGTTCGTCAAACAGCATCACTCACGGTCAGACATAGCACCAACATGAGCATCAACCTGGGGGGCGGAGTCAATGTTGGTCAAACCGTCTGAGCGTCTGTGAGGTGCATTAAGTATGTAGTTGTGAAGCTTCGGAGATAAAGCTCCGAGATGGCACCAGATGGTAGAGCAAAATTAGGATCGTTGCGGGTTGAAGCGGGTCGATTTGATTCCGTCATCTTTCGTTTACTACACTGATCTATTTGAAACAAGATCAAATTTTTCCAGGGCATTGAAACAGGGCGTTTTTAATTCAATTCAACCTACTTCAGATTGAATTTTCAATTGATGTCCTACAGGGCGTTAAAATATCTGAGCAAAGCTTCTTAGTCGTCGACTAAGCGCGACTAAGCGGGTCGACAGGGCTGCATTTACCGTTAAGTCACCAGTGACCGTGCGGCCTCCATTCACCGTGCACATATACAAATTCCTACAGAATATTCATACAATTTTCACAAATTATTCTTTTGTCAGCAAATAAGATAAAACTGATGAAATGAAGTAGTTCTTGCCACAAAATAATTTGAAAAACCTAGTTTATGTAGTCAAAATCATGTGAATTTTGTTTAATAATGGGATTTTTTCAATGGACCAATGAACGTGTTCACTAATTTGACTTTTGAGCGGTGCCGAATTCACTGGTTTTCCATGGTCACATAAATAAAACGTCAAAAATTAACATTTTGCATTTATACGTTAGAGTATAATTTTTTTCATAATTTCAACAAGTTTTTGCTGTAGATACTTCGAGTAATATACATCATCGTATGAACCATGAGAATTTATGCAAATAAGATTTTCTTTTATTGTGTTTCAGTCGAAACTACATCATATTTAGTTTTTGAGCGAATATGAAATGGTTTGGACAATACAGTCAAACCTTCTATAACGATCTTGATGAAAAAATAATGGTTTAGCCATTTTTTCAACTTTCAATGGCTTTTATTGTAATACAAGATTTGAATACCCTTAAAAATGAGTAAGCACACTACTAGCAACATATTTTCTTCACCAACAACGGTTCTTCAAGATACAAAATTAAATCATGACGAAAACTATACGCATGGTAAATGGTGCACCAGCATTCACGGTAAATGGTGACATAGAACGGTACGAGGCGACCTTGACAAGATATTTGTAAACATAATTTTTGAGTTATTTTTTGTTATGCATCACTGATTTTAGATTGTGGTATTCTAGTTCGCTTCAAATGATTTGGAAAAAACATATTTTTAAGTTCAGATTTTTTTTAAATGCACGGTGAATGGTAGCTTGACGTTCATGTGTAAATTTTTCAACTTCTCGATGCAATAATTTCAATCATTATGGATGATGCTACCGAAGATTCATGTCTCACATGAGTTCTGCAATGGATGAGCAAAGAAAATGCGGTTATTACTTAAAATGACATCACCAAAAACGATTCCGTTGTCAAAACTTTCTTTTTTTTCAATTAGACAACATTAACGAATTAGTTATAAGCAATTAGAATTATCTAAGAAATTGCATACCTTTAGGCGTAGTCTGCGATTCAAGGTGTTTTTAATTTTAAAATAAATGACTTGTAAGAGTTTGGTCTCCTATTCGGTTTCAGAGGCCACGATTTAAGTGAGTAACGACATTTTCAATATAACTGTCGCATCCTAACAAGGCGCAACGCACCGAATGATCTAAATCACTCAACAAACAGCTCCGACCCTGATCTTGAGTTGCCAACGGTCCATGGGTCTACGAATGACAGGCAAACTATCGTGAGTAGGAAACACAACATGGGTAAAAGGTGATAAGCAAAGTGAATTGTCTGTTTGGTGAAATTTAATAATCTAAAAAGTTTTTTCTACTTAAATTTAGTTTTACAGCCAGGCCAATTTTAAATTTCTCTATTCTACTTAAATTCTACTTGAACTTAAACATACAACAGGTAAACTAAGAATTGAAAACCATGCAAATCCTAACCCTAACTATCCACATATTTACAGTAATTGAGACATAAATTGTCATTAAACTAGAACTAATAGTACGAATGTTGTAGTTAGTACGGACGAGAGTATTAGCAGAAGAACACTAAACGTAACCCAGTGAACACAAACTCGTTTATGATAGTGCATAAGAGTACAAAAGTGGAGGCGATATACGTACATGCGCCATAAGGCTGCATGCAAGTTGTTCGTATATCGCCTCCACCTTTGTACTCTTATATACCATCATATACGATGGTGTGTTTACTGGGAAGTACCTACTTAATTATTGTACTGCAACGACACAAAAACGAATTCCTACATATCCTAAAAAACCAACATATATCAAATCAATCATTGAAGCCACAGTAGGCTGAGGTCGCAAAAATTAATGTTGAAATTTAACGTTAATTCTAAAATGAATTTATTTGATCTTCTCTATTCCTCAAAGGGATTTTATAACGCTTCGTTAATAAAGTTGTTACGTAATCGGAAACTGTTCTGTTTGTCAATCCGTCCGTCTACTGGCGCAACAATTTATAAAATCCGTTTACGATCGGGGGCTCAGTATGTCAAAGAAAGGTGACGGTCAAAGCAAGCGGGGAACTTCTCCTTCGAACAAAGATCCTTTGCCGGTAGTGAGCTGCGATATATGTCGGAAGCCGGATGATAGCCGTATGGTAGCGTGTGATTCGTGTGGGTAGTGGTATCATTTCATGTGCGTTAGTGTGGACTCGAGTGTATACAGGACGAAGATTGGAGCTGCAAGAAATGTTCTGAAGCAGGAAAACAATTTCTAGCCAACACTTCTACACCCAACAACGCCGGAGCTATACCGAAGTCAGGAACGAGCAAACCAACGGATCTGAACGTGGAGGAATATCTTCAGAAGCAGCTAAAAGCAGTTCGAGAAGATGATGAAGGAGAAGGATGACCAGAGGCTGAAAGAGCTCAGAGATCAACGGAAGCAGTACGACCAGCTACTGAAATACACGGAGCAACGTGTGCAACTGGAACAGCAACATCGGAGCATCACGTCGAGTGGAAGCGGAATAGCAGAGAGTTTGTCTGATAAGCAGCCCAAGCAGACTTTGCCTAGAGGCGGATCGACGACAAATTCTAATAATCTGCGATGATGCTTTATCTGCTACCACATAAGGCGGAAAAATTACAATCGCTGATTGATTTTGGAGCAGCTGTTCAAAACGTTTGTGCCACTATCACTGCTTCAGGCCTGGACGAGTACATGTGTAATGTGGCTCTTCTCCAAGAGTTGACGGAGAGACTGCCGCCGGCAATCAGGTTGAACTGGGCGTATCATCGACAGGGTTTGAATAGGGTGACACTTTCACACGGAGATTGGCTGGGTAAGCTGGTTGAAGCAGCAAGTATAGTTACGATACCATCCATCAGCGCTCCGAAGGCAGAGCGGCGCGGACAGAAAGGAGATAATTACATCAACGTTCATGCGGAAAGCAGTTCAACTGACGATGCTGCTGCGAAAGAGCGTCCTCCTACACCGAAAGGTTGTCTCGTATGTCAGAACGAATGCAGTGGTTTAGAAAAGGTCCCGAGATTCCTAGATATGGACGTCGGGTCCCGCTGGACGATTGTGAAAGACCAAAAATTGTGCAGAAAGTGTTTGCGGAAGCATTTCGGAGCCTTTCACGTCAAAACGTCATGCGGAAGACATGGATGTACGTTCATGCACAACAGTCTGCTGCACGACGACAAGCGATACGCAAGCCTGCCACCATGAAAGCAGTGAAAACGCCGGCAGAAACTCGTCGGAAATCTGTAACACACATTCGAAACGGCGAGAAAATTCTCTTTCGATACGTGCCAGTTACGATCTACGGTAAGGGTAAACAAGTAACTACCTATGCCTTTCTCGATGATGGATCATCAGCAACTCTGATGGAGCAATGTCTGTTAAGAGAGTTGGGGCTTAAAGGTAGGTCCCATCCATTGTGCCCTGGACTGGACTGGTGGTCATCAGCGAGAGGAAAACGAGTCGGTCATGTTGGCCCTAAAGATTTCCGGTTGCAAACGATACCAGCGAAGTATTCGAGCTTTCAGAGGTCCATACGGTCCGAGACCTGTCTCTGCCGAAACAATCAGTGTCAATACCGCAGTTAGAAAACAAAGTATAGCTATACTATAGAGTCGTACAACAATGTCTCTCGCGAATCCTTATTGGAATGGACAACTGTCGGCGGGTCACGCTCTTAGAAGCATAGAAGGGAGATGAGAATGAACCAGTGTGTCCAAAACGCGTCTTGGATGGATGATCTACGGCCCTTGTGCGATACAATCCGGTACGATTAATTCCAGCTATAGCGGCCATCATGCTTTCATATCTGCCCGTTGCGTGAAGGAAGACGAAGAGGACCTGAACCAGAGCTTTAAAGGAGTATTTTTCCATCGAGTCTCTGGGAATCTCCGGGTCGTCCAAAGCACTTCCATCGAAAGATGAAGAACGAGCGTTAAAGATCCGTCTACTGAAACGCGATTGGTTGGAAACCGTTATGAAACCGGCCTACTGTAGCGGTTTGATCAAGTTCAGCTTACCGACAGGAAGGCAATGGCGTTGAAACGTTTGACCTGTTTGCAGAAGCGAATGAGACGGGAGCCTAAATTAGCTGTGGCGATGCGTGAGAAAATGGACGAATACGAGATGAAGGTTACATTCGGCGGCTTTGGACAAGGGAGAAGGCAGAGAAGCACTCCAACGGACTGGTATCTGCCGATTTCCCTGTTACGAACCCGACAAGCCCGGAAAGTTACGAATTGTCTTTGATGCAGCGGCGAAAGTTAACGGTGTCTCATTAACTCGTTTTTTCTGGACTGGACCTGATCAATTAGTATCGCTGCTCGCCGTGCGTTTACAAGTTCCGCGAATTTAGAGTTGCCGTCGTAGGAGATATCAAGAAATGTTCTTCCAAGTTCGGATGAAGAATCAAGATCAACGGAGCCAGATGATTCTGTGGGACGGAGGAGAACCCGAAGATGAGCCGAAAGTGTACGTGGTGGCAGTTATGACCTTTGGCGCGGCGTGTTCACCGAGCAGTGCACACTACGTAAAAAACCAAAAATGCTGACAGATTTGAGAAAGATTATCCGAGAGCGGCCGAGTGCAAAAAGTATGAAGCACTACGTCGACGACATGTTGGCGAGTGTCGAAACTGAAGAAGAAGCGGTGAAACTAGCCAGCGAAGTACGAACCATTCATTCTGAAGGAGGCTTTGAGATACGAAATTGGCTATCTAACTCCAGTGCTGTTGTGGCGAGTCTGCATGAGAACAGCGTGACAGAAAAGAGCATGAGTTTCAGTACAGAGCAGTCAACGGAAAAGGTACTAGGAATGTGGTGGGATACCACGACAGATACGTTCACGTTCAAGTTGTCTTCGAAGCACGATCTGGAGCTACTCTCAGGTAATAGAATGCCCACAAAACGGGAAGTCCTTAGGACGCTGATGGCGATATATGACCCAATGGGACTCATCGCCAATTTCCTGATCTATCTCAAGATCCTGCTGCAGGAAATCTGGCGCTCTGGATGCGGCTGGGACGACGAGATCAGCGGAAAGCTAGCGGATAGGTGGACGACATGGATTGAAGCGTTACCGAATGTCCGTCAAGTTAGGATCCCGCGCTGCTATCGATCCGAAACATCCGCTGAACCGACGAACAACGTGGAATTACACATTTTCTGCGATGCTAGCGAGAACGGGACAGCTGCTGTAGCCTATTTCAGGTTCGAAGAAGAAGGAAAGGTGGAATGCGCGCTGGTTGGGTCGAAAACTCGTGTGGCACCCCTAAAGTTCCTATCCATCCCTCGCCTCGAGCTTCAGGCTGCGGTCATCGGAGCCTCGCCGATTGTACCGTAAAATCACATCGTTTGAAGATTACGCGCCGTGTGTTCTGGGCAGACTCACGAGATGTGGTTTGCTGGCTGCGATCAGACCACCGGCGATACAGCCAATTTGTTGCATTCAGGGTGAGCGAGCTGCTCAATACAACCCAGGTGAGCGAGTGGAGATGGCTGCCGACCAAACAAAATGTAGCAGATGAAGGCACGAAGTGGCAAAGGTTCCCGGACTTCCACCCGAGTAGTCGCTGGTTCCGCGGGCCTGATTTTTTATGGCAACCCAAGATGGAATGGCCCAGAGATAGCGAAGATCAAGGTGTGACCATAGAGGAAATCAGACCCAATGTCCTACATCATACAATCGTCTCTCCAGTAGTAAACTTCTCAAAATGGACACGGCTGCTCAGATCCGTGGGATACGTTTACCGATTCGTCGCCAACCTTCGCAAGGGCTCCAAGAAGCTCATTGGCCCTCTAACGCAGTACGAGTTGAAACTAGCCGAAAATACCATTCATCGTTTAGTTCAGCAGCAAGCCTACCCAGATAAAATTCAACTGATCCGCGACAAAGATCCAGGATCTCATCCATGGGAACACGTCCTACCGAAAACAAGACCGTTACACAAGCTGAGTCCGGCCATCGATGAGCACGGTGTGCTACGAATGCGTGGACGTATAGACGCTTGCGACTGGGCCGATAAAGCTGCTAAGAATCCGATCTTGCTTCCAAGGAATAACTACGTAACCAACCTTGTGATTGCTTACTACCACGCAGCGTGCCGCCACCAAAACCACCAAACGGCGATGAATCAGATTCGATTGAAATACAATGTGCCCCGTCTTCGTTCGGAATTCGGTCGCGTTCGCAGAAATTGTCAGCGCTGTGAAATTCGACAAGCATGCCCACAACCTCCAGAAATGGGAAGTCTTCGGTTCGCTCGACTGGCAGCCTTTCAGCAACCGTTTTCATACACAGGAGTTGACTATTTCGGGCCGATGACTGTACTAGTTGGCAGACGCGCTGAGAAAAGATGGGGTGTCTTGCTGACCTGCATGACTACCAGAGGAGTGCACATCGAAGTTGCACATTCGCTGACAACGGCCTCGTGCATCCTCGTGTTACGCAGCTTTATAGCTAGAAGTGGCGCACCGTTAGAGATCATAAGCGACCGAGGAACGAACTTCATCGGGGCCTCTCGAGAGCTCCGTGAAGCCCTGAACCACGTCAACGAGGAGAAGCTGATGGTAGAATTCGTCAGTCCCGATACCAAATGGACATTCAATCCACCAGCCGCTCCACACTTTAGTGGCTGGTGGGAGCACTTGGTCCAATATGTGAAGAAGACCCTGCACGATTTCGACCCACCCCGCTTGCCATCAGATGAAATTCTGCGAACTATGTTAATGGAGATTGAAATGATCCTTAACTCTAGACCGCTCACCGACATAGCGCTCGATAGCGATACCGAACCCCACCGAACTCCGAACCACTTCCTGCTAGGTTCTGCAACAGGTAGTAAGCCCCCGATCGTCTTTGACGACAAACCTAGTGTGCTTAAGAGATCGTGGACGATGGCCCAGCTGTACGCAGACCACTTCTGGAAGAAGTGGGTAGCCGAATACTTGCCTACCTTGACCTTGAATTCTAAAATGAATTTATTTGATTTTCTCTATTCCTCAAAGAGATTTTATAACGCTTCGTTAATAAAGTTGTTACGAAATCGGAAACTGTTCTGTTTGTCAATCCGTCCGTCTACTGGCGCAACAATAACTAATCAATCTACCATAGCGTAATCCTAATGGAATATATGGACTCTCTACCCAGTATCCAAAAGCTCCTAACTTATAAAAGTTTTCTTCAGCGATATCTGGATGTGTTTTCAAATTAAATGGGTCAAGGTTTGACTCGATGTATGAATCTTGATTTTACCAAATGCATGGTATACAGTTTTCTAAAAGCCCATCACGATCCACGTCATGGGCGCCAATACACACGAAGGACAGTTGTTCTTGACCGATATTAACTAGAGCAACCAACCGAAACTAACTTCACATGATCGCTACGATCAGACCAGATCATAATGGATCAAAATACCAAACACACGGTCGGTACGTTCTCAGCATCTAATTACAATATTGATTCGTTCGTCCTCTTGTTTGTACACACACATAATGAACAGCCAGCCTAATTATGCCAACTCATTTCTGATGCCGTCTTGGGACTGCCTGGGAATCTCGTGACTTGGCGTGAAATCCAAATTTCAAGAGAATATTCCATGCACCAATAAGCCGATTGGCAAGTTAAGGTGCCACCACACGATCGCTGATCTCTCACTCTCAAAGACGTCCAACAGAGCGCGGTGCAGCAATTGAGTGGCGGTGTAAAGGGTAAAGCACCCGCACCGATAGATCAATCCGCAGCTGGTTTCAATGTCAGCCGAAAACGACTTCATTCAGATAGATCTCCCCCATCACGTCCTGATTGTCAGTTCGTCTAGCACTAAACTGCTGCTGCTGCCGATCGAGCCTGGGGCGATCATTTGCGCAGGTTCTTACTATACGAACATCACGTTTGCTAAACGACTTCCATCCTTCCATCACCACCGCTGGCTGTCCAATTTGCCGATGCGAACCCGACTAACGATAAACCGCAAGTCACATCCGTCGAAATTATGTTAGGTATTTGTGTGATTTAAATTTGGAGCACTTTAGTTGAGGATTTCATTTGTCAAGTTGCAACCTCCGTTTGGCCATACAAGGATGGGAAATGGAAGATAAGGCGGGAGAGCAAACGTGACCGATTCGAATCGGGATCACTTTCAGTGGAACGTGAAACTGGGCTTAGAATGCTACAAATTGAAGGTTGAATGTACCCAAATATGAAGATATGCATGTCAAGTTTAATTCTAAGGCTCGGAATTAAATAAAAATAAGAAGAAAGTCATGCAATTACGACACATTTATTTGCGAATCAGCTGAAAAATACCAAATTGAACTTTTCTTTCAAGTGCGCACAAAAATTCTTTCTGCTGACGAATGTTTTAAAACTAAATACTTATATTAAATTAACAACAATAGTTAGCTACAATCTGTTTAGTATATGTTAGTAGACTTTTGATGGGCTACACTGCCGTGAATCGCAAGTCAGTCCCATCTGCATTTTTGTCAAAATTGAGTTCATTTCAGTTTTAAACATGTCTTCCAATGCTCTTGCAGTTACGCTAATGAGATAATGAGAATTTGTTCAAAAAAAAAAAATAGTCAAATTGTCCTATAATGGAAAGCAACCGCAAATCAGTTCCACTACAGATTTCTGCATCGCGTAACAACCGTGTTTTGATCATCTTTTTATTTTTTTTCGGAAAAATACTGCGGTGAAAAGCAAATTGTGAAAGTTTTAGTTTTAGTTATAGACATATTATTTTGATTTTTATATTTTTTTTTTTCAATGATCTTCTGGTTCTATAGCTTATCAAAAGTCTAACCCCATACACTTAACAGAATTTGATTGAATTGTGGTCTGAATTTTGTAGAAGCATTTGAAAATTGGCTTCCTATACTTTGGCATGTAAAAAATCGGAGCTTCACGCGTAGGGTTAACTGAGGAAATCACTAGGGACATTGTAAATTCGTGTAAAATTTTACGAAATTTTGCGGGTGACTAAGGTGTTGAAACCAATATCTCGCGATTTGGTCGCGGTTCCTTTGGTCATATTGTACATAAGAATGCATGTTTTTAGTGGGAATAATCTTTAAATGTGTTAATTTAGCAGAATCTCATCAATTAAAATTTTTACTTCATAGATAACCATAACGAGTTCAATAACATCGTAGCATTTCAAAATTTTAAACGTAATAAGCAAGCCAGAAGGACGTTTAAGTTAAAACAAAATGGTTGGTAGAACTTCATCTTCAAACTAAGAAAACTATGTTCATAAGCAAATTGACTCCCCCGAAACTTGGGCTTGGAGCATCCCTTCCCCTAAAAATAAATTGCAGTATAGTTTAAATGCATGTTGATTTTTTTTATAAATATTTGGATACTCATTGTTCGACTGGCAATAGCAATATTGTCAGTTAAGACAAAAGCAAGAACGAAGAAAAACTTCGCTCGACCAAAATGCGCTGGTCTCTGGCGACCTTTCCATGTAAGTACCCAAGCGACACAGACTATTTCAGTGTTGATGTTGCAAATGAAGTTCCAATTTTATTTTATACCAGTTTTCTCGTCTATTATTTTGGAACAGGCTACCTGCCTGATCTATTTTTGGTCAGATTTGGACCAAGATTTGAGCTGTTCCAAATCTGGTTTGCATATGTTTGTTTACCAGTTCGGATTTTTGTCTTTGTAGTCTAGGAGGTGAGGGTGCAAAAGTAGAGTGATTTAAGAAGGAAAGTTTCTCAGAGACATTCCAATAGTAATTCCACCGGTGATTTTGTCCAGGAATTCTTCTACAAATTGCTTCGGGGATTTATTCAGATAATTTGTCCGAGGATTTCCTCCAGAAATTTTTCTGGGGATTTGCACCACGATTTTCTCCGGGGATTTAGTCCAGGAATTCCTCTGGAGATTTCCTCCAGAAGAAAGCTAATTTAAACTGAATTTTCCGACCAAAATATTTGAATAAACTTAAGCGAAAACCAGGACCAATACCCGACAGACCTGCTGAATAAATTGCTTGTGAACCTTCTGTAGTTATCTACAATTTTTGAAGGAATCTTATCTGCTTTCTGAGAGATCCTCATCAAACTCTTCTGGAAGATTAGCCAGAGACGGTTTGGGAAACAACAACAAAAGTAAAATAAAATAAAATAAAAGAGTTTGTAAAAAACTCGTTCAAAAATTTTTCCTAGAAATCGTTTGAGAAATTACATTAGAAATTCCAATCAATAAAATATACATTTTTCCATTCATTAACCCTTGCTATAGTTTTTACTCGTCTTTGGTCAACGTTGTGAAACGAAACAGCCCGAAGGCAAACCAGAAACACGGTTTTAAGTTTTTAAGTTCAAACGGTTTACATGAGGTACCGTTCAAATTAGCGGGGGTGTACGGTATGCAAAATTAATTATTTTCAGGGTCGTAGGACAGATAAATCCCGTAACCTCACGAGTTTTTTTTTTGGAATGTTCAGTTGAAATGTAGATATTAGTGTAAAAAGTGTTTATTTAGAAGAAATGGTTTAAATTTTACAGAAATTCTGCCACAAATTTTACCATTGCTTCTATTTTTTTGCTTGTTTAAAATTTTCGTATGGCAAGGATTTTTTTCAGAATGTTCTGAAATACATCCTTTTTTGTGAAGAATTTAAATCTTAAATGCACCATCTTTTTGAGCAATCAAGTCTTATCCTGGACAGATAAATGTTCAGAAACATTTCCAATAATTACTGCTAGAATAGAATAGAACGTATTTTCGTTTCTGGTTTATTTCATAACTAATACTTCTAGTTTTGAAGTCACTTTAAGGAAACTTTTGATCATTATTTTGATCATTTTGGTCACTATTATTTTGGCCTCTGACTACTGCCAGCCCTGTCTTATGAGCACTTTCACAGTTATTAACTGAGAGCTTTCTTTGCCGATTGACCATTTTTGCATGTGTATATCGTGTGGCAGCTACGAAGATACTCTATGCCCTGGGAATCGAGAAAATTTCCTTTACGAAAAGATCCTCGACCAGCGGGATTCGAACCCACGACCCTCAGCATGGTCATGCTGAATAGCTGCGCGTTTACCGCTACGGTTATCTGGGCCCCTCTGAATACATGTAAAGTGATTGTTTTGTATTAACACAAAATAATAACACACAATGTCTATAATAAATAAGAATTGATATGCAACAAATAGTGTGAAAATTAATTGGATATTTAGCAGTAGAAATCTGCCATAAGTTCGTGACGGTCTCAAGCCAGGAAATAGAAGAGGCTAACATTATCCAATGTCAACTTGGCGGTCGTATCTCGGAAACAACCTCTTACTTTTTTTGCACTAATATGTGACGCATTGTTAACTTTCGCCAAATCATGCAATACAGATGCATTGAGTTGAAAATCTCTTGATTTTGCGTACTGATCCGTAATATGTCACAATTTGATCCATAATATGAACATTGATCCATAATATGGTTTACAGAAACCGATACAATTTTTAATTTTTGTGCAATCCTATGTACCGTAATCCGGGGTAACATTGATCAGCGGGGTAAAATTGGTCGCAATGACCCTCTTCGTAGCTCGAATCAACATTTGTTGATGAAATATTTTCAATGCATGAATGGCGATTCTCTTTCTTCTAACCATGAGCTAATAAACAATAGGGTTTTTGCGAAAATAAAGTTGTGTTCATGCGTAAATTTTTCAACTTTTGTAAACAATGATTTTCATGATTATGGATAACACCATAAAAGAATCATGTCTCACATAAGTTCTGTAAACGATATGAGCAAGAGAAATGCGGTTGTTACTAAAAATGACATCGCCGAAAACGGCTCCGTTGTCAAAATTTTCATAAATATGTTCAATAAAACATAATTCACAAATTATTATAAAGCGTGAAGAATTTCCTTAGGAAATTGCATACATTTAGGCGTATTCCACAATTCAAGGTGTTTTTAATTTTAAAATAACTCAAAAAGTAAATGGCTTATAAGAGTTTAACCTTCATATTCGGCTTCAGGGACCATTATTTTAGTAAGTAATGATATTTTCAATATTACCGAACGGTGTTTTCATGGTGTGATCAATGTTACCCCATATCAGCTAAATCGAAAACTCACTTAAAACATTTTTTTAAACATGCTTTAAACTTTCAGAAAACAAAATACAGTACATAAACACGAGCAATGGGTGGCAGTACTTGTTTTAAAAATATAAAATTTGCAACACATGCATTTTCAAATCAAATGTTTAAGAAATATTCAAAAAAATGATCAATGTTACCCCGGATTACGGTACCAAAATATTACTAAAGAAGTTCCAATTTGCAACGATTCAATTCGTGTTTTTAAATTACAATTTTACGTTTTCCATGTTGTTTTATTGAATTTTATAGGTTGAACTCCACACTAATTGATCCATAACTGTGGGGTCATGGTATTGAAATATGGCTCACATAGTTGTAACACCACACGTTTGCCTTGATTCCGTTCCGGTTTTTTTTTATCTACTTTTCCTACAAAGAGAAGCAAGACATATCTCATAATATTCAGTCAATCCATGTTTATGATACAATTCTTACCTGCATAAATATCGAAATTACAAAGCATCGAATTTTCGGGGTCAATAGCGCACCACAGTTTTATGCCATATCAGCATGGCCTTCCCTTCATGTAAACTCGAAAGATACATCTTCCCCGAAAAGGGATTATTCTCTCGTCGACTGTTACATTATATGATGGCATGTTCGACTGAACACGATCTGAAACATTCCGTATAAGCCAGATGATTTAGTTTTGTTTGTGACCTTGGAGCTGTTCAGAGAACCTCGAGCGGTCTGCTCAATGAATCGTCGAACCGTATAAATTTACATATTTGTTTGAATCTAATATGATCAAAAATATTGAAAAATAATATTCCATAAATTTATGTGTGTTACAATAAAAGCCTACTTGCATGAAAAATGAACCAAGTGTTAAAAAATACCACTTTTGTCATACCATACCAATACTGTTGAGTCCTACCTTCCATACTTTCTATAGAAAGAAGAGAAAAGCCGAAACGAATGGGTTACATGCATGTCCTGATTCGCTACTCGCCACATAGTAACGCACTTGCGCTAGTGTCTATGCACGAAAAATCGCTAAAAGGTAACGCGAAAAATGTTTGTATGGCGAAATGCATCGAACGAATTATTTCTCAAAATTGGGAACTATTTTTGAAAAAATATTTGGTACCGTAAAACGGGGTATTTTTGATAATGCGGGTAACTTTGATAGTGCGTAACCCACCACATACTAAACGAAATATCATAATTTCTGTTAATCGGTTAAGCAAAACGAATACAAAACTGAAGAATATTAGTATGACACTCCATATAAGAGCTGTTAGTTTGCATTTGAATCGAGACCATTTGAGGCTTTTTACACGAATATTAAAAATTGACACAATTTTAGCATTTTTGAAACGCTTACAAACAATCTGTTCTACGATCACTATTTGATGTACTTTTGAATAGTTGGCCACTTATATTTGGCAGCCTAGTTATCATAGAACTCGAATACGGTCTCAAATCTCTTAGCGAAAAGCATTTTCACAAACTGGGACCATTTTTGTAATCTAAGTCAGAAATTTCCATATAACGTTAAACGCCTATAGGTACAGTCACCCCACAGTTATGGATCAACTAAGGGCCATTTTTCAGAAGAAAATACGATTAAACAACAAGGTGAAGCTGTACAGAACAAAATTACCTCCCTGGCACTGCAGAATATAGTTGTTTTTGAGAATACACCTCAAAATACCCGGTTATTTACGAAAAATGTCTAATACAATAGAAATTGCAAACGATGTCCACCCCACAGATGGGGATCAGTGGGAGACGAGGATCCTTATTGTGGATCAAATCGACTCATATTATGGCTCACAACACTATAACAGCAATTTATTTGCGAGGTAAACGAATGGTGTGCTAGTGAAAGTATACTTTTTGGCGTTTACTTCGGAATCATCTTATCTTTGATTCATAACTGTGGTATGGTTTTCAATGCCCCACAGTTATGAATCAACGCTTCTGAGAATACGATTGATATTTTATTTCATACGGTCGGGAAAAATATGCTTAAGCATGTTTTAATTGATTGCGATGCTGTACAGATTTTTGGTTCACGTAGGTAAAATGTATTCTGCGTAATTGCAACTCAATTTGATGTGATATTCCCGTTTTAATCCAACTCTGATCCATATCTGTGTGCTATTCATAACTGTGGGGTGACTGTATGCAATGCCCTACAAATGTTTGTAATTCATTCAATTTTGTTCGATGCATACTCCATTATCAAAGTTACCCCAAAACAGAAAACCGACTTTCGATTATATAAAAAATTATATATCCATTCAAAATAAATCTTTTGGCAATCTATCAACAGCAATCGATAGGTAGGATGCCAGTACTTGTTTTAAAAATATAAATTATAATTCTTTGAAACAGCATGCATAAATATTCAAGTTTTCTTCGAAAAAACTATCAAAGTTACCCCGTTTTACGGTACCGGTTGTACGTAATGATAATGACTATCACGCCTACCAAATATTTTTTCGAATAATGCTTTCATTTACGAGATATTTGAAGCTAGATGCCTTTCCTCATACAAAATGAAACGAGAAAACTTCTGCTGATCAACTGTGGACAAGAGCAAAGCAGTTAATCCATTGAAAGGAATGAAGTCCTAAATTTCCGAAAAAGAGTAGGAGTTAAAAGTCGTCAGGAAGGATGAAGGTGAAAAGTATCGTATTGCCGATAAGTATGTCCCGCTCGATATTTTTATGTCCAATTGTTTTATATCAACACATATTACAATTAAAGGTTGTTTACTGAGGCCATTGAAGCAAAAAATAAGCAGAAAATCGAACTAGCATAAGCTATGTTGGAAGGCGTTTCGACTATTCGGAAGGAGCAAGCGAACCTTAAACGAACAGCGGGTAAGATTCAAGAAAGCTTGGATAAGAAAAAGGATACGTTGATTACCACATTTTTGTTCCAAGAAACCACGAAAAAGAAGTTATCATTTTCACGAAAGTTAAGCTGTGGATTGATGAAAACACCTCTAGTTGATGGACAAAATTTAGTCACATTTTTCTTAAATTTTGTTACGAAATTTCCACAGTACATAACATGTGGGCCTCGTGGCCGTGCGGTTAGTGTCGTCAAGCATTTAAGCGCATTGTGTCATGGGGTGTGGGTTCGATTCCCACTTTAGCTATTGAAACTTTTCGTCAAGAATGTTTCGTGGCTGTGCCACTGGAGCATGCTTGTCCGTTGTCTAGTATTAAGTTACAGTCTGTGCAGCTAAATGGCTGAAGACGGTGTCCGTGTCTTTTTTAAATAATTTCAAAATATTTTTGAGTAATTTTTCCAATCACCTCAAAAGTAATTATGCAAATCGGTCCATAAATAACTTAGATGCACCCATCTGAAGTTCTGCTAGCTATAATTGTCCGTTTGCTCGTGCCATACATTCGTTCAATCAGTCCTAATTTTTCATGATGACATCAATCTGGAATATTTTCATATCTCTCGCAAACTCCTATTTTTCATCCAACTCCGCCATATTACCGCATACGGCGGCGATAGAGTGGAAAGGTGATTTTCACACGTAAATGTCACACCACGCGAGAGTCCCTCTCCTTGCCATTTGCTTATTTGCTAATGGTCTCATTTGCGTTCAATGGGGCTTGCGGAATTTAAAGGCTTGGGGGTTTAGCTTAGACAAACACCATCGGCGCAAGTCAAGTCAAGGGGTGTGAGCGTTGCGCGTGTGTTCCTTAAAGATAAATCGGTTGCTGCACCAACTGATGAGCTCTGATGAGCTTGGCTAACGATGCGATCACAGACAAATAGATCTAACACTCGGAATTATTTTCATCTTTCAGCAAAATAGCGCTCAAATTTTCTCATTTGTATAAAATCCCAGAGTCATCTGTCTGTCAGTAACGCTCAAAAATGTTTCACACGAAATACTCCATAGCAGCTTCTTTTGCTACAACAGCTATCCGGGAACACTACAACAGCAACGACAGACAGGCTGCTTAATTAAGTATAGTTTGTGTATATTTAGGTAATTTTGACATTTTTGGTGGAACTTTTGAAATGTTTCTCAACAGATTGAACACTACAATAGCATTTCAGGCTGAAACTTTTTGGCGGTTGCATTCAACCAACGGGAGGATGGTGGAGGCATAAATCCCGGCGATTTTGCAATCATTGAAACCACGCGTGTGTTGTGGATCTTGCATCGTTTTTGCTCGAGTTTGATATTTGCGCACTAGCGCCATCTACTTCCCGGTATACTAAACACAGTATTTTAGCTGCTACGTCTGTTTGGCTATGATGTGATGGTTTCTCCTTTTAGGCAGTCGTCTGACACGGTCGCGGTGATGAAGATCACAATGCGTTTCCAGATGGCATTCATGGTTAGCAGTGACGGCGAATAATTGGGTAAATTGTCAAATTTGTCGCATTTCAAGCCAGGGACAATTGCGTCTGGTGTTTGTTGTTCAAGTGCATGCAAGGTAGGAGCATCAATTTTTAAATCAAAACTAATTTTTGCTAACGAGGCTGGAGCTTAATCAAAAAGCAGAAGCATAGAAATTGAAACAGTCAGTTTTATGTAATAAAATCATATCATCTCAATCAATAGGTTACATGCATGCCCTGATTCGCTACTCACCGCACAGTAACGCACATGCGCTAGTGTCTATGCACGAAAAATCGCTAAAAGGTAACGCGAAAAATATTTGTATGGCGCAATGCATCTAACGAATTATTTCTCAAAATTGGGAACTATTTACGAAAACATATTTGGTAACGGTTATGCGCAATAATGATGGCTAACACGCCTACCAAATATATTTTCGATTAAAAGCTTTCATTTACGATAAATTCGAAGTTAGATGCCTTTCCCCATACAAAATGAAATGAGAAAACTTCTGCTGATCAACTGTGGACATGAGCGAAGCAGGTAATCCATTGAACAGCACTTGCAGGGTGGAAACGAAGCCTGCGTGTGATCAATAGTAGAATGCAACAATGTTTGGATTTTTTTTCTTCTTACTTGCAAAAATGGAAGATTTCTCCTAATGCTTCCAAAACTCAACTAATAATATTCCTACATAAATCAAAAGCATTTGTTTTGAAACCTTCAAGTAGACATGCTGTTACGATGAGAGGGGTTCCAATAAATTGGTCAGATGAAGTTAAGTATCTAGGGCTCATGACATTTCTTCAGAAAATTATGAAAATTCAAATATGCAAATGCAGAAAATTTGATATTTTAAATAAGTACCGTTAAACGTGGTAACATTGATCAGCAGGACCAAAAATACTATTGCGACACACAGTGAAGAAGAAAGTAGCCCGCAGATGCGTTGGAGGTATATATCATTCAACAAATTTACCTTCGGAGTTAATGAATAAAACCCTATGAAATCTTCTACCTCAAACAATGAAAGCCGTTTTTTTTTAAATCCATATCCGAAGACACTGAAGCATTTGAACCTGTGCTGCATGTTCTAACACTTCAGATGCCAAAGACTAATTTTTCTTCTGAAATTTGTGATTTCACCGAAGTGTACACCACTAACTAACATAAGCATTCGTCACTTCATCCACCGAATTACACTCATCACATCCAAGTGGTTCTACAACGTTTAAAATGAAGTCGCCTTAAATGTGATCCGTTAGCGAAGGAGACGAAGAAATGTTCTGTTTTTTTTTTTTAAATTAGTGATATATTCATGAACACACACCTTTTTGGTCCTTTTCATTGAGTAGGGGAACTGGGGGTAATTTGTCCATGGAACGCATTTTTTTCACCCGAGATCATAGAAAATGTGTAAGCTGCTTCTCATATTACATCCTTAAGTGTTTTACTGACAAACATGTAAAAAAAGTTTTTACGGTAATATTGCGGAAATTTTGTAATTTTCTGGTTATTTTTTAGATCGATGAATAACCAAACTTTTGAAACTATCACCTAGTCTTGTACATTCCCATAGTTTGTATGTCATACGAAAAAGAATTGAATTTGTCCTTAAAAGGCTTATTGAAAGATATAAACTTCAATACACTTGTAGGGCAAAACACCCACCCATATTTCATAATATTAAGGCAGCCGTTTGAATGTTAGATGTAGGTAGCGTAATGCCACGCTGCAGTTACGAGCAAATTTGAACTTTACAAATATATATTTTACCACGGAATGCTATCGACTGAGGTTCAAGATCACTGGGGAATTTTTCGGCTTCGCAGTCACCAAAGCAATCAAACGATTATTATTTTTCTTGCTTCCAACGTTTCGGTGTTTATTACACCTTCTTCAGGGAATTAGAACTTATAATCGTTCTCGTTCTGAAGGCCCTGTTTTAGCAACATCCGTCTGAATTTGAAAAAGTGTTGGCACAAAACTTTCTGAACGCAAAACATCGAAAGAAAAAGTACGAGGTTGTTTCCGAGATACAACCGCCAAGTTGACGTTGGATAACATTAGCTTCTTCTATTTCCTGGCTTGAGACCGTCACGAACTTATTAAAGATTTCTACTGATCAAAATCGAATCCATTTTCATACTATTTGTTGCATGACAATTCTGACCTATTCAGGCTTTATTTTGCTCATCTTGATCTGATAGATGGAGCGACCTCGTACGCTCACAACAATTACGAGTCAGCATTCGATGTTGGTTGAATAATCCGTGGCTGAGAGAATGGAGAGAAACGTTGGCTCTATCCAAACGCACATCTTCCATTTGACAGCTCTAGCTTACTGTGAGGCTCTGCAAACACATCATCATTGCTTTTGGGATGAACTGAGGTTGGTTTCTCCGTCAACGCAAGAGCATGATTTTGCTTTCCTCTTTGCCCTTTTGAGTAAAGAGCTACAAAGAGACAACGAAGAGCTGTCTGGAAGTGCTCTTCCCCGAACTGAGAAATGGGAAAAAATGCTCTCCCCCTAACTGAGAAAGAGAGAAAATAATCTCTTTCTCTTTTAAGCGCTGAGGTTGTCAAAACAAACTCTTTACCACAGTGGGAATGAAAATAAGCAAAGACAAACCTGTAAACTCTTCATCCCGCAGATCAAGTACGCTCAGTTTGTGTGTGGGTAAAATCGCTTCTCTTTTGTAGTTGATCATTAAAAGGGGGAGAAAGAGGATAAGTCAAGAGCAGGGAAGAAGCCTGGCCTATTATGGACATTGTGTGTTATTATTTGGTTGGTTCGGTTAACACTTCAACACCGATAGAACCGGTCGATGGAAGAAGAAGCATGAGTGGTAACTCTTGCTTCCCAAACAAATATTCCGGTCGAAAGTTAGGTTAAACTATCAAGACTGAGTTTAATCACTTTGAAATGCAAGCTGAAAAGTCATCATTGTGGCCAAAACGAATGACGGGCAAGACCCACAACATATTAAACGAAATAACGAAGTTTCTGTCAATCAGTTAAGCAAAACGATTGCAAAAGCAACGAGTATTAGTATGACACTTCATGGTAAAGCCTTTTTTGTTGGAATCAAGTACATTTGAGGATTTATTTGCAAGTATTGAACATTTACAAGATTTTAGCATTTTTGCAACGCTCACTAACAATATGTTTTACGATCACTATTTGATAAAGTCATAATGAGTTCGTCACTTATCTATGACAGCCTAGTTATAGTAGAACATGATTTCGGTCTCAAATCTCTATAGCGAAAACCATTTTCACAAACTGGGACCATTTTTGTAATCTAAGTCAGAAACTTCCATATACAGTCACCCCATAGTTAGGGGTCATGCACAAATTACGTCACGCTCCGAGGGGGGGAGGGGATCAAGCCAAGCGTGACAAGCCTTACAAAAATTTCGGAGGACTCATACAAAAAACGTGACAAAGGGTGGGGAGGGGGTCGAAAAAGTTGAAATTTAGCGTGACATAATTTGTGTACCATCCCTTATGGATAGCACACAGATATGGATCAAAGTTGGATTAAAACGGGAATATCTCATCAAATAGAGTTGCAATTACGCAGAACTCATTTTACCTACGTGAACCATAAATCTTCACAGCATCGCAATCAATTATAATATGCTTTAGCATAATTTTGCCGTCCATAGGAAATAAAATGTCAACCGTATTCCCAGAAACGTTGATTCATAACTGTGGGGCATTTAAAACCACACCACAGTTATGAATCAAAGATAAGGCGATTCCGAAACAAACGCCAAAACGTATGCATTCACTAGCACAACATTCGTTTACCTCGCAGGTAAATTGCTGTTATAGTGTTTTGATCCATAATATGAGTCGATTTGATCCATAATAGGGATCCTCTTCTCCCACTGATCCACATCTGTGGGATGGACATCGTTTGAAATTTCTATTAAAATCGACACTTTTTCGTAAATAACCTGATATTTTGAGGTGTACTCTCAAAAACAACTATATTCTGCAGTGCCAGGGAGGTAAATTGTTTTATACATCGTCACCATGTTTTTTTAATCATGTTTTGTTCTGAAAAGTGACCCTTAGTTGATCCATAACTGTGGGGTGACTGTAGCGTTAAACGCAACGCCCTATAAATGTTCCGTAATTGATTCAATTTTGTTTGATTGATACTCCATTATCGTTATCCCAAACAGAAAACCGACTTTCGATTATTTGACAAAAAATATATTCATTCAGAATAATTCTTTTGGGCATCTATCAAGTGCCATCGATAGCTAGGATATCAGTACTTGTTTTAAAAATTTAAATTGTTATTCTTTGAATCAGCATGCATAAGTTTTAAAGCTTTCTTAGAAAAAAAAACTATCAAAGTTACCCCGTTTTACGGTACCGTAAAACGGGGTAACTTTGATAATGCGGGTAACTTTGATAGTGCGAGACCCACAACATATTAAACGAAATAACGAAGTTTCTGTTAATCAGTTAAGCAAAACGAATGCAAAAGTAAAGAGTATTAGTATGACACTTCATGTCAAAGCTATTTTCATTGGAATCAAGTGCATTTGAGGCTTTTTATACGAATATTAAAAATTGACACAATTTTAGCATTTTTGAAAAGCTTACAAACAATCTGTTCTACGATCACTATTTGATGTAGTTTTGAATAGTTGGCCACTTATCTTTGACAGCCGAGTTATCATAGAACTTAAATACGGTCTCAAATCTCTTAGCGAATAGCATTTTCACAAACTGGGATCATTTTTGTAATCTAAGTCAGAAATTTCCATATAACGTTAAACGCCTAGAGGTATGCAATGCCCTACAAATGTTCGTAATTCATTCAATTTTGTTCGATTTATACTCCATTATCAAAGTTACCCCAAAACAGAAAACCGACTTTCGATTTTATGAAAAATTATATATCCATTTGTAATAAACCTTTTGGACATCTATCGACTGCAATCGATAGCTAGGATGCCAGTACTTGTTTTAAAAATATAAATTATTATTCTTTGAAACAGCATGCATAAATATTCAAGTTTTCTTCGAAAAAACTATCAAAGTTACCCCGTTTTACGGTACATTTAAACTTCAAAACGTCAAAACTTTATAACAGCAAGAATAATGTGCTCTTTCTATGAAAAATAAGACATGCTCCGATATTTACCTATTTTTCAATAGTTATGTCTTGAAAATCAATAATTTTCATTATTGG
Source organism: Aedes aegypti (assembly GCF_002204515.2). Classification (NCBI taxonomy): domain Eukaryota; kingdom Metazoa; phylum Arthropoda; class Insecta; order Diptera; family Culicidae; genus Aedes; species Aedes aegypti. The sequence continues at coordinate 150,549,637 of NC_035109.1, forward strand.
AGTAGATTCGTAGAAAGATTTTCAATCGATTGTTGCAAGAATCTTGAAAATCTATCCGGGCGTTAGTAAGTTATTAACAGTCAAAATCTAACCACTTTTCGTGACGCGAGCAATTTTTTGTTTTTCGAAATTGTACCCCAGTATGTTGCCGTAAGACGTTATCCAACGTCAAAAAAAGTTCAGAAAGTTTTGTGCCAACACTTTTTAAAATTCAGACGGATGTTGCTAAAACAGGGCCTTCAGAACGAGAACGATTATAAGTTCTAATTCCCTGAAGAAGGTGTAATAAACATCGAAACGTTGGAAGCAAGAAAAATAATAATCGTTTGATTGCTTTGATGACTGCGAAGCCGAAAAATTCCCCAGTGATATATATTTTACGTAACAGCATTTGTACTTTATCATCATTTATATGTATAAAATCCCAGAGTTGTCTGCTTGTCAGTACAGTGGTCACATTATTATCACTCACTAATATGGGTCATTTCCATTTGAATTGCATGTGGAACAGAGTGACTAATAATCGTGACTAGGTGACGCATAATAGTGTGGGCAGTGTAACGCTTTGAAATGTTTCATCGAAAAGTTTCGTTGAGCACTACAACAGTACATTTTAAGATTAGAACATTACAAGTGCAAATTGTGGAGTACTACAATAGCTCTTTGGCAGAATATTCTGGAGTTTTCTGGAACTTTGTTCATTCCAATTCGTAGAATATTCTCGAACATTTCATCATTATCGTCTGATTTGAAATTTGGTTGGTGATCAAAACGTCAATAAATCAACTTCAAGCAAATTGCAGTTCAGTTGAACTTGAATCGGGTGTGAGTTGAAAATGTGAAACGTTTCTCTAGTTCCATCTCAGGTTCAAAAACGAGTTCGACATATACAAAAGCAGGATAAACATAAATGAGATGATTGTGCGCCAAATATTCGAGTTTTATTAATTTACATTGAAACCTCCAAGAGTCGATGCTCAATGACTCAATATCGACTCATGGATGCAAGCTTAATACAAAATTTCATGTTTACTGTGATGATTGCTTAAAACATTCCTGTTCCATGACATGGTAGAGTGCAGAACCACTTCGGCACTTCCAAGATTCACTTTGGCATGGGGGGTTTTTCTCAGCCGAATTTTCTGAAATTTTGTAGTAAGAAGCGCTTTAGTACCATACACATTGTACCCAAATATGAGCTCTGTAGCTTTTAAAAATACCCACTGCCGAAGTGAATTCAAAGTGCCAAGAATAAGGTCCGGCTCCCTATTTCTCTGAGTCGACAGTTTTCACAACTGCAATTTTGAAAAATGACAATGAATCTTACTACACTACAGCAGCTATTTGGGAGGATATGCTAGATTTTGACGTTGGATAACGTCTTACGGCAACATACTGGGGTACAATTTCGAAAAACGAAAAATCACTCGCGTCACGAAAAGTGGTTAGATTTTGACTGTTAATAACTTTCTAACGCCCGCATAAATTTTCAAGATTCTTGCACCAATCCATTGCAAATCTTTCTACGAATCTACTCAAATAATGAAAACTATTGATTTCCATGACTAAACTATTGAACAATTGGTAAATATCGAGGCATGTCTTATTTTTAATAGAAATGCACATTTTTCTTGCTGTTATAAGGTTTTGACGTGTTGGAGTTTACATGTGCCGTAATTTAGTGATAATTGATCATTTTTCATGGTTTTTCTTGTCTGTTTTCAATCATGTTGAAAATGCCAAACAACTGAATACAAGTACGACAGTCAGCCTCTTTAGCTCATGTGCCAAAATTTTACAACAAATGTGGTTTTAGTGCTAAAAATCATCCCTTAAATAGAAAATCTGGGAATCCCATTTCGGGGTGAAATTGATCACTTGTCAATGCGATTATTGTTATTTTTTAAAACGACTCTACATAATGAATATGAGCTCCCTGAATTCGAATATGCTTGCAAAATGCTTAATAATGCAATATGTAAAGAAATAATGAATAATAGTTAATTTCAAGAATTGTGATAAAAACGCCTAGATGTAGGCAATTTCTTAAGGAAAAACCTGATATATAACAGAAATTTAATTATTTCAACCGTATGAGCTAATTGGTACCAGTTTAGAAGATGAAATCGGGCTCGGGGATATATTTTAAGCACTTTGAATAATTCCGTTGTCGTCGTCGCTACCTACATGCAAATGCATGCTAGAGCGATCAGAGTATTAATTTGTCAAACAAAGAGCTAAAACTAATCAGCAACAGCTAACTAGAAAACTAATCAACCAAAATTATAATTGATAAATAAATAAATTAATTAATCAATTAAGGCGAAGTAGGCCGTCATTGAAATTTGTACGTGTCGTTGATGATTGTTGCTGATTCATCTCACGATTTCGAATAAAAAAAAATCAGTTGGTTTTGCACAGACACAGCTGAAAAAGTATCAGCATACTTCATGCATGTTACCGCGTACAGTGATACTTTTTCAACTCAATATAAACTATCAATACTGAGTTTTATCACTTTGAAATGCAAGCTGAAAAGTCATCATTGTTGCCAAAACGAATGACGGGCTACTTAGCCTTAATAGTTATAGATGTAGTGTCTCTGGTTGTATTACGAATTACCGTAAAACGGGGTAACTTTGATAGTTTTTTCGAAGAAAACTTGAATATTTATGCATGCTGTTTGAAAGAATAATAATTTATATTTTTAAAACAAGTACTGACATCCTAGCTATCGATTGCAGTTGATAGATTTCCAAAAGATTTATTATGAATGGATGTATAATTTTTCATATAATCGAAAGTTGGTTTTCTGTTTTGGGGTAACTTTGATAATGAAGTATGAATCGAACAAAATTGAATGAATAACGAACATTTGTAGGACATTGCATACCTCTAGGCGTTTAACGTTATATGGAAATTTCTGACTTAGATTACAAAAATGGTCCCAGTTTGTGAAAATGCTATTTGCTAAGAGATTTGAGACCGTATTCAAGTTCTATGATAACTAGGCTGTCAAAGATAAGTGGCCAACTATTCAAAACTACATCAAATAGTGATCGTAGAACAGATTGTTTGTAAGCGTTTCGAAAATGCTAAAATTGTGTCAATTTTTAATATTCGTATAAAAAGCCTCAAATGCACTTGATTCCAATGAAAACAGCTTTGACATGAAGTGTCATACTAATACTCTTTACTTTTGCATTTGTTTTGCTTAACTGATTTACAGAAACTTTGTTATTTCGTTTAATATGTTGTGGGTCTCGCACTATCAAAGTTACCCGCATTATCAAAGTTACCCCGTTTTACGGTACCCGTTTTGTTTGAAATTGTGCTGCAATTCAATTTAAGCGCGTTCTCCACGGATACGACGAGTCAGTTGGATGTCCTTCGGTATGATGCTGACGCTGACACGCTTGGCGTGGATCGCGCATAGTTTGGTAATCTTAAACAAACCGATCAGATAGGCCATTCGCTTCCTGCAGGACCATGACGGCCGAGCTCTGGAATCGCAGATTTGCCTCTACATTTCCCCGGATACCACTACGAAGCAGAAAAAAATTTGGGGTGGGTAATGTCTTTTACATTACCGCGGGGTTGACGTAGAACTACGATGATTAATAATTTGATTTGTCATGTGTATGAATTTGTAAGTGTACTAGTTTTGTGTTGTTATTGATCGGATGAAGTTTTCAGAAGTTAACTCTTTTTGGACTCATTTTGGTAGTCCTGAAAAGAACCATTTGTCGTTCTGTGGTTCCGAGAACCAGTGTTTAGTGTTCCAGGAATAATGCCAAATGATTGAATTTGTTTGTTTGGTCGTTGCTTCCTTGTGTTGCTTGGTTGGGTGATCGGTTTCTGGCTCCAGCTGTAGTTCGCCAAACTCCTCCAGTAGATTAGATGTTTGATAGCTCGGGTGCTTCGATCGTTAGAATCGATAGAACCGGTCCAGTTCTTTGGTTTGTAGCAATATCCATTGCATGAGCATTTAGGCTCTGTACATTGATACTCATCAATATGCAGGCTTGGCCGCTATGATCCAGTATTTCACGCAGTTCGTTTCAAAGCGTCACTAATCGATGATTGCCTAAGCGCTGCAGCTCATTCCTCAAGTCAACCCTCTTGGGAGAATTGCTGCCTTTGGCATGATGGAACTTAAAAATATTTTAAGAGTTTGTCAAAAATAGTCCTTGCAGTGAAGTAACCCGTGACAAACAAACATATACCAATTGCTGATCCTGACTTTTGTCATAGTCGTACACGACTTCGGGGAAAGTTCCACCTTGCGACTTATGAACAGTAAAAGCACAGGCACTAACCATCGGGAACTGAATGCGTTTGCAGTTGATTATGCCGCACAGTTTGAAAGTAAATTAAAAATTCTCTATACAGGAGTGAAATTGGAATTTCAAAACCAAGAGCCTTACGTTGGCATGAAATATTTTGAACTCTTATTACTGTTTTCTGGTTTAACGAAATTCCTTGAATGGCACCTCAATTGACAGACAAGACATCAAAGGGTCATGTCGTTTACTTACTGAATCCCACATACCTGTCCAAATAGTTTAATTACTGTTTTAAAATAGAACGTTGATTTCAAGCAAATTTATATATAGGGGTGCTAGAGAAAATTTGACGTCATTTGCTTTCCATTCTCCGCTTGGATCGCATCTCAGCAGGCGACAGATCGGCTTGCTCTGAACGGGCGTGCTTCTCAGGCACAGACATCGATAGCGAAGGACCTCCCCGTTTGTCTTGCTTCGCTCAAATCAAACAGTCGAGCGAGCGAGAGAAGATGCCGTCCGAAGCCAAAGTCATCACCGCTGCCGCCGCCAAGAAGAAGAAGAAGAAGAAGAAGAGGAAGCAGTCCACAGGAAAATTTGTGGTCGAACTGTGAACACGGTCGGGCAAGTCATTCTCGCTTTGTGCTTCACCGCTTGTTTGCGTTCACCCAGCCATCGTCATCGCCGCCATCATCAGATTTCGACTTAAGCCCGGTGATCCACTACCTGTTACTGTTGTGCGCCATCCACGCCACGAAACTTTCGGTTCGTCGTATAAGCAAATATGCTCAAATTTATACATTTGAGTTGAGGATTCCCCGTTTGACCATGGCAATCAACTGATAACATCCCGCAGTGTTATTTATCTGTAAGAGCATCAAAGCTAACAAAGCCATCGGCCCTTTTCAGGGCCATCAAATTAGTGGAAAAGAGTTAAAAGAGAAATATTTCCGACTTTATAAATGACTTCTTATATTCCTAAATCAATTTCACAGCTATATACAAAATTTCATTTGTCATGAATAATTTATGACTCAACCATTTGAGATTGTACTCGCGGACGCTGCTGCAGTGCCGTCGGGGTGAGTGCTCAACATTCCACAACGATTGTAAAATAGAGTGCCATTTCCAACAGCGTCTTTGATGTTCCATATTTTATGGGAACACTTTGATTAGCAAAATTATCACATGTAACAAAATTGCGACATATTAAGAATGCTTTTGAAAAGACATTCTCATTGAACAATTGTAATAATTTTGGCACCCATGGATCAGAAATTTACCGTCATAATAAAGAAAACTATTGATTATCAATAGCTCGTATTGAATATATAGTTAATGTCAACCTTTCCAGCAATTCATGTTCGACCAATTTCTCACGCATTAGCATTTTCCGCAATTTTCAAGTAATTCCAAGCCCAACACATTATTGGCACATACCCATTTCCCAGATTGGTCGATCAGAAAGCGAAGAGCACAAAAGGGAGGAGCATCATCTGCTATTCTGAAGTTATAAAACATGCTGCCTTCGTAGGATCCAGTTTCATTCCAATTCCGCTTTCGAGCTGGTAAGAGCTCCTCCGAACTTGCTCAGCGAGAAGTACCTCGATGCTAGAAATCTGCTGAGCTGTTAATCTTCAAGCTGCCAATCCAGCATCTGGTTTGTGAAATCGCTCAAGATTTCTAGATTGGCCGATCCGCGTTTCTAGATTTCGACTCGTGGTAAACTCGTGGTCACAGCACCCAAGCTCAATCGGCCCTTTTCAGGGCCAACATACGTTCATAAAAGGGTTTATTGGATGATATTTACTGATTTATCTATAATGATCTAAATATCGCGGTATACTAAAATTTGGTTCACATAATTTACCCCACATAATTACATGAATTTGAGAATTTACCGCTGCAGCGCCGTCGGACCGTAATAACATCATACTACTCAGCATTGTATGGTATTTCTAACAGCATCGTTGATTTATTATATAATGGGGGAACACTTCCTAAATTCTCGAGTATGGAAATTGGAAAATGTATTAAAATTGCGACAGATTTTAAATACTGTTCAACAAAATGTTTCCTGACCCATTGTAATGAGCAACTATTGATCTGAAATTTTTCTACATGTTAGTCTATTGCAAATGTCATAGTATATAAATCAGAACACATTGAACATTGATCAGAAATATTTAAAATTTGCACGAAACCAAAACATGCGTGATTTTAATTAATTGTAAGCTATTAAAATAATGTTGATATTTTTACTGTCCATACGAACGCGCATGTGAATTTTCCAAGATATGTAAATCCCTAACCAAGACATCAACTTCATGTATCTTATCCTAGATTGGTCAATCAGAAGAAGGCGAAGAATACGAAAGGGAGGAGCATCGTCTGCAATTCAAATTATGTAAAACATACTATCTTCGACAGATTCGGTTCATTTAAGGGACGAATGACCTTCGGATTAAAATCCCTCTGTAACAACAACAGGATTCGGTTCATTTCATTTACACTTTCGAGCTAGTAAGAACTTCTCGTGATAAACACAGTATAGCTAGTTTATATTTCTTAATGTGCTTATCACATACTTGCTATAATCTCTTAATGCATCTCGTAGCATCATACAATATCTGATTTATCTCGTAGCATCATACAATATCTGATTAATCGACAATACGACAATTTGAGGATGGTCCGGTACGCTGCTGCAGTCCCGTCGGGATGCAATAACAGCATAATGCTCATCTTATACGTCCCTTGCCAAGACATCAATTTCATATAGCCTATTTCTCAGATTAACGCAATAGACAACATGTAGAAAAATCAATTCAGATCAATAGTTGCTCATTGCAATTGATCAAGAAACAGTTTATTGAATAGTATTTAAAATTTGTCGCAATTTTAATACATTTTCCAATTTCCGTACTCGAGATTTTTGGAAGCGGGGGCCATGACTGGTCCTGGCTGGAAATATTCGTGGGGAGAAACTCCGAGGAAAATTCTGCTAAAAGTGAACTTTTCCAAAACAACTCTTGATTGGAATATTTTTCAACAACTCTTTGTTAAGTAAAATCATCCTTGCTCCATCGCCAAACCAAACCATTTCATTGAATTCATCAACTACAAGAATATGAGTGGTAAGGAGAGGCAGATGGTGTATATTTCGCTGGCGTTACTTTCCAACAGGTCGCCGGTTGGCGCTGACTACTAATCCGTCCACTGAATGATTTTCAGTTGTTGCTTTCGCTTCGTTGCTCTCTGGTTCCGTTCGCTACTCGCACACTGCTGTGGCTTTCACGCGCTCTTCTTTGCTGCTCCGCTGCTTGATCCGTTCATTATGCCGTTCGATTTGTGAATGAGCTGGGAGCAGAACAACGAGTGGTTTTATTTGCTCGAGCTCCGTTCACCGATGGCGAGTGGTGGGGTTCTCGCTTGGTTGTTTCGTCACTCCGTTCGCTACTCGCACGCGATTGGTTATTGCTTTCGCGCTATTTTCGTTGATGATTCTTCGCTGAGAAAAAAAAAACTGCAACTCTTTTGATTTTTCATGCAAAATAACCAACTTTGATAAACCATATCTCAGTTATTTATGAACCGATTTGAATGAAATTTTCACAGAATATCAGACATAACTTCAATTTTAACATATATTTTTGAGTGATTTTTCCAATCACACGTTGAAAAGCAGTAACGGTTTGACTGAAGTGAATTTTTTGACGATTTTTTATAATTGACATAACTAAACAGCAAAGTTGTAGATTTTGACGAGATGAATAAGTTTGCTGAAGACATTTTTTGTGTAAGGCATCAGAATTTAAGATAAAAAGTTTTGAATTTTTCGTCGAAAATTACAGTTTAGTCAAACCGTTATTACTTAAAAACTTGTGATTGGAAAAATTATTCAAAAATATATGTTTAAACTCAAGTTACATCTGATGTTCTGTGAATGTTTCATTCGACAATATTTCCATAAATAACTGAGATCTAACTTACCAAAGTTGGTCATTTTGTATGGAAAATCGAAAAAGTTGCAAATGCATGTGAATAAGTTGGGGCTTTCCTTAGCCGAGTGGTTTGATTAGAGTCCGCGGCTACAAAGCAAAGCCATGCTGAAGGTGTCTGGGTTCGATTCCCGGTCGGTTCAGGATCTTTTCGTAATGGAAATTTTCTTGAATTCCCTGGGCATAGAGTATAATCGTACCTGCCACACGATATACGATTGCAAAAATGGAAACTTCGGCAAAGAAAGCTCTCAGTTAATAACTGTGGAAGTATCATAAGAACACTAAGCTGAGAAGCAGGCTCTGTCCCAGTGAGGACGTTAATGCCAAGAAGAAAAAGAAGAAGAAGAATAAGAAGATGTGAATAATTTCTCAGTTTATTCGACAAACCAGCTAAATATATCATGGGTGCACAACAGCAACAGGGTAGCGGATCACAGGGATTTAGTTGAAATCTGGAAACGTAGCTCAATAGTGAGCGATTTCACAAACCGGATTCTGGATTAACAGCTCAGCAGGCTTCTAGCAGCGAGGTACTTCTCGCTAAGCAAGAGCTTTTACCCGCTCGAAAGCGGAAATGGAATGAAACTGAATCCAACGAAGGCAGCATGTTTTATAACCTTGGATTAGCAGATGATGCTCCTCCCTTTTGTGCTCTTCGCTTTCTGATCGACCAATCTGGGAAATGGGTATGTGCCAATAATGTGTTGGGCTTGGAATTACTTGAAAATTGTGGAGAATACTAATACGTGAGAAATTGGTCGAACATGAATTGTTGGAATGAGTGGCATTCCCTAAATATTCAATACGAGCTATTGATAATTAATAGTTTTCTTTATTATGACGGTAAATTTCTGATCCATGGGTGCCAGCCAAAATTATTACAATTGTTCAATGAGAATGTCTTTTCAAAAGCATTCTTAATATGTCGCAATTTTGTTACATGTGATAATTTTGCTAATCAAAGTGTTTCCATAAAATATGGAACATAAAAGGCGCTGTTGGAAAAGCCACTCTATTTTACAATCGTTGAGCACTCACCCCGACGGCACTGCAGCAGCGTCCGCGAGTACAATCTCAAATGGTTGAGTCATAAATTATTCATGACAAATGAAATTTTGTATGAAGCCGTGAAATTGATTTAGGAATATTAGAAGTTATAAATAAAGTCGGAAATATTTCTCTTTTAACTCTTTTCCACAAATTTGATGGCTCTGAAAAGAACCGATGGCTTTGTTAGCTTCGATGTTGTTACGAATAAATTACACTGCTCGGACCAGCAAAACTCAGGGGACTTCTGGTATTTGCTCCTAACGGGATTGCTTCTTGACCACCAATGATGATTTCATCACGAGTCGAAATTTTGAAGCGCGGGTCAACAGCTCCTCGGCCGATGAAATTTGCGGCGGCGATGACGATGGCTGGGTGAACGCAAACAAGCGGTGAACCACAAAGCGAGAATGACTCGCCCGACCGTGTTCACAGTTCGACCGCAAATTCACCTGTGGACTGCTTCCTTTTCTTTTACTAGGCGGCGGCAGCGGTGATGGCTTTAGCTTCGGACGGCATCTTCTCTCGCTCGCTCGATAGTTTGATTTGAGCGAAGCAAGACAAACGGGGGCGTCCTTCGCTATCGATGTCTGTGCCTGAGAAGCACGCCCGGTCAGAGCAAGCCGATCTGTCGCCTGCTGTGATGCGAGCCAATCGGAGAGTGAAAAGCAAATGACGTCAAATTTTCTCTAGCCACCCCTATTTATAGATTTGCTTGAAATCAACGTTCTATTTTAAAACAGTTATTAAACTATTTGGACAGGTATTTGGGATTCAGTAAGTAAACGACATGACCCTTTGATGTCTTATCTTTCGATTGAGGTGCTAATCAAGAAATTTCGTTAAGCCAGCGAGAAGTTATAAACGTTTAAAATATTTCATGCCAGCGTAACGCTCTTGGTTTTGAAATTCCAATTTCACTCCTGTATAGAGAAGAAAGACGTACTTCTACGTCAAAAGTTCTTCATGGTGCGGAACTTCTTCGAGTATCAAAAGGAACTTTAACATCGTTTTGAGCAAAGAGGAGAACATGGAGCTCGCGGACTTATATACTATTATTACTTATTATACCTCAAACTGGATTCGTAAACTACTAAAATAACCAATCTTAGTGGATCATGCGTGGACCTAACGTTCGACCGAAATATTTGTTTGGGAAGCAAGAGTTACTGCTCATGCTTATTCTTCCATCGACCGAGTATATCGGTGTTGAAGTGTTAACCGAACCAAACTTACACCACAGATTTTCTGTGCTAACACACAATGTCCACAATAGGTCAGAATTGACATGCAACAAATAATATGAAAATTGATTGGATTTTTATCAGTAGAAATCTTTCATAAGTTTGTGCCGGTCTTAAGCCAGGAAATAGATGAAGCTAACGTTATCCAACGTCAACTTGGCGGTTGTATCTCGGAAACAACCTCTTACTTTTTTGGTACGATTCTACTCTTCAATTCATAGAATCTCCTGGAACTTTTGAAATATTTCACAACACAAGAAAAACTACAACAGCATATAAGGCTATAATTATTTCAGATTAGAACACTACAGCAGTATTGAGGCCACGTGCTCGATGGAGTATTGCCTGAGCATAAATTTAGGCGATTTTTAGGTATTCAGTATCATGCGATTTGTAGCTTTTCCCTTTGTCTGTGAACCGTTTCACCAATTCCTTAACTATTAGTTAAAATTTGACACTTCGATAGTTATTTTCCCTCAAATGGTTAAATTGAACTTTGCGGTCAACCCATTTGAGCTTTGACAGTCGAGTAGTTATTTCTGAACAAAGTTGACAGAGGTTTAGTTATTCTCAAATTCTCGGGAGCGGAAAATAACTTTCGAACTGTCAAGTTTAATCATGCTTCAGAGCAGGGTTACTTTCAACCGGAGGGGAAATAACTATCGAGCTGTCAAATTTTAAATAAATGTTAAACGAATCGATGAAACGGCCTTTAAGATATCGTTGCAACGTGGCTAGCCACGTCGGGTAGGCTAGTATTTTAATATTAGAACAAATTGCAAATTTTGGAACACTACAGCAGCTAATTGACAGAATGTTCTGGAGTTTTCTGGAACATTGTTCATTCCAATGGGTTACATGCATGCCCTGATTCGCTACTCGCCACACCGTAACGCACATGCGCTAGTGTCTATGCACGAAAAATCGCTAAAAGGTAACGCAAAAAATATTTGTATGACGAAATGCATCTAACGAATTATTTCTCAAAATTGGGAACTATTTTCGAAAAAATATTTGGTACCGGTTGTACGTAATGATGGTGGCTATCACGCCTACCAAATATTTTTTCGATTAAAGCTTTAGTTTGCGAGTAATTTGAAGTTAGATGCCTTTCCCCATACAAAATGAAACGAGAAAACTTCTGCTGATCAACTGTGAACAAGAGCAAAGTAGGTAATCCATTCGTAGAATATACATACTCGAACCCATCATCATTGTCGTGTGTTTAGGAATTTGGTTGTTGAATAAACCGTAAACAAATCATCTTCAAGTAAACTGTAGTTCGGTCGAACTTGAATCGGGTTGGAGTTAAAAATGTGAAACGTGTTTTTCCAGTTCCAACGCAGGTTCAAAAACGACCTTTACCTTTGCAAAAGCAAGATAAATATGAATGGGTCTAATGTGCGCCAATTATTCGAGTTTTATTAATTTACAGTAAAACCTCGATTTCGACTCATGGATGCATACTAAAAACAAAAGTTTATGCTTACTATGATGTAAGGGACAGTTTTCCAAAAGTGTCCTAACTGATCGGTTTGTTTGAGGATACCAACCTGTGCGCGATCCACGCCAAGCGCCAAGCATTTTTGCAGTCTTCTTTGTATGCGTATTTCGATTCGATCGACAATTTCTTACCAAATCAAAACATCAACAAAGCTGTTGCTGATTAGTTTCAGCTCTTTGTTTGACAAATGAAACTCTGATCGCTCTAGCATGCATTTACCTGTAGGTAGCGACGACGACAACGGCATTATTCGTAGTAAGTAAAGTTTGTAAGGATGCTTAAAATATATCCCCGAGCCCGATTTCATCTTCTAAACTCGTACCAATTAGCTCATACCTACGGTTGAAATTAAATTTCTGTTAGAGCATCTTTAACGGGGGCGACTATTCCAGTGAGTAAAATGATCACCCACAGAGCTGTCATTTTAGTTTGGTCACTCATTCTCACACCGGTCGCTACTATATTTAGTAACTCGTTTCCGTACCGGTCGTTGCCTTTTGGGTCAACATATTGGGTTGTGAAAATAATGGTGATTATTTCAGGTTGGAAATTTTTTTGGAACTCTACTGGAATATCTATTACATTGTGGTGCGGGATTCCGACTGGAATCCTCGGAATTCCGACTGGAATCCTTGGGATTCCGACTGGAATCCTTGGGATTCCGACTGGAATCCTTGGGATTCCGACTGGAATCCTTGGGATTCTGACTGGAATTCTTGGGATTCCAACCGGAATTCTTGGGATTCCGAAGTGAATCCGTGGGATTTTTTGAATCCTTTTCTTGGAATTCCTGTCAGAGTCCCAAGGATTCCGGTTGGAATCCCAAGGACTCTGGTCGGAATTCCGAGGGTTCCAGTCGGAATCCCGAGGATTCCAGTTGGAATCTGGTTGGAATCCTAAAGATTCCAGGTGGAATACCAAGAATTCTGGTTGGAATCCCAAGAATTCCGGTTGGAATCTCATGGATTCCAGTTGGAATCTAAAGGTTTCCGGTTGGAATCCCAAAGATTCGAGGTGAAATCCTGAAAGATAAATTCTTGCGATGCATCGAATAATTCAAAAATTTCTCCCGGATTTACAATAATCACATCAGATTCCTAGTATTCTTAAAAAACCTTGAAATTTTACCCGAATTCCCAAAATTTCATAATTTCCACTTTATGCGCATCAAATTTTCAAAATTCCCACCAGAATCTCAGAACTCTCACTGTATGCTTAAATTAAAATCGAATAGCAGCGCTACTATCGCGCAACTAAATTTGCTCACCCGATGCTTCCCGAAAGCAGCGCTGTCTTTTTGCTACCCCGGTTAGCAGCGCCCGGTACGGATCAGCGTAATGATGCTGCGCAATGTAATTTAGTTTAGTCGCGCACCGTTAAAGTTGCTCTTAGATATCAGTGATTTAGTAGGAAATTGCCTACATTTAGGCGTTTTCATTGCAATTCTTGAAATTAACTATTCATTATATCTTTAAATATTGCATTATTCGGATTCAGGGAGCTCATATTCCGTAGAAACGTTTCAAAATATAACAATAATCGCATCGGTAATTATCAATTTCATCCCGAAATGGGATTCCCGATTTCTATTGTTGGAATAGTTTCGTAGAAAGATTTCCAATCGATTGGTGCAAGAATCTTGAAAATCTATCCGGGCGTTAGTATGTTATTAACAGTCAAAATCTAATCACTTTTCGTGACGCGAGCGATTTTTCGTTTTTCGAAATTGTACCGTAAAATCGGGTGTAATTGATCAGAAGGGTGAAATTGATAATCGTATCACACGATTTTATTTATTCGTAATGGAGCACAAATATCAATGTAAGTTGCAGTAAATGAACGTTGCTTGTCGTAACTATTGTCGAATTGTGTGTTGTGAAGTTTTTTGCATTAAAGAATGTTTATTACTATGAAAATAACGTAAAATTTCAAAATCATGCACGGTGCAGTATTGACAAACACCTATGAACTTCTATTTATAAGCAAGTATTTGAACATGATATAAACCTGAAAGTTTGTGAGGATGCATGAGAGATATCCCCAAACCAGATTTCATCACCGAAACTCGTACCAATTTGCTCATATGGTTGAAATAATTGAATTTCTGTTACCGTAAAACGGGGTATCTTTGATAATGCGGGTAACTTTGATAGTGCGTTACCCACCGCATACTAAACGAAATAGCATAATTCCTGTTAATCGGTTAAGCAAAACGAATGCAAAACTGAAGAGTATTATTATGACACTTCATGTAAGAGCTGTTTTCATTTGAATCGAGAATATTTGAGGCTCTATATAAAAATAATAAAAAATGATACGATTTTAGCATTTTCGAAACGTTTACAAACAATCTGTTCTACGATCACTATTTGATGTAGTTTTGAATAGTTGGTCATTTATCTTCGAGAGCCTAGTTATCATAGAACTTGAATATGGTCTCAAATCTCTTAGCAAAAAGCTTTTTCACAAACTGGAACCATTTTTGTAATCTAAGTCAGAAATTTCCATATAACGTTAAACGCCTAGGGGTATGCAATGCCCTACAAATGTTCGTAATTTATTCAATTTTGTTCGATTCATACTCCATTATCAAAGATACCGTAATTTCGGGTGAAATTGATCATTTTTCACGGTATTTCTAGTCTGTTTTCTTGAATGTTAACAATGCCAAACAACTAAATGCAATAAAACAAGTACGAAGGTGAACCTCATCGACTCATGTACCGAAATTTTCTAACAAATGTCATTTTAGTGTTAACAAATATCTCTAAAATAAAAAATCAGGGGATCTCATTTCGGGGTGAAATTGATCACTTGTCAATGCCATTATTGTTAGTTTTCAAAACAACTCTACATGATAAATTTTATCTCCCTGAATCCGAATATGCTTGTCAAATTATTAACAATGCAATATTTATATAAATAACGAATAGTCAAATTTCAAGAATTACACAGAAAACGCCTAAATGTATGCAATTTCCTTAGGAACTCGATGATATCTAACAGAAATTCAATTATTTCAACCATATGAGCTAATTGGTACGAGTTTTGGTGATGAAATCTTGTTTGGGGATATATATCAAGCATCCTCACAAACATTCAGGTTTATACCATGTTCAAATCCTTCCTTAGAAATAGAAGTTCATAGGTGTTTGTCAATACTGCAAGGTGCATGATTTTGAAATTTTACATTATTTTCATAGTAATAAACATTCTTTAACGCAGTACACTTCACAACACACAATTCGACAATAGTTACAACAAACAACGTTCATTTACTGCAGCTTACATTGATATTTGTGCTCTATTACGAATAAATAAAATCGTGTGATATGATGATCAATTTCACCCTTCTGATCAATTACACCCGATTTTACGGTACCCCAAAACAGAAAACCGACATTCGATTATATGAAAAATTATACATTCAATCAAAATAAATCTTTTGGCAATCTATCAACTGCAATCGATAGCTAGGATGCCAGTACTTGTTTTAAAAATATAAATTATAATTCTTTGAATCAGCATGCATAAATATTCAAGTTTTCTTCGAAAAAACTATCAAAGTTACCCCGTTTTACGGTACATATAATTGTATTCCTTAGGAAATTGCATACATTTAGGCGTTTTCCGCGTAATTCTTGAAATTCAACTATTCGTTATTTATAACAAAATTGCATTGTTAAGAATTTTAGAAGCATATTCGGATTCAGGGAGCTCAAATTTATCATATAGAGTTGTTTTGAAAACTAACAATAATGGAATTGACAAGTGATCAATTTCACCCCGAAATGAGATCCTCTGATTTTTTATTTTAGAGGTATTTGTTAACACTAAAATGACATTTGTTAGAAAATTTCGGTACATAAGTCGATGAGGCTCACCTTCGTACTTGTTTTCCTGCATTTAGATCTTTGGCATTGTGAACATTATAGAAAAGAGACTAGAAGAACCGCGAAAAATGATCAATTTCACCCGAAATTACGGTACCCCAGTATGTTGCTGTAAGACGTTATCCAACGTCGAAATCAACCGAACTAATTTTGTAGGAAGATTAGAATAATGGCTTAATGAGTAAGTACGTTACGGTAACAGAAACCGACTCTGTTAACTACGGTGGTCGACCAGAAGTACAATCATTTCCCGGATGAACTTGCGTTTGCAGCCGTAATGAGAATGCGATCCTCTGGTGACAAAGACGTTGCTCAAGCTATCAAACAAGCTGTTGAGACAGGCAAGCAATCAAAACCGATATCGCCAAGAAAGGCAAAGTCAATAAATCAACAAGCAAAATTGAGCAAATAAATTTATAATATAATACGAAGGCCAGTAAAGGAATACTATTCCTCCTATTATAAAGTGTTTCAAGCCAAAAAGAATAGTTACACCCCTGAGGATTCTTATACGGTTGATGAAGTTGGAGTTTGTATCAAACTCCAAACACTTTTAGATACAAAAACTGAAAGGTTGCTGTTGAGTCTTAACAATAAAATCGCTGAATATTCAGATACAGCACTGTAAAATCTCAACGTTATCATCAAATGGGGGTGTGACGGAGCATCTGGTGTCTCTGAATACAAGCAGCGTTTTAAAAACACAAATTATCAAAGATTCACATGTGTTATTTACTTCGTTCGTTCCGGTGCGCTTGTCTAGCAAAGAATCGATCAATATTATGTGGGATAACGAACATCCCGGTTCTCCATATTCCTGTAGGCCTATTAACTTACAGTTTCGCCCTGAATCCCAATAGGTTGTATATTGACATAATCATGAATTCTTATTTGAATTAAATTCAATGTTCAATAGAAGATTATAGAAGAATTCGAAAGCACCAATCGAATACCAAAGGACTCAATCCTTCAGCTTTCTTTCCTTTGAGCTGAAAAAACACTGACAAATTTGCGTCTTGTCACTTTTATTCGCAGAAGAGAGGATCGACGAAGAGAAATCGATCATGCGGCTTACGCCCTTATTCCAGCAAACGCTTGAAATGGTTAAAAAATGCAGACTTTGCACCAAAAAGCAATGGAGGCAAAAAACGAAGAAGAACGAAAACAAGCTGCTATCTCGTACGGTAGCTCAACAAGAAGTGAATGTTATATAATATGATCAATTGACCCCAAAGGCACGGTAATGCTATTTGCATAGCTATCCTACCTGATTTGAAATAGAATTGTAGAGCTGATAGTATCTGGCATTCTATTAAAGCTAGAATAGTAATGAAATAACTCATAGAGCTTGAAAGACGTTTCAAAAGCTTCAAAATAGAGTTTTATTTTCGATCGGTATCGGATTAATTCCTTTTTCATCATCGACCACCACTTCGAGACCGCCCCCATATCGGCCATTAAATCATCGTCCATAAAAATTTACTACTGCAGCTGCACCTGATCAGCACAAATTTGGTTAATTCAAATGTTTGTTTTTTGCTGTTTTACCGCATGCCTCGCACCATCACGCGTTGCAACTGTTTTGTCTCATGGAAGCAATAAATTGCCTGGCGTGTACAGGGTTGCCAGTCCTTTTAGGAAAGTGTCTGGCGAATTCAAAACAAAAAGTTTGACACAATCTGGCACGCACTATTGTTTGTTCTTTGTTTTTCTCGGAATTACGTCCCCTTTGGGACAGTGCCTGCTTCTAAGCTTACTGTTTTTATAAGCACTTCCACAGTTATTAATTCTTTGTTAAAGATGCTATTTTCGCATTTGTATATCGTGTGACAGGCACGATGATATTCTATGCCTCAGGGAATTCTAGAAAATTTTCATTGTGAAAATATCCTGGACCGACCGGGCATCGAGTCTGGCCCTCCAGCATTGCTTAGATTGGTAGCCACGGACGTCACCACTAGCCTTAGAATGACCCCGATGTATTCTTGTCAGTACCGTAAAACGGGGTACACTCTTAGAAAAAATCATGTAAATTTAAGTCATATAGGATGCTCATAAAAGAAGCGAACCGTTTGACATAAATTTACATCCGTTCTTCAAATTACACGAATAGCACAAGCCAAAAAAATACACGCCATGACGTGAAAGTAAGCCATAAGATTTACTTTCACGCCATGACGTGTATTAAATTTGTACCAAGCACATTGACTGATGTATCTGATAATATTAGAAAGCGATTATCATGGCGATAATCTTCACGCAATTGAACAAACTGATTCGAAGCTCTCAACGAAGAAAACACTTACCATCTAATAGTGGAACTGCTCATCCTCATGTCGCATGTGTTCTGAATACTAAGGCAATTGTGTACCTTCTTGCAAAACAAACTCCAGATCTAACATAAAATCAACATTTCAGATCATATCAATTATTTATCCGGCACAATTTCACTGGCACAATAAGCATATTTCAGTAAAAATTCACTAGGAACACAGCACATGCACTTTAATCCACTTTCCGTCAACATTTTGTGCTTTTAAAATTGGCTTGGTCGACCACCGCGTATCAGCTGAGTTAGAATAAATTTATCTTTCTTCAGACTCCTTTCGGTAATTTGGATTGCAGGACCGGCACTTTCAAAATATTCGCGCACTTCTAGAACAAATCATCGCTCGACACAAGAAAGATCACGTACCGGTTTATTTTGTAGTATAGGATAGTTAACGAGAGCAAATTGCATTTAATTACAAACAGTATTATGCCAAGTTTTTTTCATCTGCACTCGCTTTGATTGACACGTTGCACACGATTGAAAACAGACTCAAACGTTTGCCATGGCGTTGTCGCGGGCATCAAAGATCATGTAAATTTACACCTTGAAAAACTTAAAAGTGAGTTATGTGTTGAACTTTCATAGCTTAATCTAAATTTAAAGTCGCCCAATAAATTTTAAATGTTATTGTAAAAATAGGTTATCGAACAACTAGATTTTATGATACATCAAAAGAAACCCAAAATTGAGTCACATTTCTGTTTGAGTCGATGAATAATTAAGTTTTACAAGGTTTACGTCACATGTAAAACTCATTATTTTTAAGAGTGTATCTTTGATAATGCGGGTAACTTTGAAAGTGCGAGACCCACCACATACTAAACGAAATATCATAATTTCTGTTAATCAGTTAAGCAAAACGAATGCAAAACTAAAGTATATAAGTTTGACACTTCATGTAAGAGCGATTTTCATTTGAATCAAGAACATTTGAGGCTTTTTATACGAATATTAATAATTGACACAATTTTAGCATTTTCGAAACGCTTACAAACAATATGTTCTACGATCACTATTTGATGTAGTTTTGAATAGTTGGCCACTTATCTTTGATAGCCTAGTTATCATAGAACTTGAATACGGTCTCAAATCTCTTAGGGAAAAGCATTTTCACAAACTGGGACCATTTTTGTAATCTAAGTCAGAAATTTCCATATAAAGTTAAACGCCTAGAGGTATGCAATGCCCTACAAATGTTAGTTATTCATTCAATTTTGTTTGAATTATGCTCCATTATCAAAGTTACCCCAAAACCGAAAATCAACTTTCGATTATATGAAAAATTATATATCCATTCAAAATAAATCTTTTGGCAATTTATCGACTGCAATCGATAGCTAGGACACCAGTACTTGTTTTAAAAATATAAATAATAATTCTATGAAACAGCATCCATAAATATTAAAGTTTTCTTCGAAAAAACTATCAAAGTTACCCCGTTTTACGGTACAATCAACTGTCCCGTACTCGATATTCTCCATCTCGATATCCAGTAAGAGGACCATAGTAGGGCAATTCGTCAGATGTTGAACGGCTAAAACCTCGCCTATTGTTGAACTGTCCGTGAATTCCTTATGGCGTGTTCAACAATTAGCTAGCATTTTGACCTTTCAACAATTGGCGACTTACCCTAAATGAAAGTTTTCATGGCTACCTCGATGGTCTCTTAGATCGTATTTGTACTAGTTTTGTGTTCTATAACTCGATAAGGAAACGGGTGGTAAAATGAACACCTCAAGGGTATCATCTTGTTTCTGATAGAAAAACGAGGACCTTGTTCTATCACACAATATCAAAAATAGGGGATGTTATGTATAGCAGCGACACGAACTCGGACTAAAATATCTAAGGTCAAATTGATGTCCGTTTTCTATTGCATGTTGCGTGAGAGCGTTGGTGCGTATAGAGTTCTTGTGTTGCGCGATGCGCTTGTCCAATGTTTGAGATGTTTGTCCATTGTTGGTTTGCTCCATCGGTGATTAAGCATCCTTGAGTTTGGTGAATACGGTAGTTTTCACCTGATCACACGGTTTGAATGAAGTAGTGATGTCGTGTTTTTTTAAACTATGCTCACCTTCTCGCTTAGACTAGGGATGTATGGGATAGAAACGTATTTTTTTATTTCCTCCTTTTCCCTCTCATTCTCCAGTGTGTTGAACAGCAAATGAACTCACTCCTTAATCGTTCGCTGTATCACGTTATCCGGGTAGTTGTTACTTCGGAGAATATGTTTGACCATTCTAAGACTTTCCTCTCTCCTTTCGACGTATGTTAGCTTGAGTGCTCTATCGATCAGCGCGATCATCGTGTTCACTTTGTGAGTGTGTGGACTCTCCGACGTGTAATCCAAGTATCGACAGTCTCGTTGTTTTGGAAACCATATTTTCTGTAGTATCTCACCAACTCTCGTGAGAGTGAGATCCAAAAAACGAAGAGGTTTTCTCTTCGACGATGAATGTCAGCTTTTCATCGATGGCGTTGAAATGCTCCACCACTTTCTCCATATCCTCTCTTCGAAGAGTGCCCAAAACAAGAAGATAGTCATTGGCGACACAAATGCGCAGATCGGTCGCGAAGACTCCTTTCGAGCCGTCATTGGAATGAAAAGCCTTCATTCCGTTACCAGCAATGATAATGGACGGCGGCTTGTAACCTTCGCTGCTGCTAGAGAGATGGCAATCGGCAGTACCCACTCTGCAAGAATATTCGCGAAATCACCTGGCGACACCCGAAAGGCGATAGGGGAAAAGCACTAATTTTCGACCCACAAGATTTTTGACGTTGGATAACGTCTTACGGACACATACTGGGATACAATTTCGAAAAACAAAAAATCGCTCGCGTCACGAAAAGTGGTTAGATTTTGACTGTTAATAACTTACTAACGCCCGGATAGATTTTCAATATTCTTGCACCAATCGATTGGAAATCTTTCTACGAATCTACTCCAACAATGAAAACTACAGTTAACTCTCCCTTACTCGATATTCCGTATCTCGATATCGAGTTAGAGAACCATAGTAAAAGTTGGTTTTCATGGCTAACTCGATGGTCCCTTGGATCGCAGTTGCATTGGTTTTGTGTTCTGTAACTCGATACCTCCCTAACTCGATGGTCCCTTCAATATCGAGTAAGGGAGAGATGACTGTATTGATTTTCATGACTAAACTATTGAAAAAATGGTAAACATCGAGGCATGTCTTATTTTTCATAGAAAAGTACATTTTTCTTGCTGTTATAAGGTTTTGACGTTTTTAAAGTTTACATGTACCGTAATCCGGGGTAACATTGATCATTTTTTTGAATATTTCTTAAATATTTCGTTCGAAACTGCAAACCTTGCAAATTTCATATTTTTAAAACAAGTACTGCCACCAATAGCTCGTGACTATGTACTGTATTTTGTTTTTTGAATGATTTGAGCTTGTTTATAAAAATGTTTTAAGTGATTTTTTGATTTAGCTGATATGGGGTAACATTGATCAACTATGTAAACAATATTCGGTAATATTGAAAATGTCGTTACTTACTTAAATCATGGCCCCCGAAGCCGAATGTGAAGGCCAAATGCTTACAAGTCATTTACTCTTTGAGTTATTTTAAAATTAAAAACACCTCGAACCACGGAATACGCCTAAAGGTAGGCAATTTCCTTAGGGAATTCTATATTCTTAACAGTAATTCGTTAATGTTGCCTAATTGAGCATACTTATGAAAGTTTTGACAACAGAATCGTTTTCGGCGATACCATTTTTAGTAAGAACCGCATTTTCCTTGCTCATATCGTTTGCAGCACTTATGTGAGACATGAATGTTCGGTAGGGTCATCCTTACCCATTGAAATAATTGTTTCGAAAAGTAGACAAATTCACGCAAAAATGTTCACTTTCATTAGCTTATGAATATAAGAAAGAGAAGCACTATTCATGATTTGGAAATGTTCCATCAATAAATGACGATACGAACTTTTTACGAGATGAGTCATTCCGATCAATGTTACCCCGCTGATCAATGATATATGAAAAATAATTTATCCATCCAGAATAAATCTTTTGGCAATCTATCAACTGCAATCGGTAGCTAGGATGCCAGTACTTGTTTTAAAAATATAAATTGTAATTCTTTGAAACAGTATGCATAAATATTCAAATTTTCGTCGAAAAAACTATCAAAGTTACTCCGTTTTACGGTACCGTAATTTCGGATGCAATTGATCATTTTTCCTATCTGTTTTCAATGATGCTGAAAATGCCAAACAATTGAATGCAGGAAAACAAGTACGACGGTCAGCCTCTTTGGCTCATGTGCCAAAATATTCTAACAAATGTGTTTTTAGTGCTAAAAATCATCCTTTAAATAAAAAATCGGGGAATCCCATTTCGCAGTGACATTTAATCATTTAATGACACATAATCGCATTATTGTTATTTTTTTAAACGACTCTACATAATGAATATGCGCTCCCTGAATCCGAATATGCTTGCAAAATTCTTAATAATGCAATGTCTAAAAATATAATGAATTATTAATTTCAAGAATTGCGATGAAAACGCCTAAATGTAGGCAAGTATCATAAGGAGATCATGCCAATTGTCGTGATTGGCAACTTTAACATCAATTTGAGCAAGGAGCAAACTGGCTTCGGAACACACTAAAGCAACCAATCTTAGTGCAACATGTGTGGACCAAACGTTCGACCGGAATATTTGTTTGGGAGGCAAGAGTTACCGCTCATGCTTCTTCTTCCATCGACCGGTGTTGAAGTGTTACCCGAACCAACCAAATAATAACACACAATGTCCATGATAGGCCAGAATTGACCTGCAACAAATAGTATGAAAATTGATTGGATTTTTATCAGAAGAAAGCTTTCATAAGTTCGTGACGGTTTCAAGTCAGAAAATAGAAGAAGCTAACGTTATTCAACGTCAATTTGGCGGATGTATCTCGGACACAACCTCTTACTTTTTTATTTCCGTACGGGTTTGGGCCGAAAGGTCTCAGATTTTCATGAAACTTTTCCCACAGGCAGGGCTCATCAATATATGAATAAAAAAATTGAGAAAAATTCAGGGTCGCCCATTTTCCCGGAAAACTCAGTTGGAATTTTTTTGTTTTCCCCTGACACTACTTACTTTGAAAAATTATAACTCAAGAACGAAGCATCATAGAAACAAAGTTTTGTTTTATGAAAATGAAAGCAAATTTTCTCAGGAATAAAAAAAATATTAACTGGAAAAAGTTTTCCACAAAATTTTCCACCGTTGAGAAAATTCGTAAAGAAAAGCCGGAAAAGCTATGCTCCAAATCGTGGAAAATTTTCAAAAAATATTTTTGAGAAGATAATTTCATAAGCTTTAATCGCTAAAATTTTTGAAATGTACTTTTTTTTCGTTTTTGAGTTATGGCCAATTTTGTGGAAAATGACCATATAAGCTTTTTCTTTGAAAACCCATATTTCAATCGAAGCATCGGAAAAACAAAGATTTTTTATAAAAGCAATTGCAAATTTTCTAAAACATCTGAAAAAAGATATGGGATTGGTTTTAATGAAGTATAAGTCGGAATGGATGATATTGTTCATAAAAAATTACACCGCTAAGAAAAACTGAAAAAAAACTGTTTCTGCCTCAATTTTTCATTACACTGAAAAGGGATTCTTTCTTTTCTATGGAACAAATAGGATTATTATTATTATTTTTTTTTAATTTTATTTATTTATTTATTCAGTATATAACTTAATTTTCATCTTAATGCTATCTATTTTTTCAACCGGGAAGATTGTCTTTGGTTGCTAACACCGATTTTCGTTTCTTTGTATTATTAAGAACAAAGCATGCTATATTTTCTTGGTTTTCATGTGCATCTGAGAATTCACTAGCAAAAATGCTTCGTTCGTCTCTTGGTATAAATGAATGATATTTTTTTGTTCCAGGAATTGTAACAAGGTTAGGAAATCTTTCCTGAAGAAATTTTTCAGCCTCTGAATAGTCATTTTCAGTTGCATAGATAAATTCCCAATCTTTTTTAAATTGGTCTTTCACCTTTTGCGACACAGCCCAGTTGAAAAATTGTTTGGCGTTATTAATTTCTGCTGACTTGCTAATACTAGCATCTCTAGCCATTCGCTTAATGTCGAATTTCAAAAATGTATGCAACCATGAAAATGATTTTAAAATTAAGAAGCAGAATGGCACTTTTTCCCAACCTCACATGGAAAAGGTCCTTGTGATGGTATCGACTTAAGCGAATGGCTAGAGATGCTAGTATTAGAAAGTCAGCAGAAATTAATAACGCCAAACAATTTTTGACCAGAAAACCATGTTCAGATATTATCTGCCACATCTCATTTCTTTTCACAGAATCGTACGCAGTCTTGAAATCAATAAACCAATTCACCATCTATCTGCAAGTTATATTCCGGAATTTATCCAAAATCATTAGCAAAGTAAACATCTGGTCCATTGTTGAGCGGCCCTTCACGAAAACCAGCTTGGTATTCGTCGACGAAGCGTCTCAGTCTGTTAAACAGGATGCGCAACAGTATTTTGTACGCCAATTTCAGCAAGGTAATCCCTCTGTAATTGGTACACTTCAGTCTCTGCCCTTTCTTGTAGATTGGGCGTATGAGGCCATCCAACCAGCCAGTGGGCATTTCTTTGTCCGCCCATACCTTCAGAAGTAATCGGTGGATCGACTGGTACAGCTGCTCACTTCTGTGCTTGAGAAGCTCGAACGGGATTTCGTCCTTCCCAGCAGCCTCACAGTTCTTCCATTTTCACCGTTTAACAACTGCTGAAAGTGCTCCATCATTTTCTTCACGTCTGTCAGTCTATGGCACTCTTCGTCGAACCAGTCGCTTCGCCTTCGTCGTTGATCAGTGCCAATCACTTCTCGCGCCTTTGTAACCGATTGATTCCAATTTTTAGATTATTGTGTTGGTATGATTTTATGTTGTTATGAAAATTCACGTCTTAGATAAAAGTACAGTAGATTACACGGAAGTGAGAAAACTAGTACCGCTGTAATCAAAACCACCGACTTTGCTGAGGGATGATAACTCACCCCAAAAAAGGGATTAAAAAAAAATGGTCGAATGGATTGAAAAGAAATGAGACTCTTGTGGGCTTTGCCATTATGAAAAAAAAAACTAGAGGTTTGGTCAGAATTGATTTAGGCGTCCATGTGTTAAGACCAGAGACTGTGAAGTGCAGTGTAATTGTTATATTTGTGTAGGTGTTGGGAAAGGGAACTGCCTCCGTTCAGATAAAAAGCATTTGCATTTGACCTCCCTGACGATAAACCTCCAAATTCGTTGTAACAGGACCTCGTATCCGTTTTGAGAACGATCTACACACGGCGGCTCGGAAGTCAAGATAACTTCCAAACCTAACAGCAAAGGTTTCGTCTTCGTTCGATTTCGGACAATTCCCTCAGGCCTACGCCCTTAACCATCAAGGAGTGTCCCTTCTCGACACGTTCATTCCGGTATTGCAGTGAGTACAGCAATTCCCTATCTCGCTTACACGCCACACAAATCTGTTCAACCCAAACGACACAAGAAGGGCTCAATAAAGGTTTAAGAATGTGAAATTTCTGAAGTTTTTATACCTTGTTTGCGAAGCTCCTCCGATTACCCAGTAACATGCCGACCCTGTGACACAGTTCGGGGGTCTCATGTTACTAGTTGCTAGTTTACCGGGAGTGGTTGGAAGCCACAGTAGCTCTTATCAGCGGTTCCCACGGGATTCTCGGAGGTGTTATAGCGTGGATAGCGTCCCACAGGCTGTTGACATCTTCAGAAACCTTGATTCTTCCCAACTGCTCGTCTACCTGTTGGCGGTACTGCGCAGCTATCCTATCAGTCGACAAGCATTGAATATAGAAGCCCTCAGGGTCTCGAAGGTACATCCATGACATCTGAGAACCAACCAACACGTGGTATATTTAAAAACAGGTAGGAGAAGAGCACCAATTATCGAATTCGAAAGCACCAATCGAAAAAAAGTAAGAGGTTGTGTCCGAGATACATCCGCCAAATTGACGTTGAATAACGTTAGCTTCTTCTATTTTCTGACTTGAAACCGTCACGAACTTATGAAAGCTTTCTTCTGATAAAAATCCAATCAATATTCATACTATTTGTTGCAGGTCAATTCTGGCCTATCATGGACATTGTGTGTTATTATTTGGTTGGTTCGGGTAACACTTCAACACCGATATAATCGGTCGATGGAAGAAGAAGCATGAGCGGTAACTCTTGCCTCCCAAACAAATATTCCGGTCGAACGTTTGGTCCACACATGTTGCACTAAGATTGGTTGCTTTAGTGTGTTCCGAAGCCAGTTTGCTCCTTGCTCAAATTGATGTTAAAGTTGCCAATCACGACAATTGGCATGATCTCCTTATGATACTTGCCTACATTTAGGCGTTTTCATCGCAATTCTTGAAATTAATAATTCATTATATTTTTAGACATTGCATTATTAAGAATTTTGCAAGCATATTCGGATTCAGGGAGCGCATATTCATTATGTAGAGTCGTTTAAAAAAATAACAATAATGCGATTATGTGTCATTAAATGATTAAATGTCACTGCGAAATGGGATTCCCCGATTTTTTATTTAAAGGATGATTTTTAGCACTAAAAACACATTTGTTAGAATATTTTGGCACATGAGCCAAAGAGGCTGACCGTCGTACTTGTTTTCCTGCATTCAATTGTTTGGCATTTTCAGCATCATTGAAAACAGATAGGAAAAATGATCAATTGCATCCGAAATTACGGTACCGTAAAACGGAGTAACTTTGATAGTTTTTTCGACGAAAATTTGAATATTTATGCATACTGTTTCAAAGAATTACAATTTATATTTTTAAAACAAGTACTGGCATCCTAGCTACCGATTGCAGTTGATAGATTGCCAAAAGATTTATTCTGGATGGATAAATTATTTTTCATATATCATTGATCAGCGGGGTAACATTGATCGGAATGACTCATCTCGTAAAAAGTTCGTATCGTCATTTATTGATGGAACATTTCCAAATCGTGAATAGTGCTTCTCTTTCTTATATTCATAAGCTAATGAGAGTGAACATTTTTGCGTGAATTGAGTTAACTTTATGCGTAAATTTGTCTACTTTTCGAAACAATTATTTCAATGGGTAAGGATGACCCTACCGAACATTCATGTCTCACATAAGTGCTGCAAACGATATGAGCAAGGAAAATGCGGTTCTTACTAAAAATGGTATCGCCGAAAACGATTCTGTTGTCAAAACTTTCATAAGTATGCTCAATTAGGCAACATTAACGAATTACTGTTAAGAATATAGAATTCCCTAAGGAAATTGCCTACCTTTAGGCGTATTCCGTGGTTCGAGGTGTTTTTAATTTTAAAATAACTCAAAGAGTAAATGACTTGTAAGCATTTGGCCTTCACATTCGGCTTCGGGGGCCATGATTTAAGTAAGTAACGACATTTTCAATATTACCGAATATTGTTTACATAGTTGATCAATGTTACCCCATATCAGCTAAATCAAAAAATCACTTAAAACATTTTTATAAACAAGCTCAAATCATTCAAAAAACAAAATACAGTACATAGTCACGAGCTATTGGTGGCAGTACTTGTTTTAAAAATATGAAATTTGCAAGGTTTGCAGTTTCGAACGAAATATTTAAGAAATATTCAAAAAAGTAAGAGGTTGTTTCCGAGATACAACTGCCAAGATGACGTTGGATAACGTTAGCTTCATCTATTTCCTGGCTTAAGACCGGCACAAACTTATGAACGATTTCTACTGATAAAAATCCAATCAATTTTCATATTATTTGTTGCATGTCAATTTTGACCTATTGTGGACATTGTGTGTTAGCACAGAAAATCTGTGGTGTAAGTTTGGTTCGGTTAACACTTCAACACCGATAGACTCGGTCGATGGAAGAATATGCATGAGCGGGAACTCTTGCTTCTTATTTCGGTCGAACGTTAGGTCCACGCATGATCCACTAAGATTGGTTGCTTTAGTAGTTTACGAATCCAGTTTGAGGTTGAGGTACTTCTCCATGAAGTCCGTGAGCTCCATGTTCTCTTCTTTGCTCAAATCGATGTTAAAGTTCCTTTTGATACTCGAAGAAGTTCCGCACCATGAAGAACTTTTTCATTTCTGCTTCGTAGTGGTATCTGGGGAAATGTAGAGGCAAATCTGCGATTCCAGAGCTCGGCTGTCATGGTCCTGCCGGAAGCGAATGGCCTATCTGATCGGTTTGTTTAGGATTACCAACCTGTGCGCGATCCACGCCAAGCGTGTCAGCATCATACCGAAGGACATCCAACTGACTCGTCGTGCAATTTCAAACAAAACGGGTCATTCGATGTAAAAGAGTTACAACCAGAGACACTTCATCTATAACTATTAATTGATTAATTAATTTATTTATTTATCAATTATAATTTTGGTTGATTAGTTTTCTAGTTAGCTGTTGCTGATTAGTTTTAGCTCTTTGTTTGACAAATTAATACTCTGATCGCTCTAGCATGCATTTGCATGTAGGTAGCGACGACGACAACGGAATTATTCAAAGTAAGTAAAGTTTGTAAGGAAGCTTAAAATATATCCCCGAGCCCGATTTCATCTTCTAAACTGGTACCAATTAGCTCATACGGTTGAAATAATTAAATTTCTGTTATATATCAGGTTTTTCCTTAAAAAATTGCCTACATCTAGGCGTTTTTATCACAATTCTTGAAATTAACTATTCATTATTTCTTTACATATTGCATTATTAAGCATTTTGCAAGCATATTCGAATTCAGGGAGCTCATATTCATTATGTAGAGTCGTTTCAAAAAATAACAATAATCGCATTGACAAGTGATCAATTTCACCCCGAAATGGGATTCCCCGATTTTCTATTTAAGGGATGATTTTTAGCACTAAAACCACATTTTTTATAAAATTTTGGCACATGAGCCAAAGAGGCTGACCGTCGTACTTGTATTCAGTTGTTTGTCTTTTTCAACATGATTGAAAACACAAGAAAAACCATGAAAAATGATCAATTATCACTAAATTACGGCACATGTAAACTCTAAAACGTCAAAACCTCATAACAGCAAGAAAAATGTGCTTTTCTATTAAAAATAAGACATGCCTCGATATTTACCAATTGTTCAATAGTTTAGCCATGAAAATCAATAGTTTTCATTATTTGAGTAGATTCGTAGAAAGATTTGCAATCGATTGGTGCAAGAATCTTGAAAATTTATACGGGCGTTAGTAAGTTATTAACAGTCAAAATCTAACCACTTTTCGTGACGCGAGCGATTTTTAGTTTTTCGAAATTGTACCCCAGTATGTTGCCGTAAGACGTTATCCAACGTCAAAAATGATCAATGTTACCCCGGATTACGGTACATGTAAACTTTAAAAACGTCAAAACCTTATAACAGCAAGAAAAATGTACCGTAAAACGGGGTAACTTTGATAGTTTTTTCGAAGAAAACTTGAATATTTATGCAAGCTGTTTCAAAGAATAATAATTTATATTTTTAAAACAAGTACTGGCATCCTAGCTATCGATTGCAGTCGATAGATTTCCAAAAGATTCATTATGAATGGATATGTAATTTTTCATATAATCGAAAGTTGGTTTTCTGTTTTGGGGTAACTTTGATAATGGAGTATGAATCGAACAAAATTGAATGAATAACCAACATTTGTAGGGCATTGCATACCTCTGGGCGTTTAACGTTGTATGGAAATTTCTGACTTAGATTACAAAAATGATCCCAGTTTTTGAAAATGCTATTCGCTAAGAGATTTGAGACCGTATTCAAGTTCTATGATAACTAGGCTGTCAAAGATAAGTGGCCAACTATTCAAAACTACATCAAATAGTGATCGTAGAACAGATTGTTTGTAAGCGTTTCGAAAATGCTAAAATTGTGTCAATTTTTAATATTCGTATAAAAAGCCTCAAATGCACTTGATTCCAATGAAAATAGCTTTGACATGAAGTGTCATACTAATACTCTTTACTTTTGCATTTGTTTTGCTTAACTGATTAACAGAAACTTCGTTATTTCGTTTAAAATGTTGTGGGTCTCGCACTATCAAAGTTACCCGCATTATCAAAGTTACCCCGTTTTACGGTACTTTTCTATGAAAAATAAGACATGCCTCGATGTTTACCATTTTTTCAATAGTTTAGTCATGAAAATCAATAGTTTTCATTGTTGGAGTAGATTCGTAGAAAGATTTCCAATCGATTGGTGCAAGAATATTGAAAATCTATCCGGGCGTTAGTAAGTTATTAACAGTCAAAATCTAACCACTTTTCGTGACGCGAGCGATTTTTTGTTTTTCGAAATTGTATCCCAGTATGTTGCCGTAAGACGTTATCCAACGTCAAAAAAATCCCCACTATCACCACACGGTCGCATATGCTCCTTGGCTTTGTAGACGATATCGACCTTATTAGAAGCGATCGCAGGTCAGAGGAGGAGGACTTTGAAGAGGGTGACAGCGAGGGGGGGGGCTGAGATCGGAAAGGAGTTGCAAACTTTGCCAACGCACTCCAGGCTCCTTACCGTTCACCTACCGTCATCTAATTGGGACTAAATCCCGACCTCGTGAGCGTAAATTCGGAGGAGCAGCAGAAGCCATCAGAACGTTCACGATAGATATGTAAAGATGGAGCTCTACAGACTGCCGACAATACCTACGCAAGTTCCCCTAATTCTTATGACAGAAAACTGCATTTCACTAGAAACGAAATGAATGTTGACGTTGCGTCTGCACAACTGATATTGCAGTTTGTGTGTGTATGTATATATTTTTTTTTAATAAATGTTTTCTTTTAAATAAATCCTCAAATATTTAAGTTAGCGCTAAAAAGTTTTTCAGAGTTCAAAAAATCTGCCATAATGGCAACCCTGGAAATGCATCGCTAATCATTAGATGTGGGATGAGCATAATCATCCCCCACGGCAGTTAAACGTCGTTCATAAAAGCATTTTGGAGCTGCTGTTTGGGAGTCTTTGCGATTTCACGGCTTTGCATGTATTTGACGATGTTGAGAAAGGAAGTTAGAGAAGCCACATGTTAGCAAGTGTGTATCAAAATGTACACTTGGCCGTGCGAGAGATGAAGATACGTTTCAATTTATTGCGCCACTTGCTTTGAGTCAACCATAAAAGTTATCAGCCATGAAGTTTTGAACAACTCAATTAAAGGAATGGATTTCAAGTCCACTACGGCATTGCTGATACGAATCGCAGCATATAGTTTTTAGTAGCCACAGATGATTCGGCCTTTGCATTCAACGCTGACAAATTCAAAGCATAACACAAGAACCCTGAAGCTAATTTGCACACAATACGACGACCAGTCACCGAGAGATGCATCTCATCGTATGTATTTTGTCTTGCTTGTGATGCCGCCGAAAACATTTTGCACAATTTTCCCTTCGATGGGTACTGTAACAGTACGTCTGGACCAGGGATGAGAAAAGTACTGGAGCAAACATTTACCGCCTCTACATTTACATCTTTCTACACGACCATCAAAATCCAAAGCAAACCATGACGGTTCAAAACAAAAAATGTCACGGCTCTTCAAAAAATGTAATCTTCTTCTTCCTAACGTTTTTCAACCCCGAATGCGAAATGACTCGAGCACAGTGGTGACACGATTTTTGCGGTTTTCGGGGTTTTGCATTTTTGCTCGATAAAGGCAGTATGAAATTGAACTTGTTTATATGTATCGTAACGGAATGATTGTGGTCTTTCTGTTAGAGCTAATAGATTTCAATTAGTTGAAAATACAAGCGAAATATTAGCGATTGAATGATTTAACACTTTTCTCAATCATTCAGCTTGGAATGGCTGCCCGAAAATGGTCATAGTGGAGAGACAAAAACAGTCAAGCAGTGTGTGAACCGTTGGCAGCGCAACGCCTGATGGTATTGATGCTGCTGCTGCTTTGTGTTTTGGTGGAATGGCAGAATCGATGAACTGTGGTGAATTGTGGTCACAGTTCCCAAGACTGGTCTGGACGCATGTCTCACAAACTTTTGTTTCTGCAATGGATTTGCCCGTCCTCTTCCTAGGGCATAGTTTGTTGTTCTGCTCCAATTCACATTTAAAGTCCCGACGAGGTGGGTCGTCGTGTAGCTTCTAATTTACGAGGTAATACGAGGTTTCAGTAGAGCAAAAACTTGACGAAACATTTCGTCGGAACAGTTAAGTATACATGATTGGTTTTTGCTTGCTTAATAATACATCTAAACGACCAGAAGGGACACGACCCCATGTCACCTTTTACGGCATGATACGTAAATACGGGTCTCAACAGCTACAGTGACTCTCCCTCTTGATCGAACAGAGTTAAACGATTGAAGTTTCATATAAACTATGATATATTTTTTTCCTGGTTACTAAAATAAAATATTAAATTAATTTCTCCTAATGATCTCATATGAAATCATTTTATGTTTTTAATTGTTTTATTTGTCATTTATATTCCACTGAATGATTCAAAAATTATCGGTCACTCGAGTGATCTAATGCAAGTATCCATTGAATCCTACTGTAGATAGTAAAAGTGTCGTGATGGTGGTCGCTGTATAGCCGGGAAAGTGCTTTTTGCCGTTTCGATATACATTGTTGTTAGAATATAATTAACTGCCAGTGAACTTCGACCTTGCATCGTAGAAATTGCCGTTCGTTAGTCACGCTTTGCTGCATGGAAATCTTAATTTAGTTATGACCATTGACGGTTGTTATTGGCTATAAAACGTCAACGAACAACATTGTTGAAATGTTAACCAAATGAAACTATACTTTGCTTCGTCACATTTATCCCCTGCATGATAGCTTTCGAACTTAGAGACTTGTGCGGTGCCTGGATAATGCATCGTAGCTTTCTGTTTTTTTTAGAAATCTATTTGTTAAAAAAATGATTTCTTAATGCGTGCATGAGTCTGTTCAAAATCTGAGGCAATCGCCACCTCCTTTTGGATAAAATTGAAAAAGTGCCTGTACTAGCAAACGCTATTTTGATGAGCCTGCATGCCGTCCGCTACCTACAGGATGTGACAAAACATTTGCAAACAATTTTTCATATAAAATGGTCAGCTTTGGTGGTAGGCTAGATCTCGGTTAATTATGACTCGATTTTAACGAAAGTTTTCTCAGCACATCAGATATATTTTGAATTCTAACACTGAATTATTTAAAAAAGTGTATGTTGAAGTTGAAGTCAGACGTGCTCTACCAAAGCTGACCATTTTGTATAAAAAATCGAAATACATTAAACTCTCCACAACTCGATAGTGAAGGGACCAAGATTGATTGAAGGGAGGTTCAGTGATTTAAGCAGTCAGTGGGTGCGAAGTGAGGTCAGCTACAGGGGAGGTGTAAGTGACAGCTGGCGACCTGGCTTGCTGGCGAGTATGTTTTCATGTATCGTTTCTATGGGAATGTTAGGGATTGTTTAGCACAGAAAACAAATCCTACTGGTAAGTGAATTTTCTCCCGCATTTCTGAGTAACGTTTATCTTCTTTGTGTGTTTTAGAGGATGTAAAATTGCAAGTGTTTTATTTATTAAAATGAGGAAAAGCTACTAGGATGCTACATTTGTTCTATGACTAGTGAAATGAAAAGCCGAACGACACGAGATGGAGTGTGGCTGTGAAAAATGTTTGGAGGTCCGTCTTGAGTTAGCACCCTCAAACCAAAATAAACCTGCCAGCTGTCACCTGGTATTTCAAAATGGCGAATTCAACATTCTGACACATTGAAGTACCTCCTTTCTAGATACCTTGGAAGGGACCATCGAGCCAGCGTGGTATCGACCTGGGAGAGAGAAGACAGCTCACTGACAGTGTTTTCTGGCCTTCTTTGATTTCTTTCTTCCATTCTTGGAATAAACATAATCTAGTTGAAAATCATTCACACCTCCTAGCAGTCACGACACGCCACTATGAAAAGAGTACACTAATATAAAAGATTCCAACAGCAGTTCAGCTACACCCAAATGTATGAAAGTCAGCAGTTCAAAATGCGAGATAATCGAGAAACACCTAGAACTTTCAATTATATATTTTTTTGAGTTTTGGCCGAATTTTCGCACTCTGCCCTTCCAATGTGCGGTTTTCAATGGCACTTGATGACATAATCGCCATGAATTTTAAGAGCTCGCAATCCAAGCAAGCTGTCTCATCTCTCTCTCGACTTACAGAACACAAAACCAGTGCAACTCGATCCTCGATCCAAGGGACCATTGAGTTAGCCATGAAAACCAACTTCTACTATGGTTCTCTAATGCGATTTCGAGATACGGAATAGAATTTTTGCTCAAATCTATGGTCATTATTAATACAGTTGTTCATAATAGCTGTCCTTTTTTTCAGATTGCTCAATTTGTGTAACCTGTCTGAAGTGTTATCTAATTTCATTACTTTGTCCAGAAGATTCACATCTGATTTGTGACCGTGTAAATGTGTTTGTATTGATTGTCATACCAACGTATTTTGCATCACATTGTTATTATTACAGTAATGACCCGACTTTGTTAGTCCCCTATTTTGACTACCCTCGATTTTAGCACCCTTTCTGACCCGATTTTGCCTACCACCGATTTTAGCATCCTCTTTTGCCCGATTTTATCAACCTTAAAGTGATATTTATTTTAATCAGAGTAAGCTCGTCATTACTGGCAATATTGGGTGCATAGAGTCAATGATGACCTTGGCCACGTCTATACAATCATCTAGAGACCGAAATTTTGAAAATTAAAATTTTAATAATTATCCATGAAATTGATCAATGTTGGATTACGATACATAGAAAATGGAAGTAAAACAATGATTTTTATATTAACAAAACTATAAAACTACTTCTTTAAGTTAAAATACAAAATTGAAACCAGTTGAATTTTTTTCCCGATTTTAGCTCTTTTTTTTTATTTTTTCAACCCTAAATCCAGCATGAGGCTGACAAAATCGGAACATTACTGTACAATAAATTACGCTACTTCGCTGGTATGCATCTGTTATCCCTTCCATAACTTCCTTAAAAACGTCTTAGAAATTCTGGGTAGCTTCTATAAATCTTTTGTATATTTCTGAAAGCCCTGCAATTTCTAACATCGATTTTGAAACCCGAAAACCCCATAGTAACATTTTGAGAGCATTTTCAAATTCTTGATTCGTCAGCTGGATAGCCTTTCGGATATCTATACCAGTCTCTAAAAAATCTCTTGGGAAAGGAAATGAAACAACGAAACTCATGAGACCTCTGAAAACTCCTTGACAATTCTCAGGAATGCTTGCCCCCGGGTTTATCTGTTAATTCATGGGGAAGTCCTGCATTTCCAAGAAAACTCAAGGGCCGAACGGAGGTTTGTAGTACGACTGTGGTTGTGCCAAATGCAGAAACGCCGAAAATTTTATTTGAAAATGTTAATCAAAGTCAGAGCTGCCAGATGATTTGATAGAAAATCTGTATCTACCAGATTAAAAAATCTGTGTCTCATACAAAAATATCTGTGTCCATACAGAAATTGTTGAAAGAAAATATGTGTTCCATACAAATTGATTCTGTGTAAGAATAAAAAAAATCTGTGTAATACAGATAAATCTGTATATGTGGCAGCCCTGATCAAAGTGAATGCGCAATCTTACGCTAACAGTGCACAGTGGTCCAGGAATCAGTGTTACGCGAAAAGATGCATATTTTTGCGAAACAGTTACACGTCTTCTCAGTGAGAATCGAATTCACGACTCCCTGATCTCTAGTAAGGGCGCGATACCCCTAGGACTCATGGACGCAGAAGTTAACCTGAATTCGATTTCAGCTCAATAATCACGTGGTCCTTTTTCGCAAAGTGCACCTCTTTCGGAAGAATTAGATGCCCATCCAAACACAACGCTTTCTATATATATCCAATGCCTAGCCCGAGAACGCATTAATTTTTAGCTAGTGAAATGCCACACATCACTCTCCATCAGTTGTTTGTATTAGTAAGGCCCTTTGTTTGGTGTTATTGAAAATTAGGGTGGTCCACGTTTTCATAGAAAAGATGTAACTAACTTTCTTATTTGTAGAAATATTATTTCTCATCAAAGTAATCTATGAAACACTTTTAGAGCTTTGAAAAACGCGTAATTTGGTGAATGAAGAAACTCGCTATCTTCTTCCGTTTAGGAGTTATTGTTGTTTTTCTCTCTAAAACATGTCTACTTTGATTGTGAATGTCTCTGATTGGGGCAAACACAAAAAATATCTTTTGACGGCATTCATAAGACACAGTAATATTGTATATAATATCAAAAAAATAATAAAAATTTTCAATCACAAAAACTGCCTCCATGTTTGCCAGTATATTACAGCTGCTGCCCGACACTTTAATCAGCAGTAAACCTTATAAAATTTCTCCAGGAACTGGAAGTTCCATCAAGAATTTCTTCAGAGACTCCTCCTGGGATTCCTCAAGAAAGTTTCTTCGGAAATTCATCCATATCCGCATGTTCATCGAAAATATTCCTCCATGAAATTGCTATGAAAGTTCTTACAGGCAGTTTCTTCATGAAGTTCATGTAGGAAGTTCCTCCAGGAAAATCTTCTAGAAAGTTCCCTCATAAAGTTCCTACAGAAAGTTCA
This sequence comes from Aedes aegypti, assembly GCF_002204515.2. Classification (NCBI taxonomy): domain Eukaryota; kingdom Metazoa; phylum Arthropoda; class Insecta; order Diptera; family Culicidae; genus Aedes; species Aedes aegypti. Next base: position 150,586,623 of record NC_035109.1, read on the forward strand.
TCCAGGGTGATCCATCAGGAGGTTCCTCCAGAGTTCTTCTAGGAGTTCCTTTAGAATTTACAAATTCCGCCGGAAGTTCCTCAAGGAGGTCGTCTAAGAGCTCTTCCGGATATTACTTTAGGTGTTTTTTCCTGAAATAACTCCAGTGTTTCCTACAAGGATCCCTTCTAAGAAGACCCGGTATTCACCAGCAGATTTATTCCAGAAATTTACCTCAGGATTTATTACGAAGTTCCTCCTGCAATTCTTTCTATGGTTCTTCTAGGAGTTTCTATGGAAATTCCTCTGATCCATGAATGGAACCATCAATGAATTCCACAGTAAATTCTCCCAGGAATCCCTAATTGAATTCCTCAAGAGATTATCTTCAGAAGTTCTACTAGGGATTTCTCCAGGGATTCCTAAAAATAAATATTTCTGAATTTTTAACCTAAGATATTTTCAGGACACTATGTCGAGAAATTGTGGGACAAATTCCTAAAGGAATTTCTTGTAAAAAAATCATGTAAGAATTTCCTTATAACTTGCTGAAGGAATCCAATAAGGAATCTTGGAAGACTTTGCAGGTATCAGAATTATGAAATAATTCCTGGAGAATTTCTAAAGCTCTTCCCTGTTAAAATTATGGTGTTATTCTCTAAGAAATGGCGGGATTCATGAAAGTTCATGAAAGCGGGATCTATGAAAGAATTCTCTGAGAAATTCCTGACAAAATACCTGGAGAAATATTTTGAGGAATCACTGAAAGAATTCTCTAAGAAGCCCACAGGACTTTTTTTTGAGAAATTGAAGGAGTTCCGGAGAAGTTTCTAAAAGATTTCATTAAGAAATTTAGAAGGCACACCAGGAGGATTTTTTGGATTATTATTAGCAGGTATTCCCGGAATAATCAATTCTCGGAGCGATTTTCAAATGAGAAGAATAACTGAAAGAATGCCTAAATAAGGTCCGAAGAATTCCTAGCTGAAATTCGTGAAGGAATTCTTGATGCCTTTTATGAAGCTCATCTAGTAAGAATTTCAAATGTAATTTCCGATTGGATATATGGTCAGCGTTAAGTCACATTTTTCATATTTTGAGAAAAATCGCAAATATATTATATTAACAATATGAGTCACTCTCATATATTTCTGGCGACCCCCTTTTTTGGGATTGTAGCGCCACATAAGGCAAACGTGGCAACTAATACACTCAAAACATTCGAGCTCATCAAAGTGACACTGGTGACACTTCATATGTTATCCAGTGTAACATATGAAAAGTACCAAGCTAAAATATGAATGAACTTTTGCAAAGTTTCAAAATAATGTGTACACATACGATAGAAGACCATTGTGTATTATTAACAAAATTATTTGCTGGAATATTGGACAGACTTAGAAAAAGGGACAAATAAACAAAGTACTACGTAATTTATACGCCATGCCATAAGAGTTTGTAAATTAGGGCGTAAAGCATTATGTGTCGATTTCAGACATCTTAGTTTTCCAGCTTATAGGCTGATTTATGTGACTAATTTATTGCAGAAATCTGTTTTTAGGTGCTAAAATATACGAAACAACTAAGTTTGTATTGATTTCGTTACTAAACCTATTTTGGATGATTTTGAAATGTGTTGTATCTGGCAATATAGGATAAACAACGAATTTTGTATGAAAGCCAGTGTTGGTAGACTCACACTCAAATCTCATTTATTGAGTTCATCCTCGAGAGTAACCTCATTTCAGATCTGCTTCGCAAAACTCACAATCGAGATTTTGATGAACATCCACTCATTGAAATTTGTGCGCATCGTTGGTGATTGTTGTTGATTTTTTTCACGATTTCAAATTAATATCAGTATTAGCATGTTTTCTGCAAGTAAGCGCATATAGTGATACTTTTTTGAATCCTTATCAGCTTTGCAGACTGATTTTCATTACTTTGAAATTACGAGTTTAAAATTCAACACGGCTATTGTAAAGAAAGACGGGCTACTTAGCTTTAAATAAAGTGAAGTATACCAACGTTGAAAATTGTACGCGTCTACCTATATCGAAGTATGCATCATTACTGTCATAGTTGAAAAAGTTACATTTACGGAAAATCAACAATAGCTAAAATTAGGCCAATGAACGGGAGTTAATTTTTATGACAATTTTTATGTTATTTCATGTGTAAAGTAATAAGTAAATAATTATTCAACGGTCATATCCTAATTGAAAACATAAAGTGCCGTAATTTTCACGTTATCATAAGTTGAACCAATCTTTTTTACGTTCATGACTTTGGTTGTGAACGGTGTTTTTACAGTAAGTTTTCAAATGTTAAGCTCTAATTCTACAAATCTAAAATCAAAACAATGAGAAATGTCACCAAGGGACGTCAAACCAGTGTACACGATCGAAAGGAATTAATCAAAGCATGGTTTAGTCGCCTTTTCCGTCAACAGATGGTGCTGTTGGCAATGTTAAACGGGTCGCCAAATTTGTGTATGGGATAAGTGGAAGTGAACCATATTGTTAATACAATATATTTGAAAATGGGCTCAAAGTCTAACACTTTGTATTTTTTTACCTCGTTTAAATTTTGGTTCAACATTTCTGCACATCTTTGTGTTACTTTTAAACATTATAATATGAAGTGATAATTAAAAGAAAACATTATCCAAACCATTAATAGAGCATTTTTTTATGGATTTTGTGCACTCGGTCCACTCTGGAAGAATTTTTGGAGGTATTGCTGGAGGAGAATTTGTTTGAAGTAACTTCATGAGGAGGAGGAGTTAATTAAAAAGTTCCTGTTTTTTGTTTTTAACTGAACTGAAAATTGAGAGGACATTGCTAAAGCTAACTTTTGCAGTTTTTTTTAAATATTTTGTAGACTTTTTTTTGGGAAAATCATCTTTAGGAACTGAATAAATTAGTGATCCCGGCAAACTTCGTCTTGCCATCAAGTAGGCTGTTGAAAAACGCTACGGATCGTCCCATACAAAATGACAGTGTCGTTCACGCTCGTTTCTCCGACTTTTCCGGTGAATATCCTGGGCAATTTATACACACAAACACGTCGTAACCCATGATAAACAAAACGAAGAGAGATTCATTCAAATTCGTTGACCTGTTCATGAGCCATTTCGTGGCAAACAAACATAATTCCATTTTTATTTTTATAGAAGATATATAATTAAATATTACAAACAATGATTGAATAAAGGACTATAAAAAGAATCCCCTTCTGTTTTTTTTTATTTCTATCTTTATTAATGACATTTTTAGTCCAGCAAAACATTTTACTGAGCTAGTTCAGCTCGGGACCAACGGCTTTATATCCCTTCCGAAGGAAGTCGTCACCTTAACCTCTACGTCATAAGTGGCTATCTCGGAGATGGGATTAGATCCCAGGTCCTTGGCGTGAGAGGCGTGAGTTCTATCCATTACACCAGACCCGTTCCCAATTATCCCTTTGAGTTATTCTTAGAGGCTATAGGAAAACTTTCACATAGTTTGAGAAAAACTATGGAATACCAAAAGCAATTTTTTGAAAAATTGTTAGGAGAATTTTCGGTAACTATATAATTTATTGCTTAAAAAGTATCTCAAAGTGTTCCTGGCAGAATGAGGAAATGAAGCATAGACAATTTTCAAAGGTTTTTCACGCAGGATATCACCTTCAGTTCACTCAGTCAATATGTTTTGAAGAATGAAAAATAACAATTAAAATGGCATTTCAGTCAAATATTCACAGGGTTGCTGCAAAATTTGTCTTCGAGTAGCATATTCGAGCAATTTGTATCATTATATTTGAATTATCACGATCAAGAAGGTGATATTGGAGCTGTCACAAATTTATGGAAATATTATGTTCCACAAAACATGATATTGGCTCAATGACATGAAAACTACTTGTATTATGATACTACTTCGTAGACTAAACGTAGCATAAGAGAAAATATTAATAAAAAATATAAAAGAAATGCCCAGCATGTACTGCAAATGAAAGCTCTTAATCCGTATTATGTATAAAAATATCGGAAATAGGCAGAAATCTTATATTTGAACTGGAAATCAGATTGGTCAATATAAGACACCGAAACCAGTTTCAGCCACATATTCAACTGATTCCTAAATTGATCATTCACATGGATTTTTCCTGAGAGTGGCCGAATAAGGGATACCCTCACCAAATTAGATGTGTGAGAGGTAAAATTATAAGGAACATATTTTGTTTTTTGGATCGATTTGAAGGAATAAATGAATGTAGCTCTAACAAGTGAATGCGTTCCACTTACCACAAAATGTTTTATGCTAATTTGTTGCGTAAAACGGTGTACAATCCACTATAGCTATAATTGGCGCTTTGGCTAAAACCGATGCATTTATCCTAATTAAACAAAATTCTGTTTTGCTCGTCTGCTCAATAGGTATCCGGTTTGATAGGTTCAATTTGGTTTCGCTTTTTGTGCGACTCATCATTTATCGACTGTGGGTCTTACGACTCTTTTGATATACCGTAATCCGGGGTATCATTGATCAGCGGGGTAACATTGATCGGAATGACTCATCTCGTAAAAAGTTGGTATCATCATTTATTGATGAAACATTTCCAAAGCATGAATGTTGCATCTCTTTCTTATATTAATGAGCTATTAAAAATTGAGATTTTTGCAAAAATTGCGTTAACTTTATGCGTAAATTTGTCAAGTTTGCGAAACAATGATTTCAATGGTTAAGGATGACACTACCGAAGATTCATGTCTCACATAGGTTCTGCAAGCGATATGAGCAAGGAAAATGCGGTTCTCACTAAAAATGGCATCGCCCAAAACGATTCCGCTGTCAAAACTTTTATAAGTATGTTCAATTAGGCAACATTAACGAATTACTGTTAAGAATGTAAAATTCCCTTAGGAAATTGCCTACCTTTAGGCGTATTTCGCAGTTTGAGGTGTTTTTAATTTAAAATTAACTCAAAAAGTAAATGAGATGTAAGCGTTTGGACATCATATTCGGCTTCAGGGGCCATGATTTAAGTAAGTAACGACATTTTCAATATAACCGAACGTTGTTTACATGGATGATCAATGTTACCCCATATCAGCTAAATGAAAAAATCACATAAAACATTGTTGTAAACATGCTTAAATCTTTCAAAAAACAAAATACAGTATGTAGTCACGAGCTATGGGTGACAGTACTTGTTTTAAAAATATAAAACTCAGAACATTTGCATTTTTGAATTAGATATTTAAGAAATATCCTAAAAACTGATCAATGTTACCCCGGATTACGGTATCAGTTCTTTCGGCATAAGCTTTAGTAATTTAACCATTTCGACTTAACGACAATGTTTGTCTTCCAACCATTCATAGCCCTTCTTATCTTCCAGATCTTTTGGACGGACAGTCCTTCAAACTTATGACCTTTTTGATGTAACGATTTTTTTAACGAAGGCCCAACGTCCCTTTTCGGGCCGTCGATGTTCGGCCTTACAACGTTCTGCTTTCTTGGACAGCACCATACGATGTTCATGGGATCTCTTTAGAATACTAATCGATGTAAACTCTGGAGAATTGTCGTGGGTTCGCTGAATCATTGCGAATTTATTGAAAATACCTAATTGGAAACTCCTGTGAATCGTTAGGTATAACTGCAAGATATTTGAACTGCTGCGCTGATATTCTCTGCGAAATCGTTTAAAACTTTTTGAAATGTTTGCGTATTTTCGGGGTGCACAGTGCATAAAAAAATATTTAACAATGTCTGATAACTTGTACATCTAGATCTATCTCATTGGAAAGCTTGGAAGCTATCCTCTAAATAGGAAATAATAAGATAAACAAGTAACAGAAACATAAAAATAAGAAGCAGATGTAGAATAATAAAAGGAAGAAGAAAAATATCATTATAAATTTGAATTCTGATCGAAACGAAGAGTCTTCACAAAGCAACGAAAATACTTACTAGCAATCCCAACACTCTTTTGGTAAAAGTTTCAGTTCCATTTTTACAAAACTAGATTACCTGTAAATATAAGAAAAAAATGTTGAATTAGATAACGAAAATTTGTTTTTTTTTATTAATGGGAATAGATTGTCTGAAAGATAAAAATTGTTGAAGATAGATTCAAATCGTTCATGCCGCTCTAGCGTTATGTTTATTTCGGAGCTTAAACAATATCTGGAGTATGACAACCGGTGGTGATTCGTAATATTTTCCCTAGATTGACGAACCATTGATGCTTATAATTCCTTCATAGAATAGATTCCACACGGAATAAGTGATCATACGACCTTTCCCCCATGCTCTAGTCACTTCGAAATGCAAATTCTTCCATAGTGAAATAACAAATGAAACTACTGCAGCTGACTTGTCCTTCACATGAAAATAGTATCTCGACAACTTACATTTCAAGATCGTTGGTCAAACGAAATGTAACCGATTAACTCATCCTCATTATCTTAAAAACTCTCGAACAGCAGCATCTGTGTGAATCTCAAATGATCAAGATCGCCACTTAATGCTCGGTCAGCTTGGGTCAGATTTACGATTGCACTACAAACCCAAAATCGAGGGTTACTCATAATAGAAGCCGAGTCTCGTTATGCTAACTAGGCGCTAAACCATCCACCGAAAAAAAAAACCCAACAGCTCATTTACCTCCGCTTCTTCTTCTTCTTTCTTGAATTACGTCCCAACTGGGACAAAGCCTGCTTCTCAGATTAGTGTTCTTATGAGCACTTCCACAGTTATTAACTGAGAGCTTTCTTTGCCGATTGACCATTTTTGCATGTGTATATCGTGTGGCAGGTACGAAGATACTCTATGCCCTGGGAATCGAGAAAATTTCCTTCACGAAAAGATCCTCGGCCAGCGGGATTCGAACCCACGACCCTCAGCATGGTCATGCTGAATAGCTGCGCGTTTACCGCTACGGCTATCTGGGCTCCATTTACCCTCCGCTCTCGTTCCTTTCAACAGATCCGACCCCCCTAGAGCAAATATGATCACCCTACGAGGGGGTGTACGCAACAGTGGGCAACTGTTCACCACCCAGACCTCAGCGGACAGCGACGACGACCGGCTGAATGATGGAAATTAAGGGTCTCTCTCTTAATTTATGCATAGTTGCAAAATGTGGTGCACTGCCAACAACAGCGAGAAGTTCGCAGTGCTAGACACCCTCTGTGCAGAGAAGTCCTATTGAGTCAGTGCGTCGTCATCGTCGCCGCCGTCTGCAGTAGGGTAAAGCGGATCAAACTGGGTTGAAGTGGTTCAGTTAACATCTTAATGAATTTAATGACCGCGGCGAACTAAGCTTGGAAAATTCAGAATCCTGTATTTTTTCGAATATACAGCTATATCCATCCTTCAAATGTTATTGTGGTTTGAGAATTTGCTCCAGAATTTTTGAATGTTCCTCTTCGTCTGCTTGGCATTAGTTGCCATTTTCGCATTCGTATATCGTGTGGCAGCTCCGATGATACTCTAGGCCCGGGGAAGTCAAGGAGATTTCCATTACGGAAAGATCCTGGACCGACCGGGAATTAAACTTAGGCACCTTCATCATGGTTTTGCTTTGTAGCCGAGGACTTTAAGGAAGCTAAGGAAGACCACATCCATTAGACAACCCAATTACACCCCTTCCCAATCCTCATAGAAGAATTCCGTCGAGAAAGTCTTGTCTTGTTAAACTTCGTTATATTTCTATAAAATGCAATTGATCTTATGTTGCCATTTCACATCATCTTCCCCTAAGCGTCGCATTGTGTGGCGCGTTGGAGTGTGACTTTTCCGAGCCCCCGATGCTGGGCTGTGCAGTCGTTTGTCCAATAATGGACCCCTTGTCCGCGCGAGTGGGTGGGCGGTGGCTTGTTTGCTACGGCTGGTGCTGAAGTACGCGTTTAACTGTCATTAAAAGTCTACTCTCCGTAGTGATGTGGATTTATGGATTATTGTGATTGTGAGATCGGTTGGCGGTGACGATGAAAATGGAAGGAACCGGGTGGTGAAAAAACTACGAATGAATTGTATCTTACTATTGATCTTGAATTGTGCGTTGCTCATTGAGGTTCAAGTGGAGGAGGATGCTCTCACAGACCATGCGTTACGCGTACTTGGCTACAAATGATGCAATTTGAAAAGTAGCTATTGGTAAAGAGAAGTTGTGAAATATTGCACATCATTGCCGTAGTACCTGACACTGCAGAATACAGTTGTTTTTATGAATACACCTCGAATTTCCCAGTTATTTTCGAGAAGAGTCAATTTAGACATTATGTCTAAAAGATTTTCATCCCACAGTGGATCAATGACATATGACGATTCCGCCCCAAAGTTATAAATAGCAAACAAATATGAAACATTGGATATGAGTTAAATTGAGAATATCTCATGAAATAGAATTGCAATTACACAGAAAACTGCTTACGTGAACCATAAATCTATACAGCATCGTAATCAATTATAATACGCGTAAGTACAGTTACCCCACAGTTATGGATCAACTAAGGGTAATTTTTCAGAACAAAATATGATTAAAAAACATGGTGACGCTGTACAAAACAAAATTACTTCCCTGGCACTACTAAATATAGTTGTTTTTGAGAATACACCTAAAAAATCAGAGGGGGTTGTGTACAAGACACGACCGCATGACGTTAACTACGCCAAGTGATTTTTTGCATTTGAATGTTAGTCGATTCTCATAGTTGCAGCCTTCCTTTAGTTCAAACTCTAACATAATATCGTGACGGTCCCAACATTTTAGATTTTTAATTGACACCCAGTATTGAAAATCTACCGATAAATGGCTGAGTTATTAGTATTTAAAATCTTACATAATTTCGTGACGGTCACAACATCAAGTGAAAATCTAAAATTGACACCCAGTTTATTGCCGTAAGACGTAGTTAACGTCAAAAGAAGAATGCGCGAAGAAGCAGAAATTGGTCTGCTTTTATAGTGCACTAGCCAACCCAAAGGAATCGTGGAAGGCAATATGAACGAGTTTGGTTGCGTAAGGAAGGGGTCGACATTTTCCCAATTTTCGACAGTCTATCCCCAAAAATCAAAAGTTTTCTCCATTTGAGTAAAATGTTGTATAAATTTCCGACCGATTGGTGGGAAAATATTGAAAATATACCGATAAATGGCTGAGTTATTAGTACCGTAAAACGGGGTAACTTTGATAATGCGGGTAACTTTGATAATACGAGACTCTCAACATACTAAACGAAATAAAAAAGTTCCTGTTAATCTGTTAAGCAAAACGAATGCAAAAGTGAAGAGTATTAGTATGACACTTTATGTTAAAGCTATTTCCGTTGGAATCAAGTACATTTGAGGATTTATATGCAGATATGGAAAATTTATAAGATTTTAGCAATTTTGAAATGCTCTCAAACAATCTGTTCTACGATCACTATTTGATGAAGTCATAATGAATTCGTCACTTATACTTGATAGCCTAGTTATCATAGAACTTAAATTCGGTCTCAAAACTCTTAGCGAATACTATTTTTACAAACTGGGACCATTTTTGTAATCTAAGTCAGAAATTTCTATATAGCGTTAAACGCCTAAAGATATGCAACGCCCTACAAATGTTCTGTAATTCATTCAATTTTGTTCGAGTGATGCTCCATTATCAAAGTTACCCCAAAACAGAAAATCGACTTTCGATTATATGAAAAATTATATATCCATTAAGAATAAATCTTTTGGAAATCTATCAACTGGAATCGATAGTTAGGATACCAGTACTTGTTTTAAAAATATGAATTAAAATTCTTTGAAACAGCATGCATAAATATTCAAGTTTTCTTCGAAAAAACTATCAAAGTTACCCCGTTTTACGGTATTTAAAATCTTACATAATTTCGTGACGGTCGCAACATTTTAGATTTTCAATTGACACCCAGTATATTGCCGTAAGACGTAGTTAACGTCAAAATACCCGGTTATTTACGAAAAAGTGTCGATTTGGATGGACATTGCAAACGATGTCCACCCCACAGATGTGGATCAGTGGGAGAGAAGGATTCGTATTATGGATCAAACCGACTCATATTATGGATCAAAACACTATAACAGCAATTTATCTGCGAGGTAAACGAATGGTGTGCTAGTGAAAGCATACGTTTTGGCGTTTGTTTCGGAATCGTCTCATCTTTGATTCATAACTGTGGTATGGGTTTCAATGCTCCACAGTTATGAATCAACGCTTCTGGGAATACGGATGACATTTTATTTCCTACGAACGGAAAAAATATGCTTAAGCATATTATAATTGATAGCGATGCTGTACCGATTTATGTTTCACATTAGTAAACTATGTTCTGCGTAATTGCAACTATATTTGATGAGATATTCCCGTTTTAATCCAACTCTGATCCATATCTGTGTGCTATACATAACTGTGGGGTGACTGTATATGCATATTTTCCGTCTGTAGAAAATTAAATATCATCCATTACTCATAGAAGCGTTGATTGACAACTGTGGGACATTGAAAACCACACTACAGTTATGAATCAATGATAAAACGATTCCAAAAGAAACGCCAAAACGTATGCTTTCACTAACACCTCATTCATTTACCTCCAGGCATTGGACATCCCGCATGTCTTGGGCTCAAAAAATCGAGCCCTCTGTCAGTGTGCAGTCAACGTTTTCAATCGCGCATTCTTGTTTTTGTTTTGATCGTGCTGCTGAGAATAAAAGTATTCTGCTGGTGAAAAGTTTTTTTTACAAAATATTTCAAGTGAAATTGTGAACTGCATCCCGTTATTCAATATATTTGCGTTCTTTTTCGACTTCTCACAATGGGGCGCGTGCGGAGAAGGTCTTGTGCACTGTGGGCTAATGAATTTTCTATTACTTTTTCCCAAAACCAAAACTAATTTCCGGCTACCGTAAAACGGGGTATCTTTGATAATGCGGGTAACTTTGATAGTGCGTAACCCACCACATACTAAACGATATATCATAAATTCTGTTAATCGGTTAAGCAAAACGAATGCAAAACTGAAGAATATTAGTATGACACTGCATGTAAGAGCTATTTTCATTTGAATCGAGAACATTTGAGGCTTTAGCATTTTCGAAACGCTTACAAACAATCTGTTCTAAGATCACTATTTGATGTAGTTTTGAATAGTTGGCCACTTATCTTTGACAGTCTAGTTATCATAGAACTTGAATACGGTCTCAAATCTCTTAGCGAAAAGCATTTTCCCAAACTGGGACCATTTTTGTGATCTAAGTCAGAAATTTTCATACAGCGTTAAACGCCTAGAGGTATGCAATGCCCTACAAATGTTCGTAATACGTTCAATTTTGTTCGATTCATACTCCATTATCAAAGTTACCCCAAAACAAAAAACCGACTTTCAATTATATGAAAAAGTAAGAGGTTGTTTCCGAGATACAACCGCCAAGTTGACGTTGGATAACGTTAGCTTCATCTATTTCCTGGCTTAAGACCGGCACAAGCTTATGAAAGATTTCTACTGATAAAAATCCAATCAATTTTCATATTATTTGTTGCAATTCTGACCTATTGTGGACATTGTGTGTTAGCACAGAAAATCTGTGGTGTAAGTTTGGTTCGGTTAACACTTCAACACCGACCCAAGTAGCACACATGTTATAATTAAGTCATATCAACTATTGTATGACCAGATCTGGTCATATATCAGTTGGTTTGACTCAATTACAACATGTGTGTTACTTGGGGATAGACTCGGTCGATGGAAGAATAAGCGTGAGCGGTAACTCTTGCTTCCCAAACAAATATTTCGGTTGAACGTTAGGTCCACGCATGATCCACTAAGATTGGTTGCTTTAGTAGTTTACGAATCCAGTTTGAGGTTGAGGTACTTCTCCATGAAGTCCGCGAGCTCCATGTTCTCCTCTTTGCTCAAATCGATGTTAATGTTCCTTTTGATACTCGAAGAAGTTCCACACCATGAAGAACTTTTTCTGCTTCGTAGTGGTATCCGGGGAAATGTAGAGGCAAATCTGCGATTCCAGAGCTCGGCCGTCATGGTCCTGCAGGAAGCGGCCTATCTGATCGGTTTGTTTAAGATTACCAACCTGTGCGCGATCCACGCCAAGCGTGTCAGCATCATACCGAAGGACATCCAACTGACTCGTCGTATCCGTGGAGAACGTGAATTGCAGCACAATTTCAAACAAAACGGGTCATTCGATGTAAAAGAGTTACAACCAGAGACACTTCATCTATAACTATTGATTGATTAATTAATTTATTTATTTATCAATTATAATTTTGGTTGATTAGTTTTCTAGTTAGCTGTTGCTGATTAGTTTTAGCTCTTTGGGATCGTTCAAATATTACGTAACGCAACAGGGGGAGGGAGGGGGTCTAGCAGAGTGTTACGGTCCATACAAAAATTTAAAATTTTTGGCAAATTTTGCGTTACATAATATTTGAATGAACCCTTTGTTTGACAAATTAATACTCTGATCGCTCTAGCATGCATTTGCATGTAGGTACCGACGACGACAACGGAATTATTCAAAGTAAGTAAAGTTTGTAAGGATGCTTAGAATATATCCCCGAACCCGATTTCATCTTCTAAACTGGTACCGTAAAACGGGGTAACTTTGATAGTTTTTTCGAAGAAAACTTGAATATTTTTGCATGCTGTTTCAAAGATTTACAATTTATATTTTCAAAACAAGTACTGGCATCCTAGCTATCGATTACAGTCGATTTATTGGCAAAAGATTTATTTTGAATGGATACATAATTTTTCATATAATCGAAAGTCGGTTTTCTGTTCTGGGGTAACTTTGATAATGGAGTATGATTCGAACAAAATTGAATGAATAACGAACATTTGTAGGGCATTGCATACCTCTAGGCGTTTAACGTTATATGGAAATTTCTGACTTAGATTAGAAAAATGGTCCCAGTTTGTGAAAATGCTTTTCGCTAAGAGATTTGAGACCGTATTCAAGTTCTATGATAACTAGGCTGTCAAAGATAAGTGGCCAACTATTCAAAACTACTTCAAATAGTGATCGTAGAACAGATTGTTTGTAAACGTTTCGAAAATGCTAAAATTGTGTAAATTTTTTAAATTCGTATAAAAAGCCTAGAATGTTCTTGATTCAAATGAAAACCGCTCTTACATGAAGTGTCATACTAATATTCTTTAGTTTTGCATTCGTTTTGCTTAACTGATTAACAGAAATTATGATATTTCGTTTAGTATGTGGTGGGTTACGCACTATCAAAGTTACCCGCATTATCAAAGTTACCCCGTTTTACGGTACCAATTAGCTCATACGGTTGAAATAATTAAATTTCTGTTATATATCAGGTTTATCCTTAAGAAATTGTCTACATCTAGGCGTTTTTATCACAATTCTTGAAATTAACTATTCATTATTTCTTTACACATTGCATTATTAAGCATTTTGCAAGCATATTCGAATTCAGGGAGCTCATATTCATTATATAGAGTCGTTTCAAAAAATAACAATAATCGCATTGACAAGTGATCAATTTCACCCCGAAATGGGTTCCCCGATTTTCTATTTAAGGGATGATTTTTAGCACTAAAACCACATTTGTTATAAAATTTTGGCACATGAGCCAAAGAGGCTGACCGTCGTACTTGTATTCAGTTGTTTGGCATTTTCAACATGATTGAAAACAGACAAGAAAAACCATGAAAAATGATCAATTATCACTTAATTACGGCACAAGTAAACTCCAAAACGTCAAAACCTTATAACAGCAAGAAAAATGTGCTTTTCTATTAAAAATAAGACAGGCCTTGATATTTACCAATTGTTCAATAGTTTAGTCATGAAAATCAATAGTTTTCATTATTTGAGTAGATCCGTAGAAAGATTTGCAATCGATTGGTGCAAGAATCTTGAAAATTTATGCGGGTGTTAGTAAGTTATTAACAGTCAAAATCTAACCACTTTTCGTGACGCGAGTGATTTTTCGTTTTTCGAAATTGTACCCCAGTATGTTGCCGTAAGACGTTATCCAACGTCAAAAAAAATTATAAAATAATACGTTAATTGACATCCCATAATGGATAGCACACAGATATGGTTCAGAATTGAATTAAATGGAGAATATTGTATCACATAGAGTTACAGTTACGCATAACACATTTTACGTGAACCTTAAATCTATACTGCTTCGCAATCAATTATTGCATCTCTCATAACATATGATCTCGCCCTAAAACTATCTACTAACTAAAGTGGACTAAAATAAAAACTATCACCCCTGTGAGATAGAGTAGAGTATGCTCTTCATTGCAGCATTGTGAAATAACGTGTAAATAAACAGCTATGAATCAAACATTAAACGATTCCGAATAAAACGCCAAAATGTATGCTTTCACTTATACACAATTTCTCGCATAACTTATGACCTTGTCCTAAAAGCCATTCGCAACTAAATGTGTAACTAAGCAAACGAATGGTCTTACACGTGATTTTACAATGCTACGATGAAGTTCTTCCTCTATCTAACAGAGGTGATAGATTTTATCTTTGTGCATTTATTTGCTTGAAAACAACGAGCTACACACTCTGTTGTGTTTTTAGGGTGAGATCACAAGTTAAGCGTTAACTCGCAATCGCTGTTATAGTGCTCTGATCCATAATATGAGTCTATTTGATCCATGATATTTAAAGACCCTCCTTTACTAAAAGAGGGAAACTTTGATAGTTTTTTCGAAGAAAACTTGAACATTAATGCAAGCTGTTTCAAAGAATTATTATTTATATGTTTAAAACAAGTACCGTAATCCGGGGTATCATTGATCAGCGGGGTAACATTGATCGGCATGACTCATCTCATCAAAAGTACGTATTATCATTTATTGATGAAACATTTCCAAATTATGAATGGTGCTTCTCTTTCTTATATTCATGAGCTGATGAAAGTTAATGTTTTTGAGAAAATTGAGTTCACCTTATACGTAAATTTATGAACTTTTTGAAATAATGATTTTAATTGTTAAGGATGACACTACCGAAGATTCATGTCTCACACAAGTTCAACAAACGATATAAGCAAGGAAAATGTGATTCTTACTAAAAATGGCATCGCCGAAAACGATTCCGTTGTCAAAACTTTTATAAGTATGCTCAATTAGGCAACATTACCGAATTACTGTTAAGAATGTAGAATTCCCTTAGGAAATTGCCTACCTTTAGGCGTATTCCGTGGTTCGAGGTGTTTTTAATTTTAAAATAACTCAAAAAGTAAATGACTTGTAAGCGTTTGGCCTTCATATTCGGCTTCAGGGGCCATGGTTTAAGTAAGTAATGACATTTTCAGTATTACCGAACTTTGTTTATATATGTGATCAATGTTACCCCATATCAGATAATTCAAAAAATCGCCTAAAACATTTTTTTTAGCATGCTTAAATCTTTCAATTAACAAAATACAGTATATGGTCTCGAGCTATGGGTGGCAGTACTTGTTTTAAAAATATAAAATTTGCAACATTATAAACGAAATATTAAAGAAACATTCAGAAAAATGATCAATGTTACCCCGGATTACGGTACTGGCATCCTAGTTATCGATTGCATACCTCAAGGCGTTTAACGTTATGTGGAAATTTCTGACTTAGATTATAAAAATTGTCCCAGTTTTTGAAAATTCTTTTCGCTAAGAGTTCTATGATAACTAGGCTGTCAAAGGTAAGTGTTCAACTATCGAAAACTACATCAAACAGTGGTCGTAGAACAGATTGTTTGCAAGCGTTTCGAAAATGCAAAAAAAACTTTTTAACATTCATTTAAGCCTCAAATGTTCTCGATTCAAATGAAAACAGCTCTTACACGAAATGTCATGCTAATATGATTTAGTTTTGCATTCGTTTTGCTTAACCGATTAACAAAAAATATGATATTTCGTTTAGTATGTGGTGGGTAACGCACTATCAAAGTTATCCGCAGTATCAAAGATACCCCGTTTTACGGTACGTGGAATGGGCAACGTTAGATATTTCTATAGAAATCGACACTTTTTCGTAAATAATCTCGAATTGTGTGATCTATCAGCAAAAACAACTTAGCATATTCTGTAGTACCAGGGAGGCATTTTTGTTTTGTACTGAGTAAATATGATTTTCAATCATATATATATTTGTTTAATGGTTCTTTCTTGATCCATAAGTGTGGGGTGACTGAAACAACGCAGTTCACCACTTACCCATGCGTCTTGGAGGTAAGCGTGCAATGCTCAGCGATTTGCCTACACTTAGGCGTCACACTTTTTCGCTTCAGCTATATTTGACTGAACTGAGAGGTTAAATAAATTACAGTCACCCCACAGTTATGGATCAACTAAGGGTAATTTTTCAGAATAAAATATGATTAAAAATCATGATGACGCTGTACTAACCGAAATTACCTTCCAGGCACTGCATAATATAGTTGTTTACGAGAATACACCTCAAAACCCACGATTGTTTACGGAAAGGTGTGTTTTTTATGAAAATTTCAAACGTTGTTCATCCCACAGATGTGGATCAGTGGAAGAGGAGGATACCTATTGTTTGATTGACTCATATTATGGATCAGAACACTACAAACGCAATTTATCCGCGAGGTAAACGAATGGTGTATTATTGAAAGCATACGTTTTGGCGTTTGTTTTGGAATCGTCTTATCTTTGATTTATAACTGTGGTATGGTTTTCAATGCCCACAGTTATGAATCAACGATTCTGGGAATACCGTTGACATTTTATTTTCTACGGACGGAAGAAATATGCTTCAGCATATTATAATTGACTGCGATGCTGCACAGATTTGTGGTTCACGTAAGTAAAATGTGTTCTGCGTAATTACAACTCTATTTGATAAGATATTCTCCGTTAAATTCAATTCGAATCCATATCTGAAGTAAGAAACACACGCATAACTGTTGCATGCATCGAAGCAAAGTGATGCAAATAAATTATGACATAATTTATTTGTCCAAAAAAGTAAGAGGTTGTTTCCGAGATACAACCGCCAAGTTGACGTTGGATAACGTTAGCTTCATCTATTTCCTGGCTTAAGACCGGCACAAACTTATGAAAGATTTCTACTGATAAAAATCCAATCAATTTTCATATTATTTGTTGCAATTCTGACCTATTGTGGACCAGGGTTGTTAACGTTAATCAACGATTAACGCCGTTTCGTTAATTCGTTAACGTTAATTGTAACGATTAGCGAATTTTCCGTTATTTTTTCCGAGCCGTTGATTAACGTTAACGTTAACGATTTCCGTTGATTTAACGTCAACGACTTGCGTTGTTTCTTGCGTTAATGACTGGAAATGTGTGATACTCAATATTGATAGAATATAAAATTTCTCGTTTGGGGAAGGATTTGAAAAGTCTTAAAATTATCATTACTACCGGAGCAAGTTGACACGGATGGTGAAAGATTGAACGCGAAGTTTTGAGTGTGATGTCAAAAAATGTTACCAGGCATGTCTTTAAATTATTTTATATTTATACAATGGAAACCAGTGAATTCGGCACCCCTCAAACGTCAAATTTGTAAACTCATGCATTGGTCCATTGCCATTACTTGCCATTTAGGGTTATCTTACGACTGGCGTGAGGTGAGAATTGTCGGTGTCGGTTAGCCCACGGGGAGTTTACAACTCAAGAGAAAAAGAAGAAAACAGGGAAGAAAGTGAAAATTACCAAATAAGGTATAATATTTATTTTCAGAAAAGAACACTCTTGATTAAGGCTTTGCTTTCGGCATTTCATTATAAAGCACCTCCAGGATGAATACTAACAGGCCTCGAAGAAGTGCCTCTTATAAAGATCCTTGCCAACCTTGCATCAGTGAAGACGTTCTTCGTCGCTGTTCTAATAGATTTGAGACTGGAAAACCTGCTTCATGATCACCGTGTTCTCCAGAATGGTTGAAATATGGTAATAGTTTCGCATGGAATCCAACGAGTCGGCGAAGAGCTTGGTACAACTGCAATCCGGAAGTGGTGGTTGGCGTGCTGAGTGGAGGCTTCTGTTTGCAATCCTTAGCAGGGGTTTTCATGGATTGTTGGCAATTGGTGACTAGCTTCTGCAGTTCAAATTTTCGTCAGACACAGATTATTTGAAGGAATCCGATAAAATGAATCGAAATGTAGGTACTTATGTCCAAACAAGACGACTGGTGGAATCAAAATGATGGCTGAAAAAACTTTGCATTAGAGCTGGTCAAATATTGTTTTCCTTTCGGCTCTCCTTGGAAACGGAATCAGCATGGAAACGATCTATTTATCGATGAAAAGAAAAATTTTCATGCAGCTACGTGAACTGCGTGATCAACGATTTGGTTAGCGATGTCCGTTGACGTTGATTCAACGCATATCGTTATCGTTGACGCTAACAGCCACAAAAATCAACGGAAAGGCGTTAACGTTGATCCGCGACAAAATCAACGTTAACGGCGTTAATCGTTGATTAACGTTAACAACCCTGTTGTGGACATTGTGTGTTAGCACAGAAAATCTTTGGTGTAAGTTTGGTTCGGTTAACACTTCAACACCGATAGACTCGGTCGATGGAAGAATAAGCGTGAGCGGTAACTCTTGCTTCCCAAACAAATATTTCGGTCGAACTTTAGGTCCACGCATGATCCACTAAGATTGGTTGCTTTAGTAGTTTACGAATCCAGTTTGAGGTTGAGGTACTTCTCCATGAAGTCCGCGAGCTCCATGTTCTCCTCTTTGCTCAAATCGATGTTTAAGTTCCTTTTGATACTCGAAGAAGTTCCGCACCATGAAGAACTTTTTCTGCTTCGTAGTGGTATCCGGGCAAATCTGCGATTCCAGAGCTCGGCCGTCATGGTCCTGCAGGAAGCGAATGGCCTATCTGATTGGTTTGTTTTAGATTACCAGCCTGTGCGCGATCCACGCCAAGCGTGTCAGCATCATACCGAAGGACATCCAACTGACTCGTCGTATCCGTGGAGAACGTGAATTGCAGCACAATTTCAAACAAAACGGGTCATTCGATGTAAAAGAGTTACAACCAGAGACACTTCATCTATAACTATTAATTGATTAATTAATTTATTTATTTATCAATTATAATTTTGGTTGATTAGTTTTCTAGTTAGCTGTTGCTGATTAGTTTTAGCTCTTTGGGATCGTTCAAATATTACGTAACGCAACATGGAGAGGGAGGGGGTCTAGCAGAGTGTTACGGTCCATACCAAAATTTATATTTTTGGCAAATTTTGCGTTACGTAATATTTGAATGAACCCTTTGTTTGACAAATTAATACTCTGATCGCTCTAGCATGCATTTGCATGTAGGTACCGACGACGACAACGGAATTATTCAAAGTAAGTAAAGTTTGTAAGGATGCTTAAAATATATCCCCGAGCCAGATTCCATCTTCTAAACTGGTACCAATTAGCTCATACGGTTGAAATAATTAAATTTCTGTTATATATTAGGTTTATCCTTAAGAAATTGCCTACATCTAGGCGTTTTTATCACAAATCTTGAAATTAACTATTCATTATTTGTTTACATATTGCATTATTAAGCATTTTGCAAGCATATTCGAATTCAGGGAGCTCATATTCATTATGTAGAGTCGTTTCAAAAAATAACAATAATCGCATTGACAAGTGATCAATTTCACCCCGAAATGGGTTCCCCGATTTTCTATTTAAGGGATGATTTTTAGCACTAAAACTACATTTGTTATAAAATTTTGGCACATGAGCCAAAGAGGCTGACCGTCGTACTTGTATTCAGTTGTTTGGCATTTTCAACATGATTGAAAACAGACAAGAAAAACCATGAAAAATGATCAATTATCACTTAATTACGGCACAAGTAAACTCCAAAACGTCAAAACCTTATAACAGCAAGAAAAATGTGCTTTTCTATTAAAAATAAGACATGCCTCGATATTTACCAATTGTTCAATAGTTTAGTCATGAAAATCAATAGTTTTCATTATTTGAGTAGATTCGTAGAAAGATTTCCAATCGATTGGTGCAAGAATCTTGAAAATTTATGGGGGTGTTAGTAAGTTATTAACAGTCAAAATCTAACCACTTTTCGTGACGCGAGCGATTTTTCGTTTTTCGAAATTGTACCCCAGTATGTTGCCGTAAGACGTTATCCAACGTCAAAATTATAAATCTATTCATAATATATCTTTTGGCAATCTATCAACTGCAATCGATAGCCAGGATGCCAATACTTGTTTTAAAAATATAAATTATAATTCTTTGAAACAGCATGCATAAATATTCAAGTTTTCTTCGAAAAAACTATCAAAGTTACCCCGTTTTACGGTACGTGAAATGCTTCGATTTCTACTTATTCGAGGAACATAAAGACAGTATCAATCGCGCCATGAGCAGCACAAATTGATGTTTTTAGGAATAAATCGTCAATAGTAAGGTAGGTCAAATGTTTACGATTGCAGTTGTATTTCTATTCCAGTTTTTCCATCGACCCATCTCGTAGTTTGTCATGGATGTGAAAAGTGTTAGAAGACTCTCCTGGCTTCACATTCCCACCGGAATACTGATTGACTTCCAAAGAAAGACCAGGACCAGGGATGTAGATTTCCCAGCCCAAAATGATCCTGAATCGGACCCGATTATTTTCAAGCGGCTCTACCCCATTTGGCATAATGCCATTTGGCATAATTCCGTTTGGCATAACGCCATTTGGCATAATGGTCATTTGGCATAATGGCCATTTAGCATAACGGCGATTTGGCATAATTTGAAGTATACATTTCCACAAATTGTTATTCTCAATGTTGAACTCGATAAATCCAATGTACGTCATCTTCTTAACAATATAATTGAATCTCTTTGGAGTTCCGACCGGTTCCTTCCAAGATACATTAATAGCTGTGAGTACGTACTCGTATCGTTTCATGATAGAGTAATATGCGAAGTATAAAATTTGGCACCATAGAGTGAGCTCGCTTTAATCAATTTAATGATGCTCTTCTTGACCGTGGCGTGGGTGTCACGATTTTTTCGTAGCTGAAAACACAGTCACATGAAACTATTTAGTCTAGCCTTAAAATTATATTGAAATTTATTTATATTTATTCATGAGGGCGCAGAAATTAAATATGAAGAACATTCAATGTTCTAAATAAGGAAAGTCTCAAAAGATATGCTTTGCCTCAAATGCTATGAAAAACAGTTGATACACTTGTGGAGTTTAGAATTGAAGTGGGCAAACGGGAGCCCCACGAAGAACTTGACATTCTTCTCTGACGTTACAATGGACCGATGCACGAGTTCACTATCTGACGTTTGAGCGGTGCCGTGTTATTTACGTGACCATGGCAACGAGTGAATTCGGCACCGCTAAAACGTCAAATTAGTGAACTCGTGCATTGGTCCATAGGAGTGAGGCGTCGAAGTTGTTCCATGCCTACTAGATCGTTTGATGTGCGATCCAATGCTACATTCTTCTAATGGACCAATGTACGAGTTCATTACTTGACGTTTGAGCGGTGCCGTGTTATTTACGTAACCATAGGAACAAGTGAATTCGGCACCACTAAAAAGTCAAATTAGTGAACTCATGCATTGGTCCATAGACTTTTGATTGTCGCCCAGCATAACATAGTTAGAAGCCAAGATCCATAACAATGTTTATTCAGTGCCACACAACACTGTTATTAATTCAGTAGGGTAATGCGCCTATTGTTGAACAGTACGTGTATTCCAAACGACGTGTTCTACAATTAGCGAGCATTTTAGGCATTCAAAAATTGACGAATTACTCTATTATAAATTCCACCTTCTTTCAAACATAAGCTGTTCTTTTTAGTTTGCACCGTAACCGTGATTAGCATTGCCCGGACTCTTGAAATCCCAGACACTGGGCATAATGCACCAAAAAATATATTTTTTCAATTACATTTGAGAATGTATAAGAACATGGAATGTATAAGACGTCGCAATTATGGACTTTAGACAAAAAAAGTTTCCTTCATCTTTTTTTTCCTGGCATTCTAGCATTTGGATTTATTCTACGAGTGGCGTGAGGTGAGAATCGTCGATTTCGTATAGTGAGATGACAATTTTCGACTTGACTGAAGTGACTCTCCATTTGATTTACACGATAGAAGCCATACAATCTCGACACCCAGAGATACAGCCACACACACCTTGGAACGTACATACTGAACCCATCAACTTATGGGCCAGGACCAACGGTTTTACTTCCCGAAGGAAGACGGGATTAGGAATTTCCGAAAGAAGATGCGATCAGGAATTTTCTGTCTTAGAAGATCACGACGGCGTCGACGGGCATAGATACCCGACCGACTGGAGTGAGAGGCAATCACACTTACAAATATACCACCGACACCGCTACGAAAAAAGTCGAATGTAAGTCCAAAAATAACACCGTGAAATACGCCACTGCCCAGCTGTCGAAGTGTCCTGCATTTTGGTATAATAGTTAAGATTCACTAAACTGCAAACTCAAAAGAACAGCTCATGTTTGAAAGAAGGTAAAATTTACTAATCTAAAGTAATTAATATGCTTTAAAGCTTGCTTATGATGTTGTATTTAACAAGTTATCCTATATAATTAGATCTTGATCTACACGATACCTTTTAAGCGATATGATCAACGTCACATGTGACTTAACGTAACGCCCCAAATATATACTTTGAAACTTTTTTCAATGCAAGAATAGCTCAATTTGGAATATCCCTTCAAAACATTTTTCAAAAAAGCAACGAGTCTATTTTAAAGTGATTCCTTGTACTTCACATTATCTTCTTTGGACTAACATGGTCAATATTTTCCCTTTAACTCTACTCGTCTTAGACAAAAATTTCAAGCATTAAAATGAATGCTTTGAAATGTGAAAGAAAAATAATATATTTGTTTAAATTATGCCAAATGGCCGTTATGCCAAATGGCCATTATGCCAAATGGCATTATGCCAAACGGCATTATGCCAAATGGCTTTATGCCAAATGGGGTAGAACCTTTTCAAGCTTTATTCAATTCATGGAATGCAAAGTGTTCGTAGGGAGGAACTTTTATATTTATTTAATAAGTATAAATGTATAATTAGATTTGAATGTAATTGATTAAGTATGTCCATACATTGTTAAGTCACCGAAAAAGTGTAGTGTCCTTCAAAAAGAATTAGCTTAGTGAGTTTCTGACGATTAGACGGCTTGAATGGAACAATCTGCGTTGAATAAACTGCAATTCTGGTGGGCAGATAACTTTCTGTCGAAGTTGATGGTTGTCGTCACAAGGCATAAGTAAATTCAAATTAGCTGCGCTTCGTGAAACAGCCTTAGTCAGAATGCTGGTGAAATGTAATCCCACATTGAGATTCTTTTTGGTTTCAACAATAGTCTAAAAATGAGTAACAAATTAATTATTGAGTTGATTTTCTGTTTGTATACTTACTTCAAACTCAAATGCATCCGCTTTGCACATTAAAACCAATGCATCAAAATTTGCCATCACTTCAACGCATTGATTGCAGCTGTGTTTGGGAATAACTTTCTTGCGGAGCTGCTCGATGTCTGTTCTTACTGCATATGTAGTGATATCATCACTGCAAAAGAGTTCCCACTGCTTCTCAATTTCTGCGTTAGCTTCATCTGATCCCATCTCGAGCAAATTATGTGTATTTGATGTGTCAGATGCATTACAGCACTGCAAAAGAGGCGTGGTGATGAAATCCGTACAGTTTCCATACATTGTACTGCTTATCTCGATTTGATTAAGCATCCTTTTGAAGCTAGCCCGAAATTGAGCTGCATTTGGATTGTTGTTCGATCCACTTCTTGATCGTATAGCTCCAAAAAATATTTCAAGGTGGTCCTGACTGAAACGGTATGTATAGATCACTAAAATCCGTTTGCTAGTCTCAGTGTACTCTTCGAAAAGGCTTTGAAATGTTTTGATGGCGACGAGAAAGCCAAGGAAACCAGTCTTATAAATCGATTCTAGAACCGGAGTGCCATCAACAAGCTTGATATTGTTTATATAGGTATATCTCCGCGTATTGAAATTTACTACGGACGTCGTCAATATTCGTTTCATCCAACGGTTTTTTGAAGTTTTCAGCGTCATTCCTCATACTATTCAGAATGTCGAACAGGTCTTTGAACAGCTGTACGAACTCCGCAGTACTTACGGAATCTTTAGAATCTGGTTCTTGTGTAACGCCCCCCCCCCCCCGGCTTGGACACTGGTTTTTTCGGAATCTTAACACAACTTTTCCATTCACACAATTCCTTAATAATAAGTGTTTATTCACGAATTCACCTGTAGATATAACACCCAAACCCCCCCCCCCCCGGAACACATTTTTTCATTAACACCTTTAATCCACTTATCTAATTATACAAGTCTAACTTTCAGAATTAACTTACTCCACTACTAAATCAACCACCACTTCAACCGTCAGCAACCAACGTCGAACATTTTCTTCACACGGAGGCCCCTTTCATCTTGGCGGGTCGGTTTTAAAGGGTTGATTCCACTCCCTGGCGAGGAACTCACTCTCTTAATTGGTAGAACTTGTCGTCTTGTTCTAACGATCCGTGAGCGATGAGCGTAACAAAATCCGCATGTGAGTCACCGTTCTTCGCGGTTTGTGGTGTGGCTGAAAGGAAACACTTAAGCAAAACAATACGATTACCCGCCGCCTATAGGGCTAAGCAAACCGGAAAGCTGCGTAAGTAGAAAGTTCTCGCGCACGTTTGTTTGCTTTACTCCATAGCGGTAAAATTATGTCACTTTAAATTTGGCACTGTCGGATTCCTGGCCAAGGTAAAACAAACAAAACCAAATTGACTTCTGGTTTTGCAGTTACGCAACAAACCACTGCAACGAGGAAGCACCCGTTACTTTGCTTCGTCAGGCTATGTGCAAGAAAACCATGCTAGGCTGGCACACTTGAGAGCTTAAGAAATTCAAGGCTGATGCCACGCTGCCACTGAGCGTTTGAACAGCCAAAATGACTTTCATTTTGCTGTTGTCAAAATGGATATGTTTGTCGGTTGAGGTTTTTGCTATCTTAATACCCCGCTTATTCTGAAATTCGTTTAGTTTCTCTATGTACTCCCATTTCACAACTCCATTGCTTGTAAGTAGCTTTTGTTGTGAATGCAACGTATTCGCACCAATTTTAGCATATGTACAACATCCATAAGAACGAACACATCGTACTCACCTGATGGTTGAGGGAAACTTGTTTTAAAATGCATAGAATCTGTATGCAAGTCGCAGCCAAGTGCATTCGCTGTTGCTATGTTGGACTTTGTGCCATCGAAAGTTAAACATATTACTTGGACTCCAACTTCATGCAGGTTGTAAAGAATGGTATTTACAAGGGTTTTCCTGTCGACGGCTTTCAATTCATTAATCAAAAGTAAGAGGTTGTTTCCGAGATACGACCGCCAAAGTGACGTTGGATAACTTTAGCTTCTTCTATTTCCTGGTTTGAGACCGTCACGAATTTATGAAAGATTTCTAAGAGAGCAGCACCAATTTTCGAACCAACACTAATTTTCGATCGATTTTCGACCAACCGATTTTCGATACGGTTTTGGCCTACTTTGTATGAAAATCCGAAAATTGGCACAGAATTCTTGTAGGTCGAAAATAAGTGCTCTTCTAATCAATTTTCACATTATTTGTTGCATGTCAATTCTGACCTATTAGGAACATTTTGTAATTGGTTCGATTAACACTTCAACCGGTCGATGGAAGAAGAAGCATGAGCGGTAACTTTTGCTCAACAAACAAATATTCCGCTTGAAGGTCCACGCATGATCCACTAAGATTGATTGCTTAAGTGGGTTCCGAAGCCTTTCGATACTCGTATCCGTGGCGAACGCGCTTAAATTGCATTGAAGCACAATTTCAAACAACTGCCCTTTTCAGGGCCACAATTGGATAAATAAATTATTTAGTTATCAATTATAGTTTCGGATGATTAGTTTTCAACGGAAATAAATGGCAAACAAAGTTTAACATAGGCGGCGGTAGCATTTTCGCAGTCTTTTCTGTGTGCGTATTTCTATTCGATCGACAATGTCTTACCAAATCCAAACGTCAACAAAGCTGTTGCTGGTTAGTTTTGCTCTATGTTCGACGAGTTGATATTGTGCATTCAGATTAACTTTAGACCGAAGTTCATAAGAGAAATGAAATATCACCAACAATAGTTCGCCGAAGTTCGGCGTCGGCATTCTACCGAAGTGCTACGCCAAAAAAGGGCATTCCTCATGCGTCGGCGAAGCACTAAACTAGAACGCCGACGCCGAACTTCGCCGAAGTTTTGACTGCCGAACTTCTAATTGTCACTCGAATTGTCAATACTGATTGCTCTAGTATCATGTAGGTAGCGACGGCGACAACGGCATTATGCGATCATCTCTAAATGCGAAACAAACCGGGAGGGATTCTTCATTCAAGTGCCGTTCGCAATTTATCCGATTCATGCACACACTGTCGACGATTGCCCCGCGCGCGCACAATGGGAAATTTATTTCCCATTTATGGTTGCGTGCAAATGACTGACCAAAATCTGAATCAATCACATCCAATCATCAGTAATGTCGCTCTTCACGGTGGAAAATTCTCACAACTCTTTTAAAATGAAATTGACGTCCTGAAAAGGACGGTTGGTGGTAGTCACCGTCGATCAAACTGGGTTTTCATTCCATTGTTAGACAGAAACACACCAAAAGATCACCGAAGACGATTAAATTAAAATGCGGTCGGTAATTTTGTGCCTTGTATTCGATGGTTTGCTCACTCCTCCGACGGTAATTATCAAGGTTTCTGGACGCATTCTCCACGAATTCGATGGGCTAGCTGGATGCCAAGGGCCATGATGAGCGATTACACGGAACCCGCAGCTTTTAACTTGGGATCAAAAAGCAGCAGCAGCAGCGACGAACGTGTAAAATTTATTCCGATGTGAGTCCTTCTCTGGTTGCTGGTCAACAACTGACTGATGCGCGCGTGAAGTCGAAGTTGGCTTCGACTGAACACGAGATAGGGGCGTTTCCCTTTGAATGACGAAAGTGGCTAAGATATCGCGCAATGATGTCTGTGTTAGGAATACACAAGAAAAATGTGCTTTTCTATGAAAAATAAGACATGCTTCGATATTTCCCAATTTTTTAATAGTTTAGTCATGAGAATCAATAGTTTTCATTATTGGAGTAGATTCGTAGAAAGATTTCCAATCGATTGGTGCAAGAATCTTGGAAATCTATCCGGGCGTTAGTAAGTTATTAACAGTCAAAATCTAACCACTTTTCGTGACGTGAGCGATTTTTCGTGTTTCGAAATTGTACCCCAGTATGTTGCCGTAAGACGTTATCCAACGTCAAAAATACCCGATTGGCACTTTCCATGCTTCCTCCATGCCAGACAACATAAAGACCAGAGCCTCCTTGGCGGGTTTCATCAGTTTATCCTGTGGAGCTATTCCACCATACATCACTGAACCATCGAACCGTTGGCTATGTTGATTCCAGGTCACTTGCTGACGAATGGCCATTTCGTCCATCAACAAGCAACCAATAAGTTTTTTCCCCTGTTCCGCCATTCTCTGGGCCTTCAAACGTAGGGTATTCAGTGCCTGACCACTAATACCTGGTTCACCATTGACGTTGACGTACCATCGGGAAATTGTACGTGTGCTGGGGAGAGGATTTCGAAACATCTTTCGAACATAATTGTAGGCTCTTGGTGAGTAGAAGTGCAGAGTGATAGTGAACTTCCGTAGTGCTTCACTGTAAGGATTACCTCTTTTCCGAGATTTAAGCTCCATAAATATATCATTATTGGAAGAATATTCCTATATAACATTAAAATAAAAGTAAAATAAAAGGAATACAAAGTTCTATAATTTTAAAATGTTTATTGAATAATACTTAATAATTATTATGGCTCAAATTTTATAACGACAAAGGGGTGGGTAACATGTTATAGTTCTTACAAATTAACTAGAATATTTATAGAAGAAGCGTTACGAGGGGGTATCAAAATAGTTTATTGAAGAATACTTAATAATTATTATATTATAAACTTTATGAGCAAATCACAGTCAACTTTCCATAACTCGATATTGAAGGGACCATCGAGTAACAGAACACAAACACAAACCCGTAACGCGGGTAGATCACCTTTCGAGGTGCGTTACTCTTGCTGTATCTGTTCTTGTGAATACTTACAAGTTACGGTCGGAAGAGTATAAGAGAGTAACAAGCCACTAAGACCCACCTATTTGTCCTAGATAATGAGGAGGTCGAAGTGGAAAAATGGCTCAATCAGCATCTGAGGTTGGTTTTGAGACAATTTCTTTCCAAGTTCAAGAGTTTATCTTTCGATATCTAGGAGGGAAACGATTCCGAATCAGTGGAGTAGCAGACCTCTTAACTTTTAAAATAAGCTTTTTGTTTCAAGGAATCTAAATGTCTCATGCGATGAAACCTGTTCACAGTTTCAAAAAACGACTTTGAACCTTATAAGTAGAAGCAATAATTTGATACGCTAGAGTACCGATGCGTGGTCAAAATCAGTATCATTCAACCAGCTTAGTGGCCGAACCTGATTAAGGGGCGCGCTTTTGAGAGTTCAATGGTGGCAAACTGTTTTCTCCAAAAGGTATAAATAGCGGTATCTTTTCCTAAAGAGGCTCTATGCAAAATGGTAAAGAATGATAAAAGGACACGGTATGTATCGCACAATACCAGTGAATTTTTGCCGCAGAGATGGCACATTTTTGGTCTGTGTATTTTGATGGGGCATTGTAAGTTCCAACTCAGGTAAAGTTACATCTATTGAATCAGTTCGTTTACTTTAATATAAATAAAACATTCATTAACATTCAACTTTTTTTTTAAGAAATCAAAAGCACAACCGGAATACATACCATGAATTTGATGTTTCGCCACCGAACAACGTACACGGAGACGGAATTCAACTCAATTTAGGGTTGTTTCAACGCAATTCCGTAGTTGAGCCTAATAACTCAATTTTGGCTAAATTTCCAAGGTCCCCACTAGGTAGTTTGGCTTTAATTCCATTAGAAAAATGTGCTCAATTTTGGGTTGATTTAACGCAAAATTGAGTTCTTTCGACCCAAACATAAGAAAAGTTGCATTTACCCAAATTTGGCTTATTGGGCCAAAGTACCCCCATTGGGTAGATGCAGCTCTCTCTATTTTTGACAACATTCGTGTTGGAGAAAGAGAAAACCGAGAGATTTTGGGTTGAAACTATAATCGATATACTTAATTTTGGGTAAAGTAAACTCAAAAATTAGGTAAAAATATTTCTCCGTGTAGGAACTGCGGTGATAAGAAGCATGTTCTTTGACTCCTTAAATGAGCCCGGTGTAAAATGCTCAGAACATATTCTGGCAGTTTTAAAATTAATGGCTTGGTACATCAAAGCATTCTCCGCGGTAACTATGGATCTGATCCACAGTAAACGCTTCTCGTGTTTTTTTCGGGAAACGATGCTTCGAATAGCTGGTTTTCGAAACTCCGTGGAAATCATTTTTACATGACGGCACAATACACTTCATAATGATTGTCGTTCACTTTTCCGGAAAACTGCTAAAAGTAGAACACTTCGAAATAATGCAGTTAACCAAAACAAATGAAATAATGTTGACACAATTTTGACAGTTAGGCTCGTCGAGATGATGACTCGCAAAATACCGTATCATAGGCCTCGCAGATAAATTGCTGTTATAGCGTTCTGATCCATAATTTGAGTCAATTTGAGCCATAATAGGTTTTTTAATATGACAGGTCCGTCTATGCATTTGTTTACATCGGCGGAGGACCGGTGCAAACAAGAAGCTGTCATTTCCATAGAAGAACTGTCAAAGAGCTTCCCAATCAGCTGATTTGAAACGTCTTGTGAATAGGCCTATAGGGATCCTTCTCTCCTAGTGATCCACATCTGTGGTATGGACATCGTTTGTATTTCTGTAAAAAACAAACACTTTTTCGAAAGCAACCGCGAGTTTTGAGGTATATTCCCGAAAACAACTTTATTTCTCAGCGTTAGGGAAATAATTTTGTTTTGTGCAGCGTCACCAGGATGTTAAGGCCCAAGTAAAAATGGTGCAAAAGTAAAAACTTAAAAAGCAGTTTTCTCTTCATAAATAGATAAATCGAAGAAAATAATAACACACAGCTCTTTTATTTGCCAAATAAAAATGTTGTGTGTTGTTATTTTCATCAATTTGTTGTTTCAAAAGGAGAAAACTGATTTTTCAGTTCTGACTTCTGTACCATTTTGTCTTGCGCCTTAATAATTTATTATTCTTGAAAATGACCCTTAGTTGGTCCATAACTGTTGGATACTTTTTGGGATATCTCATAATGGATCATTAAAATAACCAAAACGGCCGCTATGAAAAGCACAGATAGCGGCACCATAGTCTTGTGTGTTTGACATAACACCGATGCTGTTACAATGTTAAACCACATATACGGTGGCGCCGCTGTTTCGATGCGGTGAGTGCCGAAAGAGTTACCTTCGATGATTCATTATATCAACTTAAGGCCGCACGGGACGTCATCATAATCACCCTATCCATTTCAAGAAGCAAATCTCAAGAACCACTTCATATATCGATGCGAAAAACATATCACTATGATTCCATATATGTAGTGCACAACCCGATAAATTTTCAGCTTCATCGGTTTACTAAAACTTGAGATTTGCTTCCACAAAGTTTTGATGATAATTGTTAGAGTGAGACGAAAGATAGGAAAAATAACACGGTCTCCCGTGTCCCCTTAATTTGCGAAAGCAGGCAATTCCATAATGAAAGTCTGCATTCTTTATGGATCATTGATGGTAGTTTTTGTCAGTGCTCACCGCATCAAAACAAAGGCGCCACTGTATATGGGATTTAACATTGTGACAGCATTGCTGTTCTGTCAAACACACACGGTGGTGCTATCTATGCTTTCCATAGCGGCCGTTTTGGTTATTTTAATTTCAAAACAATAAGAGGAGAAATTCTTTGATAGACATTTCCAATACTGATCCATGAGTAAATCATGTATTTTGGACAAGTTAAGATAAGCCTGGAAACGGCGATCGGCGAAACTGCATCAGATAGTTATAAGTCATTACGGAATATTTCTTATATATTTAATAATTTACTGCACTTTGAGTATCTGGAGAGAAAAAGCTCATGAATTAGCTTCCAAGATAATGCTTTTAGTGGCCTGTCTCAATCTATCACAGTTTCTAAAACCAGAGACAGAAAAAACCGTTGCCCTACGCTTCCACTCTTCCATCGTTATAGCACGCCTTTCCTTACGCATGGCAGTAGGAATAGTAGTTTACGCAACAAGGTGCAGAATGAAGATTTTTACAGCACGAGTCGTACACACGGCCGTCCGTAGACATGTCTGAAAATTTATGCTCATAGCAGACTGTTCTGAGCAATTGTCATAATTTTTCAAACCATTGTTTGAAACAATAAGCGACTCTGATTCTGAAGTTCCGATTGATAATGAGTCGGCAACGGAAGTGAATCTGGCTGGTATTCTACCGGAGGAATCTAAGGCAAGATGCGAAGAAGCTTTCAAGCATTTCGATGAGTGGTGTATCAAAAACAAGATCGGTAATATTGATGAAACGAAATGGATGCGATTTTCAATGCTTAAAAGTATAAGTATAGATATCGACGTTGATATTGAAATTTGACCGCTCTCTTGAAGCGGAAGGCAGATGGATACCGTCCAAATAAATCAATAATCTTCACCAAAAAGGACATATTGTGTGCTTATTCTGCGCGACGTGTGAGGTGAGACGAGCCGAATGAGGTGACAATTGTCGACGCACTCCTATTTGATTAACATCAGTCGTCTCACGTCACCTGAGGTGAGAACTACTCGTTTCGACTCACACGCCGCGTAGTATAAGCACATTTTGATAATTTGAAGAACGCCGGTGACGGTATTTATTTAGCTGTATATTGCGATTTTTTTCACCACTTAGACTTTAGTGATCTGAATTTAGTCTTTTTCAGATTTCGCCTTCGATTTCGCTGCCCCTTTTCGATCACCGCCGCCCATGTAATTATCCTGACCTCCGATGGTCCAGCTGGTCCTCCGATGTTTACAGTCATCGTCATTGTTCTCATGAACCAGCTGGTTGTGTTGTCGTGTCAAAACCAGCTGGTAGCGACTGAAATCAAGGACGAAAGGTAAATGGTGTTTGAAAATGTACTATGAGTACATTATTGGCAGCTTCTCAATTTCGTCATGAAAGTCTAATCATTCTTGAAAATCACAATAGGTAAATTTGATTTTATTTTAAACAAAGAATTTTAATCCAATCTTAATTTATCTTTTTATAGGTCGCGATGATCGTTGGAGTGTGCGGAGCATGCAGGCGAGAATATATGACCAATTTAACGCTGAACGACATTGAAGATATGGGATATAGTGTAAAAATCACTATTCCGAATACTAAGACTAAAATCCTCCGACAGTTCGTCATCACGGCAGTTGAAGTTGTTCCGTTTGTACAGACAACTGCGTCCGGCTGATACAATGTACGTTTTTTGTGCTATCGATCTGGAAAGTGCACGCATGAAGTACCCAATGGCAAAATAGGTACGTTAATTAATTGCAATAACTGTCTATTTTGTCTTTCGTGTGCAATTTACTAACACGCTTCAACGCCCGATTCAATCGGGCGAAATCGACGATGGCAGCGCCACATCCGGGGCAAAGACGAGGAGAGAGAAATCGCGAAGGAGGAAGAAGAACGAAGGAAAGGCAGTTGATCTTGGCAGCTGAACAAGCAAGACATCAAAGACCCTCTAGTAACGGAAAAGTGAGGTGAAAAGTAAGAAGTTAGTCCGGAGACCTGTGAAGGGACTCCCTCGTACAATGAGCCAGAATCAAGGAAATTCCCGCCGTGGTTGTAACGCCAACTATACCTTGCGGAAAGCGACGCCAAGGGATCATCCCTTGTGCTGGCGGGCGCGCAATCAGACCCAGTCCTGGTGGAACCACGTGTGCCCCAGCGTCAGATAACCCGCCTAACGAGATCCGGCCAAAAGTGACGGCTACTACCCATCTCTCGTGCCTGGTAGGCGCGGTATCTGAAACCCGCCCCGGAAGAGCCACGTGTGTCCCGACCACCTGCTAGCCAACTCGCCGTACCCTCCAACCGGAGCGACCAAGCCATCAACATCTGACCCGACCCGTCCATCTGAGCATCCTCGTGGTCATAACCGGAATGGTCGGCAAGGTCGTCAAGGATAGGTCGTAGTGATCACGGCGTCGGGTGCAATCCATCCAGGTATCAGGTATCAGAAGGCCGGCTCCAAAGGCACGTTCCCCACCAGTTGGGAGATTTGTGCCATCGCCATATTTGAGCCTATTTCATCATCTACCCGATGGGAGAGGAAAGGGAAGGGAAAGATGGGAGGAAATAGGAGTGGGGTCCCTTGAAGAGGGAAGATCGCATAAGCGAAATGAGAGCATGTAGCTCCATACCACAATGGGTTCGAACAGCGCCCTAAAAAGGGCACTGCAAAACGCATGAGCGTAAAGAGAGCCTATAGCTCATTACCACAGCGGGTTAAGAATAACAGGATGTTCTGAAGATTCAGGCTTCTGTATTCAGTTTCACTTAATAAGTGTTTACCAAGTAATTGGAATCGCATTTGCGCAAAAACTCCCATAATCGGAGTCACAACTATCACACACAAATGAGTCAGCACGCTGAATGTTTGCCATGTGATAGTTGAGTCGGCAGTGGCCTGTCAACGCTCTGACCAAGAGACTGCAATTCTGCTTTGACAGATTTGTTAAGTACTTCGCCACCTTTGGAGATGGCTCAGTAATATACAATTTTGTTTGACGACACGACTCCAAACTATTCCAATATTGCTTGTGCTGAGTTGCCGCCCAAGAGTTTATCTGAAGCTTCACCCAGCACTTCGAAATTGGAATAGCCGGCTCAGGGCCAATGAAGTCATGCGATGCTCCATCGCGAGCTAGCTCATCAGCCAATTCATTTCCAGCGATGGAAGAATGGTCAGGTACCCATACAAGGTTTACAGAGTTGACTGAATTCAGTTCCTCAATTTGAGTTCGACATGCGATAACAAGCTTCGACCTTGAGTTGGCCGAAGCGAGAGCTTTTATAGCAGCCTGACTATCTGAACAGAAGTATATGACTTTACCCATTACGCGCTGTTGAAGTGCTGATTGCACTCCACACATAAGAGCAAATATTTCCGCCTGAAAAACGGTGCAGTTTCTACCAAGTGAGTAAAACTGATTCAGCCTTAGCTCACGAGAATATACTCCTGCACCAGCTCTACCTTCAAGAAGGGAGCCATCAGTGTAACATACTATATTGTTTGATATACTTCTTTCCAAATAGCCAGACGTCCACTCTTCCCGTGAAGGGAATTGTGTGGTAAATGTCCTGTAAGGAAAGTTACAAGCAATTGTGAGATCACTTGGAGCAAGGACAATTTTGTCCCAATTTACCAAAAGTGGAAACAACGAAGTGTGTGTAGATCTACGATTCACTGGATTTTTTTCCAGTAGATCCAGTACCCATAAACGGTAAGAGCAAGAAAGTGCTTCTTGTTTAAGATATATGTGTAGTGGCGCAACGTCGAAAAGGGCCTCGAGCGCTGCTGTGGGAGTTGTAGAGAACGCACCAGACATCACCATCAAGCACATCCTTTGGAGATGGCCCAATTTTGATTGGATTGTTCTCACTTCGCCCTTTTGCCACCACACAAGACATCCATATGCCAATATTGGTCGAACAACTGTTGTGTAAATCCATTTGATATATTTGGGTTTGAGGCCCCAAGTTTTACCAAAGGTTCGCCGGCATTGACCGAAGGCCATACAAGCTTTTTTGACTCTGAAATCAATGTGAGCTGTCCATAAAAGTTTGGAATCTAGAATGACTCCGACATACTTTACTTGATCAGTCACATTAATCTCAGTGCCAAAAAGACGTAAAGGTCGAATTCCATCGCGGTTTCGTCTTTCCGTAAAAAGAACAATAGATGTTTTATTCGGGTTAACCGAAAGGCCATATTGGCGACACCAACTCTCGACTACCTGAAGAGCACTTTGCATCAGGTCGAATAGAGTGCTTATGCACATACCAACTATCAGAGCTAGATAGTCGTCGGCAAATCCATAAGTTGGAAAACCGCAATTATTGAGTTGCCTCAATAGCGTATCTGCTACGAGATTCCACAAAAGTCGCTGCTTGACGCTGCTTGACGCAATGTCGAAAAGAGATGTCGGTTTTTGAGCATTTGATGAATCCAATTGGTAATCATTGTAGGTAGCCCATGGTTTCGTGCGGCTTCCAATATGGCATCGAAAGACACGTTATCAAAGGCACCCTCAATATCCAAGAAAACACCCAAGCACGATTGCTTCTGAGCGAATGCTTTCTCGATATCGTATACAACTTTGTGTAAAAGAGTCACAGTGGACTTTCCAGATTGGTAAGCATGTTGATTCACATGAAGAGGCATATTTGCCAAATAAACATCACGGATGTGATGATCGATAATGCGTTCCAGACATTTCAGAAGAAAAGAGGTCAGACTGATTGGTCTAAAACTCTTCGCTTCCTCATACGACGCACGTCCTCCTTTTGGGATAAACTTTACAGTAATATCACGCCAGGATTTGGGAATGTACCCGGTAGCAAAACTGCTTACAAGTAGCTTTTTCAAAACATGTTTGATAGACTCAAATCCCTTTTGGAGCAGAACAGGATAAATCCCATCCGCTCCTGGAGATTTGAAAGGAGCAAAACTATTAAGTGCCCATTGAATCGATTCAGTAGTTACGATACTGCGAGCCGAGGCCTGAGACTCGTAACTACATGAAAAGACATTTGGTTCATCCGTTGATGCTATTTCCACACATCCGGGGAAGTGTGTATTGAATAAACATTCTAAAACTTCTTCATCGGAAGAAGTGAAGTCACCATTAGGTAAGCGAATTTCGTTCACTTGGAAATCCTTAGATTTTGCAAGACTTCACTCAAACTGGAAACATTTGTACAAAGGTTTTTCCAGCCGGATCGTTCAGCAGAACGAAGAGCCTTCTTGTAAGCCTTGCGAGCCGACTTGAACGACTCTGATCCAGCTGAACGGCGTCTGTTCCAACTCCTTCTACATTGTTTCCTGAGTCTAGTCAGATCGGAATTCCACCATGGGGTCCCTCTTGTAGTCTTTACAGACCGCAGAGAAAATGCTTCTTCAAAAGCTTCCATAATGTAGGATGTTGTAGTATCAACGGCATCATTCAGATTACTTGGATTTTCAATGGACGGAGAATATCCATGAAATTTGGTCGCAACCAATTCAATGTAGAGTTCCCAGTTTGTTGACCGGGGATTCCTAAAACGTAAAGTCTGCGCAGTTACATTTGAATGTTCAAAGAAGATGTAGCGATGATCAGATAATGATTCCTCATCTGATACATGCCAATTCGTCAACTCGTGACTGATTCTATTCGAGCAGAGCGTTATGTCTAACACTTCTTCTCTATTAGAAACCATGAAGGTTGGGCGATTGCCTATGTTAAGTAATCCAAGGTCTGTGCTACTTAAGTATTCCATCAGACTGGAGCCTCTCAAATTGATATCCGAGCTGCCCCAGATGATGTGATGAGCATTGGCATAACTGCCCACAATCAGCGGAAGGCCTTTTGTTACGCAGTGTACGACAACTCGTTTGAAGTCATCCGTTGGGGATGGTTCATCATGTGGTAAATATACCGAACAATAGACGTATTTCCTGTTGAGGTCACCAACAGAAACATCGATTGTGACAGCACATACATCTCTGGTAGTTAACTCAGAAATGAGTGTAGCAACGATTGCTTTATTAACGAGCACGCATGTGCGGGGCATGGAGCGTGAGTTTGCCGTTTCAAGTTTGCTGAAAGTAGCAAAAACTGGGTCCACAAGGTTACCTAGATAGAAGTTCCCTCTACGAAAGTAGGGTTCTTGAACTAGCGCCACTTGGGCTGCACCATTTTGCATGAGTCTGCAAAGATTGATCGTTGCTGTTCTTTTATGCTGAAGATTGATCTGAGCTAACCTAACCGTAGCCACTACCCAAACTAGGCAGGATTAAGCTTTTTGCAATCTCAGCACGAAAAAGACCAGCAACGAAAAAACCAGATCGGTATCTATTTAGAGTCGCCATAGGCGAAAGAGCACAGAATATACTGTGTAAAACGCATAATGCGAATCCATATAGGTGATAATTTAAATTAAATGTCAATATATTCATAATCCCACCCTTATTAAGCCTCAGGATAGAGACTGAAGAAGGGCAGCCGATTATCTCGGAGAAACACAAGGTCACCTGCACCATTGCTCCGGGTAGCACAGGAAGGACTCAATACTGTGGAGGGCGCCCTGGTACCCCACAGGCTCCGTTAGCGGTTAGGTTTTATTTAGACCCCCCTAACCATCTCTTGGGTTTTTTTTTCCACAAAATTAAGTACTGGAAAGGTAATGTGAGTTCATTAACAATGTTTCATATGATAATAAATCTTAGAGCTGTTTAGTAGAATACCTATAAGTAGATGAAAAAACCGAATTTAGTACTATACCATTTAATTCCACTAGAGTTTGTATCCTTTGACAGATACGCATATTTCGACCTCAACTGTAAGTCCGTCTTCAGTGTCGAGGACTGGTTATTACCCCAAAGGACGGATGCAGCATGGAAAGGAAAGGTCAGGACATACATGAGGTTGGCAAGATTGTGCATGGACGAAAACTACTTTCAATTTCGAGGAAATTTCTACAAACAGACGAAAGGAGCCCCCATGGGAAACCCTCTCTCCCCGTTTTTGTGCGAACTATTCATGGCGAATTTTGAGGCTCTACCAAGGATCCGGTAAACTTTTCAGAAGGACGACGGCCGATATCAAAATTTTGAGAAATGTTTCTTCTCCTTGGAAACTGGATGTGACGAAGAGTCTGGAAATTTGCAAACAGGTACCTACGACGCTACTCAACAGAGACAACGGAAACGGCAATACATGGCTATTCAACTTGGTACCGTAAAACGGGGTAACTTTGATAGTGCGTAACCCACCGCATACTAAATGAAATATCATAATTTCTGTTAATCAGTTAAGCAAAACGAATGCAAAACTAAAGAATATTAGTATGACACTTCATGTAAGAGCGGTTTTTATTTTAATCAAGAACATTTTAGGCCTTTTATACTAATTTAAAAAAATTACACAATTTTAGCATTTTCAAAACGCTTACAAACAATCTGTTCTACGATCACTATTTGATGTAGTTTTGAATAATTGGCCACTTATCTTTGATAGCCTAGTTATCTAGAACATGAATACGGTCTCAAATCGCTCAGCGAAAAGCATATTAACAAACTGGGACCATTTTTGTAATTTAAGTCAGAAATTTCCATATAACGTTAAACGCCTAGAGGTATGCAATGTCTTACAAATGTTCGTTATTCATTCAATTTTGTTCTAATCATACTCCATTATCAAAGTTACCCCAAAACAGAAAACCAACTTTCGATTATATGAAAAATTATACATCCATTCAAAATGAATCGTTTGCCAATTTATCGACTGTAATCGATAGCTAGGATGCCAGTACTTGTTTTAAAAATATAAATTGTAAATCTTTGAAACAGCATCCATAAATATTCAAGTTTTCTTCGAAAAAACTATCAAAGTTATCCCGTTTTACGGTACCTACTAATCGTTCCCGTGATGTACCTTTCATCATTTAAAGTTTCAACAAAAGAGGGATGGAATATACCTAAATGTTCATAAATTTTAAGTTAAAAAAAAACTAGGTAGGGAATTAGATTTAAATATAATGTTTTCTTCAAGTCGATGGTTTTCTTCAAGTCGAGTCTAGTACACGACACTGAATACGGCCTTACAGTTGAGGTCGAAATACGCGTATCTGTCAAAGGATACAAACTCTAAAGGAATTAAATGGTATAGTACTAACTTCGGTTTTATTCATCTACTTACTGTTTCGTATATATTTTTTATTTTAGTTAAAACGGCTTGTGCAATCTCAGTTTTTAATCAAATGTGTTCACATTTTGACAGCTTACAGTGGGGTGGGGGGGTGGTGGGTGTAAAAAGCAAAAATTTTTCGGGTTCGGGTCGGGTCCGGGTTTGCTTTAAAATTGTTTCTCGGGTTCGTGTCGGGTCCGGGTTTGAAGAAATAAAATAAGTCGGGTACGGGTAGGGTTCGGGTTTGAAAAACCCGACCATCTCTATTACTTGTAAGCAGCGAATCAGGCTATAGATCGAAAAGTAGTACTTTCGGCGCAATTCCTCAACCGAAGTTCGAACTTTTGAAAATCAAATCGACAAATCACGATGCCAGAAAGTAAACCGAAGCTGTCACTCGTACACACTAAGCACAATTTAATCTTAAAATGTATATATGTTAGCCTGTTTTATTTGCGGATTTTTCGTTTTTTTTATGTATACATATGCAAAAAATTTGTTCTTTTTCGGTAAGCAGGAAATATCAGGACAAAACATGAAATATGAAAAATAAATCAGGACGCCGTTAAAGGATCTCGAAATCAGGACATGTCCTGCTAAATCAGGACGGATGACAACCCTATGTGGGTAAAATCACTTCTCTTTTGTAGTTGATCGTTGAAAGGGGGAGAAAGATGGTAAATCAAGAGCAAGGAAGAAGCCTGCTATTAACGCGATCCGCGATACTATTCCACCGTGGTATGGAACGACGCGCGACATGTTTGATCCTGCCCTCGTCGCCCGCCACCGCAGGAGCAAGCAACAAGGTCGAAGGTGTTAAGTTTTAGACTCAGTGGGAGTAATCACCACCTGAGGGAAAATGGTTTTAAACTGAGTGGAAAATTTCCAACCTGAGGGCAGGTTTCTATAATAGCCAATATGGAAGTCGCTGGGGAGATCTTTCTTTAAAAAGTATGATTCCGATGGATACTAAGGTAAGGAAATCTCCTTCTCCTTTGTCCTCTCGGAGCACACTTCACAATCAGAAAAAGCAAGTTAAATTATTAACACTACTTTATTCCGATACAAAAATGGTCTTAGGGGCTGTCCATTAATTACGTAAGGGTTTTTGGGGGGAG
The DNA here is from genome assembly GCF_002204515.2 of Aedes aegypti. Classification (NCBI taxonomy): domain Eukaryota; kingdom Metazoa; phylum Arthropoda; class Insecta; order Diptera; family Culicidae; genus Aedes; species Aedes aegypti. The sequence continues at coordinate 150,626,824 of NC_035109.1, forward strand.
GGGGGGTCTGAGATTTCTTACGCGCCATACAATTTATTTTTGATTTTCATACAAATAATCTTACCATGGGGGGAGGGGGGGTTGAAAAACCCCGAAATTTGCCTTACGTAATTAATGGACCGCCCCTTAGCATAATGCCATAGCCTCATACATATCAACGTGATACATTAAGAATGGCATTCATCTTCTCCAGATAGTTTGAAACATTTTCTGGACTTGCTGCCATTTAGTTAGTCGATTGCAGGGAACGTCAGAGACATCGATGTCCGGAATAGCCTTGAGAGAGGACCCGATCAAAAAGTGGCCCGGAGTAAGCACTTCGTAGTCTGTTGGATCGTCAGTTAGAGGTGTAATAGGGCGTGAGTTCAAGCAGCACTCGATTTGTGACAAAAGCGTCTCCATGTCGTCGTGGGCCAGTGTGCTTGTACCAAGGTCCCGTACGAAGTGCTTTTGTGCGGAATAAATTGCTGCCTCCCATAGGCCCCCAAAGTTCGATGCTTTTGGGGGGTTGAATTGCCAGCGAATATTGTTGGAGGCGCATTCGTTGGCAATTGCGTTGTGGTGCTCCTTGCTTTGAATCAGCTTACGCAGCTCGTTAGCTGCACCAAGAAAGTTTCTACCATTATCGGAGTAGATTTCATTGCAGAGTCCCCGCCGTGACACGAAGCGTCTCAGTGCCTGCAGAAACTTCGCTGTAGTCAAATCGACCACCAACTCCAGGTGAACTGCTCGAGTTGAAAAGCATACGAACACCGCCACAAATGCTTTTCTAGGGCCGGCGCGGCGATGTGGTGGCTGTAGAGAAATTGGACCCCAGTAGTCTATGCCTGTTTTAGAAAAGGGTCTGCTCGCTGTAACTCGTGACGCAGGTAGCTCTGACATAAACTGCTGAAGCAATTTCGGACGGGCTCTAGTGCAGATTACGCAGTTGTGGACGATGTATTTTGCCAGATTTCTGGCCCCTGCGATCCAGTATCGCAGGCGTAGGGTATTCAGCAGGAGCTGGGGCGCTGCATGTAGGTGCTTTTGATGTAGAGTACGAAGCAAGAGGGATGACAGGGCATGTTTGGCAGGCAAAATTATTTGGTGTTTACTGTCGAAAGGTTGGGAAGCTTGATTTATGCGGCCTCCGATTCTCATCAACAGATCATTGGAAAGAAAAGGGTGAAACCATCGCAGTTTTGATTTGGACGAAATTGGTCGTGATTTTTCTAATGCCTTCCATTCTTCCTTGTAGAACTGCTGCTGAACCAGTCGAATTATGACAGCTTCGGCTTCTTGGATTTCGGTTGAACTCAGAAAGGGTTGACTGGTCAACGAAGATGGCTTGCACTTTCGTAGGAAACGACGACAATATGCGACAACACGCAGAAGTTTATGGTAATTGGAGAACTTTGCCACTAAATTGTCGACGAAGGAGGTGGTCCATGTGGTAGGTGTTGCCTTCAACCAGCAGAGGACAATTGTTGAGTCGACCCAAAAGTAGACTTCGTCGAAGCGCTTCAGGGAGGTGGAAACCTTTTGAAAAAGTTCAGTTGCCAGAAGAGCTCCACACAACTCCAGCCGGGGTATGCTTTGTTGCTTTATAGGTGCAACTCTAGACCTAGCTGTCAACAAGGCGACCTTGACAGTAGCAGTGCTGTTAGCGGAACGGATATAACAGCAAGCTCCGTATGCAAGTTTTGAGGCGTCCGAAAAAAAGTGGAGTTGAATCGAGGACGGTGTTGGACAGAGAACCCACCGCTCTATCCGCAATTCATTTAGCCGAGGTAGTTGCTCACAGTAGACCAGCCAACGCTCCTTGACTGTTCCAGGTAGTTCCTCATCCCAGCCCCAGGACTCACCGTTTTCGTGTTTGAGCAACCAAAGTTCTTGCATGAACAGTTTAGCTGATGTAACTACTGGACCTACTAGTCCAATTGGATCGAAGAGTCGTGCAATTTTGGAGAGAACGGATCGTTTGGTAATAGCATCTTCTGTCGTGATGGAAGGGAAGCTGATTCGATAGCGGAGGTAGTCGGTAGAAGGTTCCCAATACAAACCAAGCGTTTTTATGCACTGATCAGGATCGAAATCAACAGACGATTGAAGTGCTCGATTATCAGGTGAAACACCATGGAGAACTGCTGGAATATTGGAAGCCCATTTTCGTAGAACAAATCCTCCCTTGGAAAGCAGTGTGTCGAGCTGTTCTCGTAGTTCAATCTGCTCCAGAAAAAAGGTCATCTACGTAGAAATCCTTTCGCAGTACTTCGGTAGCCATTGGGAAATTTTCGTGTTCGTCGTCAGCCAGCTTGTGCAGCACTCTAGTGGCCAAAAACGGTGCGCATGCAGTTCCGTAGGTAACTGTTTTGAGCTCGTACGTGTCTAGAGGTAGATCAGGAGTAGTTCGCCATACAATTCGTTGCAAGGGAGTGTCCTTTTCGTCAACCAGGATCTGACGAAACATCTGTTTTATATCAGCAATCAGCATAATTGGATGAGTTCTAGCACGCATGATAATGGACCTCAGTTCCTCTTGGCCTACCATGAGAGCGTCATTTAGAGATGGCCCTCGACTGGTTTTACACGATGCATCAAAAACGACGCGAACTTTGGTGGTCGTGCTTTCTTCTCGGAGAACGGCATGGTGCGGCAAATGATAGCATGGATTAGGGGGTGTTTCGTAATCATCTACCTTTTGCATATGTCCTAGGGCACTGTACTCATTCATAAAATCGATGTACTGCTGACAGAGCTCAGGGTTGTGATGTATGCGTTGTTCGATCATTCGAAATCTTCGTACAGCGGTGCGACGGTTGTCGCCAAGCAAAGCTAGGACATCATTTTTTACTGGAAGGCGTACGATGTATCGCCCATGGTTATCGCGTGATACAGTTTTCACAAAGTGCGATTCGCAGGCTGCTTCTTCGATAGAGTGGCACGATGAAGATTCCTTTGCTTCGAGCGCCCAGAATTTTTCCATCATTTGCGACAAATCAGCTATCGTGGCTACATTTGCGATGAGCGGCCTTTTTATTCGTGGGGAACTAGCGGCTCTACCGGAAACCACCCAACCGAAAGTGGAGTTGATAAGAGGCGGAAGAGAATCACCAATGTGAATCCGACCAGATACATTGAAAATGTCGTAGAACACATCTGCTCCTAGAACAAGGTCAATTGCATTGCGCGTGTGGAAAGTTGGATCCGCGAGTTGTATTCCAGGTGGGATGTTCCATGCAGCAACGTCGATGGAGGCGGAGGGTAAATCGATAGTTAATTTTGGCAGAACCAAACATTCAATGGTCGTTGAGTAGTTACAGACTCTTGATCGGATTTGAGATAGAACCGTGAATTTAGCGTTGATTGTCGATTGGCCGATACCAGAGATGGGAATGGAAACTCTTTTTCTGGTGCTGTTGACAGTTTGCAGGAATCTTTCCGAAACAAAACAGCACTCACTGCCTGAGTCCAATAGTGCCCTAACGGCATGTTCAGTACCGTTGTCATCGACGAAGAGTACTACAGCGGTAGCGAGTAGCACTGTTGTGTGCTTCCTTTCAGATGCGGTGTAGGTGGTCATCTCGTTGACGATCACTGATGCTGATGTTCGAGGCTGTTCCTCTGGAGAATTGACTACTGATGACTTCGGCGTTGGTGTAGTATTGCTGTTTGTAACGTTAGAAGGTTCTCCGTGACAAAGCTGAGTGTGGTGGCGATGCTTACATTTACGGCAAGAACTGGATGATGGGCATTCCCGAACTAGATGCCCTTTGCGTAGACAGTTTCTACACAACTGAAGGCGACGGATTTCCTTCTCCTTATCCTCGACAACCATTTTTGAGAATGTGGGGCACATATAAAGTGGGTGGTGTTCGGAGCAAACGAGACATTTTCGATCGCTAATTACATGGGAGGCGCTGTGGCATGCAGTTGGGCGTTGGGTAGTAGACCTTTTAGGCTGATTGAACGACGATGGTGATGGCGGAGTTTCAACGCCTTTCCCTTGAAGAGTCTGAAGAACGGATACTCTACGCTGAATGAAGCTGGTGAGATCCTTGAATGTGACGTCGTCCTTAGTCGAAGAATACTCTTCCCAGTCTCGACGAGTTGTAGCATCGAGTCGAACGCTTAGCATTCGAATCAAAATAAGGTCCCAAAATTCAGTTTTCTCTCCTAACTGCTGGAGAACTTTCACGTTGGATTCAAACCTTTCTACTAGCGAATGTAGATCTGCCGCAGACTCACGCGTGAGTGTTGAAAACTCGAATAGGGCATTCAAATAGGACTGTTTTAAGCGAGGCTTGTTTTGGAAGTGTTCCTCGAGCAAATTCCAGGCCACAAGATAATTAGCTGCAGTGATAGGGATCGTTTGAACCAACTTAAGGGCGTCACCAGATAGGGAAGCACGCAGATAATAAAATTTCTGTATGTTTGAGAGCTCTGACGAAGAGTGAACCAAAGACACATACAGATCATGGAAATTAAGCCAATAATCCAAATTTCCGCTGAACGTAGGCAGTTTTATATCAGGTAGACGAACATGAGATGAAGAAGGCGCTTGCGTTGGAGAATAAGAAGTCGAACCAGCATGCGTCGGCGATGAGGGTGCTGGTTTATTAACAGAGAGGAGAAACCCTTTCACCTTGTAGTATGACGATTCATAGCTAGCCCGTTCCTTCAAATACTGTTCAATGCCAGCATCATCAGACGTTTCCAGCTCAGACTGTACAGCACAGTAATCCGTCCACAGCTTCGTCAAGCTTTCCAATCGTACCGGGACTTCCATGGAGTGTACCTCTTCTTCATATTCGTCGACGAAGTTCTTGATCAATATGAAGGACGACTGCAGGCTCTTCAGACGCGCCTTGAGGGTCTTAATCCGCCGTTCCGTGGACATCACGACGGTGCAGGATGTGGAGATTGATCTGTGGAATCAAATACACCGCGCAGCACAAATGGGATCTCACTACCGAGTTTTGGAAATATAATTACCTTCTCGAGGCAATTCAATGCCTTGAATGATTTTGTTACACAGCAACTCCAGCAACACAGTCTGCCTTCACGTCAGGTAAAACGGCATGTTTCCTCCGTCTCGGGGACAAAAACTGCTCCTTCGTGGGCTAAACAAGGCTCATATTTTCAGTGTTTTTAGTTCTCATCTGATCAGTATATCTACTTATTGTTATCATGGCACGAAATATGACTATTTTCCGAATTTCGGAGGACCCAGCCAAGCGTCGCGAGATGACGCACTTCGATCTTGCAGCTGACAAACCCCCGACTTATCCGTCCGAGTGGTTCAAAAGCAACCCCGGGCAAAAGCCGCCAATGGAGGTACACATCATACCTGACAACCGGCGAGGAAACCTACACTCAACAGTTAGAACCCAATTTGCCGCCGGGACCCTTTCTCCAGCTGTTGCTACCGCCTTCATTTGGTATGAGCTGTCGAGAGATCACTACACTCTCTCCAAGGATTGGACTTCTTTTAATATCGTGATTGGTGCTCAAGGATCCCGAATCAACATCTCCAATTTTGCTGCAGTAGTGGAGCAAAATAGCAACTTAGATCTGGTCGCCGAAAATGTCTTATTTGAGGCGAAAGATCTCAGACGATACATCATAGCTGTAGCATGCGTGCTGCGCATCATCGGAATTGATCGGGAGGAGTATCGAGAACAGGTGATCACGCATATGAATGCGCTGATAACTCAGGCTCCGGGGACTGAGATAAATCTTGACCAGGTGTACATCCACTATAAAACGTGGGCCACTTACACCCAGTATGCGAAATGTCTAGCGTTTGCGGACATGTTTTTAGCGGAATTTCCCGCTCATCCGTTAGCGGGTTTGAGAATGGGATCAATTGTGTGCCGAATGAGAGATTGTTCGGCCCTTGTTGCCACTTTTTACATCTTGAAAATGTTCGGGATGACCATTGGCAATTTCGCAATGTGGATTTGGACAAAGCCTGTGACTGCGCAATATGACCAAGTAACGGTCGGGGGTGAGGAGATGGACCAACCCCGGTCTTATGCATTGTATTTCCGAGACTTGGGACTATCGGATAAGTCCCCCTATTCCGCACCCTCGAACGCCGACTTACATCTTTTCCTTCACACTCTAGGAGTAACAGAGGATTCGGAGAGATCTGTCAGGGCGAGGCAGGTAGGAACGCCACTTAAAAATGCGATAATAGCTCAATGGTGCCTGCTATCGGGTACCTATCTATCTCATACATTATTCTATAGTGATGCATAAGCAATCACGACGGTAACCTATGTTATTTACTCTGCTATGTATGAATGATTGTTTCCTTTCTGCTATGTATGAATGGTTTGCTTCTGTTATGTATCTACCTATCTATTCTGTTTTGATTGACACCGACGGGACTGGGATTTTGATGTCGAACTGTCAAAGATTTAGAATAGGGGAAACTTGACTAAAACGCTTCACGAAGATGAAAATTGCCCTATTTAATAGAAGGATCAAACACAACTCTCTGCATTTTCAGTAGCCAAAACTAGACTTGCTTTAATTTTAGAAAACGGCGATGAATGAATCTTAAATTAGGTAATACCACTAGGGAAAAAACACTAATTCTCGACCTACAATAATTCTGTTCCAAATTTCGGATTTTTATAGAAAGTAGGTCAAAATCGTATGAATGGGTCGAAAATAAGTGCTTTTACCCTAGTGGTATTTTAGTTCTTGAGACAGAAATGTGTTCCGCAGTGTCACCTTTAACGGTGAAGTTAGCAGTGAGCCTCGAAGTACAGTCTATTGGAGTTGGGCTCAACGGAGAATATCACATCAAATAGCAGCGATGCCAAGTAAATTTTTCAAATATCTGGAAGAACTTGGAAATTTGTCTGGCAAAGTCTGGATCGCTTATGGCGTATATGGAGAACCTTACAAATTATTTACGAAACCTAATAAATTCATTCAAAATTTTATCTGGGTCTTCCAGATTTTTGTAAAATGGGGCCTCAAAAGTCTGGAATATTCCAGACAAACCTGGAAGGTTGGCAACGCTGTCAAATAGAGTTGCAATTACGCAGAAAATGTTTTACCTACGTGAGCTATACTTCAATACAGCATCACAATCAGTTATAATATACTTAAGCATATTTAATATATTCTGTCCGTAGGAAATAAAATGTTAGTCATATTCCTAGAAGTGATGATTCATAACTGTGGGGCATTGGAAACCATACCCCAGTTATGAATCAAATATAAGACGATTCCGAAAGAAACACCAAAACGTTTGCTTTCACTAGCAACGTTTACCTCGCAGATAATTTGCTGTTATAGGGTTTTGTTCCATAATAAATAAAAATCCTATTCCGCTGATCCACATCGGTCGGGTGACTCGGGTGGACAGGGTTTGTAATTTCGATACAATTCGACACTTCTTCATGGTGGCATACGAACCGTTTTCTTTTATGAACATACCCTTTATGGATGCCAAAACGATCAAGAAATACGTAATTTCAATGATTAGGAACTAGAATCGCTTCTTGAAAAATTTTAATGGAGCAGTACTTACTGAGAAAGAAATAACTGTCAGTAACAGTTTCACAGTAACCGAAAGCGAATTGGGGAATCTGTCTTCAGTACTTGACGGATCTTGGGAGCAACGCAGAAATGTACTGCATATAATGGAGACCACAATCGGCCAATGAGAGATCATTTGAATCAGCACAAGTGTTTCAAAAATTAACAAGGAGCTTCTGGTGGCATGGAACCTGACATTATTAAAAAAGGTAATTATAAAGAATTTTACGAGAAAAACATTGAAACAATGACGGTTGTAACAGATGGTGATTCGATAACCAGGGCGAAATGAAAAAAAAAATGCTTGCAAATACGGTCATGAGATCTAGAAACAACTGTTTTGCAATCATGACTTACAGAATGTTGGAAAGAAGCTCAGAGAGGTATTTATTTTAAGTAACCACAGCAGTAATCAAATTTTCAATATTTCTGAAGCAAATGTCCACAGCACGTTTCTGATGAAGTTGAAAAATATTTTGCCGCATTACCAAAGAAATACGCTACGGTTCAGTTCATAGCACAGAGAAAAACGATTGGAAAGATGTTGAAGGGTTACGGTATAGGATATCGAATGTCCCATATCACGTGTTTGAGTCGCACGAGATCATCAGAGACTATTGTTATCACGAGGTTAATGAAAGCATTCACAATATAATTCTTGAATTCCAAAAGCCTGGCAGCTGCAGTAAAATAATGGTCTTCATTGAGAAGCTTGCGCGAAAGCGAAGTTTATCAGTGAAGACCAGTCAACAAATTTGTAAGAATGATGCTTTACACAATCTCTTATAAATATTTATACATTTTTATTTTATTTTACAGGCCGATAATCTTTATTGCAGAATCAGTAAGTATAACGTATCGATACCATGAGCCAAGGATCATATCAACGGAGAGTATTTATTACAGTCCTGCAGCACAATGAAGGGTATTCATGGCTTAAAAAGTACATGGAAATATTCACCGGTGAAGCAGCTGGATAACACAAAATAAACGAAAATAAAAAGATTGTTCGACGTTTCCCGAACGCATATTTCGCGAATGTTTTTCGCCGAAAAATATTTGCCCGAATGTACCATTTCCCCGAATAGTATACGTACATTTTATAGACGGTTTATTTTTTCCTTATTATGATTTACTCAAAAAAATGTTTTAATACAAAGTAAGTATTGCATTGTAGAGTGAATTGCTGTTTGTCTCATATGTATGTCACCATTCGATTAGTGCAGACGCGTTTAAGGGAAGCACATTCTAACAGTTGAAAATGAGAACTACGTTGGAGAAATTGAGTAAAATATATCGAGAAATGAATACCTCATCAGGAGCTCTTTTCACCTTCCAAGATGCTTGCGAACCTGTGTATTTATGGTTATCCTACATAAAAAAATAATAGTGTCGGACACTTTCACATATCGTGAAAGGGTTGAAATAACCACTTTTATGTTAACGGTCGACGAATGACGAAATATGCATAAAGAAGGCAAATTTGATTTGCAACTAAGCTTTAGGTTGATGAGAACATATTTCAATGAAAATGGGTCATCCGCATCCCAAAAAGTAAGATAAAACTTATCGAAGAGCTTTGCGATTGCTAAAATGATTAGCAAAGTAGAACAATATATTCGTTTGAAACGGGGTAACTTTGATAGTTTTTTCGAAGAAAACTTGAATATTTATGCATGCTATTTCAACGAATTATAATTTATATTTTTAAAAACAAGTACTGGCATCCTAGCTATCGATTGCAGTTGATAGTTTGCCAAAAGATTTATTCTGAATGGATATATAATTTTTCACAATTCACAAAATTGAATCAATTACGGAACATTTATAGGGCATTGCATACCTCTAGGCGTTTAACGCTGTATGGAAATTTCTTACTTAGATTACAAAAATGGCTCCAGTTTGTAAAAATGGTTTTCGCTAAGAGATTTGAAACCTAATTCATGCTCTACTACAACCAGGCTGTCAAGAATAAGTGACGAACTTATTATGACTCCATCAATTAGTGATCGTAGAACAGATAATTTGTGAGCGTTTCAAAAATTCTAAAATCTCATAAATTTTTAATATTTGCATATAGGGAGTCGATGCCGGTTATGGACCCTTTGCATATTATGGACCCCCTACAGAAAAACATAAAATTAACACTCAAAGCAACTTTATTCCTATGAAAATCCACCGGGGGAACTTCGATTACATTGTTAGTCAGCAGTTTCAGGCAAAAAATTTGGTTTGAGACGCATAAATGCAGATATTTGAACAGTTTTGTAAATGAAACCACACAAGAGGGTCCATAATACGCATTTCCAGGTGGGTCCATAATAGGCTCGTCGGCAGCGAGCCGGATTACATGGGAATCAAATGGAGGGTCCATAATACGCAACGTCAAATTTGTAAACAATCCTATTATGGACCCCGGGAGGGTCCATAATAGGCATTCGGACAACAGTTTTTCAAATGCATATTTCGCTGGAAAAATCGAATGATTTTGTATGTTTCATAGACGTACCATGAAGTAAAGACATTGAATTTGTTGTTAGACTCCACAAAACGTATATGCGTCTGAGATATCATTGCGGAAAGGCGTCTAAAATGAATTTCAGCTACTAAGGGGTCCATTACTAGCATTGAAACCCTAACTCCTCAAATTTACTTGATTCCAACGAAAATAGCTTCGACATGAAGTGTCATACTAATACTCTTTGCTTTTGCATTCGTTTTGCTGAACTGATTATCAGAAACTTTGTTGTTTCGTTAAGTATGTCGTGGGTCTCGCACTATCAAAGTTACCCCGTTTTATGGTATTTTGAAAAAACATATGTTGGTAGGATTATCGCACAAGCTGATGGAACGAAACGGCAAAAGAAGGCTAGGTTTCCGCCGGAGTTCTGGTACGTTTATAACTTGACAAAGAATAATTATCCCAGACCGTCCAATGCCATCGAAGGTTATCACAATAAAATTTTTGTAACCTGGTTAATTGATGGGGACAGAGAGGAACGATGTTATCGTATAGTAAGGGTGTTCCAACAGGAGGAATCTTGGATGCCAAATCAATTTTTCCAAAATCTGGAAGATTTTGAAAATTTGTCTGGAAAAGTCTGGATCGATTATGTTCTTTATGGAGAACCTTAAAAATTATTTACAAAACATTACAAATTCACTTCAAATTTTATCTGGATCTTCCAGATTTTTGTAAAATGGGGCCTTAAAATTCTGAAATATTCCAGACAAATCTGGAAGGTTGGCAACGCTGGGAGGGATAGGCAACTTCGGCACCCTCATGGGACACTATGGGAAAATTTACTTTTGCAGATAAAAAAGGTCGACCATTGACCTCTAAAAAAATCTGAACACAGACCTCGATAGGTACTTTTACGATGAAGAATATTGTTGAAGACCGCGGAACAATCTGACACTTGTGAAAAAAGTTATTCAATGAATACCTGTTGGCAAGGTGACGTTGATTAACACGTAAATGAATAACAATAATAACAAAATCGGGCAAAATGTCAATATTCTTAACAACTTTTTTCACAAGCATGCGGTCTTCGACAATGTTGTTCATCGTAAAAATACCTATCGAGATCTGTGTTCAGAATTTTTATAGAGGTCAATGGGCGACCTTGCAAAAGTAAGTTTTCCCATAGTAAATCCCATACAAACTTTGAACGGCTGGCGCTAAAATATAGTTTCTCCGATCGAGCTGAAATTTTTCACAGTTGTTATGAGACCTGAATGCAATCCAAAAAGTTGACTGGAGCGAGAATCTAAATTTTTCATATAACCACCCGAGTAACACACATGTTATGATTGTGTATTATCAACTTAAATATGACTAGTTTTGGTCATATATCAGTTGATAATACACAATTATAACATGTGTGTTGCTGGGGCATGTCCCAGGCTAATGAGTATATACATTCCAAAATGACACGAGAAATTGAAATAGTTGTATATGCAACAAGTGGCAAAACTCGGGTCATTTATAAATGTTTGCTACATACCCAGACAATCAGAAGTCACATGAAAGTTCACGTAATATCTCGTTTATTCATACACATTACATCAAAACCGCAAAACAAGGTGAATAATATCGTGAGATTGATGAGTTTCCTCGCATATACGCGTTTTTGCTAAGTTCATTTGTACATTTTGTTTCGTCCCGTACACTTGCACAAAGTAAATCGAATCAATCCGTAGCAGCTGTCAAATCAACATTTGTTATCATAAGTCAAGTCGCATAAGATCACAGGTTAGTTCGGTAGAAAATTTACACTCTCGCATTGTATGCTATTATTCATCACATAATATATGCACGTATATCGCCTCCATTTTTGTACGTAGAAAGCCTTTTCGGGACATCTTATAAGTGAAATTTTGCACATACAAAGCCTCCACATGATTTCGTTATACGTACATTTTGGTTGTCTGGGTAGTGGGATCGCTTCATGTTTGAAGGGCACCCCCATAATCAGTTAAACTGAGGAACACTCCGGCATTAAATGGCTGATAGTACATCCGTGGCCAATTATTTGTTTGTCTCAGCCTTAGAATCTCCATCACTCATATGTGACATACGCAGCCTTCAAAACTGTAGTGCATTATCTAACCATGTGTCACCCATCTGCCCATACTGAAAGCCGCTAAACAATTATTTGAATAAACCTCAACGCTCAACTGGCTACTTTATGAGAACAGTTCAAGTTCAATCCGATCGCACTCGTAAGATTCGTCAAACCCTCAGTGTGGTCCGGTTGACTTCTCATTACCGTTCGTTCAACAGTGCTTCTTCTCAAGCTTCCTCTCCCAGCGAGACAATGATGATCCGAGAAAATTGAAGCATATTTTTCGCACGCTGCACAGTGGTTTCGTTTGATCTAGGAGGCGGTCATAAGTTATCTTGTACGAGATCCAATGAAATGGTCGTCAGAAATTGAAGAATCAATTATGTTAAGACTAAATAGTGGGCTATCCTTAGTCGAGGGATTAGAATACGCGGCTACGAAGCAAAGCCATGCTGATGGTGTCTGGGTTTGAGTCCCGGTCGATCCAGGATCTTTTCGTAATGGAAATATCCTTGACATCGCTTAGAGTATCATTGTACTTACCACATGATATACGAATGCGTAAATGACAACTTTGGCAAAGAAAGCTCTCAGTTAATAACTGTGGAAGTGCTCATAAGAACACTAAGTTGAGAAGCAGGCTCTGTCCCAGCGAGGACATTTTGCCAAGAAGAAGAAGAAGTAGAAGAAGAAGTTGCACATAGAAAATGAATCCTATATATTGGCAAAGAGTATAATCCAATGAATTGCTGGTTTGCCCAGAGTAATTCCCATACAAAGTAAATTTCCTAAACAACTTTTCCCCATTGCCAATCGAAATTACGAGTGTTTTCTTGTGGAAGTGCAGAGGACTCCTCGGCTTCTATAAAGCAAGTAACACGTCAACATTTCCCTCCCATCCCCAAATTGATCTGCATTCGGATGCAGCCGGCGCCGTTATTGTTTGTTATAATAATGAGAGCACCTGTACTTACCCTTTCAGGGTGTCTACTACCTGGAAAAACCTGGAAAACCTGGAATTATCAGGGAATTTTATTCAACCTGGAAAAAACCTGGAATTCTCAGGGAATTTGAATTACAATCAGGGAAAATATTTTAAGGCAGTAATTCATGGTAGAATATGTTCACTTCAAAGGATTTTTGCGTCAAAATCCAGAGATTACCATTACTTTCCAGTGTTGCCACATTTTTCCGACTCTCATCTGTGTTTTCGGCTAAAAAAATCTTTTTTATCTTAAGTCAACCTCCAAAAATCTTGGTATAAATCTGTGACGCAAAAATATCTAAAATTTTCATTTTTAAGGTCAAAAAGAATGTTTGCAAACGTATTATGACTGTTTTTGGCATGTCAACAATTTCCAATTTGTACTTATTCTTCTAAAAGTGAGTTGAAGGTACGTAATAGTTTCTAAAATATCAAAATATGTAAGTTTTTGAGAAAAACTAAACAGAGAAATGCCATTTCTGAGTTAATTCTTCCAAAACCGTGTCCTAAACTCGTGAAATATCCTAAAATCTCAAAAATCTTTTTTATCTCAAAAATCTGTGATCTGTGATCATAGATATCTGTAGGCGAAAACAGGAAAAAATCTGTGTAATTACAGATAAATCTGTGTATGTGGCATCACTGTTACTTTCCCGAATTCTCTCTTCAATAACAAAAATTCGGCTACGGCGCTATTATACCGTTACTTAAGTTATTCAGTGAGGATCTTTTCAGATATGGAACTTTATCGCCTTATCTAAACATCAAATATCTTCAGGTATACTTGATCAGTATTGGATTCACATATCTGGGGCTGGGGGCAGGGTATTTTTTCAGAGACTTGGTCTCTATTTTTATTCAAATCTCTAATAAGTCTCTATTTGTGATGAAAGGTCCCTATTTTAACCAATATGGTCTCAAAAAGGATCTTTTTCCCTATCTTGCTTGCAGTGAATTTTGATGAAATATTCTATAAGGCCTCGAGAAACTTTCGGAGTCTGTTACGAGACTATTCAACTAATTCTTTCAGAAATTCTTCACATATTTCTAGAGAAAATGTTCAAAGAATTTTCCTTGTGTTTTCTCCAGATATTTCATCTGGAATACTTTCATGGACTGATGCACGATTCTCTCCAGGAATTCTTCAAGAGATTCCTCTACCAATTTTTCAAAGGATGCTATTCCCTTAAGCAAGTCACCAGAATTTGATTCAGGACATCTTCGAGCAATTCAACGTTACTACCTCCAGTCATTACCTTAGAGATTACTTCAATTTTTTTCCAAAGACTATTCTAGGACTTCCTCGAGATTTTTTTTCAATAATTCTTCAACCAAATTTTTCAGCTGTAACTCTATCGGATCTTCCAAAGATTCCCACAGAATATCTTCCAAGAAGCCCGCAAAGTTTGATTCATAAGCTTTCAGTTTTTTTTAAGAATTTCTATGCCATTATGTCCACATTCACTCCAAAGAATTGTTACAAAAAAGCCTCGAGTAATTAATCAGTAAATTTATTAGGAACATTTCATATTCGACCTGTGTTTCGTGGTTCAGTTACTCTATTATTTATTTTTGAAATTTCCTCTGCATGTCAACCAAGAATTACAGTTGTCCTTCATCCTTTGATCATTCCTACCAATTTCATAGCGATTTCGTTTTTCAAGGAGTTGCTTCACAGAGATTCAATATTGATCTGTTTTTTTTTCAATAATTTTAGCAATTACTCTTAAGTTTTGTCAAGAGTTTCTCTAAAAATCCTTATTTATCAAGAATGACTTAAGAACTTACACAAGTTTTTTTAGAGGTTACTCCAATATTTCCTTTGGAAATTGATGATGATGATGATGATGATTTTTTTTTAGCCACCATCAGCGCAAGGATTACCTATGGCTGCAGAATCATACCGGGATGGAATGATCTACCTGATGCTAATATTTCCTTTGGAAATTCGTCACAAAAAACTTATGGAAGAATGCTGGGCAAAATCTGAGAAAACTTCATTGAGAAACCTCTTAATTTTACAGGAAGAGTTACTGATACTAGAATTTCCTGGATTTCTTGTTGCTGTAATTTCCAAAGAAATCTTTTTTAGAAGTTATCTCTGGAGTAATTTCTCAAGATATCCTTAGAGAAATTCGTAGTCAAAATCTTAAAGAAATTCTGAAGGACAATTATGTAGAAAATCCTGAGAAATCCCTGAAGGCATTTCAGGTTGAATATTGCAACATGTTTAAAACGGGAGCCTTGGACGATGTTCTAGGAAACCGATGGGAAAATCACCGAAAAAAAACCTTGAGGACTAGAGATTTTCTTGAAAAATATCTGAAATTGTATATGAAGTAATTCCTGTGATTTTTTTTTTGGAAAAATTCAGGTTGTTATTTAAGATATCCAAAATAAAATTCTTAGCGAAATACCTTAGGAAAATTCTTGAAGTGATTTTATGGGAAATAATTACTAAATGAACTCCTCAATAAAAATCAAATCTCTCAAATTATATTATCTATCCATTTATCTAATTTGAAGAAATCTTCAGAGTTATTTCTGGATCTTTGGGCAAATACCTGAGATTATTTCTGATGAGATTCCTTGAGAAAAAGCAGTAATACGAACACTATTATTTGTCGTAATATCACGAGGAAGTTCAAACAAAAAAATATTCTCAGAGAAATGTCAAGTCTGATTCCATAAAAAATCAAACTCTTTTCTCCTGGTTCCTGTTAGGTTTTTGATTTGTTTTTTTGATTACTGTTAGGTCTCTTTTTTCAAGCAAGAGGTTTCTGAATTTTCTATTTTCAAAACACTCAGTCCCTACCAGCCATGCTTCATGAACAATTTCTAAAATTATTGGAAAATATTCAATTTCGGAAAAACCGATTCCGGATAAGTTATTTGGAATTTAAACAACTTCGAATTATTTTTTTACAATCATGATTCATTCAGATCTCTTGAAAGTTTTTGAATGAAATGCAATCAATTAATCATTTACCTAAATTACTACATTTGTAAATGTTATACAGGTCGGATTCGATTAAACGGGAACGTTATTATCCGTTTTCTAAACACGATGACAGAACTTTTACAAACAAAATAAAAAAAACATTATCATTATTAAATACAATTCACATGAATATTTGAATTAAGCTTTAATATTGTTAGAACATTGTTTTAAAATATCAAGAAGAGTGAATACACTTTAAAACACTTTTTAGTTTTTAGTTTGTTTTGGTCATATAAAATTAGAGTATTTCTTGAACCTGGAACTAATTTATAAAACCTGGAAATATCAGGGAATTTCATTTCGGTAAACGAGTAGACACCCTGCCTTTGAAGATGCTACTGATCCTGAGTAGTGTCTGTTGGTTCCCTGTGTAAACACAGCAAGTTCTTGCAATAACGGAGTAGCATCTGCGGGCGGTCAGTCATGCTCATGCTTTTGAGAACCTAATCGATTTATGGCCATCGAGCGGTACCACTGTGTGCTGTCGGGCTGTTGGTGGCAATCAACGGAAAGACGATCGCAAATCATTCAATTAGACTGTGAGGCGGGTGTCGGTCGTCATCGGTCGAACGCCGTTTGATCGTCGTTTGCGAACAATCAATCCGAAGCCGTGCGTGCAGTGCAGGTGGAGAAGAGTTTGGCTCTAATTAGCATAAACGGAGCCATTGGCGAGGTGAGAGAAGTTCAGTCGTAGGATGATTTGTACGATTTTTTGCTTTGATTCGGATTTTCGTACCTACATGGTCGATCGATCAGTTCGATGATTTGTCGGGAAGTGACGCCGTCGAGGGACAGGAAACCTACAATGTTGCTGTTTGACTCGGAGTTAGCTAGGGGGTCGTCAATCTTCTTCTTTTTGGCATAACGTCCTCATTGGGGCAGAGCCTGCTTCTCAGCTTAGTATTGAATGAGCATTTCTACTGTTATTAACTGAGAGCTTTCTTTGCCAAAGTTGCCAAGTACGATGATACTCTATGCCCACGGAAGCCAAGGAAATTTCATTACGAAAAGATCCTGGACCGACCGGGAATCGAACCCATAGACACCTTCAGCATGGCTTTACTTTGTAGACGCGGACTCAAACCACTCGGCTAAGGAAACGTGTTAGATGTTAACATGATAAATAAAGGCCCAGTTTGCATAATCTTTCAATTCAATTTATTCACATAAAACTATTTCAGTAAATATTATATATGTAGCACAAGCCAAAAAGATTTTTTTGTTTCATTAAATATATGAAATGCGAAAATTTACAGCGTAAAATACTTATAGCAGTGTAAAGCTGCAGATTCAAAATGCCACTTCTGGAATCCATTTACCCTCAAGAGTCAATGCATCTCACCTTGCAACCGTTCGATTAGCTCACATTCGCTCATCACAATCATTCACCCCCACAAGCCCACCGAATCGGAATGCACCCAATCACAGTGGCAAATCTTTGGTTCGGTAGGCACCTAGCATATGGCCGCGGGCAAAGACATCATCCGTTTCCCATAAGACCCTGTTCGATTCGTACTCCACAAAGCTCACCTTCAGCGCCCCCTTAATTAATCGTGCGGTTGTTTTCCATTGGTTCGATTGGCGCAATTGGTACTAAATTAACCATTCATTTAGTTCGTTGAGAACCTGCGCGATGGGATGTTACACTACACTTAGGCAAGTTAACTTAAAAAAAATGGAACGGCATTATGATAGTTAACATTATAAATTATGAATTTGAATTATACGTGCAAAAAACGACAAATTATAAGCCTTCATGTTTAAATTTGTTAACAAGTGTTTTTTTTTTCAAAAAAATCAGGACTAGCTTTTATTTCATCAGGGTTTTGTTAGAAAAACAACGGGACTGAAATAATTCACAAAGCGCATTGTAAATTTATATCTCAGGCTTTATGAAAAATATGAATGCCTTATGGAAGTTTGATTTTTCTAAATATGTGTTGATAATAAATCTTCGAGCTGTTTAGTAGAATACCTATAAGTAGATGAAAAAACCGAATTTAGTACTATACCATTTAATTCCACTAGAGTTTGTATCCTTTGACAGATACGCGTATTTCGACCTCAACTGTAAGGCCGTCTTCAGTGTCGTGTACTAGACTCGACTTGTCGAGTCTAGTACACGACACTGAAGACGGCCTTACAGTTGAGGTCGAAATACGCGTATCTGTCAAAGGATACAAACTCTAGTGGAATTAAATGGTATAGTACTAAATTCGGTTTTTTCATCTACTTAAATATGTGTTATTTTTTAAGCCTTGGCTTTCGATATTCTTATGTTCAGTTTCCTTGGTGTAGGCAGTCAACCTGTCAGCAGTTGCTATCAGCAGTTTGGTTCCTCGGGTCTGGGGAGGGTAAATAATTTATGATGCGGTCCCCGGTTTCAATTATCGATTGCAAGCGGGCAGTTAGCTGGTTAGGGGGCTTCAATCAATTTGCTAAATGTGATGAGAAACCTTACCGCCGTTGTCGGAGGTCTAGGTGCTTGGGTTCCTCCAGCGGTCGATGGCGCAGTGCTAATGGCTATCCAATCATCGACTGTCTTGGAATTTGTGGTCGTTCATTTAAGGTGCATTAGCATGGCGCTAACTGTTCGATTAAAATGGCATTCCGATCTTGTGGATGCGTACTGGTGGTGTTGATGTAAATTTGTTTGTTGTATCTTTGGTTGACTGTTTTATATTTTATTAAACGTTACTAAAAGTCTCGAAGCTCTTTTAATGAGACAACAGAGTATCACATTTCACAGGTCTTAATGCGAGCCATAAATTGGAACCTTAATTGAAAGAGAAAAATGATTCTTATTAAAATTAGGTCCCACCTCGTCCAGATTACAACCAAAGCTACATACTCGAATAGAACTTGAATCCATTTATCTACTTAACAGCCCAACAATTTCACGCCATCATTCTCGATTCGTGGCCACATCATTCCATCCAGTGGCGTAGCTAGGGTTTTTGGGGCCCGGTGCGGTGTTCCATTTAGGGGCCCTCAAGAAAGTAATGTGAACGCCGTTCAAATGCGAACGCTAATGTGAAATCAACTGTTGAAATAAACGATGACCAAATAGCTTTCATAGAATTATGACTAAAATGATGGAACTTATGTTGATATGTTGATAATGTTGCTGTAGTCGTTAAATGACACAAATGTCAGTTAATGAGCCTACAGTTCTTCTTTTTTAATTCTTGTTCAAAAATACATTAGTTTACTTAGAATTATCGAGAGGACTGCCAGTGGACCAGTGAATTGCCATGTATGTTGATATATTAGCTGGCGGAGTAGCTCTGGAAAGCAATGATCCATATACAGCTTAAATTGGGAATTATAACGTAATGTTGACATTACCCGAATTTAGTGTTTTGTTTGATTTTGAAATTCTTGTTGACAGAAAAGCCTTAAATTATGCTAACTAATTACAAAATGAACACCAAAGATTTTCTCAACAGTTCATTTTGTAATTTTCACGAACTTCCTAAAAATTAATAAACCCTAAAAAATCCAATGTAGAATTCTCCTTAGCATAACCATAAAAGTTACCTTAGAGATTCCAGCATAAATTTCTTCAAAAAACCTTACTGAAATTGAAGAAGAAAATAAGTACTCCAGGAATGTTTACAATGGTTTTACGTTTTCTCAAAACTTCCACCAAGATTCCCGTTTACAATATCTTTATGATTTCAAATAGTATTTTCTCAAAGGATTTTCTAGATTTTTTTTTCAAATTATTGTTCAGATTTTAACCAGTGAATTCCTTCAGGAATTACTCCAGAGATTGTCCCTAAGATTACTTTGGGAATTAAAGAATATAGAGTTCTTGAAGATTTTTTTTAATTGCGACAGTGATCTTGTAGGAATTCCACTAGTTAATCCTCATGATATTTATACATAAAAACTTCTGAGATATTCCTTAAAAATAATTCCAAGGATTCCACTAGATTTTTTTTTCAAAGCGATTTCAGAGATTGCTCTAAGAGTTTCTAGAAACATTTGATCAGTATTGACTTAACGGATTCCCGTCCCAAGGATTTCTTGAGAAATTTCATAAGAAAATTGTAATTAAATTCCTCCAGTATTTTATCCAGAATATGTCCAAGGACTGTTTCCAAATAATTCCGGATTCTAGGGATTTAAAATTCAAGGATTTTGAATTTCTCCAATAGTTTCTTTTTCAAATATATCTATGAATTCTTCTATGCCTTTGATCAAGAATTTCACCAAGTGATTTCTCCAGGATATAAAGAAGATTCAACTATAAATTCTTCAAACCATTCTGCCTACGATACTTTAATTTTTCCGAAGTTTAGAAATTCATAAATTATTCCAGCAGTTTATCATGAATTCTTCCTGAAACTCTTTCGAAGAACTATCCAGTAATGATTCTTGAAATGCCCTAGCAATTATTCTAAAAACTCGTATAGGTATTCGTCCAAAAACCTAAAAAGCAATCTTCTCAAAATATCGTCAGTAAATTAATTACGAAATCCTTCCATTTGATTCCATCAGGAATTTCTTAAGAAAGTTCTTTAGGATTTTTTTCAGTAGGTTCTCCAAGTAATCTCTAAAGTTTTCGTCTATAGAATATCCTACTGATATTTTGTATTACAAAATATATTCGGGAATTCGTCCTAAGACTTATCAAGATCTCCAGATCCCCCAGAGAATTCTCCTGGAATAATGCCGATACTCTCACTACGTATTCGTTCTGAAACTTTTCCATGGAAAATCTCTCAACGCTAGTTCTTCTTTGAATGGAGATTTCTAGTGATTCCTCCATCAATTTACTGATACGTTTTTTCAAAGAATTCTTGGGGAATTAGTTCTAAAATTCTGTCAAGAAATAACAAAAGGATTTATTTCAAGAGTTTCTCATAACAAAATTCTTCAAGTCCTATAATTGCCTAGGGTCGGTGTTCTCTTAGTGGACAGTCCCCTATAGTCGCACTAGTGGCTTTTTACGGCCATTTTGATATAAATCTTTTCAAAACATTTTTTGACATGAAGGTCAGGAGCTATTTATCTAAGTACCATTGATACACAGATTGAATTTGTTCAAAAAATGATCGAAAAAAATAGTTTTGCTTAAAATTTGAGCTCCCTTGCGCCTGTAGTAAACCTTTTGCTCCTAAAGTAGCACTACTGAGAGAAACTATTTTTTTATTTTACGAAATAATTGAAATTTTTTACATCAAACAATAGCTTTTGATCCACACTTTGTAGAAAAAATATAGAAGTTTTGTAAAAATACTGTTTTGATGAGTATTTTGCCAACGACGTCATCCTAGTGCTACTATAGAAACAGAAATTAGAAATAGTGCTACTATAGGCACATGTATTCCTATAGTGGCACACGCGATCATAAATGCAAACATTTGAGTTTTCGTAGTTTTCATATTTTTCCCATAAAACCAAGTTAAAAAGCTTTCAGATGATGTAAAAATAATGACGCTAGCCCTATTTTTCGATTTTATACGGATTTTTGTTCTTAGCTACGTGATTATTGGTACATCGACCCTACTAGAACTGTTAATGGACGGCTCAACATTAACGTTTTAAGGGTTTCTGAAAGATCTCGTTTATGAATTTCTTTCAGAGTTTTTCTGAGTGTTCAAGGATTCCTCCAAAGATATTTCTGGAACACATTCCTTCAAAGATTGCTGCAATAGAGACGTAACAATAAAAAAAGAAAAAAAAAACACGCAAAAATATGTAAGAAAGACTGAAAATGATTGCTAGGTTAATAACATCAATTCATGATGCATTTTCCAATGAAAATATACATGTTGAAAGAAATTTAGATACAAAAAAACTTGCTTCGATATAACGTAACCTCTATGTAACGTAACGAATATAAAAATCGAGTTCTGTTATATTGAAGTATTGCTGTAAAAAGTCCCGTATGGCAAACTGGAGAAACTGGTATAGGAATTCTCTTAGGAATTCTTTGAAAAATCCTCAAATGCAAATGAACAGTATAGTATTTTTTAAAGAGCTCCTTTATGAAGCTAGGGAAGATCTCCTATACCGTTCTGATTCATATTACGGACACTTAAGGCCTCAGTGAAGTATAACTTATCAGAAAGCATATAAAATAAATCATTATGTATAATTCTTCTGCGTTATCGAGTCTTCAAAACACTCTTTCGAATGTTGGGTGAAAATTTGGATTCCGCAACAGGAATAATTTTAAATAAATGGAAATGTGTGGCCTTTTCATGATTCTTATTCCGGACGCCTCTTCGCTTTTGCCTCGTATTCCGGACAGCAGTTAGCAAGGTCAAATCATCAATTTAAATCGACAAACCATTGAATAGACGTCTGAGGCAATTGGGTATTGTAAATTTGTATAGAATCTATGGAAAAAAAATCACTATCAGAATCTATTAAGTTTTTTCTCGAGGAATCTGAAAAGAAATTCCTAAAGAACCAGTTAAAAAATTTTCTTTAAAAAAGTCTCTATTTTTAAGATCTCTTAAAAATAGAGCCTTTAAAAATAAAGCCATTAAAATAGAGGCTAAGCCTCTAAAAAGAGATCTTCTACCAGCCTTGAATATGTACAAACCATGTCCCGAAGATGGTTACTGATTTCTATTCTAAATTATAATTGAAATGAAATACGGTGAGGTCTGTAACATACCTCCAAATCAGTTTCAGATACGGTTATGGGCCCCGCACATTTAGGTAGATCCGTATGAATTTCAAAATCAAACCGAGTTATCGAGAATGAATTTTGAGGTACCGTAATTTCGGGTGAAATTGATCATTTTTCACGGTTTTTCTAGTCTGTTTTCTATAATATTAACAATGCCAAATAACTAAATGCAGGAAAACAAGTACGAAGGTGAGCCTCATCGACTTATGTACCGAAATTTTCTAACAAATGTCATTTTAGTGTTAACAAATATCTCTAAAATAAAAAATCAGAAAATCTCATTTCGGGGTGAAATTGATCACTTGTCAATGCCATTATTGTTAGTTTTCAAAACAACTCTGCATAATAAATTTGAGCTCCCTGAATCCGAATATGCTTGTCAAATTCTTAACAATGCAATATTTATATAAATAACGAATAGTTAAATTTCAAGAATTACGCGGAAAACGCCTAAATGTATGCAATTTCCTAAGGAATTCAATGATATCTAACAGAAATTTAATTATTTCAACCATATGAGCTAATTGGTACGAGTTTTGGTGCTGAAATCTGGTTTTGGGATATATCTCAAGCATCCTCACAAACTTTCAGGTTTATACCATGTTCAAATCTTTGCTTATAAATAGAAGTTCATAGGTGTTTGTCAATACAGCACCGTGCATGATTTTGAAATTTTACATTATTTTCATAGAAATGAACATTCTTTAACGCAAAAAACTTCACAACACACAATTCGACAATAGTTACGACAAACAACGTTCATTTATTGCAGCTTACATTGATATTTGTGCTCCATTACGAATAAATGAAATCATGTGATACGATGATCAATTTCACCCTTCTGATCAATTACACCCGATTTTACGGTACTGGCACCCACCGCTCCTAACTATGTACTTTATTTTGTTTTTCTAAAGATTTAAACATGTTTAAATAAATGTTTTAAGTGATTTTTTGATTCAACTGATATGGGGTAATATTGATCACCCAAGTAAACAACGTTCGCTAATATTGGAAATGTCGTTACTTACTAAAATCAGGGCCTCTGAAGCCGAATATGAAGACCAAACTCTTACAAGTCATTTACTTTTTGAGTTATTTCAAAATGGATCATTGAATGTAGTTTTTGCAAGTGCTTACCGCATCAAAACAAAGGCAACACTGTATATGGGATTTCACATTGTGACAGCATTGTTGTTCTGTCAAACACACAAGGCTACGGTGGCGCTATCTATGCTTTCCATAGCGGCCGTTTTGGTTATTTTAATGATCCATTAAAAACACCTTGAATCGCGGATTACGCCTAAAAGTAGGCAATTTCCTCAGGAAATTCTACATTCGTAATAGTAATTAGTTAATGTTGCCTAATTGAATAAACTTATGAAAGATTTGACAACGGAATCGTTTTCGGCGATGTCATTTTTAGTAACACCCGCATTTTCCTTGATCACATCGTCTGCAGAACTCATGTGAGACATGAATTTTCGGTAGTGTCAGTGAAAATGATAGAAATCATTGTTTCGAAAAGTTGACAAATTTGCGCATGAACTAAACGCAATTTTTGCAAAAACCTTAATTATCATTAGCTTATGAATATACGAAAGAGAGGCACCATTCATGGTTCGAAAATGCTTCATCAATAAATCTTTATTTGAACGTTTAACAAGATGAGTCATCCCGATCAATGTTACCCCGCTGATCAATGTTACCCCGGATTACGGTATATGAAAAATTATTTATCCATCCAAAATAAATCTTTTGGCAATCTATCAACTGCAATCGGTTGCTAGGATGCCAGTACTTGTTTTAAAAATATTAATTGTAATTCTTTGAAACAGTATGCATAAATATTCAAATTTTCGTCGAAAAAACTATCAAAGTTACTCCGTTTCACGGTACCGTAATTTCGGATGCAATTGATCATTTTTCCTATCTGTTTTCAATAATGCTGAAAATGCCAAACAATTGAATGCAGGCAAACAAGTACGACGGTCAGCCTCTTTGGCTCATGTGTCAAAATATTCTAACAAATGTGTTTTTAGTGCTAAAAATCATCCTTTAAAAAAAAATCGGGGAATCCCATTTCGCAGTGACATTTAATCATTTAATGAAATATAATCGCATTATTGTTATTTTTTTAAACGACTCTACATAATGAATATGCGCTCCCTGAATCCGAATATGCTTGCAAAATTCTTAATAATGCAATATCTAAAAATATAATGAATTATTAATTTCAAGAATTGCGATGAAAACGCCTAAATGTAGGCAAGTATCAAAAGGAGATCATGCCAATTGTCGTGATTGGCAACTTTAACATCAATTTGAGCAAGGAGCAAACTAGCTTCGGAAAACACTAAAGCAGTGGTCACCAAACTGCGGCCCTCGAGAAGGTTTTGTGCGGCCCGCGAATGGATTTTGAATATTAATGTGATGCGGCCCGCATGTTAAATGGCTGATGTTTAATACCGTGAAGGCCCTTAACTCTGCGCACTTTCACCAAAATCCACCAAAATCTGGTAAAATACTTACCTTTTTGTTCAAAATTTATTTTTCATATATTGCTACAATAGAAATAAAAAAGCACACGAAGAATTTTCTTGGCAAATTTACGTTTGTTACTTTAATAAAAAATAAAATTGCTTTAAAAATATTGAAAAACTTCCAAATTGACTGCCCGTTAGCAAAAATGCTAAGGGAGTACCTCATCACTTAAGTCATTTGAAGCAAATTAAAGAGAATATATTTTAGATTTTTAGTACGTAGACTCTAGTTTATTTATCGAGCAATCATCACTGATAATGTGCAACTTATTTTCTCTCCATTTTCTTATTCTTCTTAAGTGCGCATAGTAAGGAACCATTTTTCAACTATGTTCCTTACTATGCGCAACAGTTCTTCTTCTTCTTTCTGGCGTTACGTCCCAACTGGGACAAAGCCTGCTTCTCAGATTAGTGTTCTTATGAGCACTTCCACAGTTATTAACTGAGAGCTTTCTTTGCCGATTGACCATTTTTGCATGTGCATATCGTGTGGCAGGTACGAAGATACTCTATGCCCTGGGAATCGAGAAAATTTCTATTACGAAAAGATCCTCGAACTGCGCAGCAGTTATAAAACGTTATTTTCAACATACAATCAACCCTCCAGAGGTCGATATTGAAGGGAACCATCGAGATATGGAATAGAAATGCTTTGGAAAATTGTTTGAGGGTACCATCATGGTGAGGGAAGATTAAAAAATGACCTCCATCATATTTAAAGGATTTCTTCACTCCGTCCCCTCAATCCCCTGTCACGATTTTTACAGTACCTAATGCATGCATTGTCACATTTTCATAGACTCCACCTTCCCGTGAACGATAGACGTAATTTTTAAATGCTCCCTAACCATGCAATAAAATAATTTTGATTTTTTGTATAGTTTCATGAGTCAATATCGAGTAATGGGACATCGAGGTTTAATCGCATTTGCAACATAGAAACGCCAATAAAGTGCTGTTATTGACCTGCAATAGGAATTGTTCATTAATTACGTCACGCTTATACAGAGCGGCGATGCTTTTCGATTGAGTGATGAACACTACATTAAGAATGGATATACCCTTACGCTTAAACTATTCTTCGTATTTAGTAGAAATGTTCGGGTTTCACATATAACAAACCAGCACCAGGTTCTTATTTTTTTTTTTCAAACCCGGATCCGACCCGAATCGAGACAATAATTTGACACCAAACCCGGACCCGAACCAAACCAAAGAAATTATTTGTTTTATATTTGCTCGTGAAAATACATAAACAGTCAAAGCTTATTTTCCCTTACATGTCAAGGGTGAACGCAAAAAAGACATAGTTTGTACCCTTTTTGTATGTTGGTTAACCATTCATGTGAGTAATTTTAAGTTAATCACATGTTTTGGAAATCATATGATGATTTCGATTGTTTTGAGTGTTGCACTTAATGGCATTCAATTGAATTATAGATTAAATTCACTTCACTTAGTAAACTTGTGTTAGAGACATTCCACGCTCCACTGGGGACGTAAAGCCGTATGAAGCAAGAAAATGAAGAGAAATTCGGAGTTTAAATGCTAGTAATGCGCAATGATGCGAATAGTAAAAAGGGACATGCCACAAAAGTTCAATCCATTGGACGCAGTGGCTTAACCTTCCCAACAAAAAAAAAAAATGCTATGAGTAAAACACTTCAACTGTTATAAAGAATGTATCGAGTGCGCAGAGTTAGGAACCTAAATGCGCAGAATAAGGAGCATTGCAAAAATCAGTGCGCAGAGTTAGAAACACGGACACCCTCGAGAAAAATTAAAAATTTGCAATAAAAATCATTACTTAGTGAAGCTTCTAAATTTTTTCCTTATACATAAGATCAATAAGTATTTGCTTCAAAAATTGTATTGTTTTTTGTTTTCAAAAAGTATTGTTTTTTGTTTTCAATCAATTACAGCTGTTTGAAATTTGAAAAGCCTTAAGTGCGCAGAGTATGGGGCCTTCACGGTACATCGCTCTTGCAACTTTGTTCTAGGAAAGTCAGTCATTGAAATTATGTAAAATGTTTCTGCGTTTATCCATTTCCATGGCATAAGGAGTAATATGAAATTTACTTTGACTCATTCAAAGGTTCAAAGTTTATGAAAAACCTGATTTTTTTAGAATTTTGAAAGGAAAGCAAAAAGTCTTCAAATCTCTAAAAATCTCTCTGTTGAACATATTTCAGTTTAAAAAATTGAACCAGGATCTTCGTCTTGCAGAGGTGTCCGCAGCACGCTGATATTTTTACAATGATTCATTTTTTTGACTTCAAAAATGCCTCATATTTCTGTAAAACTTTGATAATTATGGTATTTGAAATATTTGAATATGGATTGATTTTTGAATGGTTGAGAAGCCAAATGCAAAGAGGTGTACAATATTGGACAATACATTTTCAAAATGGTAAATTTTTGTGGGATATATCTCATTTATTTGTAGTCTGATATTAATAAAATTTACACAGCATATCGAACATTACCTAAGTGTCAACATTTTCAATATATCAAAAATCAAAAATAAAGAGATTAAAATTGATATCAATCCGATTAAAGTGAATTTCGCGAAAAAAAAAACAAACTATTTATCTTAAAATATAAGAGAACACAAGTATCTTCAACATAATTGTTAATTTAATTTGAATGTTCAACTTTGCTGAAGATACTACCAATATATTCCATTTTTTTTGGTTTGTGTAAATTTTGAAATTTGTCGAAAAAATTACCGTTATTGCTTTTAACTCGTAAAAGAAAAAAAAAGTTACAAATATATGTTAAAATTTAATATAAATCGATCCTTCAAAACAAATTAGATAGAACCCTCTAAAATAGACTATTTTGTATTATTAATCGAAAAAAAATTAACATACCGTTTTGATTCATATTACAGACAGCTTCAAATTCCGGACACTCAACTTTGTATGGGAAACATTTCACACGAAATGTTTCAATTTTTTCAACTCAAAAGTTCTCACTTTCCAAGCTCGTTTTAATAATCATTTTCCATAGATATCTATACAAATTTATAATACCCAATTGCCTCAGACGTCTATTTAATAGTTTGTCGTTTTCAAATGATGATTTGACCTTTCTAACCATGAATTTCATGAGCTGTCCGGATTTCGAATCAAAGTGTCCGGAATATGAGGCAAAAGTAAAGAGACGTCCGGAATAAGAATCATGAAAAGGCCACACATTTCCAATTATTAAAAATTATTCCTGTTGTGGAATCAAAATCTTCACCCACCATTCGAAAGTTAAGTGTTTTAAAGAGTCGATAACACGGAGGAATTGTACAGAATGATATATTTTATATGTTTTCTGATGAGTTATACTTCACTGAGGCCTTAAGTGTCCGTAATATGAATCAAAACGGTACATTGTCCAATAGTGTAAGTGACATGTTGATCGAATTTGAGTAAAGTGTAGTAATAAAGCTCTGTTCCTAGCTTTTAAAAAGTATTTGAAGGTGAGTTTTTTTGCCATGAATTATTTTATATTAGCTAACATAATTCATTAAAAACTTGGCATTGTTTCTCTGTCACCTTATATCTTTGCTTCCAAACCCCTCTGCTTTGATCATAAAGTTCCCAGAAATGTATTATCCGTTTTCATATAAATAGTGTTTTTTTGCAATCACATTGAAAGCTTTTAAAATTATTCCTTATAAATTTTGCGGCCCGCGACTTATTTTGAAAGCGTTGAGTTGGCCCGTGTACTCGGTTAGGCTGAGGACCACTGCACTAAAGCAACCAATCTTAGTGCATCATGTGTGGACCAAACGTTCGACCGGAATATTTGTTTGGGAGGCAAGAGTTACCGCTCATGCTTCTTCTTCCATCGACCGATTCTATCGGTGTTGAAGTGTTACCCGAACCAACCAAACCAACCTCCATTCTCTATATTGAGCAAAATACACAATGTCCATGATAGGCCAGAATTGACCTGCAACAAATAGTATGAAAATTGATTGGATTTTTATCAGAAGAAAGCTTTCATAAGTTCGTGACGATTTCAAGTCAGAAAATAGAAGAAGCTAACGTTATTCAACGTCAATTTGGCGGATGTATCTCGGACACAACCTCTTACTTTTTCATGAATTCCTTCTCGAACTCCGTTGAGAGTTGCACCCGGAAAGTCGTTTCAGTATTTATATTTTTCTTCTAACCTTGTGCAATTCCTTCAGAAATTGCTTATGACAACCCTCATGCGATTAAAGAGTTCATTATTATTTATTTATTTAGTTGGTGTTACATCAATTAATTTGATAAAACCTCGTTAACGATGTTACGCCAATTTACTCGGTCAATGGCTGTGTCTCTCCAACTTCTATTTCGGCCCACGTTCTCCAGATCTTGTTGCACCTGATCAAGCCACCTCGCTCGCTGTGCTCCTCGCCTTCTTGTGCCAACCGGATTCGACGCGAACACCATCTTTGCAGGATTGTTGTCCGGTAGTCTTGCAACATGCCCTGCCCAGCGCACCCTTCCGGCTTTCGCAACCTTCTGGATACTGGGTTCGCCGTAGAGCCTAGCGAGCTCGTGGTTCATTCTCCGCCGCCACACACCGTTCTCCTGCACTCCGCCAAAGATCTTCCTAAGCACCCTTCGTTCGAACACTCCAAGTGCTTGCAGGTCCTCTTCCAGCATGGTCCATGCTTCATGTCCATAGAGGACCACCGGTCTTATAAGCGTTTTGTACATGGTACATTTGGTGCGGGGGTGAATCTTTCTCGACCGCAGCTTCTTCTGGAGCCCATAGTAGGCGCGACTTCCACTAATGATGCGTCTCCGTATTTCACGACTAACGTTGTTATCAGCCGTTAACAAGGATCCGAGGTAGACGAAATCATCAACCACCTCAAAAGTATCCCCGTCTATCGTAACACTGCTTCCCAGGCGGGCTCTGTCGCGCTAGGCCTATCAGCATGTACTTTGTTTTTGACGCATTCACCACCAGGCCGACTTTTGTCGCTTCACGTTTCAGGCGGGTGTACAGGTCTGCCACCGTTCCAAATATTCTGCCGACAATATCCATATCATCCGCGAAGCAAACAAATTGACTGGATCTTGTGAAAATCGTACCTCGGTTATTGAACCCGGCTCTCCGCATGACACCTTCTAGCGCGATGTTGAACAGCAGGCATGAAAGTCCATCACCCTGTCGAAGTCCCCGGCGGGATTCGAACGAACTAGAATGTTCGCCCGAAATCTTCACGCTATTCTGCACACCGTCCATCGTTGCTCTTATAAGTCTTGTGAGCTTCCCGGGAAAGCTGTATTCGTCCATGATTTTACATAGCTCTTCGCGGTCGATGCTATCATAAGCCGCTTTGAAATCGATGAACAAGTGATGCGTTGGGTCTTGGTCATGGGGCAGGACACTAGATCCAGTATTAAAATATTAATATTTATTAATGATATTAATATTGATATTGAGAAAACTATCAAGTATGCATGGAGTTTTGATGTTTGCCTGTTGCCGGAGTTGCCAAGGCAAATTGATTATTTATATGAAAAAACAAGTTGTGTTTATTGTCAGTTCGTCTTAGATCCATATGGTCATGATATCATGATGGGTGAATGGATCAGAATTACCTTTTAGCCAAAATATGTTCAATATGTTATGGGAGTTCCATGTACCTACTTGCTAAATCTAGATACCGTAATTGAAACATCCTCACCTCCATTCTCTATATTGAGCAAAATATATGAGAAATGCAACATAGACCACACTTTTTGTCTGGCTAGAAAGAGACTGGCACCTTGTACGATGCATCACATTCGGTGAAGCTTCATTGTCATCAATGCCCCACATCTTTCTACGACTTCCAAGCCATTCCGCAACTCGATTCCGATACAATTTGTCTCCTGCGGTATATCAGATCCGCAAGACATACAATCCACGATCTAGCCGTTTGTTTATGAGCCCCCTACATTGAATTAAATTCAAGATACTTCTGTCAGATGTCTTTAGGAAAATCATGGCTATCTCGATGATATCATAAAAATAATATATATTAATCCGTGTTAACGGATATTAATACCAATATTAATGAGTGTCTTACCCCATGGTCTTGGTATTCACGGCATTTCTGGAGGATTTGCCGTACAGTGAAGATTTGGTCCGTTGTTGAGCGGCCGTTGATGAAACCAGCTTGATAACTTCCCACAAACTCATTTGTTATTGGCGATAGACGACGGAAGATAATCTGGGATAGCACTTTGAAGGCGGCATTCAGGATAGTAATCGCACGATAATTTTCACATTCCAGTTTGTCGCCCTTCTTGTAGATGGGGCATATGACCCCTTGCTTCCACTCCTCCGGCAGCTGTTCCCGTTCCTAGATTCTGACAATTAGCCGGTGCAGATAGGCGGCCAATCTCTCCGGGCCCATTTTGATGAGTTCAGCTCCAATACCATTCTTACCAGCGGCCTTGTTATTCTTGGGTTGGTTGATGGCATCCTTAACCCTCTAATACCCAAATTTTTATTTTCGATTTAAGTATTATTTTTCGTTATCTAAAATCGTTCTAAACACGTTTTGGGCAATTATTTATTTTTATTTGCAAATTTTTAAATTTTGGTTTTTGATTTTTATAATTTTTATTTTTGAACATCCCTAGCTTTTTTTATTTTTTCTTGAAGCCTTTTCTAGTTGTTGATTTTTGGAAATAATAAAAATTTAAATTTTTACGGTGCTTTTGAAAACATTAAACTTTAAATTTTTTTTCGGAGCGTATTTTATTTTCCGTGTAACTAACGGAAAAACAGGTTTGAAATTATATTAATACCACCAGGCTCTTCTTTTATGATAGGTTGATCGTAGAAAAATATAAAAGGTACGATTTTTTATATTACACGTTAAATGAACCCCAGGCATTTGTAGGTTATATAAGAATGCAATTTTTCAAACAATTTTTAAAAATACAAAAAAGTTTCAAAAGTCATGAAAAACTTTTCTTATATGCGTGTTATGAGTCAAGGTCTAAGCCAAAGATAAAATCATTTTGATTTCCGAGCTACGAAAAAATACACAAAATTCCAAAGTGTACCCCGTCTAAAGGCGGGGTTGGGTATTAGAGGGTTAACATCCCTCAATGCAGGGGCAGGTTGGTTTCCTTCATCCGCCGTGCTGACGTAGTCACTTCCTCCGATGTCGTGACCCTCGGCGCCTGTGTTCTCCGTGCAATTCAGGTATTCATCGTAGTGCTGCTTCCACCTTTCAATCACCTCACGTCCGTCCGTCAAGATGCTTCCGTCCTTATCCCTATACATTTCGGCTCGCGGCACGAAGCCTTTTCGGGATGCGTTAAGCTTCTCGTAGAACTTTCGCGTTTCTTGTAAACGATGCAGCTGTTCCATTTCTTCACATTCCGCTTCTTCCAGGCGGAGCTTTTTGTCCCGGAATAGGCGGGTTTGCTGCTTTCGTTTTCTTTTATATCGCTCCACGTTTTGTCGCGTTCCTTGCTGCAGCATTGCAGCCCGCGCTACATCCTTCTCCTCCAAAATCTGCCTGCATTCTTCGTAGAACCAATCGTTACATGTCCTCCGTTCCACGTACCCGACGATGCTCTCGGCTGCGTTGTTGATGGCTGCTTTTATGTTGCTCCAGCAGTCCTCAAGAGGGGCTTCGTCAAGCTCGCCCTCTCCGGCTCCTTATACACACTTTGATTTTTTTCACGAGCTCGGCTGTGCGAATCTCGGTTTCCCGATTTTAACCGAGACTCAGCTAACAATTTTCCGGTTGCTTAGCAACGAAGCCCGATTTACTTATACTCGGCTTTTATTTGCTGAGATCCCAGGCAATTTGTTTGCCGACTTCTCGGCTGTGCGGATCTCGGTTAAAATTAGCCGAGATTCGGCATTCTAATTTAAGTGTGTAGGATGTCTCAAAAAATTATTTTTTCTGACATTTTCTCTGAAAATCACCGAAGATTTTTTTAGGGATACCTCTGAGAGCTACTCCTAGATCTGGTTCAGAGATTCTTATAAAAATTTCTCTTATTTTATATTTGGAACTCATATCAAACACAATTCTTTATGAACATTTTCTGAGCAATTCTCTGAAAGCAAATTGAACTAAATCCTTGATGAAATAAATTGGAAAATTTATTACCGACTCCCAGAATAATTTACCAGGAGTAATGTTTCAAGAAATATCTTCACATTTTCGACTCCCTGTTCTCTAGATAGGGCGCGTTACCCCTACGCCACGATAGTACTCATGGACGCAGAAGTTAGCCTGAATTCGATTTCAGCTCAATAATCACGTGGTCCTCTTTCGCAAAGTGCACCTCTTTCGAACAAATTAGATGCCCATCCAAACACAACGCATTCTATTTATATCCAATGCCTAGCCCGAGTTCGATTCTCACCGAGAAGACGTGAAACTTTTTTGCAAAGTCACACCATCCAATTGCAAGTTATGTGTAATGTTTAGTTTTGCGGTACCGTAAAATCGGGTGTAATTGATCAGAAGGGTGAAATTGATCATCGTATCACATGATTTCATTTATTCGTAATGGAGCACAAATATCAATGTAAGCTGCAATAAATGAACGTTGTTTGTCGTAACTATTGTCGAATTGTGTGTTGTGAAGTTTTTTGCGTTAAAGAATGTTCATTTCTATGAAAATAATGTAAAATTTCAAAATCATGCACGGTGCTGTATTGACAAACACCTATGAACTTCTATTTATAAGCAAAGATTTGAACATGGTATAAACCTGAAAGTTTGTGAGGATGCTTGAGATATATCCCAAAACCAGATTTCAGCACCAAAACTCGTACCAATTAGCTCATATGGTTGAAATAATTAAATTTCTGTTAGATATCATTGAATTCCTTAGGAAATTGCATACATTTAGGCGTTTTCCGCGTAATTCTTGAAATTTAACTATTCGTTATTTATATAAATATTGCATTGTTAAGAATTTGACAAGCATATTCGGATTCAGGGAGCTCAAATTTATTATGCAGAGTTGTTTTGAAAACTAACAATAATGGCATTGACAAGTGATCAATTTCACCCCGAAATGAGATTTTCTGATTTTTTATTTTAGAGATATTTGTTAACACTAAAATGACATTTGTTAGAAAATTTCGGTACATAAGTCGATGAGGCTCACCTTCGTACTTGTTTTCCTGCATTTAGTTATTTGGCATTGTTAATATTATAGAAAACAGACTAGAAAAACCGTGAAAAATGATCAATTTCACCCGAAATTACGGTAGTTGTTAAACTTCTACTCGGATGGTTAGCCGTAAACCACGATCATAATTAATTATTACAAGCATAAAATAGAAGTCGTAAAAGTTAGACTTTTGATAACTTATTTCTATGAAGCAACAAGTTCTTGAAAAACTACCATTACTTTTTGTGATAGTTTTGTGATGCTGTCATGAACTCTCTATGATTTTGGTATAATATAGCAACGTATAGCAAGTGAACTCAAACCCACCCCGAGGAGGAAAGAATAACTCGCAATAATTTATGCATACCAAATTTTGGTATCATACCCTAATTAGGTATTGTTCAGTAGTCAATACGTCATTTTGGTATTATAATGGTATTGGGAAAAACAATTAAAATACTTCATTTTGGTATTCGATAGGTAATGAGGACTGCTGGAGGTATTGAACTGTTATTGAAAAAAAAAATCACTTATACATGAAAATCCATCATGTATTATTTAAGTATTACAGTACCTGATCAGCTTGGTATTTGTAGAATATGCAGAAGGTTTTTGAGGTACCGTAAAATCGGGTGTAATTAATCAGAAGGGTGAAATTGATCATTGTATCACACGATTTTATTTATGCGTAATGGAGCACAAATATCAATGTAAGCTGCAGTAAATGAACGTTGTTTGTCGTAACTATTGTCGCATTGTGTGTTGTGAAGTTTTTTGCGTTAAAGAATGTTTATAACTATGAAAATATAAAATTTTAAAATCATGCACGTTGCAGTATTGACAAACACCTATGAACTTCTGTTTCTAAGCAAGGATTTGAACATGGTATAAACCTGAAAGTTTGTGAGAATGCTTGAGATATATCCCCAAACCAGATTTCATCACCAAAACTCGTACCAATTAGCTCATATGGTTGAAATAATTGAATTTTTGTTAGATATCATTGATTTTCTTAGGAAATTGCATACATTTAGGCGTTTTCCGCGTAATTCTTGAAATTTGACTACACGTTATTTATATAAATATTGCTTTGTTAAGAATTTGACAAGCATATTCGGATTCAGGGAGCTCAAATTTATCATGTAGAGTTATTTTGAAAACTAACAATAATGGCATTGACAAGTGATCAATTTCACCCCGAAATGAGATCCCCTGAATTTTTATTTTAGAGATATTTGTTAACACTAAAATGACATTTGTTAGAAAATTCCGGTATTTGAGTCGATGAGGTTCACCTTCGTACTTGTTTTCCTGCAATTAGTTGTTTGGTATTATTGACATTATAGAAAACAGACTAGAAAAACCGTGAAAAATGATCAATTCCACCCGAAATTACGGTATTTTACCTTTTATGCAGGGCTTATACCTAATTCAGGTTGTAAGTATTAGAAATTATCTGGTATGGAATACCTCAATTTGGTATTCAGTAGTTATTTTCTTCTGCTCGGGACGTACTTTGGTTTGTTCTTGATGGAGCGTATCGCTACGGCTATATGGACCACACAAACATAAAATTATCATACTCGAATAAAATTTTTGAATCAGCATCATTCGACCAGTTCACTTTTATAATCTATAATTAAAACGACATTTTACCGCTGACGATTTTTTTTGACAGAAATTTAAATTTCAGTATCAATTCAAATAGGCTCCAGCAAATCTTCCAAGAAACCCTTCATAGATTCCTACAAAACTTCCACTTAAAGTTTTTCCAGAAATTCTTCTTCAAGGGGTTTTCCTGAAAATCTTCCAAAATCTCTACCGTAATCCCAACAGCGTTTTCTCCAGGGATTCCACAAGCGTTTTTTCCAGTTGTTCCTCAAGGAAGAACTTTTGTTTGCTACAAGATTCTCTAAACCGGTTCCGATAGGACTCCAAAAATACCTTCAACAACTATTTGGGAATTCTGCCAGGAGTTCATCCAGGGGATTCATACAAGGATTATTCCAGGAGTTCAGAGATATTTCAATAAGGATTCATCTAGCGATTACGCCGGGAGTTCCTGAAGGAGTTTCTCCAGAAATGTTTCAGTGATTTCTCAATAGATCCCTTCAGTAAATTTTTTTACGGGGATTTGTCCGGTAATTTCTCCAAGGATCCCTCAGACAGAAATTATTGCAGAGATAACTTCAAGGACTTCACTTAAGATTCTTCAAGTGATTTCTCTTCACATTCATCAAAAAATGCATCCAAAGAGGATTCCTCTTGGTAAATCTATACAGGAATTTTTGCAGAGATGTCTCCAAGGCTTTCTCCAGGTTACACTGCGAAAATTTCTTCTAGGATTATTTCAGATATTTCTCCAGAAATTGCTCAGGTAGTTTCCTTGAGATTACTCTAGGAATTATTCCTTAGGTATCCTAATGGGATTGCTCCAGGAATTCGATCAGGAGTGAATTCCACCGGAAATTTATCTAGGGGTTTCACAAGAAATATTTTTTCATGAGTTCCTTTGGGAATTCTCTAAGAGTTCTCTTCTGGAACTCTCGCAGAGATCTCTCCAGGAAAATCGCAACATGAATTATTTTAAGGATTTTTCCAGGTATTTCGAGCAGAAGAAAATAACTGCTGAATACCAAATTGAGGTATTCCATACCAGATAATTTCCAATACTTACAACCTGAATGAGGTATGAATGAGCCCTGCATAAGAGGTTGAATACCTCAAATAATACCTTCCGCATATTCTACAAATACCAAGCTGATAATTAGATTGTATTGTAATACCAAAATAATACGTGATGGATTTTAATATAAAAGTGTTTTTTTTTTCAATAATAGTTCAATACCTCCAGCAGCCCTCAATACCTATCGAATACCAAAATGAAGTATTTTAATTGTTTTAAACATTTTTTTCAAATACCATTATAATACCAAAATGAGGTATTGACAACTAAACAATACCTAATTATGGTATGATACCAAAACATGGTATGCATAAGTTATTGCGAGTTATTCTTTCCTCTTTGGGATTCAAATTTGTTCTGTGATGTGTTCTTGGCCTCCAAATAAAATTTCAGTTATTCGCACAGAAACTTTTTTTATGAACAAATTTCAAGAGAATTTCCTTGATGAGTTTTGAGAAATTCTTGGAGCGATTTCTGGAGCAATCGCTGGGGAAACTCTAGAAAAAAGTGTAGAGTATTTTCTAAGGAAGTTAAATTCCTGAAAAAAAACCCTGGAGAATCCCTTGCAGGAGTGTACGGAAGGATACTCGAGGATATTTCTGGAGGTACTGAAAAAATCCCTGGAACATCCAATGCTTTTTGGTTGGTTACGCAGTTTTTATTTTTTCAATGGCTTTTTTATAATTAAGGCTGCGAAAAGCAAATTTCATTATAATATACCGTCGATTTTCTACAACTCGTCAACAAATTCTCGAAGAAAAGATTTTTTTGAAGCAATTCTTAGAGATATTCCTGAAGGAAAATCTGCAGGAATCTCTATAGCGGTTTTCTTATTGAAATCTTTAAAGAAATATCTGGAGGAACTCTTGTAGGAATCTCTGAAGGATTATCTAAGCTAAAAGCTGAATGACTCCTGGAAGCATCTCTGGAGATTCTTTAGAGATATCTCTGGAAGAATCACTGTAGAGATTTTGCTGGTGGAATCTTAGAGGAATCCATGGAAAATCCCTGTAGAGGTTTTTCTGATGAAATCCCTGGAACAATCATTGAAGGAAAACTTGGAGAAATCCCAGAAGAAATCTTCTGATAAATTCATGAAGAGATTTCCCAGAAGGAATCTGCGTAGAGATTTTACTGGAGCAGTCTTCAAAAAATCTCACTCCAAGAGCTGCTGAGATCCAAATCTTCCAAAGCAAGACCGTTTGCGTGCGCTAAATTCCTTTTGATCAAGGCACGCTTTGAATCTTGCCTCTTGCATGAGAGGATTCAATCCCGGGATTGAATCCCTGATGATGATAACGTCTGGCGTAACGATGAAAATATATCTAGTTACCGTTGATGATATAGTGTCAGGAATAATTTGGTTTGACAGGATATACCTATTCATACCTCTACTACAGTGTATTTTTTCCAATATTGGTGGGAAAGTTGTGTTGATTCTAGCTATTCATGAGTGCAACGGTGAACCCTGGTAAAACCATTCATACGATACATATCTGAGCTTCTCTAACCAATGTGAAAATATTTCAGACAAATTCAAGCAAACGCATCTGTCGAAGTCCCTGCAAGTCTAATGCTTCAAATTTTGTTATAGATGATCCCAAAGCTGCAGTTAGCAAAGGTCATATTCGTAACTATGATGGCACCGGACCGTATGATGTCCGTAATTAAGGGGTCTATTTTGTAAATCGAACGAATTCATGTGACTCGTCTGAAGTCATTGTCGATCAAAGTAAGCATGCATATTTCAGATGTCACCCGTCGACTCCCATAGTAATCCAGTCACATAGAGTGACAAATGTCGATAAACTCGAGTGACAGAGCCGAGTCGAGCAAAAATTTTGATCGACAGTGACTCCAGTCGAGTCGTTTTTGGTCGACTCGACTTATAAAATAGGGCCCTAAAAATTCAAGCAAAAGTGACTCGGATTGGTTTCAAGAATTATGTCGTCCCTTGTTCAGTTGGAGTCCTTAAGAAACACTTAGAAGATGGACACCAAAAACATTGAATAATAAGTTAAATAAGTCAAAAATAAAATTATTGCCATTGAACGGTTTTGTGTAAAATTGTTTATTTCCCTTTCTTGAATCGAGATCCAAATCTAAACCCCTAGAAGTCCTTAGATTCTAAGGCATTTCATTCTTTTCACATTAGCGGAAGCTAAAGCAATACACGTAGGAAAATCTTCATCTAAATAAAAAAATAATAATACAGCTTTTTGAGAGTGTCAAATGGCCGCTACAAGTAAGCTTTCTTCCTGATAGCCACCCTGTGTAATTTTTCTGGATCTTTTTAGAACGACCATCAAACTTATCTTTTCTAGGGCAGTCTTGAATTCTTTATTTAAACAGTAGAAAAATACTGTTTTGATTGAGTATTGATGACTGAAAGCCAAAAATTCTTCCAATATTTGAGTTACAGTCGATCTTCCATTAATGATTTTAACTATTGTTTTTCAAACGCACCCAAGCCGATTGTCAGATCGTTTGATTCCTATCAGGAAGGGTGCCTATATGTGGCGGGGATGAGCGTTCGCAAAAAGCTGGGCAACTCTCAGAATTCCACACAAAATTGAAACAAACATCTCCCGTACGGAGATACAATTCTGACACTTCAT
Source organism: Aedes aegypti (assembly GCF_002204515.2). Taxonomy (NCBI): domain Eukaryota; kingdom Metazoa; phylum Arthropoda; class Insecta; order Diptera; family Culicidae; genus Aedes; species Aedes aegypti. Next base: position 150,666,556 of record NC_035109.1, read on the forward strand.
ACCGTTTTGTCTCAAATTCCGAACAGACTCATATTCCGAACACTTGGTTTTTTTATGGCGATTTGGTTGAAATGTTTCGCTGAAATATGTCATCAAATTACCACGAAATGGCAGTCAATTGCAATTAAATTTAAACATATTCCAATCTATTTAAGACCTCAGGAATAGTGATGATTCTCTAGTTCGAGGTCAGTAGAACAAGCTCAGATAAATTTATTTGCGAAATTATTCATTTGAATACAATTTATTCGTGCTGTTCGGAATTTGAATCAAGGTGTTCGGAATATTAGACAGAATGAACACAGTGTTCGGCATTTGAATCAAAATTTTATTCCATACTTCTGCGTTAAAACAATACTAAATAAGTTAAAATAAACATTATTAACGGCACACTCAACAGCTAACAGTTAGGCTTTGCAAAGAAATTAAAATTTTCACAAATATCGACTAATTTGTGCCCCTCAGATGAATTTGAAATCACAGCTGGCCTTAAGTGTTCGGAATATGAGTCAAAACGGTATGTAAGGATTCAATCCTGGGATTGAATTCCTAGCAAAATTACGCTCACTGATTATGCAGCGGTTTTCCTGGGAGAATCCCTGGAGGAAATTCTTGAAGTTGTAGAATACCGTGTGTTGTAGAATACCGGGAGGAATGGCTGAAGAAATCCCTTGAGGATTTTCTGGTAGAATCTCAGATCCGATCCGTGTAGTAGTCCCGAAAAAAAAATCACCGGAATAATTCCTGGACGAATCTTGAGAACACTACTTGGAGATATCTTCGTATGTATCTGTGAAGGAACGCTCGGGAGAAATTTCTGGAGTATTCCTGAACGAATTTCTGACACAGATCCTGAAACAACCTTGTGAATTCCTGGAAGAATCCCAGTAAAGATTGCACTGGAGAAAGCTATGGAAGAATCACTGGAGACATTTCTGTAGGAATTTGTGAAATCATCAAAGGAACCCTTATACATTGGCGTAGGAACAGGGGGGGGGGGCAGGGGGGCCTGGCCCCCTCCAGACTCATCCAGGCCCCCCCAGAATTTTTGATGATAATAAGTATTGAAAAAAAAAAAACAATTTACCATGAAGCAAAACTTTCTGACACAATGTCCATGACACTTGTTATTGACAAAAATCTCTTCACTAATTACGTTATTTTACGTTGTACAACTATAGTGAGAAAACCTCGCTTGTCATACACAGCATCAGCGTGGTGGTGCTGACTTCGGTGGAACGCGCGACAACCGAAAGCTTAATCATCCGGCTGTCGATCGATTGGTTACTGTTGAGACTAGCTTCTTGGTGTAGGCGATATACGCAAGTTTTCGACATCTTCGTACTCCAGTGCACTGCACCACTGTAGTGGTACAAAATAGCGTCAATATCCTGGAAGTTTGATTCTCAAAATTCGTTTTTAACTGTATTTTGCTTTCTAATGTTTTTGGAGGATAACCTGCTCGAGATGTCCAGCGGTGATGATTTTCCTTATGAGAATTCACTTAAATAATCCTTACATTAATTTCAACTCGTATAATGTCCCAAATTTTTTTGAAAAAAAAAAAAGACAAAATTACTAATTTCTAATTTCATGGCAGAAATTTTTATCGAAAAATCAGCCTCAACTTTCAAGGTATTTCAGCATTTCCTAGTTGTCTTCAGCTGAATGGTAGAACTTAAACCTGGTGTGAAACAATGTAACAAAATCAATCAGAGTGTTTTTTCCAGCAATAAATTCTCTCTTTAATGCAACATTTTTCAAAAAAAAACTTTTCGATGTACTTTATGGAATTTTAGTATAATCAAATTCCTCAAGTAATATTAAAGGTTGGCTTCAAACTTTTGCAAATCTTCTGGAAATTAGTCAATTAAAATTGTTGGACTTGTTCATACTTTCAAATCGAATTCCTCCAGAAAGACGTTCATTCCTTCTTTGTCTACTTTTTATTAGCAAATTGGTTCCGGACAATGTTCCCGGATTTACCTAAAAAAAGTTACTTAATCTTTCAAAAGTTCAGATTTTCCTCGCCATTCCTCCAAAAATCATTGATTCTATCAAATCTAATATTAAGATATTTCGCTGAAAATTCTATTAGTTATTTCTTTGAATAGTTTTTCAAAAGAAAAAATATTACAATTTTTTCCGCGAAGTTCATTAAAAGTCCTTAAGAAAGATTTCCAAAAAACATCGAAAATTGCATAAAAAACCTTTTTTTCCCAAGGAACTTCGCTTCAAATCCCCGGTTTGTTTAAAAATTGGAAAGCAGTTTGTTTTTCTGAAAACCTTCAGGAGAACTTTCGCTTTCAAAATTAGCATAGGGGTAAAGTAATCTGTAGAAAAAATGTAGCAAAATAACTGGGAAGAAGGAAAAGATTTATTAAGATATTCATAGATACATATATTGGTCTTCTTTAGAAAACTTGTTAGAAACAATGTTATCAATTATAGGCAGAATCCATATTTTTGGTTTGAATTTTGTGCGATACGAGGGCGGGATTTGTAGAGGCTTTCTGGTAGAATTCTAGAAAACCATAAGTCAAAGAAAGATAAATTTTAAGGATAATTTCCAAAGAAGATTCTGATGACCTTGGGTGTGTACACATGAAAATCGCCAACCAAACTGCTGTTCAGCATCATTTCTGTTAGAGTTTGATTGGAGAACGTGGGTTCCAATTTGTTTATGAAATAACAGAATTTGTAAAAAAAATTCACCTGCAAAAGTATGTCAAGTTCAAATATGCATAACAAACACTTATAGGGCTGTATAAATGGGTATAAACTAATATTTCTAAAAATATATGGAATGATTCACGTTTCGACATTGAATTCAACATAAATCAAACATTTTTGAAGTATAAATATTTCGAACAAAACCGAGTGAGGATGTCGCATACTTTCAGGCGTATAAGATTATATGGAAATTTCTGACTTTGATTACAAAAATGGCCCCAATTTGTGAAAATGATGTTCGATATGAGATTTGAGACCGGATTCATGATCTACTATAACTGGGCTGTCAGGGATATGCAACGAATTATTTAAAATCTTATCAAAATGTTTGTAAGGATTTCAAAAATGCAAAAATCTCATCGATTTTTAATATTAGAATATACAAACTCAAATGCTATCGCTTCCTATGAAAATAGTCCTGACATGAAGTATCATACTAATACTCTTTACTTTCGCATATTTAACTGATTAACATAAATTATGTTATTTCGTTTAGTATGTTGCATTATCAAAGATACACCGTTTAGGGTATTTGGAAATTTATTAGAGAGGTTTCAATTATTCGACTTCAACATTTTGTTGTTTCACCTTCCTTAGCATGGAACATTTTCCATACTCCAAACAGTACTACAGTACTACAAAATAATCGAAATTAAACTTTTCAAAAAAAGTTTGTTTGGAATTTCTAAAGGAAGGAAAAATGGGATCTACATCAATATGTTCATCAAAGTATCATGAAATTTCGGAGTTCTAAGATTTTAATTACAAATATTTCCAGTAAAAATTCCATCCGTTTTAACACCAATAATATTCTAATAATAAAAGACGAAGAAAAAGAACAAGATTTTTTTGTAGTAAATCCTACAAGTACCACTTAAGCTTTTCTGTGAGAAACATTGTCAACAAGTTTCAGAAATTCTATGGAATAATTCTTGAATATTAAGACAGGAAATAAGTATTTTTTCTGAATTCTTGTGAAGCATTACTCAAAAAATACCAACACACTTCTTCCAACCCGTTCTTTGTGTTCTAGAAATTTGATATGCAGCGATTGGTATAGGAATTTGTAAAGCAATCACTAAAAATATTGAAATATTCCTGAAGTAGTTAATAAGATGATAATTTTTTTAGTTTTTTTTATGGAAGAATCCTGAGATTACCATTCGTAAAAAAATGAAGTTATTTTTAGAACCTGAAAGTTATTTTTAGAACTAGTAAGAATATTTCTTGGAACTTATGAAGAATTTTTTGAGAAGTTTAATAATGAATTGCAAAATCTTAGTTAATCTGGTCAAAAAAATATTTATAAAAAGTCCTAAAAGAATCGTGAGTGCGGTTCGAAGAAAAAAATATCTCGGGAGAATACTTAGATTATACTCTGGTTAATTTTTTGGAAGAATCTTAGGGAAACAGTGATATAATTCTCTATGAAATCCCTGAACAAATTACTCGAGAAATCTTTGAGTAATTTCGCGGAAGAGTTTTGAAATGACGGTTGAACGCTAGGAACTTTATAGGAATTTTAGATTTCTTCAAACATTCAATAGTTAGGCATTTTTAAACAAATAAAAAATATTTTTGAAAGTGTTTTGAAGTAATACGAGATGTTGTTCCTTTATTTTAGAGGAATCTAAAAATAATATTCTGTGAGAAAACACAGATCTGCGGAGAGCTTCTATGAGAAATCATGATTAGTATTTTTACAATTGAATTATTTTTAATCTTTTGTGAGATATTACGATGAAACCTGGAAAAGTCATTTAGTTTTTTTTGCAAGAAGTTTGGATAATTTTTGCTAAGATTTTTTCAAACAATCTTGTAGAGGAACTTTAGGACGAACTTCAAAAGCAAAGCTGAAAAAAACCGGTTACAAACTTTCTTAGGAATCCGTGGAATTAATCCTTTCTTGATGATCTTAAAGACATTTATGATGAAACTCCTAGAGCTTTTTTTGTAGAAATCCTCAATAATTCCAAAAAATCATAATCAAATTATTAATGAACAACCAGAGGATACTTTAAACGAAATATTGGAATTTATGTGTAATAAGTACGTAGAGAACCTTCCAGGAGAAATAATTAAAATAATTTGTAATGCATTATCTGGCAGAGTTCTTCAATATATTTTTTAAACAATTCGATACAGATTCTTCGAGACATTTTCTGGTAAGATCAAAAAGTCGTGGGAATCCCAGGACAAAATCAGTGAAAACTGGTAAAGGAGTTCTTGGAGAAAACGCTGAAAATTACAAAAAATAATCCCGTAGGAATTTTCAGAGGAATCTCTTCAAAACACATGTTTGAATTTCAAAAATTTCGTGGAAGAATAACAAAGAACATTTCTTGTGATTTTTTGTTAAAATTATTTAAGAAATTTTGACTGGATTACAAAAAAAAAAAAAATGAATTTTTTCGTAGCGAAAATTGAAATTTACAAACATCACTAATGTGCCGTGAAATGAGACAGAATAACCAATAATTAAAATCAATACACATCTATTAAAACTATGAAATTTTGCTCTGGATGTTATAAATCCGTGGTCACCAAAGTGCGTTCCGCGGGCCGGACGTGATGTCTGTATCTCTTAAATCTGAAAAGTTCCACAATTTTTTTCTTCGGGAAACTGTTCTACTCCCAAAGTTATGAAGAACATCAAACAAAACTATTACGAAAACAATCCTCCATCAGGTATAAAAATGGTTGAAAAAAAAAACAGGGCTGAGGATCACTACTATAAAACTATGAAACTAAAAAAAAACATAAAACTATGAAATTTTCTAGGCCCCCCCTAGGCCCCTTCCAGAAAAATTTCCTAGCTACGCCAATGCCCTTATAGATATTTTCTTGCAAGAATCTTTGGAGGAATCTCTTGTCGAATCCCTGGAGGAACTTTTGGAGAACCGCTAAAGTTATTACTGGAGCCTCACCGGTTCTGGTTCTAAATTAATCTTGGCGAATAACAGTTCTTCATGTCGGAATCTCTGGAGAAGCACTAGCGCATTCGTTAGATATATCGCTGTAAGGATTTTGGTACAGATTATCTTGGAAGATTTTTCACTAAAATCCCTGGAGGAATATCTGAAAGAATTCCTGAGGAAATCTTTAGAAGAGTGTCTGGAGATATGTCGAGAGTATTTTTGAAGGAATGTTGGAGATTTTCTTGAAGGTACTCCTGAATAACCATTTGAACTATTTCCAAAATTGCGATTGCAGTCAAAGGTTATAATTCGTTAGCGATAAAATGTCGTTTTACATATAGATTTAAAATAACATGAATTGAGACTTGTCGAATGATTCCGATTCCTCATATCCTTTTCCTAATTTGGCCTTAACGGAAGTTTTATTCAAGTATGATAATTTTATGTTAGGGGGGCTCATAGCCATAGCGGCAAACGCGCAGAATAACCATACTCACAAAACATGTATAGGTTTCTCTCACTGTGGTTCGTAGGTACACTTTGGAGAGTTGAATTGGGCATCTAAGAGAGCCGAAGGAGATGTAGGGTTTTGAAGGAGAATATGGAGTCGTGGCGGACTTTGGTTTCAGGTTGGCCGAATGCGCTGCAGAATCGTTACCCGTTCTGTGGCGTAGTTGGTTAACGCGCCCAGTCTAGCGTATTGGGAGTCGTGGGATCGAAGCATGTGTGAACTATTTATTAATAAGGTTTTTTTTTTCAAAATTTTATTTGTTATGAGAATCTTAAATCTGATTTGAAAATTCAAGTGTGATCCAAATGTTGATGTGTTTGTCAATCCTCTCTTACCATTTTCATTCGAGTAAAGAAGATTAATGCTTTCGATCACATGAAGATAAAGTTAATTTCGTGTTCCTTGAAGTTTACCTGAAAATAAAAGATAAAGAATCGCAATTAGTCATGTATTATAATAATCATTGCACGAAATGATAAATGTTTCTTCGACAAAATGAAATTTGATCTGCAATTTTTCATACCGAACATCATCCCCACCAACATTAATCCACTTAGTCACGATTCCTTACCGGAGTAGTTTGGAACAAAATCCCACACACATTTCGGAAGAACCATCGCCCAATTGATTTATCGCGGCAGAGTTGTTTGTCAGACTAAACCTTAGACTGCGCATCCCAAAATGGGCGGTTCTGTCATTTACAAGTTCTTGGAGAAAAATTGACATTCGCCAACTGGAATCGGCTCGCACCCCGGATAACAACGGGAGCCAAATTAACGAGCATTTAATGAAGGAGAACTTTCTGTGTTTGATCAAAAGGTAGGCAATGAAATAATAATAATAAATAGTTTAAACATGTTTAGCAATAAAAAAGTCGAAACAGCACTAAACATGTTTCCTACCGGTAGTTCAATAAAAATAAGCAATGATAATTTGGAAGCCCGCAATAAAAAATCCATCGATATTCAAATACAAAATATCAACAAATGGCTGCGAATGGATTACTACTCATAAGACTTAATGTCCTAATTTTGATTTTTCTTTGTACATTTTTTTTATATGGCAGTGCTTATGTTCTTAAATGTTGATTTTCATTTTTTTTGCTGTATTTTGTGATATTTTCGGCGAAAAACATAGACTTGAACGCTATTTATCGTGCACAGTAGGCCGTCCCTTATTTTTCAAAAATGCGAAATGTTATAAGTTCGTCATTGTACAGTGCTCGTTTTGGTAACAAAAAAATCAGGTAAAAATTTGAAGTCCGTACGTGGACGCTAAATGGTCCCCCAATGGCCTTGAAGGTATTAGGCGAAGATGACCCTTGCGCGAAATCGAGCTCGCTGCTCTAGTGCACGCAGCATGAGTACGAAAGGCCACCAGTAACAAATTGTACACTAAAGCAGCGAGCTCGATTTGGCGGACGGGGGTCATCTACACCTGATATCTTTAGGGCCGTTGGGGGACCACTTAGCGTCCACGTACGAACTTCAAATTTTTACCTGATTTTTTTCTCACCAAAACGAGCACTTTACAATGACGAACTTATAACATTTCGCATTTTCAAAAAATAAGGGACGGCCTAGTGCACAGTTTGTCTAGGATGTTTGAACAAGCGTGGATGAACTTTTTAACCCGTATAGGCCTGAGTGAAAGAAAAAATACTTAAACTCTCACCGCTCAGCGACTACCTAACGGATTTCAATTATTTTTGGTCAGTATACTCGTACACATATCTAGTTTCTAAAAGCGATCAAATGATCTCGGGGATGTTCATGTGGCCGGAGTTATTGTGGTTGATCACTGAGTCAGGTCGGGTGACAAAGGTTCTGAGCTTCTTTGCCCCTGGAGGTAGGCAAATTTCAAGTCACAGATAATTACCAGAATTGGCTATAATGTGGCCACTACATCAAGAAGTTTTAAGAAAAACGCATCTGCGTAAACCTTCTGATAATCGATTAAATTCAATAATTATGTCAACTGTATTTGATTGATCCTACAAGTGACCATTTTCGGGTCTCCGGGATGCCTCAAATTTATGATAAAATGCACAATTTGTATCTTAGCATCTGTTTCAAGCTTATGATAACGCATTTTAGTGAACTATTATGTTCAATCTATACTTTTAGAGATTTGAAACGGTTTAATAACTAACAAATCTAGAGCCGGTTCTTCAGGGCGTTAAGCCCGAGTGGCCGCATCTGGTACACTCTAAACGGTGCAAAACTAATGATTTGTAATGTTGAATATCAGATTTTAATGATTTATGCAAATTAAAATGATTGCTAGTGGAAATAAATAAAGTTATCTTTGCATGTCCCAAAAAATCGCCTTTTTCTACCCGACGTGACCCAGTAACCCACCGCAATAACTCCGGCTACAGAAGTATTCCCGAGTTCCTCTGGCCACTTCTAGAAACTAGATATGTGGGCCAGTATACTGACAAAAAAATATTTGAATCCGTTAAGTATTCGCTGAGTGGTAAGGGTTTTAGTATTTTTGCTTTCACTCAGGCCTATACGGGTTAATATAGTTTGTGGTACGTGAGTGCTCTGTTGTCTGAGTTCATTTTTTTCTTTGAAATAGTCACGGGGCTCAGAACTTGTTTGCAATATGGTTTTGGAGTCAATTTTGTACACGGAATTTAAAAATAAAGGAGTTTCAACACCCCTGAAAACAATTATTTTATTGGCTGTTTTTTGATAAACTAGTGCTGATTATCGTTTTCCTAGGCCATGATAATCTTTTCCCCGATAACAACCGTGACTGCCCATGGAGAAACGTGCATCCCGAAGCGAGCGTGTGATTCATAGGACATTGCTTTCTTCCCAACGTGGTCCAAGTCCAGAGGGCCAAGAGCCGACCGAGTGGAGGCGTTGCTTCGGTCAAGAACCCAACCACGACTAGAATTGCAAAAACGTGTCGGCGTGCGCAGAGGTTCCTTTTTTGCTTCTTTATCGCGGTCAGATCTAAGTGAAAAAGTGGACAATTTAAGTGAGGCGTGTTTCTTTTTATGGTCAGAGAGTGTGGCATTGGCCTGCTAATTGAAATTAATTCCGGCGAAGACGTGAGGCGGCGGTAATGCTGCCCATTTCGGATGTTGGGAAGAGCTAAGCTGAATGATTGTTCATAGTCGGAGCTGGATTTGAAATGACATACTTTTTCAATCTGTTACAACGTGATTGACGTGCGGAGTTTTAGTTTACGTGAGGTGGTAGAATTAATATGCTGTGCGTCAATGTGCATCGTACTCTCAAGCTGTGCGTACACAAACTATTGATGCATTCGGAAATGTTTAAACTACGTAAAGCAATACAACAGTACTTCTCAGTGCAACAAAAACAGTACTTTCAGCAGTATATGAGCAATTCTAACTGGATTGCTCAAGTGGTGTAGAGAGTGCATCGAAATTACCCTTGGCCTCAGACCCTTATCTCCCCGAAACCACCTTACGATATTTCTTTGGGGAGGGGCCAGTGCATATAGCACAACGCGTGTAGCAGATGTAGCCTAGGCAAACTGCTTCTCCTAGCCGACTCAAACAATGTTACAAGGGACCATCCTCGGCAGGGCTAATCCTCTGCAGCCAACTCTTGGTCGACGCGCCATAGGCGCTGCAACTCTAGCACATTGTGAATGATAGCCGTAGTTACTGCATTCCAGCACTTGGCATCCGCACACATTCTCTCTATAATATTGTCGGGGGACGCGTCCCCTCCGCATGTAGCGAGCATGCGATCTCTCACAACAATGAAACGGGGGCAATCGAACACGACATGCTCCGCTGTTTCCTCCACACCAGCACGAGGAGATTCTGAGTGCCCGAACCTATGCAGGTACTGTCTATACTAACCATGACTGCGTCAGATGGAAGTTCACTTCCCCATGGTTTCTTCCATACCAATCAGACACATTTGGTATTAGCCGATGGGTCCATCTACCCTTAATGGAGTTATCCCATTCCTGCTGCCAACTTCTGAGCGTTTCCTCTTTACACTTGTCGCGGACTCCTCTAGTACCTCTTTGGTTGAAGTATTGAACATCTTCCTTGATGATGAGCCTGATGGGCGTCAGCTTAGCTATGCTGCACACGGCCTCTTTAGAAACCGTTTGCTATGCACTTGCTACCCAGACAACCAGAAATCGCATGAAAGTTCATGTTACAACTCGTTTATTCATACTAATTACATCAAACTCGCTAAACACCGTGGATAAACTCGTCAGATTGATGAGTTTCCTCACATAAACACTTCTTTTCTGAGTTCATTTGTACATTTTGTTTCGTCTCGTACACACGTACAAAGTACCGTAAAATCGGGTGTAATTGATCAGAAGGGTGAAATTGATCATCGTATCACACGATTTATTTATTCGTAATGGAGCACAAATGTCAATGTAAGCTGCAGTAAATGAACGTTATTTGTTATAACTATTGTCGAATTGTGTGTTGTGAAGTTTTTTACGTTAAAGAATGTTTATTACTATGAAAATAATGTAAAATTTCAAAATCATGCACGGTGCAGTATTGACAAACACCTATAAACTTCTATTTATAAGCAAGGATTCGAACATGGTATAAACCTAAAAGTTTGTAAGGATGCTTGAGATATATCCCCGAACCAAATTTCATCACCAAAACTCGTACCAATTAACTCATATGGTTGAAATAATTAAATTTCTGTTAGATATCATTGAATTCCTTAGGAAATTGCATACATTTAGGCGTTTACGGCGTAATTCTTGAAATTTAACTATTCGTTTTTCATATAAATATTGCATTGTTAAGAATTTGACAAGCATATTCGGATTCAGGGAGCTCAAATTTATCATGTAGAGTTGTTTTGAAAACTAACAATAATGGCATTGGCAAGTGATCAATTTCACCCCGAAATGAGATCCTCTGATTTTTTATTTTAGAGATATTTGTTAACACTAAAATGACATTTGTTAGAAAATTTCGGTACATAAGTCGATGAGGCTTACCTTCGTACTTGTTTTCCTGCATTTAGTTGTTAAGCATTGTTAACATTATAGAAAACAGATTAGAAAAACCGTGAAAAATGATCAATTTCACCCGAAATTACGGTAAGTCGAATTAATCCGTAGCAGCTGTCAAATCATCATTTGTTATCATAAGTTAAGTCGCATAATATTACACGTTAGTTCGGTAGAATATTTATACACTCGCATTGTATGTTATTATTCATCACATAATATATGTACGCATATCGCCTCCACTTTTGTACGTAGAAGGCCGTTTCGCAACATCTTATAAGTGAAATTTTGCACATATAGAGCCTCCAGGTGATTTCGTTATACGTACATTTTGGTTGTCTGGGTACTCTTAAGCACATGATCCTATACCTGCTTTCCAACCGCCTTAGGTTTCTGCACGCTCTAAGCACTTTTGATCAGATTGGTCCTCCATAACTTATAGATAGTGCCACGCTTGCTACGAACTTGCGTTTGCTGGAAATCATAGTAGAGCTGTTAGACATCATCCTCGAAAGCGTCGCTATAGCCTTAGATGCCCTTTTACAGGCATATTCAACGTGGCTAGCGAAGCTGAGCTTGTCATCGATCATTACCCCAAGATGCCTAAGGGATCGCTTGGACTCTATGGTGCAATCACCTACCGAGATAAGCGCCCGTTGCTCGGACTTGCGGTTGTTGACCACCACCACCTCAGTCTTGTAACGGGCCAGTCCTAGTTTCCTAGACTTCATCCATTCCTCAACTATGGAAATAGAGTGCGCTGCTGTCAACTCTACTTCCTCCATCGACTGCCACCATCGAGACCACTAGGATGATGTGGTCGGCGAAGCCAACAATCTTAACACCAGTCGGAAGGGGCAGCCCCAGTACGTCATCGTACATCGCATTCCATAACAGCGGGCCCCGGATTGAACCTTGAGGTACTCCCGCGGTAATTCGAACGCTTTTCTGCCACTCCTCTGTGTCATACAGAAGAATCCTACCATCAAAATAGCTTTCTAGATGCTTACACAACTGCCCCGTTACTTTGAGGCGGTGAAGTGCGTGGGCTATTGGTCCTCAATTTGCGCTGTTGAACGCATTTTTCACATCCAGAGGGACAACCGCGCAGTAATGGAAGCCACTCCTTTTATGCTCGATTGCCACCTCAGCAGTCTGTACGACCGACTGGATAGCGTCCAGAGTAGATTTACCTTTCCTGAATCGAAACTGGTCACCTTCCGTATACGATACCAGCCTGTTGAGGATAAACCTCTCTAATAACTTGCTCGTCGTATCTAGTAGTTAGATACCTATAGATACGCCGACGGGTCACCTGGTGGTTTTCCCGCCTTTGGTAGTAGCACCAATTTCTGTCGCTTCCATACATTCGGGAAGATTCCTTCATCAATGCACAGTGGGACGGATAGGGGTTTTAGGAGGAAAGATGGAACTCACGCCTTCAATTGCGATTTTACGTAAAAATGATGTTCTACAAAGTTGTTTCTAATATAAAAACAATTTTTTTGGTCGGAACGAAAATTAGGGTGGCCCTATGTTAAAAAAGATAACTATTAAAACTTTTTTATTTTAAGGAATATTGACATAGCTTGTTCTACAAAGTTGAAGATCGGAGATTTTTAAGCTGATTTGATAAAAAAGTTTTTTCATAGCTCAAAAATTGACCGTTTTAGAGCATTTTTTGCTATTGGGTAGCCCTTCAAAAATAGGTTTTTGTGTTATATTTATTTTTATTTTTAGATATCTCATCAAAGTTGTCATTCCTTCATCTTTAGACGATTGAGACGCATATTTTAAGGCCTATACAATTTTGTCGGTGAATAGTTATAGACATTTTTCATGAAAAACAAACGTTTTTTTACATGTAAATGTTGTTGGGGCAAAAAAAGATTTTTTTTTGCATGACAATTATTATCTTTCGGCTTCAAATCGGAATAAAAAACTAACTTATTTTATATTCTTATATACGTACTTCCGAAAAGAGTCAAAGGAGCTCAGCAATATAAATAAGGAGAAAAGTTTTTGAAAATATCTTCTAAATTTACCTCACGGTTGAATTTCCTGACATGACTCATCCCAAACTTCCGAATACTTCTGTTCTGGGATTTGCCGGGCTCTTTGGGATATATTCTGATTGGAAGTAACGAATGCTCAATTACTAGTAATTCGTCCACCGTAGGAGATATATTGTATCTGGAACGGTATATTACTACAGTACGATTTCTGATTATGACGCTGACTTTCAAGGATAGATTAAGAAGAATAACTATATGCATTATTTGATCATGTTTAGATGTTTTGATTAATTAAGGCTATAATTTAGAGATAGCCATGCCTGAAAATTGAACATTATAGTAAATTTGGGAGTTCCTTCAAAAATCTGTTAGTAACGGTTATTTATATATGAACCAGTCATATCATTAGCAAACAGATCCGACGAAGTATTATACGATTATTCACATTTTTAAGCTGACAAACACTATCGTCATGTCAACACAATTAATTTTGTTTTCCCAACTACAGTGATACCTCCATGAGTCGATGTTCCATGACTCGATATCGACTCATGGAACCATACTAAAAACAAAATATCATGGTTGCTATGATGGACCCTAGAAGCAGCTTTCCAAAGGATTGCTGTTCCATGACTCGATATTTCCATGAGTCGATGGTCCCTTCAATATCGACTCATGGAGGTTTCACTGTATACAAACATATAAACATGTTTTTTTTGGTTATCAAAAAGTCTTTAACTTTTCATCAGAAAAAAAAATGTATCAATATTCTTTTTTTTTTGGCATCGCGTCCCTACTGGAACGGATCATACTTCTCAGGTTATTGTTGTTAGGAGCACTTCCACAGTTATTAATTGAGAGCTTTCTTTGCCATATTTTTCATTTTGCATTCGTATATCGTATGTATTAGTATCGATGATACTTTATGTCCAAGGAAGTAAATTAAATTTTCATTACGAAAAGACTCTTGTATCTATTTGTTTCCATTAGCTATATCTTTTATGTTTGCGTTTCAATTAGTCTTGAAAGTAATGGGAAGACAATTTTACTAAGAAACTTGAAATAATAAAAATTAAACACAAAAAAAAAACAATTTTTGATGGGCCACCCTACATTAATAGCGAAAAATGCTCTAAAACGGTCAATTTTTGAGCTAGGAAAAAACTGTTTTACCAAATCAGCTTGAAATTTTTCGATCTTCAACTTTGTAGAACAAACTATATTAATATTCTGTAAGTTAAAAAAGTTTTGATGATTATCTTTTTTAACATAGGGCCACCCTAATTTTCGTTCCGACCAAAAAATTGTTTTTTTATTAGAAACAACTTTGTAGAACATTATTTTTACGTAAAATCACAATTGAAGTCGTGAGTTCTATCTTTCCTCCTAAAACCTCAATCCGTCCCACTGTGCAATGCAGCGTTGCATCGCGGTTCTGAACATGTCCGGATCCGTGTTCACTGCCGCTTTTAAGGCAACATTCGGAACACCATCGAGTCCAGCCATTACCACTCTGTAGGCGTCACCCCTCGAATTTGAGTTGGCACTTTGTCATAGACTATCAAAGCATTCTCGTTTCCAAGTTTTGATTCTCTTTTTGAGAGCTAACTTTGCCTCTCTAAATACTGCACCGCGTTCTTCTCTTTGTACTTCTGTGCGTGCGCTTTGCTTTCTTCGTCTAGCCCGAAGGCAGATTGCTCGAAGATTTGCAATTGATTCGCACCACCAATAGACCGGCGGTCTCTTCTCTCTGGGAGGGGCTATTCTCGGCATGGAAGCATCACACGCTCGTAAGATCACAGCAACTAGCTCTTCACCGTTTAGATCCAGAGTGTTCCTTTCGCGCCTCAGGGATTCGGTGAATACTTCGCCATCGAAGCGCGCTCTTTTCCAACCTCGGGCTTGGGTTGAGTTACATCGCAATGCCCTCCGCTCGCCCGGTATTATACTATAGCGAATAAATTGATGATCGCTATGAGTATAACCATCATCAACGCGCCAGTTTATGGTACCGTAATCCGGGGTAACATTGATCATTTTTTTGAATATTTCTTAAATATTTTGTTTGCATTTTGTTTTTTGAAAGATTTAAGCATGTTTAAAAAAATGTTTTAAGTGATTTTTTTATTTAGCTGATATGGGGTAACATTGATCACCTATGTAAACAACGTTCGGAAAATATTGAAAACATCGTTACTTACATAAATCATGGCCCCCGAAGCCGAATATGAAGACCAAACGCTTACAAGTAATTTACTTTTTGAGTTATTTTAAAATTAAAAACACTTCGAACCACGGAATACGCCTAAAGGTAGGCAATTTCCTAAGGGAATTCTATATTCTTTACAGTAATTCGTTAATGTTGCCTAATTGAGCATACCTATTGAAGTTTTGACAACGGAATCTTTTCGACGATTGCAGAACTTATGTGAGACATGAATCTTCGGTAGTGTCATCCTTACCCATTGAAATCATTGTTTCAAAAAGTTGACAAATTTACGCATAATGTAAACGCAATTTTCGCAAAAACCCTCACATACATTAGCTTATGAATATAAGAAAGAGAAGCACCATTCATGATTTGGAAATGTTCCATCAATAAATGATGATACCAACTTTTTACGAGATGAGTCATTCCGATCAATGTTACCCCGCTGATCAATGATACCCCGGATTACGGCACCTTAAAGGTTAGGACTACAAAACGTCACGTCGATAATCGATTCAACACCATTTCTGCAGAAGATACTCACTGTACCCACATTTGCCAGCTCTACATTTAATGCGGCCAGGGATTCCAACAATAGCTGGCCTCCTTGGTTGGTACAGCGACTACCCCACTCCACTGCCCATGCATCAAAGTCGCCAGCTATCTCTACTGGCTGCCGATTAGCTATTTCGGCTATCATCCTGTCGACCATGTGGGAAAATTCCTCAATCGACCACCTTGGGGGCGCGTAACAACTACAATATAATACGCCGTTGATTTTTGCTATCGAAAACCGTCATTTCAGATAGAGAATACTTCTTGGATTGGGTATCGTCCTGTCGTCGCTATAGTTGCTAGCTGTTGAGATCTATCCACCACTCAGTTCCCGTTGTTGGCTAGTATGCGGTATGTGTCCGATAGTAACACCACGTCAGTCTTGGTTTCCGCTGCATCGGTGACCTCATTCAGATTTTTCACTGGAGAGTCGTTTCTGCAGTCAGGGATCTTACATCAACCTCGTCGCCAAGTACTTCTTGTGCCAGTTGCTTATAGACTGCACCCTTTTGCTTGGCATCCTTTTTCAAGACTATTAGGACCATTTCACCAATCCTAGTCCGCCTTATGCTCCGCACATCTGTGCCCAATGGCGATAACTTCTCCGTGCTTCGCATAGCCTTCAGAACATCGGCGTATTTCGCTTATGCCGTTTTGATAACGCCTCAATTCCTACGTTTCGCTGTTTTCGGTTTAGCATTCTCCTTGGGATCCGTTTTCGGTTTCCTCTGTTTTTTTCAGATGTCCAACTCGTATCCATGGATTGCCGTTGCCTTGCGCCCATGAGTCCTGTGGATGCATTGCCTGGTTCGGGCAATCCCGTGGCTCTTTTTTCTTGGCTTTCTTAGCTTTTGGCTTGGTGTTGGCCTCTCCACTGTTGCCATACCCTTTTGATCGCGGAGCTTGGCTCGTGCCAGCTTTTTCGCGTAGGTCACGTTTCCCTTAGCAACCAAACGTCTTTTTGCCACCGAATTTCGCGTATCGAATAACATCATCAGATGTATTCGCGTTGCCTGTGAAGGAAACCATTTCAGTCTGACACGACTTAGTGTCTGTTTTGCCTTCTACCTTGCCAAGTTGTGCCTTGGCTTTCTCGTAGTCTGAATTCTGCGACTGATTGACGCAATTTCAGTAGATTTGTTTTCAAGTCCTGCATTCTCGGGAGGTACTCCCTATTGCGATCCATGGCGTCGATTAGTCCCGGGTCATCAATCACCTTCCATGTTGCACTGGAGCGGCCAGTGCCTGCCGTCGTCACAGTGTCTGTCATTTGCCCACACTGTTTTCACTTAAGTTGATGTTGTGCGCCTTCGTCCTTGGCGGAAACTTAACCGGTTACTGATAGGTCCAGAAGCGTCTCCATTACATTCTGCTAGTTGTTTGTTTTGGTTGATCATCTTTTATGCCCCTCTAAGAGCCGCTATCCATCTCTGCTGGAATAGTCGCCTTTGTGATCTCATGGTAATCTATGCAAGCAGGGAGGCCATGCTGGGGTTGACATAGTCCTTCATGGAGCACTATGTTTAGAGCCAGATCGGCACAAGTCAGGTAATGACATCTAAGCCTTCTCGCGCCCAGTTGGAACAACAGGTCGACGGATTTGGAACGTATTCTGCGACGGTTTTACGGGACGGGGGCAGCCTACGCCATTAGTCCACTCGCCGTTTCAGGCCAGTGTCACCGGACCCTACGAAGGGAGTGGAATGTCGCCGCTGTCAGTCGCATCGCATATTATTCAATACATATATACCGTTTTGTCTCAAATTCCGAACAGACTCATATTCCGAACACTCGGTTTTTGTATGGCGATTTGGTTGAAATGTTTCGCTGAAATATGTCACCAAATAACAAGAAAATGGCAGTCAATTGCAATTCAATTTTAACGTCTCATTAGAGGCGAATGACCGCTTTTGCGGTTAAAGCCTCGTTAAACCAACCAACTAACTTTAACGTCTCCATTATAATTTATACCGCGGGAGTAGTGATGATTCTCTAGTTTCAGACCAGAAGAACAAGCTTAAGTAAATTTATTTGCGAAATTGTTCATTTGAATACGATTTATTCGTGCTGTTCGGAATTTGAATCAAGGTGTTCGGAATATGAGACAGAATGAACACAGTGTTCGGCATTTGAATCAAAATGTTGTTCCTTACTTTAACGTAAAAAGAATACTAAAACTAATTAAATCAACATTATTATTGGTACACCCAACAGTTAACAGTTAGGTTTTGCGAGTTAATTGAAATACACACAAATATCTGCCAATTTATGCCAATCAGATACATTTGAAGTCACTGTTGGCCTTAAGTGTTCGGAATATGAGTCAAAACGGTAGTTACATCCTTAGTCGTGCGATACCAGTATACGTAATTGATCGCGACTAGTATGCCATAATCAGGATCTTACTGGCATAATCCTAATGTGCTCCTGTTAGGTTGGGCTGGGGTGCTTTGGTACCTTAAGCGGCACCGGTCGCTTTGACAGAGTATCATTCGGATTTTTGTGGTTTTTATGAAGGTTTATAGTTGGTAAATGGCTGAGCATGGCGTTCCATTGGTACCTCGCGAACCTGAAGGAATAAAATAGACCCCTCAGTGCGGTCCATAGCCCAGCAAATCCTATCCCTACCTCCTCACAGTACTGGCCGGGGTACGAGTAACCTTAGGGAAGATCGGGTAATTAACCCCCGGTGGAAACTTTGGTCGTATGCTGACAGGGAAGGGGGGAGGGGAGGATTTGCTTTTGCTTTTGCTTCTGCAAACCTGGAGCGTCTGTACTCCATGCTAGGAGCAGCTCACAACAGCGTCTGCTCCCCATGTCAGGGGCGGCTGATCATCGTCCGAGTGCTAGAGAAGGACTTGAAGCTAAACTGTACACAATGGCCCTCCGAACATCTAGGGGGAATGGTCCTCCGGAAATCAAGGGGGTTGGTGTCAGGCCCTGCAAGCCAGCCGTAAAAAATCAAGCAACGAATAATTAACGAGAGTAAAACGAATTGGGACAATCGGCGAAGACCACAACGACGAAAAGGGACTAGCGATTGGAAACTCGGTACGTGGAACTGTAAATCTCTCAACTTTATCGGGAGCACACGCATACTCGCCAACATACTGAAGGGCCGCGGATTCGGCATCGTAGCGTTGCAGGAAGTGTGGTGGAAGGGATCGATGGTGCGAACGTTTAGAGGTAACCATACCATCTGCCATAGCTGCGGCAACACACATGAGTGATGGTTAAACTGCGCCCAAAACTCTCCATCATTAACAACGTCCGGTACTGACGGCCGCTCCGGTATGACCGAGAGCGGCCATGCGTCGCAGCTGCATACGCACAGCACCTCGAGGCTGCATTACCGGAAGAGTGTGAGCTGGATGAAGCCCCTCTTGAGGACTGCTGGAGAACAGTGAAGGCAGCCAAACAATACAGCTGAGAGCAACGTCAGGTGAGTGCGAGGAAGTTGGCGGAACGATTGGTTCGACGAGGAATGTAGGCAGATTCTGGAGGAGAAGAATGCAGTGCGGGCGGTCATGCTGCAGCAAGGGACCCGGCAGAACGTGGAGCGTTAGAGACGGAATCAGCAACAGCAGACCCGCCTCTTTCGGGAGAAAAAACGCCGCCTGGAGGAGACTGAGTGCGAGGAAATGGAACAGCTGTGCCGGTCTCAAGAAACACGTATCTCTCAGAATCTCAAAGCATCCCTCAACGGCTTCGTGTCGCGAGCTGAGATGTGCAGGGATAAAGATGGGAGCATTTTGACGGACGAGCGTGAGCTGATCGAAAGGTGGAAGCAGCACTTCGACGAACATCTCAATGGCGCTGAGAGCACAGGCAATGAAGTTCGGAACAACGGAGGAAATGCCTTCGTCGGTACTGTGGAGGATGGAAACCAACCAGCCTCCGCTTTGAGGGAGGTTAAGGATGCCATCCACCAGCTCAAGAACAATAAAGCTGCTGGTAAGGATGGTATCGGAGCTGAACTCATAAAGATGGGCCCGGAGAGGCTGGCCATTTGTCTGCACCGGCTGATAGGCACAATCTTGTAAACAGAACAGCTACCGGAGGAGTGGAAGGAAGGTGTAATATGCCCCATCTAAGAGAAAGGCGACAAGTTAGATTGTGAGAACTTTCGAGCGATCATCATTCTAAATGCGGCTTACAAAGTATTATCCCAGATCATCTTCCGTCATCTATCACCTGTAGTAAACGAGTTAGTGGGAAGTTATCAAGCCGGTTTTGTTGATGGCCGATCGACAACGGACCAGATCTTTACTGTACGGCAAATCCTCCAAAAATGTCGTGGATACCAGGTTCCAACGCATCACCTTTTCATCAATTTCAAGGCGGCATACGACAGTATCGACCGCGCAGAGCTATGGAAAATAATGGACGGGAACAGCTTTCCCGGGAAGCTCACGAAACTGATAAGAGCAACGATGGAAGGTGTGCAAAATCGTGTGAAGGTTTCAGGAGAACATTCCAGTTCGTTTGGATCACGCCGGGGACTACGACAAGGTGATGGACTTTCGTGCCTGTTGTTCAATATTGCGCTAGAAGGTGTTATGCGGAGAGGCGGGCTCAACAGCCAGGGTACGATTTTTTACGAGATCCAGTCGATTTGTTTGCTTCACGGATGATATGGACATTGCCGGTCGAACATTTGAAAAGGTGGCAGATCTGTACACCCGCCTGAAACGAGTGGCAGCAAAGGTTGGATTGGTGGTGAATGCGTCCAAGACAACGTACATGCTAGCTGGTGGAGCCGAGCGCGACAGGGCTCGCCTAGGTAGCAGTGTTACGATAGACGGGGATACGTTCGAGGTGGTCGACGAATTCGTCTACCTTGGATCCTTGCTGACGGCTGACAATAACGTTGGCCGTGAAATACGGAGGCGCATCATCTCAGGAAGTCGGGCCTACTATGGCCTCCACAAGAAGCTGCGGTCAAAAAAGATTCACACCCGCACCAAATGTATCATGTACAAAAGGCTCATAAGACCGGTAGTCTTCTACAGGTATGAAACGTGGACGATGCTCGAGGAGGACTTACAAGCACTAGGAGTCTTCGAACGTCGGGTGCTTAGGATGAACTTTGGTGGTGTGCAAGTAAACGGTGTGTAGCGGCGAACTCTACGAGCTTACCCAACTCTAAAGGTGAACCCAGTATCCAGAAGGTGGTCAAAGCTGGAAGGATACGATGGGCAGGGCATGATCCAAGAATGCTGGACAGCAACCCTGCAAGAATGGTATTCGCTTCGGATCCGGTCGGTACAAAAAGGCGTTGAACGCAGCGAGCTAGGTGGGCGGATTAAGTGCGTATCAATTTGGCGAGCGTGGGGCAAAACCGAGGATGGAGAAATGCGGCCACGTACCGAGAATTGTGGCGTGAAATTGTTGATTCAGTGTTACCTATCTGTTTAAATGTTAACGAAATAAATGAAAAACATGAAATAAAGGTTCATCAAAGCCCACTACTGTGAACTCTACCGCATCCTGGGCAACTCCCCAACTCGCAAAGATCCTAGGAGAGATTCGTTTAGCCTCTGGACTATCATCCCTGCTACCCCGGTAGATCTTACCTCGTAACGCATCACGTAAAGGTGATCTATCCGCGTTACGGGGATGGCCCTTCGCATATAGTCATATGGAAAATCCCCTGCCGCTGTAGGCGGATAATTCCAACAAAAATCATAAGAAAATGCACCTACTTCTTGTGAAATGTCTCCCAATGATTTTTTTTTCGCTGAACAATTGAATCAAATGATTGATGTAATTTTCAAAGCAATATGTTAATAAAAATCTAATTTAGTCATACTAAATTAGGATTGCCTAATACAGAACACTTAGATATAAGAAATGAATATATAATGTTTCAAATGATAAAAATGAAGGATTTATAAAAAAGAGACAGGCTCTTTCCTAGTTGGGACGTTATCCGAAAAAAAAAGAAGAAGACATATCTTGTTCCTTGGGATACGCAATAGCGTTATTTATTGCGCGCGGCAATATTTTAAAGAATTATTCCAAGCCTTGTAGAAGAACTTCTAATCGCGAAAACAAATAATAATCTCACGAAAATAAGCCATCTCCGCCAGAATCATAAAATTCAAATCAACACCCATAAAACCATCTGCATATTTCTCTGTTGTATTCTAATTAGACCGGATGGATACCTCCCAGAAAACGCAGCGATCCATCCAGCAACAACAAAAACGACTACGAAGACGACACATTGTCTATGCCGATCACGATCGCCGCAAGTCCACAATACGGATCGATCGTCTTTTCCGTTCCACATATCGATCCAGAATCATTCGACTGCTACCCGAGAAGGAATAAATAACACGTAACTATTTATATATATCTTCATTGGGTATTGCTTAGTAGTTCAGGTATTGGCCACACTTCGATTTGGTATTATTATGGTATTGGGGCCTTCCTTAGCCGAATGTTTAGAGTTCGTGGCCACACGATATACGAATGCGAAAATGGCAACTTTGGCAAAGAAAGCTCTCAGGTAATAACTGTGGAAGTGCTCATCAGTACACTAAGCTGAGAAGCAAGCTCTGTCGCAGTGCGGACGACCTTACACAGGTTGTAAGCATTGAAAATTATCTGGTATGGAAACCTTAGTTTGCTATCGTACAATTATTTTCTTCTACTCGGGCACCGCTGCGCCATATGTGTCCAATGGAACGCGGGCATTCCTGCGCACTGCAATAACTCTCCGAAAACTGCGATCATGGCCTTGAAACAACAACGGCGACGGGCAGGAAGCCGTGGTTCTTATCAATGAATATGCAAAGCAGCAAACTTAGCATAATGGAAGATTCTTTTCTCACACTTAAAATATGAAACAACTCGTTTGTTCGCGGCGAAGTTGGTAGCATGGCAACATCCGCCCCTTGAGGATCACGTGGAGACATAGTTATGGGATTGATACATATTCGGGTAGTGGAATTAATTGGAGCAACATTAATGTCACCTTTCGGGGGCAATTTATCAGATCGGAATCGTTAAAATTTATTCCTATCGGGGATCTTGGAAAGGATGTGGCATCTTTGCTAACACACCCTATCCTTTTTCCTCGTTTCACGTTAACTTCAATTGATGTTGGGCCTTTAGGTTAAGTTATTCTATCCGTTTGATAAAGATGTCAAAGGATGAAGAAAATATAAATGATAAATGAGAAAGAACATCTTATTTGTGATTTAGAAAACGGAAGGCAAAACGATCTTCACGAAAACCCCATATAACTCGTAAGATAAAGCTCTGCTATCTAAGAAGGGGTTTATTGCCCTTTGGATTGCTATCTCAGAATATCTTTCGTTGTCTATCACCAATAGCAAATCGTGAAATGTTATCAAGTACCGTTTTGAATCACGTTACGGACAGCTTCAAATTCCGGACATTCTACTTTGTATAGGGAATATTTCAAACGAAATGTTTGAATTCTTGTCATTCAAAAGTTCTCACTTTCGAGGCTCATTGATTATTTTACTTTTCTATCAAAGTATATCAAAGTATATCATAAGTATATCCGAAATATTAGCCAAAATTGAAGAAGCGTCCGGAATAAGAATCATGAAATTTGTCAAAATATTCACCCACCATTCCAAAGTAAAGTGTTTTGAAGGCTTGATAACGCGAAGGCATCATACAGAATGATTTATTTTATATGGCTTTTCGATGAGGTATACTTCACTGAGCCCTTAAGTGTCCGTAATATGAATCAAAATGGTAGATAAACGACTACATTGCCTTTAGCGATCCAGTTCAAGTATATCAATAGATCAACAATCAACTGCAAACGAAGAAGCTACTTGAATGATCACAATCAAAATAACCTCTTATTGCATGGAGTGTCGAACTGGAAGAAGAGATATTGTTGTGAATACAATCATGACCACCTGTCGGGAACGCTTCATGAAAGGTATTTCCCCGCTTCGCGCAACCTGTTCGAAAGGAATGTTCGGTTTGTTTCCATCCTCTGATGTAATTGAACTCGTCGACTTTGGGAAGACCTCTATGACGCTATCTAGTGACTGTGGTCACGTTGATCGTTATCACAAACAACCTCGGAGTTCTTTGATTTTAAATGACTCGATAATAATATTCAGAACCTTCTTGATACAGAATTTTTGTGCAGCTTATGATTTGCGTTTGAATAACATATTTAAATTCAAGTACCGTAATCCGGGGTAACATTGATCATTTTTTTGAATATATCTTAAACATTTGATTTGAAAATGCATGTGTTATAAATTTTATATTTTTAAAACAAGTACTGGCACCCATTGCTCGTGTCTATGTACCGTATTTTGTTTTCTGAAAGTTAAAAGCATGTTTAAAAAAATGTTTTAAGTGATTTTTTTATTTAGCTGATATGGGGCAACATTGATCCCCCATGAAAACATTGTTCGGTAATATTGAAAACATCATTACTTACTAAAATCATGAAGCCTGAAGCCGAATATGAAGGCCAAATTCTTACAAGTCATTTACTTTCTGAGTTATTTTAAAATTAAAAACACCTTGGATTGTGGAATACGCCTAAAGGTATACAATTTCCTAAGGAAATTTTGCACGCTTTACAGTAATTTGTGAATTATGCTATTTTAAACATATTTATGAAAATTTTGACAACGGAATCGTTTTTGGCGATGTCATTTTAAGTAACAACCGCATTTCTCTTGCTTCTATCGTTTACAGAACTCATGTGAGACATGATTATTTGATGGTGTCATGCACAATCATGAAAATCGTTGATTCCAAAAGTTGAAAAATTAACGCATGAACACAACTTAATTTACTCAAAAACCTTGTTGTTTGTAAGCTCATGAATAGAAGAAAGAGAATCACCATTCATGCATTGAAATTATTTCATCAATAAATGTTGATTCGAGCTTTTTACGAAGAAGGTCATTGCGATCAATTTTACCCCGCTGATCAATGTTACCCCGGATTACGGTATCTGCTTATTGGATAACTATAGTTTAAACAAAAAATTCAGCTTAAGTGGAAATCTTAACTTTACCAGAACTCATAACCAGATTTTTATAAGCCACTGTGACTACTTTACATCGCCCAATAGTTCTCATACAATTTGTTCCTGCTCATATTAGCATGTAAATCAATTTCACACGAGAAACGACCTTAGCGTAATTTGTTCCATTTCCCGAAACAAATTGGTCCAAATTAATTCGCTGCTGGTTTCGGTCATTTTGATGCATGGAACCGAAAATTAAAAGAACCGTGTGAAGTCAGCGACTCGGCACACAGTTCATTCTCGACGTCTTATTAGTGGTGAACTTGTGGCTTGAACTCAACCCTAAGTCAGTGGTGCGAGAAAAAAAAATGAAGGACCGAAAAATTGAATAATTGCCCCCATCGCTTCGTGTTGCCTTTGGGCAAGCACAGAGAGTTGCTTGTAGAGTAGGGTGTTTCAGAAAAATATCAAGGTTCGAAAAGTAGTGGTGCTCAACACTGGAATAGTTAGTACTATTCCAGGGAGGGAAGTTCAGAATCATTTTCAAAAATTTATTTTGAGTCCTCAGCAGAGCTTTCTTCCTGGTATTACAACAGATAGATGGAAGGGTAAAAACAATATTCAACATTTTGGCATGCACGAATGTGTTTTTTTATAGATCCAGTGAAGTGATTATTGTGGTGGAAAATTACAGAGCAAGAAAGTTTTGCAGAGGGGCACTCGGGGCAATTTTGCTGAGGTCCTGTTGCTATCTTTGAACCAATGATCGTCATTTCGGAAATTTTTATAGAAAATTCTGAGTGAAGATCCAGAAAATCGTCGTGCATCACTTCTGATAATTTCACGGAGGTTCCAAAAATATTCCTGTTTAGATTAATCAAGAAATTTCAAGGTTGTTTTTTGACTATAGGGAGCCGGATCCTATTTGATTTATTTCGGCAGTGGGTTTTGTTTTTTGAAAGCTACTGAGCTCAAAGGTCAGAATATGCGTCGTACTGAAGTGCTTCTTATTGCAAAGTTTCAGACAATTTGGCCGAGAAACCCCCCACAAACCTGTACTGGAATTCCCTTGGAGGATCAAACTTGGAACAATTCCAAAAATTCCTTCAAGAAATTCTCGGATAATTACTCAGTTAATTCTTCCAGCAATTTATTTAGGTTATTAATCTGGGATTACTCCTAGATAGCCATAAAAAATTCCTCTGGTAATCAGCCAGAAAATTTCACGAAGTTGCTCCTGTAGTTTTTCGGGGATTTTTCCAGGAATTTTTTTGGGTTTACTACTGACAATTTCAGGGATCTTCACAGACTTTCAGGAATTCCTCCAGAACTTTTACGGGGATTTCTTCACATACCCTTTTAGTAATACCTATAGAATTTCTTCTGGAATCTCCTTCAGGAATTATATCGGGAATTTTTTGGTAATTCCTCGGCAATTTCCCCAGAAAATGTTTCGGAAATTTCTACAGGAATTTTTTAAAATAATTTTCTCTACATAATCCTCCAAGAATTCACCGCGGAAGATTCTTCAAACGTTCTCATGGCAATGCGCCAACAATTCCTCCTGAGTGTTCCTCAATGGAATTTCTTAATTAACTCCTTCAAGGATTTTTTTAGGAAAGTTGGCCAAGCATTCCCACATTTCTAATCTGGAAATTCCTTCAGAACTTATAACAGGGATTCTGCAGGACATTTTCCATAAATGAGAATGGAGCTGGAAGAATATCATCAGAATTTCCTTAGGAAATACCGATGGACCTTCATTGAAATTTCATGCAATTTTTCTTCGGATTTTCCTTTGGAATCTCCATCGGAATTCGGCCGAATTTTCTTCGGAATTTCCTCTAATTTTGTTTCCTCATTTCCTTCGAAATTTTTTTTGATTTTCTTTTGGAATTTCCTCTGGAACTTTCTGCAGAATTTACTTTTAAATTTCCTCTAGAATTTTCTTCAGAATTTACTTTTGAATTGCTTCGTAAATTTGTAATTCATAATTTTCGTTGGAATTTCCTTTGAGGGTTTGTTTTAGAATTTCCTCCGGAATTTCTTGGAATTATCCGCGAAAATTCCTATGGATTTTTCTCCTGAATTACCTTCGGAATCCCTTTCGGAGTTTCTTTAGGAATGCCTTCCGAATTTACTTCGAAATTTTCTTTTCAGAATTTTCTTCGGAATTTCTGCTGGAATTTTTCGGAATTTTGTTTAGAATCCCCATTTAAATTTCCTTTTGGAATTACTTTTGAAATTTCTTCTGGAATTTCTTCCGAAATTTCCTTTGAAATTAATATAGGTTTTTTTTCCAAATTTCTTTTGAATTTTTTTTTGGAATTTCCTTTAAGGATATCTTTTGGATTTTCCATCGGAATGTCTTGGAATTACCTACAAAAATTTCTTCGGATTTCATTTGGAATTTCCTTTTGATTTCCTCATGAGTTTTATTCGGAATTCCCTTTGAAATTTTTTTGGGGATTTCTTCCAAAATTTCCTTTGGAGTTGCTTTCGAAATTTGCTTCGATAGTTACTTCGGAACTTCCTTTGGAATTATCTTCAGAATTTCCTTCGAAATTTCTTTCGGATTTTTTTCAGAACTTACTTAAATATTTTCATTGAAATTTTCTTACGAATTTTATTTGGAATTTCCTTTAGTTCTTCCTTTGAAATTTCTTTCTGAATTTCTTTTTGAATTTCCTTTGGAATTTTCTTCTTCTCTGGAATTTTTTTTCAGAATTTCCTCTGGAGTTTCATTTGAAATTTCGTTAGGAAATTTGTTCGGAATTTTCTTTGGAATTTCCTTTGAGGGTTTCGCTCGAAATTACCTTTGAAATTTTCTTTGGAATTCAGTTCAGAAATTCCTTTTGGAATTTCTTCAAAAAATTTCTTTAGAATTTTCATTGAAATTTTCTTAGGAATCTCCACTATTTTTTTTCGGAATGTGCTTTGGAATTCCTTTCAGAATTTCCCTTGAAATTTCCTTTGGAATTTCCTGCTAGAATTTCCGAAATTTCGTACTGAAATTCATTCGAAATTTCGTTTAGAATTCTCTTTGGAATTTCCTTCGGATTTTTCTTTGGAATTTCATTTCATTTGTTTCAGAATTATCTTCGAAAATTCCTTTGGAGTATCCTTTGGTGCATTACAAAGGATACTCCAAAGGAATTTTCGAAGATAATTCTGAATTTCATTCGGAATCCTTTTAAAAATTTCTGTTCAAATTCCTTTCAGAATTTCCTTTGGAATTCCTTTCAAATATTTGCCCTTCAGAATATATTTGGAATTTCCATTAAAATTTACTTTGAAATTTCCTAAGGAATTATCTTCGGAATTTCCTTTAGATTTTCCTTTGAATTTTTTTCGGAATTCCCTTATTGTTTCCGGATTTCCCTTGAAATTTCCTTCTGAATTTCCTATGGAATTTACTTCTGGGCTTTCCTTTGTAAGTTCCTCTAGAATTTCCTTCCAAATTTCCTTTGATATTAACATAGGAATTTCCTTTTAAATTTCGTTTTGAAATTCATTTGAAATGTTCTTTGGAATTTCCTTCGGATTTTTCTTCGGATTTTTTTTCGGAGTATTCTTTGAGGATTTCTTTTGGAATTCTTTCGGAATTTCTTGGAATTAACTTCAAAAAATCCTTCGGAATATCCTTCGAATTTTTATTGTAATTTCCTTTGGAATATCCTCAGGAACTATCTACGGAATTTCTTCCCAATTTCCTTCGAAATCTTCTTTGATAGTTACTTCCTTTGGAATACTCTTCAGAATTTCCTTCGGAATTCCTTTTGAATTTTCTTCAGAATTTGTACTGAGATTTCCTTTGGAATTTTATTTGAAATTTTTTTATGAATTTTCTTCGGAAATTTCTTTAATTTTTGTTTTGCATTTCCTTTGGTTATTTTTTCGGAATTTTCTTTGAAATTTCCTCTGAATTTTCTTTGATTTTCCTTTTGAATTTTCTTTGAATTTCCTTTGGAATTTCCTTCTGGAATTTTCTCTGGAGCTTCCTTCGAAATTTCCTTTGAAATTAACAAAGGAATTTCCTATGTAATTTCGTTCTGAAATTCGTTTGGAATTCCGTTCGGAATTTTATTTGGAATTTCCTTTGAATTTTTCTTTGGAATTTCCTTTAGCGATTTCTTCTAGAATTCGCTTAGGAATTTCTTGCAATTACTTTCGAAAATTCCTTTGGAATTTCCTTTGAATTTTCTTCAAAATTCCTTCAGGAATTTCTTTTGGGATCCTACCGAATTATTTTTGGAATTTCCTTTGGAGTTTCTTTCGAACTTTCCTTTTGAAATTGACTCTTTAATTTTATTTCAAAATTTCCTCTGGAACTTCTATTAGAATTTATTTCGAAACTTCGTTTGGATTTTAGGGTGCAGCTTATTTTTCAAAAGTTCTCAAAACCAAAAATTCGTGTGCTCTTTTGAATTGAAATTAAATAAGAAGAGAAACCTCAAAGTTTGAACCAAAAAATACTAAGATTCAGATGTGGCGCAAGCGTCTTGAAGGCGAATTTTGAAGTTATAAAAAAGGCCTTCAGTGAAGTCATCAAAACTTCGGTAGTTTTTAACCAATTTTAAAACTCTTAGCACCATTATCTTCAAAATTAAATTTAGAAAAAACTTTGTGGAACAATCGAAACAAGTCTAAGTTAAAACTAGTTTTCTCCAAACTTTTCTTTATTTTACTCAAAAATTCATATTTGTGTGACCATTACTTCATATACACTCAACCGATTTCAAATCTATTTACATATTTTTGAAGAAAATTTTGTTGTTTCCAAACTTTCCATACAACACATTTTTCTAAAAATGGTTTTGACACAGTTTTGTAACAAAAACTACCTAAAAACATGATTTTTAATGAAAAGATCAAAGCATATTAATTACATTTTTCCTGTAAAGCTTGAGTTTATAATGCATCTTGTTTTAATTACAAGTTGAACAGAGCATATAATTTTCAACATGTGCAAAAATATTTTTGTTTCAAATTTATTTAAAAATTGTTGCAAAGTCCTTTTCAAAGATTTAACAAATGAGGAAACTCAGTTTTAGCTTTAAAAATATTGTTTACCTGACAAAAATTTGAAAAAAAAACTGGCATTCTCGTTAAAAAATCATGTTTTTGTTGAGTTACTTGGTCAGAACAATGTTTGAGTAAAATGTGATGAATGAAAAGTTTAAAAACAATTTATTAAGCTTCAAAACCATGCAAAAAGATTTGGTATCGATTGAGTACTCATGAAGTTATGGTCAAATAAAGATATTTTTTCCAGTTAAATTAGGAAAAAAATGGAGTAAACTACTTTTAATTGAAACTAGTTTTGATTTTAGACAAATCTGATGATCTACAAAGTTTTCATAAAATTATTTTGAAGATAATGTAGCTAAAAGTTTTAAAATTGGTTAGAAATTAGCGAAGTTATGGTTACTTCACTGAAGGCCATTTTTTATAACTTGAAAATTCACCTTCAAGACGCTTGCGCCACGTCAAAATCTTCATATTTTCGGCTCAAACTTTGAGGCTTCTCTTCTCCTGTGATTTGAATTCATAAGAGCACACGAATGTTTGGTTGTGAGAACTTTTGAAAAATAAGCCGCATCCTTTTGGATATTCTTCGGAATTTCCTCCAGAGTTCCATTCACGAAATTCCTTCAAATTCATGATTTTTCTCTGGAATTCCTTTAGAATTTATTCGGGTTATCTGCTAATTGCATTCTACTTGAAGTTTCTTCACAAATTTGTCTGGATGTTCCTGGAAAATGCTTAGGATTTTCTCCAGAAATTTATTCATCGATCATTGTTTCATCGATATCGATTCTTTCGTAATTTGTTTCATGAATTACTCTATGGATTCCTGTAAACTTTCATTCTTTCCTCTGCCATTCTTTAAGGAATTTCTCCAGGAATTATGCCGGAAATTTCTCCAAAAATACCTCAGTAACTCCTCCAAAAAATCCACCAAGATTTGCTCCGTAAATACTCCTCCAGGATTTCCACAGGGAATTTTCCAAGAGTCTCCTAGAATTCTGCAGTGATTTTTTTCAACCGTTCCACAGTGGCGGTCCTTCATACAAAGGTCGGACAAAACCTCAAATACGTCTCAAAATGCTTGATAATGGTAATCTTATAATTATCTTGCATACCTGATATCATCCCGTTGGAAATAACAGTCAAATTGAAAATTCGATTTTCTTGTGAAATTGGTCCAAATAAAGTTTTTTCATCTAATCGTATAAAAAGGCTATTACTACAATTTTTTTTGTTGTAATACAGAAATTTGTGGATAAACCCAAACTAGAGATACAAATTTAACTTCCTTTTAGTAATTCCACTAAAGTTTCAAACGAATTATGACAAATAATATAGATTTGAATGATGAAATCGATAAATTATAATATAAAATGAAAATGGAATTTTCACCTCTAGGGGCAAAGAGGGGCAAGAAAAACTATTGCACGTTTGAAAGTATGGATGATTAGCTGCTTCACAGTGAGCGACTCATTTTTCCGAAACACTTCACATAAAACGTACGAAGTTTTGAAAATTTAACAAAATTTTGGAGAAAGATTGTTTGAAACTTTTTTTGCTACAAATAACAACTTGATATGTTAAAATTTATATAATTAGAGCCAAAACTAAGGCTTATAACTACGCTTTCAAATGGAACCTATTGAGCCTCAATCGGTTATGATTTCGTTGAGATACAGCTGTTTGAAGTTTGCTAGGTGAATCATAGTTGATGAATTTCGAGCAGTCCAACTTAGCTGACTTTCCCACACTAACGATGCTGCCAAAAATCGAAACAAGAACAGATCAATCTCAAATTTTGAGAAATTGTCGCTCAATAGTATAGAAGTCTATAAAAAATATTGACAAGTGGTTTTGAGAACATGAATTTTTGAGGTTTTGTCCGGCCATGCGCCACTGTGCGTTCTTTTTGGAATTTCTCCAGATGAAACTTCTGGATGAAACCCTAGAGCATTTTCTGGAAAAATTTCCAAGAAAATTTCCGAAGGAAGTTCCTTAGAGAAACTCCAAATGAAATTCCTAAGAGTATTCCGAAATAATATGTTATGGAAATTCAAAGAAAATACTGAAGGAAATCATGGGAGTTCCGATGGAAGTTGCAAAGGAGTTCCTAATCATGAAGGAAATTCCAATGGAAATTCCGAAGAAAATGCTGAAGTAATATCCAAAGGAAATTTCGAAGAAAATTACAATAGAAATTCCACAGGATGCTCTGAGGGAAAGAGAAATTTCAAAGAAAGGAATTTTTAATGTAAATTCTGAAGGAAGTTCCAAAGAAATTCGAAGAAAATTCCGAAGGAAAATACAAAGGATATTCCGAAGAAAAGCTAAAGGTAATTCCGAAGAAAATTTCAGAGGAAATGCCGAAGAAAATTCCAATGGAAATTCCAAAGGGAAATCCAAAGAAGTTTCACAGAAACTTCCGAATTCCGAAAGAAATCATGGAAGTTCCAAAGAAGTTGCTTAGGAATTTCCTTGGGCTTTTTCATTCGAATTGAAAAGATTATCGTTCGATTACTGGACGGAAGAAAATTTGCTCGTGAAACACCCTAATGTAGCCCAAAAAGCACCCCAATTCGCTTCAGTTGGCAGCTTTGGTTGGCTCATGGCAAAGTTCAACAGTGCAATGATTCACGGGGAATAATGCAAACAAATCGTTTTTTTTTCACCGATCGTGAACATGAACTTACGGACTGTTGCGACACTCGTTTTGCAGGAAGTCTCTGCGGTAAATGGGACGAAACGCATAACAAGTGTGTGCCGGAATAAGGGCGTAAGTAACATGATCGATTTCTCTTCATCGATCCTTTCTTCAGTGAATAAAGGTAACAGGATACAAGTTTGTTGGAACTTTTACCCTATTGGACGCAGGATTGCATCGTTACCAAGCGCCTTGTTGAAAAAATCTGTTAAAAATCTTGCCACTTTTATTCATGCTATAGAGAAATCGATTATGTGACTTAAGCCAATATTCTATCACACACAGTCACTCCAAAAACCACGAATGAATATCGGTTTTTGTTTTGCTCGTTTTGTGGTCTCCATTAATTTTGCGAAATTGGTTTGACCAATTTAAATTTCACGATTAAGTCGAGCTGGACGAGGTGCGGTAAAATGCCGATTAATGTAAGGTACACAATTGCACGTAAGGCACGACGTGAATCAGTTGGATCAAAACCGCGTGATGTGTGAGAAAGCCTTTTATGTGTCGATCGATTCGAACCGGATTGGTTTTGGATAAGTAACGAGATTATTATGTTACCAACTTTTAATGATGATGTTTTTTGAGGGAATAAAAATTCACTTGGAGTGATGGATGCAAATTGAAACGAAATGGATGGAACAAAAACAGGTTTGAACAGTAATTTTTCTGGTGCTAAATCATTGAATTAAAATGATATGCTGTTTTACCAATGGGGCGTCTTATTTTGCACCAATGGAACCATCGGTAAAGTTTGATTATTTGGTTTCGGGAATCACGTATTATTAAAACAAATAAAAATAAAATAAAAGAAAACTTCATTTTTTCAACATACATTGTTAGAATAATCCAAAGTTATCTGTCAAATCGTACACTTCAGGTTAATTATCAGAACTTCAAGTCTGAAAGACTTCTTGTTAGAGCTGGTTTTCCTCAAGGCAGCATGTTAGGACCAATATTATTCAATATTTTCACATCCGACTTACCTGAATTACCTCAGGGATGTCAAAAATCCTTGTATACGGATGACACAGGACTCTCCGCCAAAGGACGAAGCCTGGGTGTCATCTGCTGTAAATTCCAAAAATGTTTGGATATTTTTTCTTCATACTTGCATAGATTTCTCCTAATGCTTCCAAAAGTCAACTGATAAAATTCTCACGTGAACGAAAATCTCTTAATTTGACTTTAACTTAGGTTTAATAAAAACTAATGGTATATCTCTTCTAATCATCTTCTACTGAACCTTACTGAACAATCAGCTACATGACCCATTATCTGACCAAATGGCGTGGCAGGTCATCTTTGTAGCATGAACCCATCGACTATGATTAGCTTGGACGTGGCGGTGCAATTGTTGCACTTGCTTCTTCCAAGTACCAAGCATTACCTATCTATCGGTATGAATACGACGGGAAATCGCTGGAGTCGCTTGACCTCACGTTGAGAGCTCACACAGGAAATTACGTGTGCGAATCTGCCCGTTTTTTTTTCGTGGCATCATTTGCGAATCTCCCATATTGGCACTGGAGTTGCGCAATAGGTTAGTAAGCCGATGATGAGGCATTAGTTTGATACCTCGTGTATTATCTCATTGTGTGTGTACAGTATTGGGCAATACATTTGAAACTTTTTAGAATTTCCATACAAAATGATCAATACAAAATGATCCATACAAAGTGATCACGAGTTGAAAAGCAATTACGATTCGATTCCACTGAGTTTTCTTTTTTGAGAAATTTAGGTAATTGACACATAACTTATGAAATTCAAGGCATAGCTTTACTACAAAGTTGTAGATTAAAATGAGATAAACCAGTTTGGTAAGACAGTTTTGTGTAGGGCTTTCAATTCGTTATTACTTTTGAACTCGTGATTACAAAATTTGCTCGAATATGTATGATAGAATTTATGTTATGTAGGTATCATGTGCTTTATAAATTTCATTCAAATGAGTCCATGAAAAACTGACTTATAGCCAAACAAAGTTGATAATAGGCCAGGGGAAGTGGTTCACCTAGAGTGAATTTATGTCAAAGAAAAAGTAGATTTTGTATGAGATTTGACAGAAAAATGAATGACAAGTTCATCCACTTCTCCTAGCCTATTTTGTATGGAAAATCGAACAAGCTACAAATATACTGTTCAATACTGTATGAGTTTAGGAGGGACCTGGGGAACTCCGCAAGTGATTTATGTCATTCATAAGCGTCATCGCTCTGCGCTATTATCACCACAGCTCCGATCAGGCTATCGATCAGTCCAAGG
This sequence comes from Aedes aegypti, assembly GCF_002204515.2. Taxonomy (NCBI): domain Eukaryota; kingdom Metazoa; phylum Arthropoda; class Insecta; order Diptera; family Culicidae; genus Aedes; species Aedes aegypti. The sequence continues at coordinate 150,701,475 of NC_035109.1, forward strand.
CTGGTAGGAACCCATGCCGGTTCTTTTTATAGTCCTGTGGCTGATTTCATTAGCATGCCGCTGATTTCATTCAGCAGTATTTACGCACAAACGCCTACTCAGTCGTGACGACTTTTGCCTACATACGATCGCTATAGGATTGAATCAGCATGCGCGGGATCTGGTAAGGTAATAGATTTTGGCAAACTGGTTTCGCGTCTCGCATTAACAGATGATAGGGTGCGTCATTTGAGTCTCATTTCATAATCTGTGTTAATTATAAAGACGATTTCTCGCATAACTTGTGATCTCGCCCTAAAAGTCATTGGTAACCGAGTGTGTAGCTTGTTGTTACCGAGCAAACGAATGGATTTACACGTTATTCAACAATGCTACGATGAAGAGAAGATTCTCCTCTCCTTCCCAGTGGTAATAGTTTTCATCCTGGTTCATTCATTTGCTTAGAAACAAGGAGCTACACACTTGGTTACCAATGGCTTTTAGGGCGAGATCTCATGTTATACGAGATTTGTTCCGATTGAATGTTACCTACTTTTGCTTAGAATATTAGGTCCCCAATAAGACTATCTGACATTTAATTACCCTTCTCTTTTCCGCACTCAAGCGTAAATGAATTGTATTCATACGACGGAAACCATTTCCGTATGAAAACAACAAACAAAAAAATCAATTTGATCTTGTTGCTGGAAAGAGAAGGCTGAGAGAGCTTTATTAAAAACTTTCTAAGTCTGTTTGAAAAACGTCGAGCCGCACTAATAGACAAGGCTTGTTTACCATCTACAAAAATTGACGAATATATTGGTAGAGGTTTAAGCTGCTCATAAATCGACAACCTGCCCAATTAGCTGAATGAATGGCTCGATGGATTGATTTGATTATGTTGATATGTTTTCGAATAAAGAAGGTCTACAGGCGATGGAAGATGGAGAGTTATTTTAACTCAATTTCAAAAGTAGACGCGACGGATTTTGTTTTTTTTTTGCTTGCCTTAAAATAGATATCTTTTATGAAACGTGAAACACCGAAAGTGAAGAAGTTGTGTAATGTTGATATAATGTTTATCGAATAGGGAAGTACATCTTCGTGCGCTTGTTGATGTTTGAGGTTATGGCTTTCAGTCTTAAATAAAACTCAAAAACGGATTTTTGCTTACATCCGACGTTTCGGACACATGTATTGTGCCTTTTTCAAGGTGTGTTCCGCAACATTTGTCCAACAGCATAAAACGAATTCCTCGTTCGAGTACTATACAGGAGTAGAAATCCAAAAACGATCCGGGTCGCAGAACTGAAGACGCAGTTGCCTGTTTTGGCGCCACTTTAACTCTTGTTGTGTCGATTCATATATACATATATAACAACCTTTGATATAATTTTGACAAAGCTAACAATGATTGACGAAGCTAACATTCTGTTCCAGTTATAAACAAAATATTAAAAATTGTTGTAACATGATATGTTATGAAATGAGATGTAACACATTCTGCTATTTTCTTGCTATGAATCATTTAAATAAAAAAAATGTTATATCTAATCTTTATCAAGGAAATATATTTCTTTCTCAATATGATAAATTTGTGATATAATTTTGATATGATCAGTTAATCGAGATGATTATTCTAAAAGCAAAGCTTGAGAGAAAAAATCAAACAGCAAAATATAAAGAACAAGACTTTGCAAAATGTTGTCTTATAACAATTAACTCTAAGTATAACAGTATATGTTTAAAAGATGGCAAAATGAATTATTCTATAAAATAGAAGACAATTACAACTTGAAAAAAATGGAAGAATAGTAATATATCGTTTGTATCATCGCAGTAACGGTGCCAATCGATTTCTTTTCATTGATATTTCTTATAACTGATAACTTGTGCAAATCAATGTATTCGTTTGCCACCCATATTTCAGTAAGAAGTTCAATATCAGCTTCAGAACCAATAATTATCAGGTCAATATATCTCCAAAGAACAGTGTATATGTAAAAAAAAGGTGGAATTAATTTAAGTTTGAATTAATAATTGTAATATCTTAAATTATAGTTACATAATATTTTGAAAGAGCAATAAATATTTAAAAGAAGGGTAAATTTGAGATAAATATATCAAATACAAATCAAAATTTTTGAAAGACTGGTAAATTTGAGATGAATATGCCAAAATTTATTCCGATAGCGTAACTCAAGAGAAAAGTTTATATTTGAAAGAAGGGCAATCTCTGGGTAAATAATAAAATACTATTTGCAATATTTTCTCCACTGTCGATTATCAATGAGTTTATTCAAGAGGGTGGGATCGTTGAATAAAGTATAATTTTGGTTGTTGTACTTGGATATTGTATACCAAGTGTGTTTAATCTCTATATTTAGAATCTCACTTTTCAGCCGGTTAACTGCCCTTTGTAGCTCATTCAGATATGGACAGCGTTCCTCCAGTAGCGGAAAGATATATTTTAGAGTGTTCACGATGTGGTTGGGATAGATTCCTTTTCGTTGGCACTTGGTGAGGAAATCCTTCCTGGACAGTACACTGCTGAGTTTTTGTTTGTAGTCAGCGTATTGCTTAACTTGATTGACAGTGTCTGGGTGGTTCCGGGCCATTTGGCCGAATGCCATTTGGCCGAATGGCATTTGGCCGAACGCCATTTGGCCGAAAGGGTCATTTAGCTGAACGCCTTTTGGCCGAATGCCGTTTGGCCGAAATTGAAAACAAAAGTGAACTACAGTTAGCATGGATGTACAGCCGACTCTCCACATCTCGATATCTTTCCCTATGTCGATGATTTTTTCGGTCCCTTCAATCTGCATACATTTTCACTCTCCATATTTCGATATCCTCCTTATCTCCTTATGTGATTTTCGTTCCCGATTTTCTCATCGTATTTCGGTATGCCTCTTATCAAAGGTTACTAGACTATATTTTAGGGATTCAAAACAATTTGCGAAGACAGTATGACGTCTGTTTGTTTTCGATTTTCCTGGTAACGGAGAGATTTTCGATCTAGTATTTATTAAATGGTCGATTTGCTACCGAGATGTGAAGAGTCGACTGTATAATAAATTTCAAAAGCTGAATTTCAAAGAACTTATTCAGCTTATTCATAAAGAAGGATAAATCATCATTGACATACACAAATAATTAGCTCTTTAGTGTTAGTTCAAGAAACAGACAATGCTGAAAGAAGAACATCCTAAATGTGAGCAATTATTTACATCTCTGCTAGTGGTAATAGCCACCCGTAGATGCTTTTCCATCGCGTTTGTAGTTAGCTTTCGACAGTAACCAAAACGGTTTAAGATTTATTCGTACTTCTGCTGGATCGGGTTGCTTCGATCCCTGGAATCGTACTAAGTAATATATTCCATAGTTCTAGCGACCGCAAATCTTGGATTCTTCTTTTCACAATCGTTCGGTTTACTGCTATACGCAATCATCGATGCAGAGCTCTGTTCACATGTTGCAATCTCAATCTTGGTATCACCTTAGTTAACCCTTGAGCTAAAAAAATGTTTTGAAAAAGACTTAATTAACGTATTATAAACCTTAATTCCAATAATAATGAAAAATACTTTCCTCTTGAAAGAACAGCCTATGAAGGAAAAATAACTTATGAAAATTTAACCTAGTGTAATGCGTATTATCGTTTTATCAGTACAACTACAAAGAAATGCCGATGATTTAAAAAAGTTAAAATTCCCATTGAAAATATAAGCTTAATTATTGCCGATAGTAATGAAACCAGTATAACTCGAAAGAATAGCCTATGTTTAAAAGAAGGAAAAATTTCTGATGAGATCATTAGAAACACTTGAAATCCTATTACACCGCTGGTAACCCAGGTAAGCTACAGCTTTGATATTTTATCATTCTCTTGGAACTCTTATATAGTGACAAACAAGACGTCCAGTCACATCATAAAAAAAAACAACAAATTAATTAGCTTATCAGTTACTGGGCCACACTTATGAATCCTGCACATCAGCATTGTAGCAATTTGATTGTTTTGTTCGCGATTCGGCCAAACGGCATTCGGACAAATGGCGTTCGGCCAAATGGCCGGACACCGTTTTATATTACCGGTTTGGATTGTTTATAAAACCCCCTTTTGTGTCTTTTTCGGTCAAACGTAGCGAAAGCGGTATAGTTAGTTAACTTCCAACGTTTCGGCTCGTAATTGGAGCCTTCCTCAGGGAGGTTTAGAATTTTTAATGTATCATCATTTTTGTACAAATTTATATTATGTGTTTTTTTTTTCAAAAAATACTCACTATACACTCCCGTGCATAAGTTTGGGTTCACCCCCTAAAAACATGCAAAAGTGTTCAGTCCATATCTCTGTGATTACACGTCCAATTCAAACTCTTTGGGCCGCATTCAAAAGGCAAAGAGTTTTTCTTACTTCGTATGTATTTTTCCAAAATTATTCTTTGAACTTTGTATACTAAATTTGTACTTGAAGTTGTGACATTTTTTATAAAACACACTGAAAAATCATATCTAATTTCCTCAGCATTGGGTCGACCAAAATTTTAAATCAAAGTGTCATTAGAATCGTAATCTTATATTCTTTGAAGAGACCCCACGAAATTTTTGCGGAAAAATCTGAAAAGTATTCAAAATCAATGAAACAGTCAGTCAAGTCATCGTGCAAAAGTTTGGGTTCACCCCTCAGTATGGTGTATCGTGCAAAAGTTTGGGTTCACCTGAGCTTACTTAAATCTGTGAAATCTTGAACCAATCATGTACGCACCATTATTTGCGCTCAAAAAAGCTTTAAACTATTAAAATCGGTTGAAAAATGGCAGAGATATTGACAAAAATGATGTGCGTGTGGCTCAGGTGAACCCAAACTTTTGCACGATTTGCATCATACTATGGGGTGAACCCAAACCTTTGCACGATGACTTGACTGACTGTTCCATTGATTTTGAATACTTTCCAGATTTTTCCGCCAAAATTTCGTGGGGTCTCTTCAAATAATATAAGATTACGATTCTAATGACACTTTGATTTAAAATTTTGGTCGACCCAATGCTGAGGAAATTAGGTATGATTTTCCAGTGTGTTTTTTGAAAAATGTCACAACTTTAAGTATAAATTTGGTATACAAAATTAAAAAATGTTTTTGGAAAAATACATACAAAGTAAGAATAACTCTTTGCCTTTCGAATGCGGCTTAAAGAGTTTCAATTGAACGTGTAATCGTGTAATAGATATGGACAGAACTCTTTTGTATGTTTTTGAGGGGGTAAACCCAAACTTTTGCACGGGAGTGTACAACGAAGATCCAAAATATTTGGCAAGCCCTTTTTGGAGCCGGTCGATATTTGGAACGCATCTCCCAGGGAAGTGGTCGGCTTTATTAGGCTAATCGTACCAGATTGGGGGATTCACAATGCTGCAACTTAGGACTTCTGCCCATCAATGGCAGATGGCTAAAAGTTCAGTCACTGCGCAAAGTATTCCGGAGGCGTTCTCGCCACTGAGTGTCTTTGTAAAAGCAAAAGAGTATATCACACAGCCAATTCAGATTACCGACCCCAGTAAAATTTTACTGGGTTTTGGAACTACGGTTTTTTCGGTAATTTTTACGATTACCGAAAAAAAACAGTAATCAAAAATATGTTTTGATTGATTGAAATAACTGACTTAGTCAGTAAAATTGTTGAGCGTTTTTACTGGCTTTCCAGTTTCCCATGCTTCATGCTTTGCTTCTCCGGATACTGTTTTTTTTCAGAAATCAATACAAATTAAAACCCAATCGACATGAACATGAACATCGACATGCATTTTTCGTACGAATAAACATCTACGGTATGCTTATATCTCAGTGGAAGTAATCGAAAAATGTGTGACAAAATCATTATTTGGTTGGTTTGCATACAAGAGGCAAACTCAATGATGCAGATGAATTTACTTCCTGTATGGAAACCAACCGAATTTTCCAACGTAAGCAGTTAAAATCGTGCTAAGCCTTTTGGCTGCTTAAAATGGTTAATTTTCTCACTAAATTTCGACTACTTACCACGAGAAAGTGCAAAATAGGTGCAGGAAAAGTTTGGTTGCAATAGCCGTGTCTTCCGGCGCCGGTCGATTCTACAGCAGGAGATTCACATTTGACACTTTCCCGCATGCGCATCAGTTTGTTTTGATTTGATTTTGACGACAAGTCAGTAAAAAAACATCAACTACTGAATAGCCGGTAATTGGTTTTACTGACTTTTCAGCCTGTTCGGTAATGTTGCAAAATTGGGTCTGACAGCTACCGTAGTTCAGTAAAAAGTAAAAATTATTACTGAACCTCAGAAGATTTCAGTCAAAAAGCTGAAGGTTCGGTATTTTTTATGATTTACAATTCGTATAAAAAATAAAGTATAAAAAATTACCGAACAAGCAAATCGTGATTGAGTGTGCACAATAGTTCTAAAAAATGGACGCAGTGATCTCACACCCGACAGAAGGAGGAATATATTCCATAGTTCTAGCGACCACAAATCTTGGATTCTTCTTTTCATAACCGTTCGGTTTACTGCTATACGCAATCAACGGTGCAGAGCTCTGTTCACATGTTTCAATTTCAATCTTGGTATCACCTAAGGTTTGATTCACCTTAGTTAACACTAGAGCTAAAAAAATGTTTTGAAAAAGACTTAATTAGCGTATTATAAACCTTAATTCCAATAAAAATGAAAAATACTTTTCTCTTGAAAGAACAGCCTATGATTAAAAGAAGGAAAAATAACTTATGAAAAGTTAACCTAGTGTAATGCATATTATCGTTTTATCAGTACAACTACAAAGAAATGCCGATGATTTAAAAAAAGCTAAAATTCCCAATGAAAATATAAGCTAAATTATTGCCGATAGTAATGAAACCAGTATAACTCGAAAGAATAGCCTATGTTTAAAAGAAGGAAAAATTTCGGATTTGTCAACACAAAGTGTACAAATTTGTATGGAAAAACTCGTTCAAAACCATTTTTTCTCATAACTTTTTACTTAAATTTTTAACATTTTTCATATCTTCTACAAAGTTCCTAAACATCTTAAATCACGTGTGTTAGTGAACATCGCACCTCTCTATCTCTTAAAGTAAAAGATTTATCAGTCGAATTCGTTTTAATAAGGCTTATTTGTTTGATAGTAAAAACCCATGCAAAGACGTTTATAGACAAAAGTTTTTATCAAATGCCGAAAGAGGAGTTATGGTACTTTCATGATTTGTAAGAGTTGTCTGCGCCATTTTGCGCCGAAGCCCGTAATAAAGGCCTAAACTACCCCTCGAAAAAAGAGTAATTCATGGATAACTTTGTTACTTCAAAAGATAGGGTGATGATATGTTCAGCATGGATTGATCACAAAACTTTTTACGTCAAAAGTTGCGCTTTTATATACCAAGAAACTTCTCCGAACAAACTATATCGCTAAAATCAACAGTTTGGGCGCTATTCAAAAAGCGTATGAAATCGAGAAAATAAAACACAGTGCATTGTAGCAATTTGATTGTTTTGTTCGCGATTCGGCCAAACGGCATTCGGTCAAACAACCCGTTTGGCTAGTTGGCATTCGTCCAAATGGCGTTCGGCCAAACGGCATTCGGCCAAATGGCCGGACACCGTTTTATAAGACCGGTTTGGATTGTTTATAAAACCTCCTTTTGTGACTTTTTCGGTAAAACGTAGCGAAAGCGGTATAGTTAGTTAACTTCCAACGTTACGGCTCGTAATGGGAGCCTTCCTCAGGGAGGTTTAGAATGTTGCATCATTTTTGTACAAATTTTTATTATGTGTTTTTTTACAAAAAATACTCACTATATGTGCACCGCTATTTGTTCATAGCCTTTTGCTAGGCGTAGATTTGTTAAGGTGTGGGAATGATTTGGCCTAGAAGTTTTGTTGCATGATTTTTGTGTGTACAGTTCATTTGTGTTATTTGCAGTCAATTTACTTTCTGTTGGATAATAGTGGGTAGAAATTGAGCATGAACTTTTTAATTTTAGGTATTAACACTGCACCAACTACTAACATGGCGTCTAGACACTGTCATACAAATATTTGTGGGGTAATAATGTTGGTGTTTGTGTAAAGACTGGTGAGATTTTCCTTTCTTTACTTGTGTCAGTGTGTTCAGTTCTTACTCTGCATGCTTGTGTATACATTTTACGGTTGTATCTGTTCAGGTTGTTCGTTGATAATTTCAAATTAAGCTTGATTTTGTGAGTGGGATTCAAAAGATACGTGATAACTAAAGTCACCTCATGAAATCCTCGGTATCAGATTCATTATGGCAAACGGAAATTATGCCAACCGACCATTATGCCAAATGATTCTTTGCCAAATGACCTACACCACTAGGGTAAATCGCCAAATATTACGGTTGTTAAGAAAATTTTCCGTTTTGCGGTAGCCGCCGAGTTCTACCACAGCTGTCAAAGTTCTACCGTAGGCTTCGAAATCATTCTATCATTGAAGCAAACAATTCAATCATAGTATGCTTGAAAAGGAAGCGCTATGAAAAACACCAACAAACAACAATCATCAAGACGGTATCCAAGGTATCATTGAAGCCTACTGATGATTCACCAGTGCAAATCAGTGATGTGACAGCTGCGGTAGCTTTCTGTTGAACCGTAAAACGGAAAGTTTTCTCTGAAATTGCAATATTGAACAGTTAGGACGAAAGACTCTATGTTTACCTGATTTTTAGGAGAATACCCACATTACTGCTGAAAAAAACTCTTTAAGCATCTTAGGCATACTGTTTTACAGCAGGTTTGTTATATTTTTAATGCGTTGTTTTCCATTTTCCATGTGAAAATAATAGATTTCAAGAGATGGTCTTACACCTAATTGTTCAACACATCCCTAACCTAGATAAACCTAATGTTGAACGACAGTCGCTAAATGTTGACCGATTCACATGATCTTACTGCCGCTTCAAAAACACGCATTTAAAACTGGGACATTAATTTGCTGTTGAATTGCTTTGAATGTAATTTCCAGGTTCATCATCCAGCAAGATGTCCACTCAATTTCACCTATCAATTTCACAGAAACTTCTGGCCGGTATTGGAAAAAGTATCAAACAGTACGGTGCGTGAATCAAGCGAATGTAATCAAAATAAACGGTGCACAGTATTTCGATCGGCCGAAATCGTGAACTTTATTAACGTAATTTTTTCTGAATGGTGACTTCGGACGAAAATTTTCTAAAAATATAGCGCATATATTGACGGTAAATGTTAGTTCGCAACTTTGTCACGGGCGGCGCTGCGAAACTATTTTTTTGAAATGACGATTTTTAAATATGATGTATTCGGCAAAGTTGTAGATCATTCAAATACAAACAACTTTGCTAAAGACACCAAGTGTGTGTTCAGCCGCATGTCCAAAATACGGGAGTATTTTATGAACGACCCCCCAAAACTAGTTTTTCTCGTATATTTTGAACATGCGAAGTTTCCGGTAGCAACAATGTTCTACAAAATTGTGTAAACAGTCAAAATTAATCATTTTCTAGACGACACTAGGTTTCTAAAGATCAAGGAAAAGTAGTTATAACCATTTAAGAGCAAAAATCAGTCATTTTTGGGGTCCGTGTATTTATTCGGGTGGCAGGTGGTGGCAGATGAAACCTAGTAGGATTCATAATACATCATTAGCCAATTAGTTACTCATGCTGATTTTGATTCTGATCATGTCCTTGTTGCATTTCAAACATCCCTAGAAGCGTTCCACTTTCAATTGGTCGCTGATCTGACATACCGGACCACATGACTTTTTGCCGTCCTAAAGAAATGTTAAGAGGAAAATAACCATCATCGTTTTTCAAATTTTCAAAACCAGTTTTTTTCGCTCAAAATCGAAGCAATGTTTAAGAAAGTCTATCATTGCATTGCACTTAATATCTGTAATTCAATGATAGATTTTCATAAATATTTATTTAAATTTGAACAAAAAAACTGGTTTTTAGTTTTCGATGATTGCTGATGATTGAATGATGGATTCTTGAGCCTTAAGGACTGCATAAATTCTGATTGTTCCGATGTTATTTTGTTTCAGATGTTTCGACAAATAGATAGGTTCTATTATCATAGCTAATAATGCGAATATTTTGGTATTTCGCCAACTGGAATATGTATGAAACATATAGCGATAATAATCTTGATGTTAGCATTTCTTTACAAACAAAACTTGATATTGACAATGCTCTTGAAATTTTAACAAATTCCATTGTTGAAGCCAGGGGCATTGCAATACCAAAATGTGAAGTAAAATTCGAATCCGTGATTATAGACGATGATCTAAAACTCTTGATCCGTTCTAAAAACGTGAGGAGAAGGCAATTGCGACGCACACGCGATCCCGCTTTTACGATTATATGGCAGGATCTGCAAAAATAAATTAAAAAAAAATTTTCTCGGTTAAGAAACAAAAATCTTGAAAATAAAATTTCTCCATTCAACCCTGGTTCTAAGCCCATTTAGAAAATATCTGAAATTTTGTAAAAACCTCTGAAGCCAATACCGGAATTGAAAGAGGAAAACAAATTATTACTAACTAATTGCGAAAAAGCTCAAAAACTTGCTATGAAGTTCTCAATCAAGAGAATGATTCCGAAAATTCCTGGGAGACGTGTATCAAATTGTTCGTTCACAACGCTAACAATTCTTGACGACTCTTCAAACAAATTCTTTGTCATGAGAATGTGAACAATGTACAAAATTCCTCAATTGCATCACACCAGGAAGCGAAAAAACACTAGCTCCGACAATCACTATCATCATACGGTCCCAAAATAACCCATGTTCTGCGATGTGGTCACGTAAAAATCAAATAAAAGCCATCGTCAGTCACCTCACGGTGCGGCCGAACTCAAAAGCGCATGTGTCAGAAAGAACAAAAAAAAAATTCCCGACAGCGCCAAATTACCGATCTACACGACAACATCCACCTGGGAGCATCTTCCTCTGGCCACCGAATGAGCACTCACAAAATCCACCATCAAATCTCGGCATTGTGTTTCCGCATAGCTTCTGCGAAACGTGCTCAAGATGGAAATTACCAGTTGTGGTTGAAAGTAGCAAAAAAGTCCCACTTACTTAGCTGGCAGTGAAGTAGGGAAAAAAAGATTGAATCACGTCGGATCCATAGATCACCAACCACCGTTGAATGCCGTGTGTGACCTATGCTGTTTGCCCAAGCGTTACTCATCTCATCTACGCGAGCATAAGAACCTAACCTATCTACTGTCCAGATACTCAGGCCGGCGCAAATGTAAGCCAAATTTATGAGCGCCACAAAGTCACGCACAGAAAAAAAAAACGAGTAGAGCCTGTTACTTTTCTTTTAATAAAGAAGGGTGGAAATATTTCCAGTAAAACAATAATTTTGATACCATTTCCCATTCGTCATTTACCAAGTAACATTTCTAGTTTTAATACTGTTTTGAGCAACTATGCTCAAGGTGTCTAGGTTTGATGCTCGGTGGGTCCAGAATCTTTTCGTAATAAATTTCCTTGACTTCCCTGGGCATATAGCATCATCGTACCTACCACACGATATAGGGAGTCGATGCCGGTTATGGACCCTTTGCGTATTATGAACCCCCTACAGAAAAACATAAAATTAGCACTCAAAGCAACCTTATTCCTATGCAAATCCACCGGGGGAACTTCGATTGCATTGTTAATCAGCAGTTTCAGGCAAAATATTTGGTTTGAGGCGCATAAATACAGATATTTGAACAGTTTTGTAAATGAAACCACATAAGAGGGTCCATAATACGCATTTCCAGGTGGGTCCATAATGGGCACGTCGGCAGCGAGCCGGATTACATGGGAATCAAATGGAGGGTCCATAATACGCAACGTCAAATTTGTAAACAATCCTATTACGGACCCCGGGAGGGTCCATAATAGGCATTCGGACAACAGTTTTCCAAATGTATATTTCTCTGGGAAAATCGTATGAATTTGTATGTTACATGAGTGTACTGTCAAGTAAAGACATTGAACTTGTTATTGGACTCCACAAAACGTATATCGGCCTGAGATATAATTGCGGAAAAGCGTCGAGAATGAATTTCAGCTACTAAGGGGTCCATTACTAGCATTGACACCCTACGAATGCGAAAATTACAAGTTTGAAAAAAAGGCTTTCAGTTAATAACTGTGGAAGTGCTCATAGGAACACTAAGCTGAGAAGCAGGCTCTAACCCAGTGAGGAAGTCATGTAGAAAAAGATCATATAGATCCAAATTGTTCTAAACAGCTTTTTAACATCAGGAACTTGGTAATCAGTTTCGTTTTTTGTTAATGAAGGAAGAATTTTTCATACATTTAATTTCAAATTCCCATTTCAAGTCCCCATCGGTGGATAGATCCTCATTCTTTTTCTCGTTGCCCCGCTCGTTTGTTTGAAATTTGAATATCTATCTGCTAGCAATAAAAAATGTCATGGGTCGAGTCGAGCACGGCGTGATTTCAATAAATAATAATAATGATATCTGTTTACAAATAAGCACCACAGCCGATCGGTGGGTTTTGGTGGGCGCCAAGCTCAAGTAGCTAGACATGGGAGGAAGAAGTGTTGTTGAGCGAGTGATGGGCGGTAGACATAAAAAAGCAATCTTTTCGGAATGGTTCTGAGTTGAGACAGTTGGCCTTCTCGATTGGGGAACCAAACCAGTCGATCCTTTAATGGGTCATGATTTGGATGTGGGATTCATGTGAGTTAAGTCAAACGAGGAAGAGGTAATGGATGGCTTTGAAGGGTATCTTCATTTTTGTAAGCATTGGCAGCTTAAGTGAACTGTTACAGATAAGAGCGAGTTCTAAATTATCTAAAAAGTAATGTCGATTTTTCAGTCATGGCAAGTTTACACAAGACTTTTAGAATTAGAACGAAATCTTGCGAGTTCTGTTTCATAACTGTTAAGATTCTTGCCAGTTATTTTGTGTGGCCATCGAAAGTCATCTGCGGAATGCCTAATGGACCTCTTATGATGTACTAAGAATAAGACGAGGAAAAAATTCGACCTTAGTGAAATAATAATTATAATCACTATTTCCTGAAATGCTACAACAAAAAAATAAATATGAAACTGATTACCTTCAATATAATGACTACAATTTTATGAAAACTTGTGTTAAAATATTTAATCATTTTTATTTACAACAGTTTTAAAGTTGATTGTTCTGGACGAAATTTTGTACTAATGGTGCAATGGATCAAAACTAGTGCGAGACAAAAGTTTTCTGAAATACAAGATATCGATACTTTTGTGACAGGAATACCTTTTACTAGCCATGGAGGATGTGTGAATAAAATTATACATTTAATTTTGATGTAAATTTTACCCAAAATTCACGTTAATGGGCTAGCGTTACGGTTCACCCAAAAATTTTGAATTTTTTGTGCAGAAAGCTTTACGGAGTTAAAAATTTCCAATTTTAGCGTTACGTAATAAATGTGAAATGTTGATGTTTTTTTCGCACGATGAAACCTATTTAGTTAAATTTAAAGTGTGAACATATACATTAGACCTATTCATATTTACAAAAATGTCTGGAAATTCCCCAGTCAATCAATACTTTGATTTTTCATTGCAAAATGAACTTCTGGCCAAAATTTCACTCCATTTAGAGTACATTTAAGTGTGCTTCAAATCAATTATGTGTTTTTGGGCTATTTTCAAGCTTTGAAAAATCATAACTATCGAACGAAACATCGAAATCTATTGGAAATACCTCTACATTGTAGTTTATCCAATTCTACGAACTTTTGCCTAACACGATTTCAAGATTGGAGCAAGTTTTAACATAGTTTGGTTGAGGTTTGTATCTCGAGGTTCTTGAAAATCTCTTTTTTCGGGAAGTGTTTTCACTGAAAAGCATGCCTGCATGAAAATTTCGGATTTTTAATTTCCAGACATGGTAGTCATCATATCTTAAAGTCAATCCCGTTCAAAGTTACCATTTATCTTACGAAGATAAGTTGTAAAAAGTAGTTAATTATGAAGCACATTTGTAAAACCACTGTGGGTGAGCCAAGAGCACCACCGTGAGCTTCAAAGAACACAAAAAATGAACACGTTAGCACGTTAGCACTGCCTTTTCTCAGTCGATGATGATGATTGTTTTCAAATCGTTCTAAATAATCAGTGAAATGCGATCAAAACAATCATCACTCGGAAAGAAAAAGCAATGCTAACTTGTTCAATTCATTCGTTTCCGGTACATGTGTCATGCATGATTAAACTATCATCAGGTTGCGCTGCGGTGTTCGATCTTTGGGCATTTATTGTAATTTATTTCCTTAAGCAACATGTAAGCTGTCGATGGTCAATAAATTCATAAATGTATTATATTTGATTCCCGTTGACTAGGGCCTGAAAAAATAATGTCAATGGGTGTTTTATATACCATGTATATTGAGAAAACTGCAATTTCTGGGTACTTTGGAGAACAAATTTGGATCAAATAATGTTAAAACTCAATTTAATCTTATTAACGTGTTCGACAAACTTTGACATAATATAATTAGCTTTCAAATAGTGGTAAAAGCAAGTGGTTTTGATTTTCCACATGCTAGTTATGATTTTTCAAACCTTGAAATAACCCCAAAAACATATTTTCAACTTGAAGCATACTGAAATCTTTATCAAATGAGCTGAAAATTTGACCAGACATTGTTCTTAACATGAGAATTTCGAATACTGCTTGACCGGTAGATTTCCAGACATTTTTTAAAATATGAACAGGTCTAATATACATGATGTCTGTAAGTTATCCGAACAATAAAATATGGGAAAGATGATCTTACATTGAAAGCAACAACAAAAAACATTGTCAATATATCTTTTTTATTAGGAGATAGGATAATCCATATTTTTCTTAAGGATATGCCTGAGGGCTGCTAGTCAACTAAAGATATTTTCTGCCTGAAATCTAAAATAGAAGAATCCAGTTCTTTTATTATTTGAGGTAATGTACAGGTGAGCGGCTTAAAAAAAGGCTGAACATAGAAAACGATGCGATTTATGTCCAGTGAGTTTTATAGACGTTTATTAGGGCGGTTCAAAATTTAAAAATGTTTAAGAATCCCTTCTCCCACATGTTCCTTACTATCCTTACCATAAAAATGTTCTGTGAAGTTTTCAGCTTTCTAGGTGATGATTCCAAACGAAACTAGCTCAAAAGGGATTTGTTTTTTCAGCAACATCTTTTTGAAGGTTTGAAGAATGAGTTTTCAATATGGGATAATAAGTTTTTACTTACATTGCAGTACTAGCGTGTTTGGAACATTTCTCAAAATTTCTCCATAGTAAGTTCCATACAAATACCTACACCTAGAAAGCTGAAAATTTATGGTAAGAATGGTAAGAAGCCTATGGAAGAATGGATTTTCAAACATTTTTTTAAATTTGAATCGCCTTATCGTTCATCTTCTATCATAAAGCATAAATAACGATTTTCTTTTAGACCAATCAACACATTTGGTATGATTTTATAATAAATCTTCGAGCTGTTTAGTAGAATACCTATAAGTAAATGAAAAATCCGAATTTAGTACTATACCATTTAATTCCACTAGAGTTTGTATCCTTTGACAGATACGCGTATTTCGACCTCAACTGTAAGGCCGTCTTCAGTGTTGTGTACTAGACTCGACAAGTCGAAGTCGAGTCTAGTACACGACACTGAAGACGGCCTTACAGTTGAGGTCGAAATACGCGTATCTGTCAAAGGATATAAACTCTAGTGGAATTAAATGGTATAGTACCGTAATTTCGGGTGAAATTGATCATTTTTCACGGTTTTTCTAGTCTGTTTTCTATAATGTTAACAATGCCAAACAACTAAATGCAGGAAAACAAGTACGAAGGTGTGCCTCATCGACTCATGTACCGAAATTTTCTAACAAATGTCATTTTAGTGTTAACAAATATCTCTAAAATAAAAAATCAGGGAATCTCATTTCGGGGTGAAATTGATCACTTGTCAATGTCATTATTGTTAGTTTTCAAAACAACTCTACATGATAAATTTGAGCTCCCTGAATCTGAATATGCTTGTGAAATTCTTAGCAATGCAATATTTATATAAATAACGAATAGTTCAATTTCATGAATTACGCGGAAAACGCCTAAATGTATGCAATTCCCTAAGGAATTCAATGATATCTAACAGAAATTCAATTATTTCAACCATTTGAGCTAATTGGAACGAGTTTTGGCGATGAAATCTGGTTTGGGGATATATCTCAAGCATCCTCACAAATTTTCAGGTTTATTACTATGTTCAAATCCTTGCTTAGAAATAGAAGTTTATAGGTGTTTGTCAATACTGCACCGTGCATGATTTGGAAATTTTAAATTATTTTCATAGTAATAAACATTCTTCAACGCAAAAAACTTCACAACACACAATTCGACAATAGTTACGACAAACAACGTTCATTTACTGCAGCTTACATTGATATTTATGCTCCATTACGAATAAATAAAATCGTGTGATACGATGATCAATTTCACCCTTCTGATCAATTACACCCGATTTTACGGTACTAAATTCGGATTTTTCATCTACTTATGATTTTATAAATATTTGAACTCAGAAATGTGTCAAACTTACTGAAGAACATAATAGGTCAATGTATTAAAGCTGAATATATTTGACTTTATTACATAGATCCATGCTCTCAAAGTTTTTACGGATAATTTACGGACATCCTGTAGATTGAAAGCAATTTTCAATTTTTCCGCGAGATTATATATGGCTCGAACTTTTGCCTCACTATCAGCCAAAAATGGCTTCGTAAAATTCATGAAATAACTTATACGTTTTAAAATATCCTGAGAGATATTCATCCAAATAATCTGAATTTAAAGATTTCATATGTTCTTAAGGTTACATTATCATCCCTCAAGATTAATATAGTACAAGTTTGAAAAAGCGCCTTACCGGCCCAGTTCTCAACTAAAATAATGATCCTCAACTCCTAAATGTAGATCGTACTGAGCAATAAAATTTCACCGAAGATAGTGCTGAGCATCTTAACGCATACGAGATATTCAACAACGCCCCCAATTTGTTGAAATCCCATAAGCCCTTGGTTGTGACTTTAGGACATTTCGTCGAATTACATTTGGTCGAATGACGTTTGGTCGAAAGACGTTTGGTCGAAAGACATTTGATCGAAAGGGCATTTGGTCAAATGGCTTTAAAACATTTCGACGAAAGATTATTTTGTATTGGTTGATTGAAAAATCGCTTGGTTAGCACATATGGAACCGAACTAGATTTTTTGCACAATGGATGAACATTGGATGTTAAGTTTATTATGAAGCAATTCCACCGAACATGACGATTTTTTTTTAATTTTATTTTTGTATATTTTGAATCGCCTGAAAATTTGCATACAGATTCTTTATGACCAAAAATGCCATTTTGCACCTTCAGACCGCCATTTTGAACCTCGCCTTATTTTTAAGAAGGGTGTATCGGAAAATGCATAGCAAATCTTTAAAAAATTGTAACTCAAAAACGGTTTGTCCGATCGATTTGAGATCTTCTACAAAGTTGTAGGTATTACTTAGGACTATATAAAGAAAAATTTGCACGGTAAAAAAAAGTTACAGATTATTTTTTATTTCAAAAACAAAATTTTAAAATCAATTTTCTCCAGAAACGCAGTTTTGATTTTTTTTTATTTTTGGATATGTTTTAGGGGACAACTTATGTGATTTATTGCACAATGTTTCAAAATGGAAGAATTATGGACAAAAAAGTTATGAGTTTTTAAAAAATTACAGATTTTGAAAAAAAAAATCGAAATAGAGGAAAACAATATTTTTTTATGTGATTATTTGAAAGTACAGAAAAATTGCAATCGAAAAGTACTTAAGTAAATTTTTTCAAGGTTGCATCAATTTCGAGATATACACATATTTATATAAAATTTTCAAATAAAAAGAGTAAAATAGGCCCTTTTCAAACATTTTTCGTGTTTCTCCATTCCAGAAATATTTTATTTTGATTGAGTGAATCGTAGCTGAATTGTTTATTGTTTGATCAAAACCTATATACTAAAGTATTTAAAAAAGTATGCACGGTAAAAAAATATAAACGAAATTTTCAAATGAAAATTTGAAGTTCATTGTTCTTAAAAGCCGCAAAATTGATGTTTTTAATTTTTGGATATGTTTTGCAGCATATTGTTTGTAATTTCTTGCACAATGCCTCAAAACGGAAATTTTTTGGATAACAAATAAATTATTTAAAAAAATAAATAAAACGAATTTATGTAAAACGATATTTTTGAGTACACAAAAATAACTATATATTTTTAAATATTTAAAATTTCTATCGAAAAATACTCAAGTAAAATTTAGCTGAGATGCATCACTTCCGAGATATACACGGTAAATCTAAACGTGGCATTAAAAATGTGATTCTATCACACCGGTGTACCATTGGTCCCCAGGGCTAAGCCCGGCTAATGGGTAAAGCCCTCTCATCGCGGCAAGATCGTACAACCATGGAGAAGGAGTTTGTTTTTTTTTGTTTTTTTTATATATATACTGCAATTTTATTTCCTAATTATATCAACTACTTTCTTGTTATCGTCACAGCTCGAAAATTGTCTAACTTCAATTTGTGTTTCAGAGATAGGGATAAACGAGTGATATTTCTGAGTGCCTTGAACTGTTTTTGCACTTGAAAATAGTTGGTTAAGTTCTTGTGCAATGATATCATATTCCTCAGTAGTTGAATAACAAAAGAAGATTTGTGTCAGCTGCTCTTCTTTCCGATTTTGAGCCCAATCATATAGTTCCTTAGCATTTTTTATCGGATGTTCACGTTCTTTGGCAAGACTGCCTCTGGTAGCCATACGTTTTAGTGTCCCTCCTATGGCATCGCATGGACTTTTTCCATGTGATGTTGCAAAAAAATGCCATTCAACTTCTATATCATATTTGATTTTAAATTGCCAAAGAGTTGAAAAGTTCTTCCTATTTTTGTACTGTGATGCAGCTCCGTCAGACATAAAATATATCTTGTTGACAGTTAATTTGTGATCAAAACGCAAAAAAATGTTTGTCCATAATTCTTCCATTTTGAAACATTGTGCAATAAATCACATAAGTTGTCCCCTAACACATATCCAAAAATAAAAAAAATCAAAACTGCGTTTCTGGAGAAAATCGATTTTAAAATTTTGTTTTTGAAATAAAAAACAATCTGTAACTTTTTTTTACCGTGCATATTTTTTCTCTATATAGTCCTAAGCAATACCTACAACTTTGTAGAAGATCTCAAATCGATCGGACAAACCGTTTTCGAGTTACAGTTTTTTAAAGATTTGCCATGCATTTTCCGATACGCCCTTCTCAAAAATAAGGCGAGGTTCAAAATGGCGGTCTGAAAGTGCATAATGGCATTTTTGGTCATTTTTGGAGGCGATTCAAAAAATACAAAAATAATCGGGTTTGCGAAACGGCGTGGAACCGCTCATTTGATATAATTGTGCAATGCCTTTTTGATCGAAAAGGGCCATTTGGCCATTGATAAGGTCCAAAAGCTGAATGGTCGTAAGGCTGAAAGAGTCAATGGACTTGAAGGGCTATTTTGCAAAAAAAAGCCGAGCCACTAAAAAGTGACTATGCAAAATACCAAAAAGGTCGTTCGGAGGAAAATGCAAAAATGGTAACATTGACGAAGAAAATCTCAGTTAATAACTGTGGATGTACTCATAAGAACATTAGCTGATTCTGTCCCAATGGGGACGTAATGCCAATATGAAAAACAAGAAGAAGAAATCAAAAGTGTTTACAAAACGAACCGTTGTACCAATTTGACCAATTTTTCACTGTCCATATTTCCGTCACGAACTTCATTTGCAACTTAAAAAAGATGACCATTCCCGCTGCATTTGATGTTCAATTGTGATCGACGTGGTCGCCGAAGCATCGCCTTTTTCAGCCAACCAGCCATGTGATGATCTTCGCCGATGATAGATATCGATCTTACAGTGCTTGTATTCGACGAGCATATGTTCCAGTGATTGATTGACCTTTTGGGGAGTCGAGCTACCTGTCGATGATGTTGCATTCGAGATCGGATCTTCCACCTAGAGCCAGATTGATGAAAACACGACATCGAAATGAAGGTTGATTGGTAAATGTCAAACTCGGTATGCTTTCCTACGCGACCAGAAGAATGTTTTGTAAATTTCTTTGTATCCAATCCTTTGAGCACCAGTCTACCCTTCAGAAGATCACGTTTCTTGGATTGTCCCAATCAAATGTTTGGTTGTTCTTTGGCATGACACCCACTTGCATTCTAATACACCGACTGCGGTGATTTATGTCAACCTTCATATTCCTCCGAATTCAAACACCAATCAATATCCAAAATTTAATAAATCGAAATACCTTCCACAATTCCAGCTACCGCACAATGGTACTTGATTGGGCAGAGAGTGGTGATATTTATTAACTGACCGCAGCAAGTGGCATGGGTGTCACCGTGCCTCAAAATGTGTTTGCCTTTGGCGTTTCCATTTGAATCTTTGACCGCACTCGTACCTAATGTTCATCACTGAGAGTGGTTGACCTTCCAGATAGCGTCAAACCCGATCCGCGGCGACCACTTTGGGATTGCCGTTTGGTCAACCGCAGTGAACTTGACACTTTGACTTGATTCGCTCGTCCAGTTTTGGATCGCTTGGACTTACGATTTCGATGAATCAATTACGGTACACTCAAACCTTTATTTATCCAAAGGAAATGTTGATGCTTTTGAGACTGCGCAGTATTCGATAAACACATACATGAATATTCCGTAAATGCGAAATATCGAAGCTTAATTATTTTTTGTTTTTCGATATTTTTGCTCCATTTTTTCACAAGTTCTCAAAAATCTCTTCTGTTGGAAGAATCCGTCGATATTAATCATTAATGATCTTATTAATCATTAATGATATTAATCATTAACGATCTGGTTTTGAAGATATTCCGATGTTCCTTGGAGGACCGACATTTTCCATTTGTTTTTGGTCAACTTATTAAAAATAAAATAAAATGTAGACTATACAATGCCAAGTAGTAAGGGAGCTACTCTGAAAAAAAAAAATCATACAAATCGATTAAATATTCTTCCTAATTTGGCTAGCGTGGTACTAGAAACCAAAACGCCCATTACTCAAAGACAACTGCACCAAGTTTATGTATTTTTTTTACAACATACTCTCATTAATGTATTGTTCCGAAGAGTAAACATCCAAATACGATAAAAATTCTTTAGCCTGGGAAATTTACGTGGGTTATGGATAAAGCGTTGTGTTTAGATGAGCATCTAATTCTTCCGAAAGAGGTGCACTTTGCGAAAAAAGACCACGTGATTAGGCTGATACAAATATTAAATTTCTTTTATGTCCGAGACCACTTGGAAGGTACGAGGGGGGGGGGGGATAAAAATAAATAAGGAACAAAAAAATAAAAATAAAAAAAAGTATTTTTTTTCGAACTTTTATTTTTAACGATAATTGTTGAACTTTTTTCAAACGTTCTCTGGATCATTATTTTTCTTGTTTTTTACTTTAAAAATTGAAAAAACCTAACTGATGTCAAAAAAATTATGAATCTTTTTTTTTCTCCCCTTCAAAATTTTCGGATTTTTGAAGGGGGGGTGACATAAAAGAAAATTAATATTTGTATCAGCCTTATTGAGCTGAAATCGAATTCAGGTTAACTTCTGCGTCCATGAGTCCTCTCGTGGCGTAGGGGTAACGCGCCGTAACTAGAGATCAGGGAGTCGTGAGTTCGATTCTCACCGAGGAGACGTGTATTTTTTTCGCAAAACTTCACATCAATTTGTCCATTTAATTAAATTGCAAACTATATGTAATGTTTAGTTTTTCGGTACCGTAAAACGGGGAAACTTTGATAATGCGGGTAACTTTGATAGTGCGTAACCCACCGCATACGAAACGAAATATCATAATTTCTGTTAATCAGTTAAGCAAAACGAATGCAAAACTAAAGAATATTAGTATGACACTTCATGTAAGAGCGGTTTTCATTTGAATCAAGAACATTTTAGGCTTTTTATACGAATTTAAAAAAATTACACGATTTTAACATTTTCGAAACGCTTACAAACAATCTGTTCTACGATCACTATTTGATGTAGTTTTGAATAGTTGGCCACTTATCTTTGATAGCCTAGTTATCATAGAACTTGAATACGGTCTCAAATCTCTTAGCGAAAAGCATTTTCACAAACTGTGACCATTTTTGTAATCTAAGTCAGAAATTTCCATATAGCGTTATACGCCTAGAGGTATGCAATGCCCTACAAATGTTCGCTATTCATTCAATTTTGTTCGAATCTTACTCCATTATCAAAGTTACCCCAAAACAGAAAAACAAATTTCGATTATTTGAAAAATTATATATCCAATCAAAATAAATCTTTTGCCAATTTATCGACAGTAATCGATAGCTACGATGCCAGTACTTGTTTTAAAAATATAAATTGTAAATCTTTGAAACAGCATGCAAAAATATTCAAGTTTTCTTCGAAAAAACTATCAAAGTTACCCCATTTTACGGTAGTTGTTAAACAAATTCCAGTTGAGCTCAATGCCTACAAAAGGTTATCCAATTATGAATCATTTGAATGTAGCACTTCAGTTCTACACGCGTAAACAATGATCTGAAAAAGTCTTCGATTCTAGGGAAGTAACCAGAGATCTCCTTTAAGTTTATGAATAAGGTTCATGCTCAATAAGATATCTGAAAACATAATTTATAAAGTTTTAAGCAGGGATGAGGAGCGACTCAAATCTCTTTCGGTACTTCACACGCTGCTGCGAGATAGCACCTTAAATTCGAAAGAGACGTACACGGGTAATTTTTCTGCACTGCACTGCGATGGACTACGTGATATCGAGTTGTTTCATTTTTATCTTTGCGTTTTGCGCACGTGTCAAAAATTTCACTCAAATTCATTTCAATATCATAATTAGTTACCACCTTATGTTTCTGACTTTACCAAATATATAAAGATCCTTAACTATAACTTTTTGCAGATCACTTTTTAAGCTTGTCCGGCTTCAAACCATACCTTGCTGAAATATTGCTAGAGTGAATTTTTATGCTGCCACAAAAGAGATTGAAAGAGTGGAAATTGTGCTTCACTCTGTCTCCTGCACCTTGCTTTGAGTTTACTCGCAAAGAATGGATGGAGGACAATTAATTTCGGAGTAGCATGCATGTTTTTTGCACAGCACTGAGTTTTCAGACATTCCCTGGTTTTGAGTCCAATAGCTCGTTTGGCATTGTGGCCGTTTGGCATAATAATTGACTTAGAATGGATATCGGCATTTTCGAAGTTTATACAGAGCTCAACATCACCGAGCCCGTAGCAAATCTTTTTCGTAGGTTCTCAATAAGCGTGGTGATTGTTCAGAGATATTCCAAGCTATGAATGTCAAAAGTTGTAGTGACAATAGAGAGCATAACTAAATAAAACTCGTGACGGGTCTGGTGGAAGATCTTTTGGGAGTAATAATTTTCCCCACATTCCAGAACATAGAGTATCTTCCCAGACAACCAGAAGTCGCATAAAAGTTTACGAACAAAGTCGTTTATTTACATAAATTGCATCACACCCGCGCTACATGGTGGATGAAATCGTTCGAACGTTGAGTTCCTCGCATAAAACGGCATTGTATGAGTTCATTTGAACATTTTGTTTCGTCCCGTATACTCGTGCAAAGTAAGTCGGATCAATCCGTAGCAGCTGTCAAATCAACTTTGTTATCACAAATTAAGTCGCATAAGAGTAAAGATTACTTCGCAATAAAATCGTCACACTCGCTTTGCATGCTATTTTGCATCATATAAATATGCACGTATATCGCCTCCACTTTTGTACGTATAAGGCCTTTTCGCAACATCTTATACGTGAAACTTTGCACATATAAGCATCGCATAACGCAAAAGGTTATTTAATTAAACGTGCATTCTGGTTGTCTGGGTTTGAGCTTGTTGCGATATACATATTTGAAAACAGTAAACTAGAAAAGAAAATTCGCAGTTATTAATAAAGGAAACGCTCCTAGATGAAGCTCTGTCCCAGTTTGGACGTAACACTTGATGAAAATTACTTGATTAAAGAAGGGGAAATTTTTTTACAGAATCTTATCCCAAGATCTATAATTGCAGCATAATGGAAAAATAGCCTATATACAAGAGAAGATTATTTTTCGTTTAAAATGTTTAAAAATTTAACGCAAAACAAAAACTTCTCACAGCATAACTCAAATGAACAACAAATTTTTGAAAGAAAATATTTGTGGCAACACTTTTGAACGATTCAATATAAATAAAGTCGCAAAAATGATGAGGACAGTAAAACTCTAAAAAACCGCCAATTAAATTAAGAAGGGTGCATATCAAATGCCCAGTTCATTCACCACCCTGAAATGTATAAAGTTATGACAGTTATGAATGGGAAGCGGGATATTCGGGGAACCGGCATTCGGGGAATTGGCGTTCGGGATTACGACATTCGTGGAACCGATCTTCGGGGAAAAGTAGCACAACCCATCGAAGTAACTGCAGTCATCGTTTTCTCGTTTCGCTGATAATCTTAGCAGATCAATGTTATCGATTTCCGCCCTCTTGTCAGTTGGAAACAAAAATATATCTAAAAATAATGCTCCAAAGAACAGCCTAAGCATAAAAAGGTGAAATTTAATCAAATTTGAAATCAACAGTTTTGCATCTTTAATTTGAGTTATATCATATTTTGAAAAAAAAATTGAATGTTTGAAAGAAGGGTGAATTTCTGCTAAATATATCAAAATCTTCAATGCAAAAATTTATTCCAATAGCAGAACTCAAATTAAGAATAAAAACTTGAAGAAGGGTAATTTCTGCATAAATAACAAAATACTATTGGCAATAACTATCCTAATTTGCTTTAGTTTATTCAAGAGCATATGGTTGTTGAATAAAGTAACATCTTATATCAATTGACTCCACAACAAGCCAGTCATCAGAAACATTCAATGAAAACGTAAAAACGAATGTCATTTCATGAAATTCTTGGTTTCGGACTCATTATGCCAAACGACTATTATGCCAAACGACCATTATGCCAAATGACCATTATACCAAAAGACTTTATGCCAAACGACTTTATGCCAAATGACCTAAAACCTGGCGACCCTAAACTTACTGGAGAAGTATCACCCAAGATAGTCGACGATGGGGCTCTACAATACGGTCGGAAATGGCGTGACGCTACGCTGTAGCCTTCACGTTACAAGGTAATAGGTGGACTTGACAAGGGGAATGAGTTACATGCATCTAGAGCCGGCATCCTGGGTACAAAATTGCCCAAAATTCAAAAGAGTAATTGAATATCGTACAGCGGTCAATACATAAATGCCCATACAGCTCTCCAGATTCCTTTACTTATTATCCGAAATTACTTAATAATTTGCTGCAGGAAATCATTGAACACTTCAATCTTTCAGTAATTTATGGGTGATTATGATAGTAATTTTTAATAATACCTCCAGATATTTGTCAACTAAAAACTCGTCGAGGCGGGTAATGCCCCAGTTGTTATTTTAGGAGTTTTTCGAAACATTCTTTCAAGGGTATTTAGGAATTGCTGTAGTAATTCAAGGTTTAATCCTGCATTCCTTCCAAATAATTTCTGAAGTAAACACTTACCGGGATATTTCGTAAAATGCATCTAAGATTTCACACCAGAAATACTTCTTAATAATTCCAATAATTCCTCCGCTCTCTCCTACACAAATTTCTTCAGATAGTCCGTTCGATAGTTTTCAAGATATTCCTGTGGGAAAGCAGCTAGCAATTTGTTTAGGAAATCCTTAAAAATTTCCTCGAGAGTCTAGAAGTTCTTACACACAACCTTGTGAGAGTTAATCAAGGATTACTCTAGAACTCAATCAGGATTCATCAGATGTTACTTAAGAATTTGTTTTTGAAATTTATTCTGAATTATATAAAAAAAAATCAATTTATTTCTAAAAAACAATCTTCCCATTTTAGAAATTACCGGATTTTTTTTTAAGATTTTGGAATTTTCCCAAAAGTTTCATGAAAGGTTCTCAAAGCAATCTTCAATGATAACTTTGTGGAAATCCCGGAAAGTGCCTCGAGATAATTCTGGTTGATTTTTTGGAAATCTTCTAAGCGATAATTTTGGAGGAAGATCAAGAATAAAGGATGGTAGAATAATTGGATAATATTTTGTTTGGGAAAAAAAATCCGAAAGAATCTTTGGAGGAAATCCTTATGAAATCTCAGAGGTAATTTCTTTAATTATCTTTAGTAGATTTCCTTATTACCTAAAACGAAATTTAAGGTTTCTTAAAAATTCCATAAAAATCTTGAAATTAACTCTTGAAGAAATCTTTGAAAGAGGATCTTTGGGCAAATACTTCTACTTGAATCAATTCCTGGGGGAAATAATGTAGAAATTCATACAGAAATACGAGCAGTAAAACTTGTCGTAATGTCATGAGGAATTCCCAAAAAAGTATCTTCTAAATATTCTCACAGAAATGTCTGGTAAGAAGAACAATCTTATATTCTGTTTCCTATTAGGATTCTTTTTGTTATCTTGGTTACTCATAGGTCCCTTTATGATCTCTTTTTGATTCTTGTCTGGTCACCTTTAGGTATATTTTTTCAGGTAAAATGTCTCTATAGTTCTTATTTTCAAGACACTTAGACGCTACCAGCCCTGTTAAGGAAGAAACCAATAGCTTCTGTCGTGAATAGCAAGTCATTGGTAGTTATGTTGAAAAATGATATCAATTCAATTCAACATAGCAATTGTGTTAACTGGATAGCACCGCATCTAGAAACATTGGGGCTATAATTGTATAACTACTTAACAAGCTAAATTTTCTTGGTAAATGGTTCAACGTGTAGAAACTCCAACAAATATTTCGCTGGAATTTCCCATTTCTGTTCAAAAATTATATTTACTTAATGTTTCCATTTACGAAAAATCCCCTTTTCATTCTCCGAACCATTACGTAAATGGAACTTTCAGTGTACAACAGAAACATATGTGACATGATTCGACTGACCGAAACCTTGATCTGCGTGCGGGTGAAGAAATACCACCTTAGAGGCGGGGGCGCGTTTTGCATTGAAATATTTTTCTGATCCGGTTGATGTATGATGTGACCTGCTGGTAGAGTCGCCACCGAATCAACGGCGCTGTTGTTCTACTAATTTAATCCGTCGCGGAGCTCAACGATAACGATCTGATTCGGGTCTGAAAACAAGCACTACTGCACTATCTCCGGAATATCTCAGTGTGACCGAACAAGCTTTTAGTGTCGTGCATTGTTTCCCTTCGGCGAGCTGAAAAAGTAGGTTCAATGAGACTAGAACAGCACAGTGGCCCGATCAGAAGAGCGGAACAGAATTGTAACAACTGACGTTATTTATTTTAAGCTTATATTTTTAAAACAGAGTGTTTAGAATATAAGCTGATAACAAGGTGTTAATATGACAAATATTAACACAAAATAATCACTGACTGTAACAGATATTGATACAGTAATTTAGAAATTACAACACATTTATTTACATGCGAAAATTGGAGAATCACCTTATTTGGGTATCTTTTAACTCCTATTTGATGTATTATTTTGAAGAGATCTGAGACTGAGACAAAGCCTGCTTCTCAGCTCAGTGTTCAATAAGCACTTCCACAGGTATTAACTAAGAGCTTGCTTTGCCAAAAATACTATTTTCGCACTCGTATATCGTTTGGCAGGTACGATGATACTCTATGCCCAGGGAAGTCAAGGAAATTTCAATTACGAAAAGATCCTGGACCGACCGGGAATCGAACCCAGACACCT
This sequence comes from Aedes aegypti, assembly GCF_002204515.2. NCBI lineage: Eukaryota > Metazoa > Arthropoda > Insecta > Diptera > Culicidae > Aedes > Aedes aegypti. The sequence goes on from NC_035109.1 coordinate 150,729,410, forward strand.
TCAGCATGGCATTGCTTTGTAGCCGCAAACTCTAACCACTAGGCTAAGGGAGGCCCCATTTAAGAATCATAAAAGTTAAAAATCGTTAAAAATATTATAATAGTTAAAAAATTCGTTCCATATCTGAGCATTTCTGAATAAAATTGTTTTAATTTTGTTATACCTTCCTGATCGGAGAGTCTGCCACTCTCAGTGCAAGTAGCTGCTAGCCTGTCGTAATTGGCATGCTCAAATCGGTTGCACTCTGGGCGCTGTAAATGTAATGCTGTTTTATTGCGTCAAATGCGGATGTTGCGCGTGCTTTAGACAAATTGTTCTAGCGTAAAATAGTTAGGGTTAGCTTTTCACACGAAAGTGTGATCTATCAACAAACACAGACGCGGATCACCTTTCTGGGAAAATTCGCTCACCCAACCGAAGGGGGGAACGAACGTTCGTGAACTGGGTGCCAAAGTGCACAACGAGCTTGGCTGTGAAGTGCGAGTGAACTATGTCTAAGGTAACTGAACTTGACATGGCTTGTGGGATTGCTTCATTTAGAGTGGAAAATGGCTCTTGTTAGAATTAAATGCTGTTCCGGCACGGTTCTTGACATTTCCGTACCCTTCAAGATGTACCGAACCCAGGTTAATGACTATTCAAGAACGATATAGTGACACATTGGGGCCTTTCTTAGCAGAGTGTTTAGAGTCCAGGAGGGTGTCCTGGAGTGATAGGACTAATCAATTTTGAGTTATTGCGAGTCAATTTCCGCAAGTCATTTTGAAGCATATTAACTTGCTGCCCAGTGCATTGAAAAGGCAAATATACAGCTAGTAAGTATATTTACTAAGCTGTATTTCAACAGAAATACCCAAAGTGGCAAAACATTTGGTTTCTAATGATGTAAAAAGTTGATGTTTTATACGCTTATGAATTATGATTGAAACTCCCCCCAAGTCGATCATTAAGATAAACAGTTGAGTTTCGATTCTAGTTTCATCTCTTATGATTTTATAGTCTTGTTTGCAGTTGGTTAACGCTATGTTGTCCGGATTCATTGTTTTCTTTAAAATTTTCTTATATTTTTAAAAATACCTAGTGTCGTTCGAAGTTTATTAAAAAATAAATTGCATTCAGTTTTTAACTACAAATCTAAAAATGAAATAATATCTTCACCCTTTAAAACCCCAGTTGTGCAATACTCGCCACCAAACTACAGCAACTAATAACATCGTCAATGCAATCCTACTTCATTGCTAGCGACATACACCCGTAAAAACTGCACTGTTGCAAGTACCTACCTTGAAAAGACATTTCCCAGCCCTGTGACCTTTCGTAGCGCTCGTCATGAATTCGATGTCACCAAGGCTCATCTTATCTTTTGCCGTTACCTACAAGCTAGTTCAAACCAACCGAGTGGTTTATGCTTTTTTGTGGCCTACTCTCCGGGGATGCGACATCTCTGCTGCCATTCGAAGTTTGCTGCAAAATTTAAATATCATTTTCACGAGTTTCCCTCCCTTCTGCATCGCTTCCCAGTACACAGTGGGACGGAATCAAAAAAAGTGGGACATGTGGGTTTGCGCCAAAACTATCGGTTTTAGCGTTTTGGTGTCTTCTGCAATGTTTCTTCTTTTTAAAAGTACTTTATTATAGAAATAAAAAAAAAATCGTTTTCAATTGTATACACTGAGAAAAAAAAATTAACTTTTTTATTTTTTCTTAAAATTGAAAACTACCTAAGGAAGTATTGTAGGTAACGTCATTTGAAGAAACTTTGTCGAAGACGAAAAAATTCTAGCTCTCATACTCACTAAGTTATATGGTAAAAATGATGTTAACCCCCTTAAAAATGATTTTTTACAATATCTTTTTTATATGATTTTTTTAATTTTTACAATGTTCTACAATGTTGTAGATACTCCAAAAATACACATTTTTGCTGAAGAGACTAAAGCGCTATCTCTTATTTTGAAAGAGCTATGAACTATTTCTTCTTTTTTATACGTCACCTTTAAGGGTTAACAGCTTGCAAAGTTGCAGGTAGTAGCAGTTAATTTTGACGTTATACTGTTCAGTAACTTACACACTTTCAAAACATATATGAACCAGAGCGGGATCCAATGGGATCAATAATGTTTTTTAAGTTTAACGATCTTGATGTTATAACATAATATTGCAGTTTTCAACAATTATGATGGACATATTATGCTTCTGAATAATTTTATATTGCTTTTGAGGTTCATATGTATTGCAAAACATTAGTAAGCAATTGGTTTCAATATTGGAGTACCTTTTTTAACTCATGTTAGAATATTGATTTATTTTCGGAGATGTTTCCTTCATCCAAATTTAGTTCATATTTGTTCAACAAATTCATCGAATTCTAATATTTTCATCTGCTGGAGTTATAATTAAAGCTCATTTAAATCATTTTCTTCCCAATCTTCATCGTCGGAGGAATTTGACCAATCGTTGTGAGAAACATCTGCTCAGGTATATGTAAAGCATTACGACTGGTACAAAATGCCATCCAGTGTTCACCGTGTTCTGATTCATGGCGCTGAAATAGTCAGACATTGCATCGTTCCAGTCGGAACTTTATCTGAAGAACCTCAAGAATGTCGAAATAAGGACATCAAAAATTTTCGCGAAAATCGATCAAGGAAATGCTCACGGTAAACTTTTCAAATATTTATGTCTTCTCAAATAATAAAGCATACTTTTCTTTTTAACAGTGTAGCAACCAATCAGGACATTTTCAACCGCCTCATGGTATCTTCGGATCCGCTGATTTCATCCATGCAAAAAATTCCAAAGAGGAAAAGTATTCCGTTTCGAAACGAAGTATTGGAATGTTTGAAAGAACCAGATGTTTCTCACAACGATTGGTCAAATTCCTCCGACGATGAAGATTGGGAAGAAAATGATTTAAATGAGCTTTAATTATAACTCCAGCAGATGAAAATATTAGAATTCGATGAATTTGTTGAACAAATATGAACTAAATTTGGATGAAGGAAACATCTCCGAAAATAAATCAATATTCTAACATGAGTTAAAAAAGGTACTCCAATATTGAAACCAATTGCTTACTATTGTTTTGCAATACATATGAACCTCAAAAGCAATATAAAATTATTCAGAAGCATAATATGTCCATCATAATTGTTGAAAACTGCAATATTATGTTATAACATCAAGATCGTTAAACTTAAAAAACATTATTGATCCCATTGGATCCCGCTCTGGTTCATATATGTTTTGAAAGTGTGTAAGTTACTGAACAGTATAACGTCAAAATTAACTGCTACTACCTGCAACTTTGCAAGCTGTTAACCCTTAAAGGTGACGTATAAAAAAGAAGAAATAGTTCATAGCTCTTTCAAAATAAGAGATAGCGCTTTAGTCTCTTCAGCAAAAATGTGTATTTTTGAAGTTTCTACAACATTGTAGAACATTGTAAAAATTAAAAAAATCATATAAAAAAGATATTGTAAAAAAATCATTTTTAAGGGGGTTAACATCATTTTTACCATATAACTTAGTAAGTATGAGAGCTAGAATTTTTTCGTCTTCGACAAAGTTTCTTCAAATGACGTTACCTACAATACTTCCTTAGGTAGTTTTCAATTTTGAGAAAAAATAAAAAAGTTAATTTTTTTTTCTCAGTGTATACATTTGAAAACGATTTTTTTTTATTTCTATAATAAAGTACTCTTAAAAAGAAGAAACATTGCAGAAGACACCAAAACGCTAAAACCGATAGTTTTGACGCAAACCCACATGTCCCACTTTTTTTGATTCCGTCCCACTGTGCAGTAGAGGCAGAAGCTGCACCAGTCGTTTTTCCAACCAAACCCCATAGGCTTTGAACAACCTCCCGATCGAAAGTCACCGAATGAACTCAACCAGCAAGATGATGGAGAAAAAAAAACGGTCTCATCAGTTTACGGCTAGTTTATTAAAACCGAAATGTCAAAATCCTACGCGAACCAGAGCTGTTTATCTTTCACGCTTGCGCTGGAGCAGCGCACCCAAGAGAGATAGGGTGCCAAATAGCCGAAGAACTTATAGTCTGCATCATGGGCGTAGATAGGATTATATCTTATGATTTCTCCAGGATATTCCTCTAGGTACAAAAACCCCTAGGTATTCCATCAAATGTATTCAAATATTTCTTCATACAGATTTTCTTTAGCATTTTACAAGGATTGAATAAAATGTTCGTAGAATAATTCCACAAATGACTCTTACAAGACTTGCTTAACAGATACTTCAAACAGTGCCGGATTTGGACTTTGTTAGAGGGGACCATTTTATATAAAATACTGCACGTTTTGGGTTCCCACTGCTAATTTTTAAAATTGAAAAAATGCGCTAAATAATATATCAACAAACACGTTTTTTATGTTGTTTATGGAATTATACTATAGTCATTGAAATTTTGAATAACGAGAGCAAAATATGTATAGAATTCAACAAATTTTGTCTCCGTTTCAAAATGATAAACAAACCATTTATCGATCATGAATCCTTCATTTTCTATAGTTTTTCTGGAACAATTTTGAACGTTTGCTCGTTATATGAATCTAAATATAATGTTTAAAATATGATATGATAAACATAGTATTTATATCCAATATCTTCTATTCAAAGGCTTAGAATATCCAAAGAAAACTTCAGAACTACGGCGTACAAAATGAAACAACATATTTCACTTAAACTTTCAAGATATTCAAATTTATTTCAATTTTATAATTCTGATAGGATACCAACAAATTGAGTTGAGGAGTGCTTCACAGGCTCAGGCGTTTATTTCCTTCATAAATATTCGAATGTTGACTTTTAAGTTAAAATTATATGTCGAAATTAAAAAGAAAGTACTTCATTTTTTTAATATTGGATCCTCGGTGGCATCTTTTATCCGGAGGTGATCTGGAGCGATTGTTTTCGTTGTCCCCTTCAAATTTGGACCTGACCTAAAGAAATTCCGTTAGGAATTTCTACAGGAATCATATCCAAAATTTCTCTAGAAATCCTTTCAGTTATAGATACCGCCTTGTTTGTTATGCAAGATATTCTTAAGAATATCTTTGAAAATCCACTAAACCCTTGTCTTAAGACATCCTTAGCATATTATACTCCATGAATTTCTCATTGGATCCCTACCATGAGGAATTTTCCAGGAGTTTATTATAGAATTACATCCCAAACAACAATGAGAATATCTTCGAGAACTTATTTAAGGTATTCTGCTTAGATTCTTTTGGATTAATTCAAGACTACTTTGGGATCACCTCCAGAATACTAACAGTAAGTTGCTCAGAAGCTGCGCTAGGGATTTTTTTTTTCAAATATACGTTTATGAAATCCATCAGGTATTCATTCTGAGATTTCATTATGAACTTTTCCAAAAACTTCTAGAGAAAGCAATTTCTTTCAGAATTGTGTAAGAATTTTTGAAGTAGCACTTTCTGAAATTCAGGAAGCAATACAACAAATAATTTCTGTCTCTGGGTTCATTACTAATGTATCTGTAGGGAAATTTCAGGGTGAGTTATTTTTGGGATCTTTAACACTCTGTGAAAAAAACTTCTGTGTAGAGGATTCCCTGTATGTACAGCTGTGTACATTGTTAGATGATATGCCTTGAGTATTTCCTGAATGAATTCTAAGCGTTACAACTGTATTATTCAAGAGAAAACCATTTAAAAAATTAACTTCATGAAGAGAAAAAATTCTGGATGAGTTTATAATGTTATATCTTAAAGTTTTCAAGGAATATTCCTGGATGAACAGCTTAAATAATTAAGCTTAATAGCTTGAAGCTTAAATTATTTAAGAAGGAACAATCCGTAATGGTGTTTGTTTGAAATCTTTCGCCAAGGAAAATGCTTGAAAATATTCCTTGTAAATACTTTTCAAAGATATTTAAATGTTTGCTGAGATATTTCACATCAAGTCTTGACCCACTTGACGACGGTACAGAAAATTATATTATTACTAAATGGAATTGCGGTTAAAATTCCTAGAAAGCACGACAAGGAATGCCTGAAAAATCGAGAAAATACTTGTCATCTATCGGGTTGTAGGACAGAATGCAAAAGGTGGAAGGACAAGTGTCTAATAGACAAAAGTCCTATTGCCAAAAAGTAAAATGGACAAAAAATCGAATGGACTAAAGGTCGAATGTTCAAAAGGTCTAATAGACAAAAATGTCCAATAAACCAAAGGTTTAATGAATTTACGGTCGATTGAACAGAAGGTCAAAGGGCAAAAAACAAAATGGACAAAAGGTCGAATGGACAGAAGGTCGAATGGAAAAAAGGTCGGATGGACAAAAGTCCGATTGGCAAAAGGCCGTAAGGGCAAATGGTTAATTGGGCAAAAGGTCGAATGGGCTAAAGGCCGAATGGATAGAAGGTCTAATAGACAAAAAGGCCAAAAGGACTAATGGACAAAAGGCTGAATGGATACAAAAGGTAATAAAAAAGATCGAATGAATGAAAGGCCCAATAGGAAAAAGGTCGAATAGACAGAAGGTTGAATGTCAAATATTAAGACGGAGAGAAATTATAAAGGATGAAAATACAGTGCGATTCCGTTTTTGGTAACAAAGACGAAATTTTCAGTTGCCAAAAACAGAACTGTGCTGAAATCGGAACCCTTTTTCTGATTTTCTTTTTCAATTTATTGTTTCTTAAAATGGAATTAGAATGTTGTTGCATCATCCCTACGGAATTATATGATGACAAGACTTCTGAACGATCAACTTCGAAGCCGAAGCCGTTCCACACTGCTTAAAGGTCATCAATCATTTCAATAAGCTTTATGTATACTATTTGTTTGCATGGCCCATGTAAAAAATAGCATAAGTGACCTTTTTTCGAGATTTGTGTAGAAATACAGAAATACATTTTATTAAAAACATATTGACAAAAAATGTTCTGAGTTGAATATTTTTTCGAATGATTAGCCCCCAGAGCTCTCAGGATCTGTCTTATGATCTCGAAAGGAATTGACATATGACCAGCTCGCTAGTAATTTCGAGGATATCGCTTAGAGCTCTGTTTCTCAACCTTGGTAACGGTGAAAACACGACTCGCCGTGAGGTGTTCGTTTCAGCGTGCTTCTTACATGTTCGGGTTTCCGTGGATCCCTTGTTGAGAAACGTGGGCTGAGTTTTAAGATTCCAGCCTGAGCACCACTAGCATCTGTTATGGTGGTGCTGTAACGTATTTGAATGCTAAAATAGAATACAGTTTATTCTAATAAGCATTCTCAAGTTGAAGGTACGGTATAAACAATCCTACTATACCCGGTATTATCTAGTATATCTATTTTTGCAATGTGAAAAACTTAAGGTAGGGTATTAGGTGACGGGGTAATTATGTTTCACTGGCTTCTGTTTAGGCCTATTGTGTTATTTTGCTTAATTCGTCACTAAGATTCGCAATATTGATTGATTCTATTCATATTTTATTTTACAAATCATAAGTAACGGAATAAGCGACATAAGACGTGGACCTAATAAAGACGCTGGTGAATTTCTCTAGCTACTGTCAAAAATGATGCATTTCCGAAATATACTAGTAAAATGCAATTTTCTTTATGGAATTCCATAAAAAGTTAAGAGACACGATTTGTTTGCTTCATTTGCTCTTATTATTATTATTATTTGCATTTCGAATGCGTCTAATTCCACAGTCAAATTAAATATTAAATTTAAAATAAAATAAAAACAATAGGTGGAATTTATGGTTGAAGTTTTCTAAGAATTTTTGTTGCTCTTGTGTCAGTGCTTGTGCTAGTGCGAATTGTTCCAAATTTGAATAAAAAATATCTAAAACCTTGTCACGCATCAGGCTGTTTGATAATGTGAAACAAAATTTAACTAAAAATTGTCACTTTTCTTCCTCTGTTTTTCTTACTTTTTCCATGAATTTCTTCGACTATTTGAACACACAAACACGTCGGAACACTTCAAGAACCTAATAGAGAAACAATTAGGTAAATCCGTTGACTCGTTTCCAAGCCATTTAGTGACATAATAACAAGATTCCATTTTTATTCATACAGGATTCATACAAGCAGACCCAAATGGGCTGGTTACACAGTATAAATGCTTGACTTCATGAAATGTTGCAAACACATGACCATCCCAAAGTAAATAAGCGCGCAAAAGAGCTCTAGTGATTGGAGGGATTTGGGAAAATATCGACTAAGATAGAACTTTGGAAAGTGGTCGAAGCTGGCCTGCTGTTCAAAGAACTAAAACAAAACACACGGTGATATTCAAAAAAATACAATTTTAATTAAATTCAAAAACGTTGCCAAAATTGGGGGGTACCCAAAATGGAGCATACCAGAAATGGAATCCCACTGTTTTTATTTGATTAACGAAGTTACCGTAAAATCGGGTGTAATTGATCAGAAGGGTGAAATTGATCATCGTATCACACGATTTTATTTCTTCGTAATGGAGCATAAATATCAATGTAAGCTGCAGTAAATGAACGTTGTTTGTCGTAACTATTGTCGAATTATGTGTTTTGAGGTTTTTTGCGTTGAAGAATGTTTATTACTATGAAAATAATGTAATATTTCAAAATCATGCACGGTGCAGTATTGACAAACACCTATAAACTTCTATTTCTAAGCAAGGATTTGAACATAGTATAAGCCTGAAAGTTTGTGAGGATGCGTGAGATATATCCGCAAACCAGATTTCATCACCAAAACTCGTACCAATTAGCTCAAATGGTATAAATAATTGAATTTCTGTAAGATATCATTGATTTCCTTAGGAAATTGCATACATTTAGGCATTTTCCGCGTAATTCTTGAAATTTAACTATTCGTTATTTATATAAATATTGCATTGTTAAGATTTTGACAAGTATATTCGGATTCAGGGAGCTCAAGTTTATCATGTAGAGTTGCTTTGAAAACTAACAATAATGGCATTGACAAGTGATCAATTTCACCCTGAAATGAGATCCCCTGATTTTTTATTTTAGAGATATTTGTTAATACCAAAATGACATTTGTTAGAAAATTTCGGTACATGAGTCGATGAGGCTCATCTTCGTACTTGTTTTCCTGCATTAAGTTGTTTGGCATTGTTAACATTATAGAAAACAGACTAGAAAAACCGTGAAAAATGATCAATTTCACCCGAAATTACGGTACCAATGAATGGAAAATTATACAGAATTGACAGAGTACAATACATCTTTGCAATTTCTCATTGGTTTTCATCACGCCAACCCGTCATGGAATGGCCTATTTTCCCGCATTGTCGTATGAGTTACCTAACTGAAACGTTTGATAATGACTCATTACGCAACGCATTTAATTGCGTAATGGTTCATTATGCAACGCTTTTCAATAACGTAATGAAGTACATGTTATTTATATAACTGTCATTTTTAGAAAAAACGAAGAGGACTATGAATTTTCGTTGTCAGGATTTGTGTAATTAGGATAAGTGTTCCCTTAGTTGTGGGTGTTCCTATAGTTGCGGTAGTGCCGTTTTCACTTATTTTAATACATTAGCCACAGAACCAACGTTTTGGCTTGTTGATACACGGAATACTTGAAAAGAGCGTTCAAATTGCTTTAAATTGATGAAATATCGCTCAAATTGCTAAATCTTTTCTTGCTTGTATCAATAGTTGTGGTAAAGTGTTCCTATAGTGGAGGATCCCATAAGAAATCAACGGATACCGCAACTATAGGAACACAAATTAAAAAAATACCGCAACTAAAGAAACAGCGTACCAATAGTGGTATTATTACGGTCGTAGATCCCAAGGCCTACATTCAATGGAGTCCTTGGAGGACCTAGGACATCCGCACATATTATTACGATACACTGTATACTCACATGAATGGTTAGGGGCCTGTGGAGTATTTGAAAATTAATCTCTAATCTCTTATTACGGTCGTAGATCCCAAGGCTTATATTCAATGGAGTCCTTGGAGGACCTAGGACATCCGCACGAATAATAACAATACACCGTCTACTCACATGAATGGTTAGGGGCCTGTGGAGTATTTGAAAACTAGCCTCTAATCTCTTATTACGGTCGTAGATGCCAAGACCTGCATTCAATGGAGTCCTTGGAGGACCTAGGACATCCGCACAAATTATTACGATACACTGTATACTCACATGAATGGTTAGGGGCCTGTGGAGTATTTGAAAATTAACCTCTAATCTCTTATTACGGTCGTAGATCCCTAGGCCTATATTCAATGGAGTCCTTGGAGGACCTAGGACATCCGCACAAATTATTACGATACACTGTATACTCACATGAATGGTTAGGGGCCTGTGGAGTATTTGAAAACTAACCTCTAATCTCTTATTACGGTCGTAGATCCCAAGGCCTACATTCAATGGAGTCCTTGGAGGACCTAGGACATCCGCACAAATTATTACGATACACTGTATACTCACATGAATGGTTAGGGGCCTGTGGAGTATTTGAAAACTAACCTCTAATCTCTTATTACGGTCGTAGATGCCAAGACCTGCATTCAATGGAGTCCTTGGAGGACCTAGGACATCCGCACAAATTATTACAATACACCGTTTACTCACATTAATGGTTAGGGGCCTGTGGAGTTTTTGAAAACATTGTATTGTAAGTATTGTGAAACATTCTTCTACATAGGAATGATAAATTGATCTTCTTTAACTCATGTAGAATCATATGACCAAACTCCAAAGAGTTCTTGGAAGACCTTAACTTGCACACATTCTAGCCTGATTTAGAACCAAATGTATTAAAAATATGTTAATGGTACTAAAAGAGCATATTTTTTTCTAAATAATATAAATTAATTTCATACAAGTAGACTCCAAACTGCAAAACCTCGTTTTACGCACTGAGCTCCCTCGTTTTAAGCACTGATTCAATTTACGCACCAACTCAATTTACACACCCCCGATCTAGTGCGTAAATTGAGGTTATAGTGTATTATTTTTCACTGACATGCCGTGGATTACTGCGATGAAATAATTTTTCTCATTAAGTCAATGGTCGTTACTTCCCGTTACAACATTAACATGTACATTAATTGCGCTTCTTGAATTTAGGCGGTCAAATGATCTTCAACCGTGCTTAGTACCTCCATTATTGGTACATCTACCCTATCATTATTTTATTATTGCAAGGAAATTTCGAAGCATCCTCCACGCTCCTTCAAAACATAAATATCTACCCTGAATCTGGCTGTAAAGACGCGGACGATCAATAAAAGCAGTGTCCTGTGTGATCTGCTGGTGATTTTTGGTAAATTTGATTTCTCCGGTAGGAGACGACCATTCAGTGCCATTTCTGCTGCCACCAATCGGAATATCTGAATCGGAATCGCTCATTGTTTCGAATAGGTAATGATGCTTTCCGGACGTTGGTTTGAAAAATTGTTATAATTGCTCAGTACAACCTACTATGATCAGAATTTCTCAAACATGGCTACGGAAGACCATGTGCAGATTGATGAGAAATAGTTTCTAAATCATTCCTCAAGTAACATTTTATGAAATCGCAAAAAAAATGTACGCAACGCGGTGCTGTACTCGATTTTTACAGCACTCGTCATAATTATCCAACTCGGCAAGCCTTGTTGGATAAACGAGTGGAACCGTGGTGTAAAAATCTTCATTCTGCACCTTGTTGCGTAAACTACTATTTTGCAATTTCTCATCGTAATAGGCTGATTTTCATCACGCCAATCTGTCATGAAACGGCCTACTTTCCTGCACTGAAGTACGCAGTGCGGGAATACAGGGTGTCCGCAAATTATCCGTACAAACTTTGAAAACATGGCTCTATACAATCAAGCATAATAAATTCAATATTCTTGCATGGTTTTAAACATTGGCTTATTATATTGTTAAGAAGTAAGTTTGACACATTTCCGATTTCAAATAATTGCACAACCAACCCAAATGTATTGAGATGTCTTAAAGGGAGCTGTTTTCCAAGCTTTATGACGGAAGAGAAATGTCCATACAACTCACAGGATTTGAACCGTACAGTTTTCTACTTCCAGTCTTACTTGAAGCCACTAACCTGTAGATCACTTCAAATAATAATAGGATATTTGGATTCATCTCTTTTAGGTTTTAGGGATAACACATCTCCAGTATGACTCGCGGCCCTCAGGAAAAACGTCTCCGAAAAATTTAAATTTGTCTATCTCAGTAACAAGCAATTATTTCGAAATTTTTTAAAGTTGTATTTTGTGTTAACCTATAGATATATTATAAAAGGTACATGGACATTGATTTTTCATTGTTTTCAATGCAAGATCATCTTTCCAATATTTTGCTGTTCGGATAATTTGCGGACACCCTGTAGTCATTACCTAACTGAAACCGGTGCTGTAATGATTCATTACGCAACGCTTTCTCATTACGCAACTGTTTTGAGTTGCGTTATGAATCATTACACAACAATTTTTCAGAAATTGTGAAATGATGGTGAATGCATCCCGATATAATTTCTGATACCCTCAAGTACTCTTCTACGAAATTGCAAAAAATGTTGTACGTATCTCGTTGCAGAACTCGATTTTTACAGCACTCGTCGTAATTATCCTACTCGGCAAGCCTCGTAGGATAAATTTACGACTCGTGCTGTAAAAATCATCATTCTGCAACTTGTTCCGTAAACTACTATTATTGTATACTTTTCATACACTTAGTGTGCCATGCAATGGTGTAAATATTACAATGATTGATTCGAATTCCATAGAAATGATTGCTACATTTTCATCAGAGGATTACAGGGGGTTATCAAAATAATTGAGACTGGCAAAAATTGGGCCAAATTCGGAAAGACGTAACTTTGTTAAAACGACCATATGTGTCCCGCCAAACGGAACACCATGTCAGATCTCATTCCCAATTAAACATTATTCGTATTGGATGTGTATTCTACATACATTTTTGGTATATATCATGATCTAACCTCTCAGTTCAGTCAAACAATTAGATTTGACGCAGCCATATCATGTTGAAAATTGCGTTGTCCCGCGGGACGTCTGGTCACCTTAAACTTCGTCAAACATTAACTGATTTTAGTTCTTCAAGAAGTACTGAACGGGTCAGTTTTTAACCTGACCACCGGATACCGTTGAAAATTCAAAATTTTACTGCACATAGAGATAGAAGATCACATCCTGAAGCGATTAGTGCATCAAGTATTGAGGTCGAACCAGAAACAACCAAGACATTACAAATAATTTATCTACTCAAAATATGCCATGCAATATATTTTTCTGTACAGCATATCATAAATAATCCTATCCTAAATCTGTTTGATGCAACCGATTGGATTAGCAATAGTATTAGCATTAAGCATTTCGCACAAATTCGTAGGTGGTACAGTCCTAGACCATTGTATGAGGGTTGCCTCCTTCCTGTCCGTTACCAAAGTCAGAGATTTGGGATTAACCTCTAACTCTTAGACAACGTCCTTGCGAAAGCTGGGGAATGGAAAAGGATGATTGATTGAACACATACTTAAGAAAGATGCAGAGAACTCTACGACCTCTCATAGGTGTTACGGGATGTTGTGGAATGTTGATGGAAAGGGTAGTGCAATAGGATACGTTCGGTAGACGTTCTGGCCGACAAATGGTTAGTATTTACGCATTGTGATTATGCGCTGCTGATCAGAACAAACTCACCAAATTCCTTTTTCGAAAATCCTCTGCAATCTGTCACTCCTTTAATAATGAACGATAGCGCGAGCCGTAACTTAGCACTGCCCCAATGCTCGCACTGCAGTTCTTAATCCATCCCGACCCGAGCATCCACGAAGCACATTCAATTTTTGAATCAACACGCACGGGAGATAAAAAAAACGAGTCGTGAAAAACATGTTTCTACAGAATGATGCAACCGGTTGGATTGTTTATAAAACTTATATTTTATTCTTAATTGAAAATGAGTCTTGGTCAAATATGTCCACTCATGGCCCCGCCAAGTGCTACGGGGAAACCTTGCATAGGTGACATGTCTTTTTTTCACTACATATAGGTTTTTTTTAATTGGAGCAGGTTAACAAAGTAATGGGATTTTGTCAAATTTGCAATCACGGGTTCCATGGGTCGAGCGTGGTTGTACAGGCTAAATTATATAAGTATATAAGTAAATATGGTTTAAATTTGTGATGGTAGATTACACGCAACGCCCCCACCCTGTCCCTATTCTAGCTACAGCTACGCTCTGAATCTCAACGAACGAAGGGATGAAATTGCTAGATAAATTCCACCGTGATGGAAGCGAATCTCATCACGGCAAATTGTTATGTAACGATAGGCTGGCGCGTGTTCCGCGAAGCAAAGAGATTGTTCTCTGATCTGAAATCGATACATTATTGTTATGGTTATTACCTACCACCAATGGGAACACTTGGGCAGGCTGAAGTGCGGGAGAGACTCCAAGCAAGAAGCATCCAATCCGTGTACTGCGGGAGGTTAGTAGTCAATTCTGATAGCGTTCGTCGCTGCTGAGCTGCAGAGCTGGTGAATCGTTTGTTGTGAATGGGAGATGAAAGAGGAGACTTCGATTAGAGCACCAGCGAGGAACGCACGTCTTTTGGCTTCTGGTAGGTTAGTAAGGTATCTCCCTAGATTGGATGCTCGGGTCGGGTCAGCCCGATGATTCCGATGGTGCGCAATGAGGAAAAACATCGGAACATTATTGAGTGATCTTAAAACCGATTGTTATGCTTTGACTTCTTAACGGCCGCACGAGTTCATGGTGAAAAGCTTAGATTGGCGGTAGGCAGTAGAAATAGAAATAGATACAGAAATGGTGAAATCAGCACAGGGCATAGGTCTTATGAAGCTTACTTAATAGCAATGTGGGTCAGGTTGATTGGAATGTAAATTTATAAAAATAAATGTAACAGCTCAGCAAATTTCTTGCAATTTACCAATAATTGGCCGTAATCTAATTTAGATACATTCAATTATACGGTAAAGAACTACTTGGGCACTTCTATGATTCACTTTTGGTATTTTCAATACATATAGGGTATCTCACATCTTATATAGTTGCCTTCCTTAGCCGAGTGGTTAGACTTCGTGGCTACCAAGGAAAACCATGCTGAAGGTGTCTGGGTTCGATTCCCGGTCGGTCCAGAATCTTTTCGTAATGGAAATTTCCTTGATTTTCCTGGGCATAGTGTATCATCGTACCTGCCACACGATATACGCTTGCGAAAATGGTTACTTTGGCAAAGAAAGCTCTCAGTTAATAACTGTGAAAGTGCTCAAAAGAACACTAAGCTGAGAAGCAGGCTCAGTCCCAGTGAGGACGTTAATGCCAAGAAGAAAAAGAAAACTGACACATTTTAGTACAATTTTGTTTGGCATAACCAAACAGCCTACTGCGGGACAAAACATATTAAATCATTCTAGAAATTCCTAGATATGCTACACGAATTCCTCCAAAAGTCTTTTTAAAAACCATCCATTAAGTACGCCACACAAATTCAATGTATTTCCAACACTTCTACCATGTTGCCTTTCTTTAGTTTAGCGGTAACTCCGTGGCTTTAAAAGAAACAATGTATGCAGCGTCTAGCTTTGAATCGCAGACAGTCCAATAATAGTAACTGTCACATTATATATGAATGCCAAAATGGTGGTCTTAGCAAAGAAACTTTCAGCCAATCAATGCTCTTACAGAATCAAACTTAAACTGAACTCTCCTGGAACAAATCTTCAAAATTGCATCAAAATATTTCGTTACGGTGGGCTCTGAAATGCTACGCCATTTATTAATGGTTTTTTATCTTCCTATCTGACCGAGATAAAATTTTTATTGTCACATATTTTATGTTACACTCGATTAAGAAATCATTCACTTCCGCACATTAGAGATGAATCGCAAAACTTCAAAAGACCACCCCGAACTCTACAGCTAGCAATTTGACCTTTCTGATCAATTAGTACAGTTCGACAAGGACATATAATGAAGGAGAAACAAATAATGCAATCAGTTCAGCCATTTTAACTGCCCTGCAAAAAATATTTGCTATCTACGAAACTTGGCTATATAGGACCCCGAGCCATAAGCTCGATAATTATTATTGGATGCCATATTTTATTCGCGTTCCATGGATACCAAGCAAAATCATGCATCTTGTTTCCTGAGTTTGCGAAATCGACAGCGGATGGCATTCCACAAATCCACGTCGTCGTCATCTTGAACACCGACAATCTATTATTAAAATCAATTAGACGCAACCCGACTTCAAGGGTGCCGATCGGGGATTTACTGTCAAACTCATCGCCATCTGATGTTGATCCCAGTGGAAAGATTTTCAGGCCGTTTTAAAAAAAATGTGGATGCACACTTTCGAAAACGTGAGGTGATTTCGCTTTCCGCAAAGATTCTCTGTGAAAAGTGATTCAAAATCATTTCAAAATGATTGCTGCTTTACACGTTATTGTTATTCAATATCGAGTGCAAAATTCAATTCAAACGGAACATTTCACTACATAGGGCACATGAGCTGGATTGGTATTTCCCAAACATAATGCGCCTCAAGATGAACGATCTTGGCTTTGAGATGACGACTGACTTTCCGTATATGGTAAAATTAATCATCATTAGTCGTGCGATTGTCATTCGGTTGCCATGAGTGAGAAAAAAAGCGTATGGATTAAACGAGCATTATCGTTTGCGATGCATCCTTGTAAGTGTTCTTTGTGCTTTGTATCATTGTCATTTTAAAGATCTTGGAATCAAGTTGAATCAACAAGGGTTGTTTAACTAGCTTTCATCAGCTGCTAATTGTAAACTCTGAGTCAAATAAATAAAGATAAAGCCTTTTATTCAATTCTACGATTGAATGCTTATGGAATCCTGTAAAAAATCAGAACTGCTACGGTAGATGAAATATAATATGTTGTTAACAAAATGTTGATGAAAACATAATTTAGTTTTACCAAATAAGGATGATAGTGTTGTCCAACACAAAACACCTAGATATAAGAAATGAATGTAATGCTTGGAATGACACTAGTAAAAAAAAATTGACGAAAATGTAAAAGACAGAATTACTTGACTTGCCTTTTTCAGCTTACTATTTCCTTTTAATAATGAGAGCTACTCCAACAGTCTCACAAATGAACGTACCTGAAAAAAAAAGAAAAAAAAAAAGAAAATGTTATCATCGAATCTGTTTGATATTCTGCACCTTACGACTAATACAGCTTGATAGAATGCGAGGATGCCAACCGTGTCATCCTCCGGAATGCTAATGAACACAAGTAATTTGTCTTTGCCGGCAGACGCAATCACGATCGAATTCCACACTCGCCGATTACTTCCCCGTAGTGTGTATAATAATAACAGGCATGCGATATCAGATATTCCACCAGACTGCAAGTCAATTTAATACCTGCCTGTATGTAAATGAAAACGTGCAGGCGCATCATCCCGCAAGATATTATTTACACTTCATCTGCACGCTATAATTAAGCTCCGCAATGAAACGTGCCTCTCAAGGGCCTCAACTAACTCCGAGGGTGCCAGATCCATTTCATAACCTCCTCATAGCTGTCAAGCAGCCCAAACCTAACCTACCCAGCTCATATGTGTGTTTTATGGGTAGCTCATTTCCAAATTGCACCGACCCTGAAGTCCTTCGAAGATCTCGTTGTAACGGCATAAACCTGCTGCATCAGAGGAAGATTACTGCTTACTACTAGAGATCTAATTCAATGCGCCGGAGATCCGATAGACCACGTGTATCCACATGGGCCTCGGTGCGAATTTACGAGGCGATATATATTTTTTTTCTCCTCTGGCTTTTCATTTCCATCCGGGCCTACAGCAGAAAGCATAAGCGTAGTCAGGATTTCCACCATGGGGATGGGCGAACAACCTCAAATACATTGCCAATTTGAATCAAAACGACAATTTTCGACACTCTCCGCAATCTTTTTGTACGGTTGTTCTGAACTTAGGTAAGAAACGTAACGTTATTATTATTTATTTGGCTCAACATCAATTATCTTGATAAAACCTCGCCAACAACATTTCGCCAATTCACTCGGTTCATGGATGAACAAATCTGCCACCGTTTAAAATTTTCTTCCAATAATATCCATGTCGTCCGCGAAGCAAACAAATTGTCCGGATCTCGTGAAAATCGTGCCTCCACTGTTAAGTCCGGCTCTCCGCATGACACTTTCAAGCGCAATATTGAACAACAGGCACGAAAGTCCATCGCCCTGTCGTAGTCCCCGCCGAGACTCGAACGAACTGGAGTGTTCGCCCGAGATCTTCACGCAGTTTTGCACACCGTTCATCGTTGCTCTAATCAATCTTGTGAGTATCCGGGGAAAGCTGTTCTCGTCCATGATCTTCTATAGCTAAGAAACGTAACGGTACTCAGTAAAAATAATATTAACATCGGCAGCAGTAATTTCTGGCTTTGTATCAATAATCAATCCGATTGATTGATTCAATCTTAAGCAAATTAAATAAAATATCACTCACTAGACCGGGATTTAAATCCCACTTAAACTTTTTCTATTTTTGTGAGTTTTTTGTTTTGAGCAGTTCTATCGATTGCTAGATCCCGATTCTCAACTGTCTCCGGCTATATTTGTTCGTTTAAGGCTCAAGAATCCATCCTTCAATCATCAAAAACCGAGATTGTTATTTAAACTGAAATAAATCTTAATGACAAACACATCCCATTCCAGATAGCTAATGGTTTACATTACAAAGCAGGCTAAGAATATTTTTAGAACGGTGATGGTTATATTCCTCTTGAAAGATGTAACCGTACAACATATTCGCGACGAGACTGATATGCAGCTCAAATAACGTGATATTATAATATTGTTTTGCTGTGTATGAAGGACGCAATCCCCATTCTATTACAGTGGGCAATAGCCCAAAATACAAAATAGAATTTCTATATAACTTAAACATGTTTCAAGTAAAAAAAAAACCTGTCACTGAAGAGCTTTTTTCACTACAAATTTTGTGGTTATACACAGCAAAAAATAAATTGTAATATAACGTTAATTCGTAGGGGATTTTCCTGGATTTTATCTCAGGATCTTCATACAACAATCTTAAAATTTGTATGGACCGTTTTCGTTATCGAGTTCTTGAGGAATTTGTCTAGAAATCACATCTGAGACTTTGTCCAAAGGTTAGTCTAGAGATACCATTGAGAACACCTTTGAGGGTTCGCTGGATTTGTCAAGAATTAAAAGTCACAACCTCCCCTGTAATCTTCGTATATCTTCCAGGTCACTGAAACTCTTTCGACAATCATTTTAAATTTTCTTCAGAAATAGTTTTAGAAACTCCCTTGCTTAGCTTAGCTCAGACTAACTACACATATAAATGGTTGCTATTCCATGATTGATCAAACTCAGTGAAGATGCCCAAAGAAACAACTAGAAGTTCGGCTGGGATTGGTCATAGTCTTCTTCAGTGTGCATAATTCAGTGCCTCTATTTATACAGGGTCAATAACGACGCCGGCCACGCCCTTGTTATCAGGTAGGATGGGGGGAAGGAATATTAGTATGTAACCTATGCAATTCGAGAACCGTGAATTTGATAAGTGATTAGACCATGACAAACAATAATCTGTGGATAATGCCAGAAAATATAAAATTGTTAGCAAATATGAAAAAAAAAACACATGGAAAAAATATAATGCCGAAATACGGAGAGACTACTTTATTAACCCCTCTACCGGCAGCTTCAATTTTTACCGCTAAAAAAATATTCAAATCGCTATAACTTTTTTGTTTCTCGATATTTTTGCACCATTTTTTCACAAGATCTCAAAAAACTCTTCTAGTTTAAGACTCTGTGTCGATATTACTCATTGGTTACCTAGATTTGAAGATATTCAGATATTCCTTGGGGGACCGACATTCTCCAAATAAAATGTCTTTGGCGGCCATTATATTTTTGGTCAATATATCGAAAAAATAAAATGTGTACTATACAAAGCCAAGTAATAAGGAGCTACTCTGAAAAAATCATATAAAGCGGTTCAGTATTCTTGGAGAAATTTGAAAATTACGATATGAGGTTTTTTGATGTTTTCAAGGGGTTTATTTGCCCAGCGTGGTACCCGAAACATAAACGCTCATTACTCAAAGATGGCTGCACCAAATTGCGTCATTTTTTCACAACATACTCGCATTAATGTATCATTCCGTGGAGTGAATATCCGAATACGATAAAAATTCTGTAGCCTGAGATATTTACGTGGGTTATGGCTACGCGTCGGTCCCCCAAGGATTTTTGGAATATCTCCGGATCCAGATGACCATTTATCAATACCGACACATATTCTTAAACTAGAAGAGTTTTTTGAGGGCTTGCGAAAAAATGGAGCAAAAATATCAAGAAACAAAAAAGTTATCGCTATTTGAATATTTTTTCAGCGGTGGAGAATGAAGCTGCCGGTAGAGGGGTTAACGTAACATTCTAACCGTTGTCAGAACGAAAGCATGTGTTATCATATTCCACTCATCTTAAAAAAGCATGAAACGAGCTCACCAATTGCCATTGGTACTTGAGCATCCAGAAACCAATTCCAACTACGTCAACACAAAATCGCGCGCTAAACGTATCTACTTGATTGCTTGGAACGCTTTGCCCAGCAAAACGCGCAAAAACGAAAAAAAAACTTCTCCGCCGACCCAAAAACAAATCTTCTTGATGGGCCTTCCGAACAACGCCCACTCCCCTAACAAAAAGTCAAAGTTTGGACTTCGAAATAAATTTCAAGTATCGCCAAAATTTCTCACATATTTTCTTCTTCTTCAATATGATCTTTGGCACCTACCATTCAAATCTCAATGACAATCGTCATGTTTGTCTATAATAGTTTAAAAACGAGCGCGTTTAGTGGTACATACAAGAACAGATGAAATAGCTACTGCCGTTCTACGCATATTTATCCCATGGTCCATAAGGTTTACGTAAAACATGGGACAAGTAAACGTAGAAAGGCTGGTTAGGTGTCAAATACATTATTCTTCAGATGTATATGTTTTCATAAAATGAGTGTCTCTAACAAACGTTTAGTATATTTTTGTTTCTAAATTGCTCCCATACCATTATTTTCACTCCTTTCCAGCTTTTTCGCCCCCCAAATTTAGTTTTTCAAATTTTTGCCCCTCAGGACCTGAAAATCGCCCCCAGGGTGGTGATTTCGCTCACTTTGGGAATCACTGCTCTAGAGCAGCGTGCTATATTTGCCTCTTATTGTGAGAGCGAAAAATACTAAATAGAGCGGCAACGAAAAATGAGCGAGGAATAAGCTACACAAAATA
Organism: Aedes aegypti; assembly: GCF_002204515.2. NCBI lineage: Eukaryota > Metazoa > Arthropoda > Insecta > Diptera > Culicidae > Aedes > Aedes aegypti. Next base: position 150,750,754 of record NC_035109.1, read on the forward strand.
CAACGGAAGAAAATTTCATAAAAAGAGTACCATTACAGCTCCGCGAGGCCTGTGTTGTTAGGACGGGTCACTCAAGAGTTCTTTCAAAGTGTAAGTGAACATAGAAGGAAGAGAGAAAGAGTACCAGAAATAATACTCGCCATTCGATGTACTTCTACTCGAATCGTCTGAGGATTCGTGTTGTGAATTGTGAGTTTAATTTTTACTCGCAGAGGGATATCTGTCAAGCCTGCTTTTGGAGAGCCATAGATAGATTCGTCGGGTATCCCATGAAGCGATCAGTGAAGGGGCCGCTGTAGGACCATTCAGATCTGATGACTCGATAAACGCCTGGTAGAATCTGGATGAGTTACATTTACAAATTCCTCTCAGTTTCTTAAAGAGAATGGCAGAAATAAAAATTCTGGAGAAATTCCTTGGGAAATACTTAAACATATACTCTGAAAATTTGCTGTATTAATTTTTCTTGCAATTAAAGAAGAAATACTTGAAACCCCCTGATGGAATTTCTTAAGAATTTCCTGAATGTCTAGGAGGTATCCTTATTCCTGATTTAATTCTAGACAGATTATTTTAGGCATACTTCAAAAATCTTTAACAGAATGGGATTTTTAAACATATGTCAGGAATTTATAGGTATATGATTTTCTTTCACAATGCTTTGAAACATTCAAGAGTAGTCCTGAAAGGATTCCAATGTCCAACAAATCATAATATTCTAAAGTTTTACCAAGGATAGTTTAAAAAAAATATGCATGTGTATTTTTAAAATTATTGAATAATATCTCAAACAAAATGCTTAGTTTTTTTTAATAATAATTTTGTGAAAACTTGCTGATGTTATTCCAGGACAAGTTCGAGTGTCTTGAAAAAATAACTTAAAAGAACCCATCCCACTGTTTAGAAGCAATACCATTTGATTTTTCCTGTAGCTCGGCAACCAAAACTATTTAATTCGGACTATCACCTAAATTATCGGGCCTGATATGCATATTAGGGAAGATTTTAGTGACTATGAAACATTTTTCATTTTTGTTTTATTAAATTTTTATATAATATTTTATATAATTTCAAAATTGTTTTTCTGTTAGTTGCACGGGAAATAAAATATGTTCCAAAAAATAATGTTTTTAAAAGTAGCTACCGTAAAATTCAAAGCTTAATTATTGTTCAAAATCGATAATCGGAAAAGGCTGTTAAAAGAATTTTTTTTAATGGAATGGGACGAATTATATGTCAAATCGGTTAGTCACAGAACTCGACCATCTTAGATTTGCAGTAAATGTTGCACATGTTCACGGTATGGTAGAATAAGTTCCTATGGAAAAGGAAAATCGATTATTTTGACTCAAGAATAACTTTTGAAAATGGCCTACAAGTTTTCGTAAGTATTTTTTGTTTTGAAAAAATCTAACTCCAAAACTATTGATTTTAGAGAAGAATGTTCTATGAAGAAGTTGTAGTGAACCTTTTGGACTAGAAGAAAAAAGTATTCACTGAAAAAATATTTACTTTGTTTATTAAAAAAAAAAACAGATATGATCCTGTTACTTTAAATTACACACAAACTCCATTTTATTTTATTTTTTATTTTCACCATAGAGTCATTAAACTTTGTCCCAAACATCTGTTAGAAATTTCTGAAAGAAATGTTTAATAAAAAAAATTATCTAAGGACAACTTTTGGTAGATTTTTAAAATTTTGATTTTTTGTCGAAACAATAAGAATCTTGAAACCATCCTTAACCATAATGATTATCATGATCAGTTCTCTAAAAGTAGTTATTTTTTAATTTCAAGTTCAAATCAAGTTCAATGCAAAAAAATATTATTTAAATAATAAAATATACCATTTCCATTGGTTATTCGCGATTCTCCATCAAGAAATATGATATATTTTTTCGAAATTGTATTTTTTTTATGGAGGATCAAGAATAACTAATGAAAATGGCATATTTCATTATTAAAAAAACATTTTTTACATTAAACATGATATAATTAAAAAAATGTGGCTACTTTCAGAGAAGTTATCATGATATACCATATGGTTTAGAATGTTTTCAAGATTGTATTTATTGTATAATCAAAACGTATTTATTTTGACAAAAAATCAGAATATTTAAAATCAACCGAAAGTTGTCCTTGAAAAAACATTTTTATTAAAAATTTCTCCATCATGAAACTTTGTCTCAAACATCTGTTTCCTACAGTACAGTTTGTTTAACAGTGTATATTTTTTTCTTGCAGTCCAAATTATTCGCTACTATTTCCTCATAGCATTTAACAATCCATGTTGCAGTTTGTGGCTCTGCTATGGTCATATTTTTGCCGTATTAGCCTTTAGTTTTAAGTTCTTTTCTAAATTGTGCTGTAACGTTATATGAAAAGATGAAGAGGTTTTGTGCCTCTTTGAGAAAGATTTCGTAACAAAATCACTCAAAGGAGTTCCTCTTCCACAATTTTTGCTAAAACAAATAAATAACTTCTTCATAGAATATTTTTAACTAATATCAACATTTTTAGAGTTGTAATTTTCAAAAATAATGCATGCGAGAACTTATAGGCCATTTCCAAAAATTATTCTTGAGTCAAAATAATTGATTTTTCTATGGAATACACTTATTTTGTTTTCAACCTGTTATCAAACATGTCTGTTACGGATACAATGATAACAAATTTTGTTATCATTCGGTTATCATTGATAACAGAATATTTAAATGATAACAGCGATAATGGAAGTTGTTATCAATTTGATATCATCCAGATATCCGACTTTACTCGGGCTACCTCTACAATTATCATGAATAACACATCTTTGATCAGAAATACAGGCGGTTGAAAAATGAGCTTGAGAATCGCTTCACAAGCAAAGTGAGTGAACTTGCATACAAGCTGAAGACGGGTGGTATACCTGTAGGCGATAGGCAAGAGAAGTAGAAGAAGAAAAGTAAACAAAAATCAAAAGTTCAACAAAAATTACAACAATCGTGTCTTTGGCGCCACGGCATTCATTCTATACAAATTCCAAAAAGATCCAAATCAAGGAAATATTTTAAGACAACCCTTGAGATTTTCTTTGTCGTATACAGCGACCATTCTTCTTGAATGGATTTATTTTAAAATAACTTGTTGTTAGAGGGTCTTCCTTAGCCAAGCGGTAAGAATCCATGGCTACAAAGCAAAGCCATGCTGAAGGTGTCTGGGTTCGAAGTCCCGATCTTTTCGTAATGGAAATTTCCTTGACTTCCCTGGGCATAGTGTATCACCGTACTTGCCACACGATACACGAATGCGAAAATGGCAAATTTGGCAAAGAAAGTTCGCAGTTAATAACTGTGGAAGTGCTCATAAGAACACTAAGCTGAGAAGCAGGCTCTGTCCCAGTGAGGACGTCAATGCCTAGAAGAAGAAGAAGGACTAGTTGTTCCGCTGGCAAGATACTTGTCGGAATTATTGTGAATTTCATAGTTTTTTCTTGATTCTTGGCGAAATACATGAATGACATTTGCCTGGAGTGCTAGTTTAATGTAAAGTCCCCTCTCTGTAAACGCCCATGGCAGCGCAAGCTCCCCGGTTGTGTATTAATTATGACGAAAGGAGTAATAAATACAAAAAGCTGCTTCAACATCAGACAACCCCACAACCCCGCCATTAAAAAGTTACAAGCCGGTTCTCGTTTCTTCAGCCGGAATGGTTTGTTTGGATTTTCTTCATCGAGCCGGGCGCTCTAAACGGTACTGATCACTTGTGAAATTCACCTGATGGCGACGGCCACCAGATTCGATGGGGCGGTTGAACTTGACCGTAAAATTTGGATTCAAACTCAACGAACGTCTAGGGCACCCAGTCTCCGGGTCGAACCAGATCCAATCGGAAGCCACTAATCTTCCGCAGCTGGCTGAGACGAAGAGGCCCATAAAATCGATCAAATCAAGATGAGACCTTAGCCGTTGTTTGAATTAGGGACCGCTTAGTGACCTTTGTAGTTTTTTGAGGTGCAACAGTAGTACGGAAATGTTAGCGCTTTATGGTTTGTTTACAGATTGATGCGTGAAAATGGTTTGTTAAAGGGTGATTAAGAGGCTGTAAAGATGATTGATCTCCATGGAAAACATGGGTGTAAAATTGAGAAATAGATTTGAGTAAATTTGACGAGGGTTCTTAAAATCTCACATGAAATATAAAAATGGCGTAACTGCAGTGATTTATCTTTGCCATTATTTTATTCTGTTTTGTAACTTATGTTGTTGCAGTAGAATGTCTGATTTTTTTATTCCCTTAGAAGTATCATTTCATACAATTCTTTTCTTTTCCTATATCTAGGTCTTATGTATTCGGTTACTCTACCTTCCTAATTTGGTAAAACTGAATTTTAGCTATTATTAACATTTTGTTAACAACGTTTCATTCGCTGTAGCAGTTCAGAATTTTTACAGGTGAGTTGATTCCACCTGCTTATGAAAGAGAAACGCTTTCAACTTACTTAAGGTGAAGATGAATCGAAGCCAAACCTCAAATTTTCAAGAGCACGGATCTGGAGTACCAAACATCCGTTTAAGCTGAAAACTTAATCGATTTGGTGGTGACCAATCGATTAAGTTTTCAGCCCAAACGGGCGTTCGGTTCTCCAGATCCGTGCTCTAGAAAATTTGAGGTTTGGCTTCGATTCATATTCACCTTAACCTAACTACACAGTTCGAACGAAACGTGTAAATTTCTGAGACATATAATGCACATAATTGGAGCGTGGAGTATCATGGATATTTACATGATATGTCATGTAAACTTCAATTATATGTGATGTAATCCAGCAGGATCCTCTGTGGTTACATGACATATAACACATTTTTACATGATTTCAGACTTAAATTTACATGACATCATGTTTACATCGCATAAATGAAGTTTACATGACGTGTAATCTTCATAATTTTTAACCTAACTAAACCTAGATGTTTAACGCATTTATCCGATTTCTGTGTGGATGAATCATGTTCTTCGCCATGGACAGCAGAAGTCAAATAAATCGATATGCAAATTTTCTAGGTTTATGGTTCTAAGAACATTTAAATCCAAGCACTCGACTCGAGAGTAAAATCCAGTTTCACTTCATGAGTAGGCGTCAAGATGCTCGCTTTAGATTTCGCCATAGACCCCCTTTAGGGAGGAAGAAGTCATATGATTTATACCACTGTCTGGAATGCAGTTTGTCCTCTAAAACGATTCTATGGAAGTACCTACAGCAGATCAAAAATGTTTTATATGAACATCTAGCCACTTCAAATCGAAGGCAAAGAAGACGACAACGCAAAACACCCCAGCAAAAGGCTTGTTTACTCTGGAGTCAATCACTGCCATCTCGAGGCGGGAAGTGAGAAAACCCACACCTTCCGCAGCGACCTCGAGCCATCATCTTCAAACAGCGCATAGCCGATCTCCCCTCCCAGTACTCAGTAACTCAGTATAGATCTATCGGCTGCTGAATGTCAAGTCGGAAATAAATCGCAAGACCAAAAGCATAAATTTCGATTATCGATTGCATCATTGAGATGTGCGCTCGGCTCGGTACCGTCGCGTCGTCGTCAGAACAAACGTAAGCACCCTTCCTCCTCGGGTTAAGTGCTGGGTAAGAAATGGAAGATTTATAAAGATCATTGCCGCCTTTGGTGACTTGGAGAACATATTTCACACTGGGTTAGATATAAAACTTAGCCGGATATAATCTCTAGTTTTTTGCGAGGGTTTTTTTTTGAGTTGTTGTCGTAAGAGATCAATCTTCAATTTATTTGTTTTTATTTCAATGGTAAACAGTTTATGGCTGATATATTTAACAAATGTTTTCAGTTGGCATATTTTCCTGACAAATGAAAAAAATGCTAAGGTTGTACCAATTCTTAAACCAGACAAATTCCTGCAGAAGCTTCTAGCTATCGTCCAATCAGTTTACTTTCTTCCATCAGTAAACTTTTTGAAAAGGTCGTTTTGAACAGAATGATGGCCCATATTAACGTAAATTCAATTTTTGAACATTTCGGATTCCGCCATGGACATTCGACCACTCATCAACTCCTACGTGTAACAAATTTGATTGGTTTCAACAAATCTGAAGGCCATTCTACTGGTCTTGCTTTTCTAGACATAGAAAAAGCATTCGACAGTGTTTGATTGTAAAATTAAAAAAAACTTTAATTTTCCAACATACATTGTTAGAATTATCCAAAACTATCTGTCAAATCGTACACTTCTAGTTATTTATCAGAACTCCAGGTCTGAAAGACTTCCTGTACGAGCTGGTGCTCCTGGGCAGCATTTCGGGACTTATACAATATTTTCACATTTGACTTACCGTTTTGATTCGAATCCCGGACAGCTTCAAATTCCGGACACTCTTCTTTGTATGGGAAAGAATCACTCGTAATGTTTCAAAATGGGCCGTCAAAAAGTTCCCAATTTGAGAGATGATTTTTATAAACATGTTACATAGCAATCCATGAAAATTTACATTGTTCAACTAGTTTTGACGTCTTTTCAACGGATTAGTGCATTTAGTTAATGATTCGACTATTCTAGTTGTGTTTTTCATGAGCTGTCCGGATTTCGAATCAATGTGTCCGGAATATGAAGCAAAAGTGTGGTTGTGTCCGGAATAGAAATCATGAAGAGGCCGAACATTTTTGTTGATTAAAGTGAACTAAAGCTGTGGAATGCAAATCTTTACCCAGCATTCGAAATTTAAGTGTTTGCAAGGCCTGATTACGCTAAAGTTGTATAGGGAACGATTCAATTTATATATGTTTCGATTAGTTGAAGTTCACTGAAGCCTTAAGTGACCGTAATATGAATCAAAACGGTACCTGAGTTACCTCAGGGACGCCAAAAATCTTTGTTTGCCACAAGCCTCTCTCTGCCAAAGGACGAAGCCTGCGTGTCATCTGTAGTAGATCGTGAAAAAGTTTGGATTTTTTTCATACTTGCAAAAATGGAAGATTTCTCCTAATGCTTCCAAAACTCATCTAATAATATTCACACATAAACCAAAAGCTCTTTATTTGAGCCTTTAAGTAGACATATTGTCACGTTGAGAGGGGTTCCAATAAATCGGTCAGATGAAGTTGAAAATCTAGGGTTCGTGCTAGACAAATATTCAACTTTAAAAATCACATTTAGGGTATAACTAATATATAAAATGTCTTCATTCACTTATTAATATAAAATACTTTGTCGTAAGGCAAGCCTTAAAGCGTGGGTGCTCACTTGCACCGCCGGAATGCAGACAGTTTTCACTGTAGGCTCAGTTCATACGAAACATTAGAGAACGGTGCTCAAATTTTGCGAGTAGTAAAGCGAGATACCACAGTTTGGATGTGGTAAATGTGTTGAGCAACGTTACTTGTTGGTGCAAAGTGAGTGTGCGCAGAGCATGAAGGTACACCAAACGCGCGAATTTACCAACAAGCTCATCCCAATTTAGTTTGCTCGTAGGACGTACTGAATTCCCAAACGTGATTCCTAATAGGCAGCGTCCATTTAGGCTGATACAAATATTAATTTTCTTTTATGTCATCCCCCCCTTCAAAAATCCGAAAATTTTGAAGGGGAGAAAAAAAAGATTCATCATTTTTTTGACATCAGTTTTTTCAATTTACAAAGTAAAAACAAGTTAAATAATGATCCAGAGTTTAACAACTATCATTAAAAGCAAAAGTTAGAAAAAATAACTTATTTTTTCATTTTTATTTTTTTGTTCCTTATTTATTTTTATCCTCACCCTCGTACCTTCCAAGTGGTTTCGGACATAAAAGAAATTTAATATTTGTACAGGTCGGACTCAATTATCCGGAGACTCGATTATCCGGCAACTCGATTATCCGGGATTCGATTATCCGGAATTTTAGACTCGATTATCAGGAATTGGGTTTTTGATGTTCATGTTTTTCAGTTTTTAAGCAAAAATTTTAGATAATTTGGTATTGCAATATACAATATGAATGGTTTAGTAGTTCTGGACGTAGGTAAGATAAAGAGGGCTTAAGGCCGCACGGGACGGTGTTTTAATCACCCTCTCCATTTGAAGAAGCAAATCTCAAGAACCACTCAATATATCGATGCGAAAAATGTATCACTATAATTATATATATGTAGTGCACAACCCGATAAATTTTCAGCCTTATCGGTTCACTAAAACAAGAGATTTGCTTCTGCAAAGTTTAGATGATAATTGTTAGAGTGAGACAAAAGATAGGGAAAATAACACGGTCTCCCGTGTCCCCTTAAAAAGGGTTTTTTTTTTGTGTATGTCGTTCAAAACATTTTTTTCTTCTGATGCCCCCTAAAGTTCCTAGAAATAATTTCTGACTACGCCACTGCATCATATAAATAAAACAACGATAAAAGATAATATTTAAGTTCTTTTATCGTTGACTTTAATTTTTTTAGTGATTCGATTATCCGGAGGATTCGATTATCCGGAGTGAAAAAAAAATCGATACTCCGGATAATCGAGTCCGACCTGTATCAGCCTTATTACGTAACGATAAAATTGGAAATTTTTGAAAACCCCTCCATCCCTCCGTAACACCTTTTGTATGGAAAATTTCAAATTTTTGTGTGAACCGTAACGTTCGAGCCTACTCCCCTCTCCTCTTCCCCATCCGGCGAGCGGCATGTCATCGGTGTACCACACCGATATTGATGAGGATTTTTCTAAACTCAGTCTCGTATCAGGGACACGCTCAAAACAACAAAAAGTCTCTCGCATCCGTTCGAGTCTTGCTCTGCAGGTTGAGATCACCGACACGTCATCAGCATATGCCACCACTAGATCAGTGTGGTGAACAGAGTCTGGGCTATGAGATTTATAATGAAATGCTTTTCTCCGTGCATGTCCGCTAAGAAAAAATAAGGCAAGTTTCAGTGTTGGGGTGAGCGCGCATCTCTATACCTACATTATGAGCTTTTCATTTGACTTCTGCTTTCATATGCATGGGATTGAGTATGATGTGATCAAACTCAGCCTTTGATTGTATTGTTGAAGGCGAGAAAGAGATGCGCGTTCAAAGGAATCGTTGCGAATGATGAGCGCGAGGGAAGATGATTTTTCGAATGAATGCAAAAGAGACAGCGTTGAAAATTGCTGATCAACAAATATGTATGGGTTGTAGATAGGAAAAATGAAGTACGGATGGGATATGATCGATTGATAGAGATTCAGTTTGTTAGCGAATTTTGTGACGAACGCATACTCTCTGCGTTTGTCATTAGCTAACACGAAAGTGGTTCGGCGAGCGTCCGTTAGGGGCTGTTGAAAGTGAGAACTCTTACCACCATCAGGTCCTGCTATCTGTTCGAGTCGTTTGATTCGAGGATGGAGATAAAGCACGGAAAGATGCACCGAGAGAAGGTTTCCTTGTCGGATCGATCTCTCCATAGGGAAAGCTTCAGAAAGTCGCCCATTAACCAACAGGCGCGATGTAGACAATTCTCCAATTTTGTTGAGCAGTCTCACGAGACCCGAGTGGAATCTGAGTAAGCGCATGTTCCGCGAGAGGATCTCACGATCCACCAGATCAAAAGCATGTCGCAGTTAGAATGAAGCAAGTAGACCGTATTGCAATATCAGTTTTTTTAGTATTCTGATATGGACCAAGCAAACGAGCCGGTTTCGTGCCTCGTTGTGTTTAGTGAACCTGAAAGGGGATTGTGGCTGCTTAGTCAAGGGTGAAGGATCAATTGGTGAGGTCGTTTCATGCTTTTATTTATTTATTTATTTATTGTCGTCAATCATGTTTGTAGATTGTTACAGAGAATTTCTTATGCGCTAGTTTCACTAATACATTCAATTACCGAATTTTCCTTCTTAAGCTAATGTGCGGAAGTATTGTTTAGCTTCGCCTTGAACCAAGTTAAGTCAATTAAACCGTAATGTTTAAGTAAGTAGTCATAATTTGGTTCATTAGCCCGTATTTTGAATAATTAGTACGGTGATAGTTGATTGCAAATAGTTTTCCGAATAAATTTTCATATCGTAAGCATAGATTAATAATTTTATTTTGTCAAGAACCAACGACAGATCGCTCACAAACAGTGTAAACAAAAGCAGACCTAATTGAGAGCCTTGTGGAATCCCTGAAGTGGCTTGTATGGGAGTTGACCTATATCCTTTGAATTTCACTATTAGCTCGTGAGTGGTTTAATATGATTCAATCCATTTAAGCAGTTTGGCTTCAATACCTATTTTTCGCAGTTAAAATAGAAGCATGGGTATATCAACACGGTATGACTGCACATTTAACCGTTACAACGCACAGTGCTTCGAATGCATGGTACTTCGGGACAAAAATCATAACTTCCGTTATAGACGTTTATGCTCAATGAGATTGTCCGACATTTCCCCGAAAACCATTTCCCCGAATGCAATTTCCCGAATGATACTTTCCCGAATGAACCATTACCCCGAAAAAATCCTAATGTTAGCTACATACTTAAAGTTATTCATAATCATGCTGCCAAAATGTGTTTAACGTGCTAGCTGATGTAAGGTTAGATGAAAATTTGTTACATTTGTTATAAAATCCATGTGTCTGAAGTAACTGGTGTTCAAAATGATATGTGCAAGCTCATGATAGTTAGCTTCATTGTAAGCGGTATGATTAGCCTATGGCTGTTTACCTTATGGACATTTGGGCGAATGGACATTTGGCTGAGTTATGCCTCCTTAGAATTATGGGCTTTTATTTTATTTAAACTGTTTCCATAATTATTGCCAACTAGCTGATAAAATTTCAATTTGAATTTTCCCTTCTTTCAATGATAGACTGTTCTTTCAAATTGTTTCGGAATATTTCGCAAAGATTCATTATTCGGTTAAATGATCTTTATCCATGTATTTATTTAGTCAAACGATTATTCTTTCATATACTTAGCGTGCCATGAAGGACTGTAACTACAATAAGCCAAGCTTTAGTACAGTAGGCTGATTAAAGAATCTATTATATCTTACCCTGCATAACTAGACATTCCATCAAGAAACTTTTAACACCAAGCTTCTATTTCAATTTTCTGACAATAAATCAGTTTTAAGATAAATGTCTTCATAAGAATTTTTTTTTTTTTGAAAATGACTTAAAACTAATAGCCGAAAACATCAAATGAAGTGAGCATGCTAATAATGAATATTCAAAATGCTAATAATCACTACTTAAATAAAAAAACATGCCTATTCAATGAATAATCTTTATCAAGGGTTGATCGGAAGCATTGAAAATGTTGGTTCAAAACATTAGAATTGCCTTCTAATTAAAGAAGAGAAAATTCCTGTTGAAATGAGGAGAAGCTGTAACCAGAACAATATTAACACAGCAAAGCTTCAAAGAACTGCCTCACGTTATGTTTAAAAGAGCTGGTTATGCGAATCGAATGTACCTCGGATTTTTTTTCACTTGAGTTTAGCAATTGGGTTATATTTTCGTAATCGGAAGGTTTTAAAATATTCCATCGGTGAAATTTTGATTTTTTCCACTTTTTAGCTATTTTTTCATATACAGATTATGTAAATCAATGAAAATGACGTTTTCCTACACATTTCAGCCCATACAAAATGTATGGGAAAAATTTCGCCGATAGAATATTTTGTAACCTTCAGATTATAAAATTACAAACCAAATACTGAACTCTAGCGAAAAAAAAATTCGAGGTACATCCGATTTGCATAATCTGCTGCTTAAGACATAGCGTAAGCCTACGATTGAAAAAGGAAAAGCCTAGATTTAAAATAATCATCTTTCGTGGTGCGTTATGGGGTAAAGATCTACCAGTGAACCTCGATAGTGACAAAGTAATACAACATGTACTAAACATAGGACACGAGAAATACTACAATAGATCAAATATTCTTCGTAGTGATTTATGTTCCTAAAAGAATGATTATTAGAGCAGTAAAATAATAAAGTAGAACAACCTATGTTTAAAGAAGTGATATTTACAAAATTTAAAACAAGCAACTTTTATGGTATCAATTTATTGTTACAGAAAAAAATATAACAGAATCCACCTTCTACATTTTCTACATTTTTATTGCTATTCTTAGCATAATAAAATTTTAGTTCTATCCCGTTAGGACCGAATGCCATTAGGCTGAATGTCGTTAGGCCGAAGGTCATTAGGCCGAATGCCGTTAGGACGAAAGGGTCGCTAGGCCGAAAATGACCGATAGTTCTAATGAACTGTAAGGTCGAATGGATAACAGGGATTGTTCAGGCTAATTTGCGTTACCTAGAAGCCGCCGAATGAATTGTAAGGTCGAATGGATTGTTAATTTTTGATCAGGATAATTTGCATTACCTAGAAGCCCACAATATCCGCTGTGATATATAACTAGAAAAAACAGCCTTTGATTTAATGAAGGAAAATGTGTTAGCCTTATGAAATAAAAGAAAATGAAACGACCCTTTCGGCCTTAGGCCTAAAGACATTCGGCCTAACGACCTGCCCCCTGAATTTTAATACTAAACTTTATGTTTAACATATTTTTGTTAGCAGGCCTTACAATAAAAACTGTCATCGAATTCCAATCCAAATATCTCGTCTGTCGTTTCTTGAATCAAATCATTCATAAGAGAATCATTAGTTTGAAGCGATTACCTGACTTACTGAACTCTGATAGTTGAAAAAAAAAATGAAAAATGTGTTTGCAGAAAGCTTTCGGGGAAACAGTGCATTCAGGGAAATGGTTCGAGAGAAAATCCTTCGGGGAAAAATCATTCGGGGAAATGGTTTTCGGGGAAATGTCGGACAATCGCCTGGGATTGAACCCAAGACCTTCTGCTTATCAAGTTGAAGCGGTAGCCATAAGACCACCAACCCCGTCATAAGTACCAGAACGGGCAAATTCTGTATGTTGACTTACATAAGCTGCCTATGCTGTGGGCACAAGCTTTGGAAAATTTAACGATCTTTGACACACGAGCCATAATGTCATCCCATTTATTCGCCTGCATTCATACAACACGCATGACTTTTATGGTTTGTGGAAGATAACGAGCCGAGATCGAAAACAAAACAGACACACACCATCCACTGTTTGACGCCGATCACTGTTTGTCAACATTTGTAACATGGGACTCTCATTCTGATCAAGAAACAGAGGCGAATATTTTTTATTTTCTGTGCTATGCTTGCAACCAAAGGGGTGTTAAATGGTCCCATAGATTATAATAAGATTGCGAAAGGCTGCATTACTAGAAAATATGAAATTAATTAGAGGAGGTGTACCAGTTATGGACATAATGGTTCACTATTTCGCCCTAAGTGATAATTTCATTATTTTCGAATTTTTAATCATCCCGTGTGTTTTAGTAGTTTATTATCAAATGGATCTTGATATTCCATACAAAAATATTCAAAATGTGAAAGTTTTCGAGAAAACACATATGGCCAAATAGGTAACCACTATAGCCCTAACTGATACACTTTCCTTACCAAGTTTATGCAAAACACAAATCATCCGAATGGCTCGACTGTTGCAGTCTGTGAGAGTTGCTGAACGCTCTCCTGCCGCGTACCAAAGGAGAGAGTGAATGTTAACATTCATAGGGCTCTCCGAATGCGATGTGCCACGAACTGTTATGGCTCGCGAACTGTAACACTCTCCGAATATGGTTCGATCGGCTCATTCGGATCAAAATCCAAACACTGTGTGGGCATGTTAACGAAAAAACGGCACACAGTTAATTTCTTGAGAAAGGTAAAATAAATGTGTCCGAAATGTCGAATGAAATAATAAAATCCGTTTTTGAGCATAATAGACTGAAGGTCATAACCTAAAACATTTAAATCCAACTCAAAATTTTATTAAAATCCCACCTAGGATTATGTGAATGCCCTACTCATGATTATGTTCCAGTATAGTGTTGTTTTTATCGAGGATACTGTCAAAGAACTGTAAGAATCCAGCCCAACACACATTAGAATCTTGCACATGTTTTCCATAAAATTCATGTCAATAATTTTATAAGAACGATGCTGAAAATTTTTCGAAAAATCTCTATAAGTTTTTTAAAAATCCTGCCCAGGACTTTGCTTGATTTTTTTCCAGATTTGAATAAAATTACGCCCAGAAATTTAAGAGAATCCATTGAGGTTGTTGAATTGCGTGAGTTATAACTCAGTGTGAAAAATCTCAACCGTAAAACATAAGAATTTGAGATTTTCACAATGCTGTAAATAATCCAAAAGAGCACAATTGGCTACATTATCAATGAGGCTTGCTTATCTGATGCAAAAAGCTATATGTACTTAATACCTGATTTTTTTTTATCTTTTTGTAATTTCTATTGATTCATTGTACTTCTCAATAAAAATACATGCAAATAAGCTTAATTCTCTTGAAAACCAAGTAGGCCTTTTGCCTTATAAACCATGTTGTCATATTTGGATTTTCGGAACCCATGTTAAAGTTCAGTTCATACAAAAAAAAAATGAAATTATATGGACCGAAGTCTTTGGTCAGATCCCCCCTCCTTACAAAATGACCACGTGGTTTATGGACGGCATTGGCTGTATATTTCGATGCAACTTTCAACTTTGTCCATTCAACCCTTGTGAGAAATTGCGCATTCTGAAAAAAAAAAAAAAAAACGCTTTCTTTCTAATTCTGTCACATTTATTGGAAGTTTTGAATTTTAAGATTCTTTTTGCCTTTTGTTCTTGTTGCAACGTACAGCACAGAACTTGCCTCTCAAGACTTCACAACACGTATGTGACCATATTTAGTCAATATTTGGAAGTGTTCAATCTTCAAAGTGCTAGAAGATTTATCCGCTTAAGTTCCATACCTGGCCCAGTGTTCATTGCGCTAAAGATCTTCTGCCCGCTCGATGTCTGGCCTATTGATATCTATAAAGCTAGCAGCCAAGCCGCCTTACCGCACCGTCTCGATCTTTGCTCGGTGCGGCGCGAAATGATGAATGGGGAAGGAATAATGAGAAACACGCTCTGGGACAAATTGTCACCTGGTTTGCCTTCGGACGCGTAACTGCTTCGATCGAATAGGTACCTCCGACTTTGAATGGGTGGTGGCATCGTCGGGTGATCTTCGGTCCAAGATTTACGGATGCCATTACCATCGATGCTGTTGTTGTCACCAGAGATCACCGAAGGCAAGTTCGACCGGATCGTAAATCTCGAATCGCGCGTTGCTGTAAGAAGGCGATGGCTGTTTCGATAAGTATTTGGATTACACCTTGCCGGGGAGCCCTAATGATCTGATAATATAGGCTCGATATTGTTAACATGGCTAATGGATGATCGCATCGCCGGAGGCGGTCTGGTGGGAATGTTGATTCAATTTCATACACGGTGTGTCTGGAGAAAATTTTTAAAGTTCGATGTCTTAAAATTAAAAATTAAAAATCAATTTCAATCCACTCGCAATCCTGCTATGAATATTATATGGAAGAAACTGCAAAACAAAATTCAAAAACGTTTTACTCATTTAAGGAACCAACATTTTGAATTTTTCGCTTGTGTTAGCTGAATTCGAGTTCGTATAATTTCGATTTCTTATGGGCCATACTTCCCACGCCGTTCGCAGCTTAAATTGATCATACTTATTAATACCAGAATCTTCTTTCTCGCCATCTGCGTGCGATCGGTGCACTTTACCCTTCTTAAGTGCGAATCTGTGTACCTTTGACATAAATCTCCCACCGGAGCAGTGGGTGAACGTTCGAGCTGAAAACTGCCAATCAAGGATCATAACTGCTGGACTGGATGGTTCGCTAACACAGAGAGGGCCAAACGACGAAACGGCCACTCAGTGCTAATACCTTTGACGTGATTGGATCATACATTTAACATTTAGCCAAACGAACGTGCACTCATCACGGTCGAACTTAAGTTGACAGTTGCTCTTCGGGGCAGTTAACCCCAAACACAATTCCAATGCTTCCAAAGCAGAAAGGTTTCTGCTAATTTGAACCTTTTAACTGCCAAGGGAAAGATTTGCGAGTAACCATCAATTTCAACCGTTCGCCGAGCTCCGAGCTGAGCTGTTGATCTTCGGAGGGATTTATGCCATATGGGCGGTCGGCTGTTAGCGAGCAAATCTCAAATTGTCAAGATGTGATTTGCATTAAATTTAAATTAAGGGTTTTTTGGCAATCTGATTAATTGCGTTTTGCACCGTGAGATCATATTGCCTGAAGGATGAATCAAAGGTATGGTTATTCATCCAACAGATCTGATGAATTCAAAAGTATAATCGCTTAAGCTGCATGAGAATTATTCATGATACATTAAAAGTGTAAAAAAAAATATTGAAATTCGAGTACAGTACAGCTCTTCATAACTCGATATTGAAGGGAACATCGAGATAGGGTGGTATCAAGCTTCTTCTACTTGGCAATATGTCCTCACTGGGACAGAGCCAGCTTCACAGCGAATTGTTCAATGAGTTATCACAATTATCAGATTCTGGACTGACCTGAAATTGCACCTTCAACATGACTTTGTTTAGTGACCGCGAACTCTAACCAGTTGGCTAAGGAAGGCTCCTATCCAGCTATAGAACACAAAAACAGTGCAAATGCGATCCAAGGAATCTATGACATTTGGTCGAAAGACATTTGGTCGAATGACATTTAGTCGAATGACGTTTGGTCGAAAGTACATTTGGTCGAACGGACATTTCGCCGAATGGACATTTGGTCGAAATGGTTTAGTTGCAAACAGAAAGCATATAATTATTTGGTCGAACCGACATTTTGTGGAAAGGATAGTGGTTGAATCTAAATAGTATGGAAACAAGTTTAGTCTGACTATCGTCGAGAGTAGCATTTTGTCGCTAATACAAGGGTGATTGAATAATTGAAAAAGTATCAGCCATTTTACAAACAATCTATATGCGATTAGCAAAATTTTTCCAACATATTGATCAACCTCTTGCGTTTTTGACGTTTCATGTTGCTTTTTCGATCAGGTATTTTCTGCGATTCGAGATAAGCTGATCTTAAATGGAAGCAAGCCAACTCTTGTCGCCTCAGTCAACTCGTCTTCCCTTATTCAATACATAGAATTGGCAAAACTTTCAGTTTTAATAATTCAGAGTTCAGAGAATTCACAATAGGCCAATTGGCCATAAGTATAGTAACCGACACCTCACATTCACTTCGCCATAAATATTTTCCTTAAAGCAAATTGTTCAGGCCGTTTTAATAGGGTTACGACTGTTTATTTCGTTCTTAAATGCTAACAGTTGGCGCCAGCGACAAAAAGTACAGGCAACAACCTTTCGAACATTCAGTTTCTTTCACTGGCCGCTGAACGATGACACTGTTGTTTGTATTCCACCCACTGATCGCGCTACGCTGGATTTTCAAATTTCTCAAACTTTCAACACAAGCGCATGGAAGAATGTTAGTCGGAGAATTGTCAAAACGTATGGAAAATAAAAACGTAAATTACAAGCAATTAGGAAACTGAATCAAAAAAGTAGTGATTAGAAATCAAGTGTAAAGTGAACACATAACTTTTTGTGTTTAGTTCATCTTCCGTGGTGCTTTCTTTGCTTCAAGATTTCGTTTTTATTACCACTGAAAAAAAAACCATCTATTATCTTTTCAGTTTTGAATATCGCCCTATTCTGATTTCCGCATTAAAAATCTAACCACGTCCGTAAGCGCTGCATGTCCCGGAATTTAAAGAATGATCCCGAGCACTCTCTCCAAATACTTCCATCAGATGAAAATAAGCAGTTCATTAAAAAGAACGATGACATTTCAAAAGAATAATAAATAATGAAAAAAATATGTTCACATCGTTGAGTAATAAAATAACTTGTTAAGCATTTTTTTTTAAATGATGATATATTCAAAGAATAATAAATTCACTAGAGCTAAATATTTCAGCCAATGTACAAAAAAGCTACTTCTTAACAGTGAATTCTTCATAACTTTAATCTTTCCCAACCATTTTTGAAGCTCTTAGCATCATTCTCTTCAAAATTAAATTTATGAATCAAATTAGTCTAATATCAAAACTAGTCTTAGTTAAAAGTATTTGTTGGATACCTGGACCGGTGAATAGCCCGATAGTTGGGAAATCGATGGATGATAGGGGCCTGGATCTCGTTCTTCTTTCACAGGCAATAAACAGCGCACGACACTTAATTTAAACACATCATTTAATAAAATCCGACTCTAACATCTTACATTTATTGACACTTAACACGTAACAGTTACTTAAACTAGATTATGGTCACGCAGGACCGTCTTCGACCGAATGCCACTTCTAACTATCTAAAATTATCGTGATCCTCAGCAAATAACCCAATATAGGACCCGAACATATCTGTGGTGAATTTGATGCGATTATATACCTCCGCCTTCGATAATAATCTCTCGCTCAGCATCCCCAAACAATCTCTTATCGGGATCGATGACGTCACCGCAGGCATGCTCGAAAGCGAAAGTGATCTGGCTATAGCCGACGATAGAACGGCGATAGAACAAAGGGTGCTGGATCGTCTGCCGTTCTGTTGTTGATCAGACGACGGTGGGATGTTAGGGTGGTCCACACAGACATTCTCACCCACCCTGAAATCTGATTTCTGAACCTGCAAATAAACAAATCCTCTTCGATCGGGACGGGGAAGGGTAGGGTAATCTTGATTCTAATCGGTTGCAGGAATTGGTAACATACAAAGGTTCTCGATTGCTCGTTTCAACTCCCCTGTTGCCGTTTTCAGAGTTACGACCCTAACGACACCATCTGCGCCCGGGTGTACATCCACAATGCGACCCATTCGCCAGCGATTCGGGGGTTGGTTCTTGTCGTTAATAACAACCAATCTTCCAATTTCAAATTGGACTGGTGCACTCCAGCGCTTAGATCTGCCCTGAAGTTGACTAAGGTATTCGCGCTTCCATCTATCCCAGAAGTTCTGAAGCTGTTGTTGAACTACCTGATATTGTTTGAGGCGGTTGGTTGGCACCGATCGCAAATCAACCTCGGGCAACGATTGCAAGGAGTTGCCTACAAGAAAATGAGCCGGGGTTAGTGGTTCAAGATCGCTTGGATCATCTGACATCGGAGTAAGTGGCCTGGAGTTTAAACAGCCTTCTACTTGAACCAGCAGTGTGAACATGTCTTCATGTAACACAGGATTGCAACCGATAACGCGTAGTAGGTGGTGTTTTGCCGAACGTACCGCTGCTTCCCACAATCCTCCGAAATGTGGGGAGCCGGGAGGGTTAAAATGCCAATCAATCCCTTCACTAGCACAGAATCTGGCTACATCTTGCCGATGGCTGTAATCCTTCCATAGACGAAAAAGCTCCTGCAGCTGATTCCGAGCTCCAACGAAATTTGTACCGTTGTCCGAATACAAATCGGTACATCTTCCTCTGCGTGCGATGAATCGCCGCAATGCTTGTAGAAACCTCTCCGTGGACAAGTCGGATACCAACTCCATGTGTACTGCCTTCGTACACATGCACACGAAAACGGCTACGTAGGCTTTCACCGCAGGTTTTCGTGGTGCTGGACGAATGTAGACTGGCCCAAAGAAGTCCACTCCAGTTTTAGAAAAGGGACGAGACACTGTTACTCGTGATGAAGGTAGGTCTCCCATGAGCTGCCGTATTTGCTTTGGCTTCGACCTAAAGCACGTTACACATTGATGAACGACCTGCCTTGCAACATTCCTTCCTCCAAGAGGCCAGTAGCGTTGTCGAACTGTTCCCAGTAGAAGTTGGGGACCTGCGTGGAGCAATCGAAGGTGATAATGATCAAAAACCATTCGGGTAATACGGTGACGTGCGGGCAGAATCATAGGATGTTTGGTTTCATCTGCCTCTTCCGAATGGTGCAAACGCCCGCCAACTCTTAGTAGACCATTTTCGCAAATATAAGGATGATACCAGCGAAGTGGTGACCTTCTGTTAACCAATTCCTTCTTCCGAATAGCTCGAAGTTCGTTCGGAAATACTTCCTCTTGTACCTTCCGTATCAGCGTATATTCGGCGATCCGTAATTCTTCTGCCCTCAAAAATCCAGTTGTACGTTGCTTTGTCTGAAGAAATCGTATCAACCGTTGCCAAATAGCAACGCGACGAATCAATGTCGTGAAGGAGTTGGTCGAAGAAACAATTCTGTCATTGAAAATTTCAACTGCCGATGCTGTTCCGACAACTGCAGCGCGCTTCCTTTCTTCCTCACCTTCCTCGTTCGGAGTTATATCAGGAACTGGCCAGTTTTTTCGATCTGTCGCCAACCAGCAAGGACCATTCCACCAGAAGTTGTTGTTGATGATTTCCTTCGGTCCTACTCCTCTCGATATCAGATCTGCTGGATTATCAGTACCTGGAACGTGCCTCCATTCGCAGCCTTCCGTTAGCGCTTGTATTTTAGCCACTCTGTTTGCGACAAACACCGACCACGTCGACGGAGCAGCTTCAATCCACCGCAGAGCACACGTGGAATCCACCCAGAATGTAGTTTTAACTTGAAGATTGGTAGCCTGACGAACCTTATCGAACAGTTGAGCGGCAAGAAAGGCACCACAAAGCTCCAACCTCGGTATAGACTGGCTTTTAAGAGGAGCGACCTTGGATTTCGACGACAACAATTGGACCTTAACATTTCCAGCCTTACCTTGGCTACGAATGTAGAGGCATGTACCATATGCCTTCTTTGACGCATCCGAAAAACAATGGATCTCTACCGAAACGGCGTCAGAAACGATTACGCATCGGTCTATGTATATTTCGTTGAGAATGGGTAGCTGGATATGAAATTTTCTCCAGGACTCACCCACCGTCAAAGGTAGCGGTTGATCCCAGTCCAACTTCTTGCCATTTTCGCCCACCAATGTCCACAAAAGTTGCATAAACACCTTTGCAGCTGTAGTTGTAGCACCAATAAATCCAAGCGGATCGAAAAGAGTAGCTATGATCGACAGGACCCTTCGTTTAGTGAGTACTACTTCGGGATTCACAGGAGGAACTTCAAATTGGAACCTGAATACGACCCTTCCAGGCAACCAAGTTAATCCTAAAGCCTTAACTGACGGATCAGGGTTGAGATCAATTCCATCAGCCGGACGAATCGCCAGATTATCGTCGGAAATGCCATGCAGTACCTCTGCGCAATTAGATGCCCATTTCCTGAGTCGAAAACCGCCTCTACTTGTCATCCCCTCTAGTTGGTTCTGCAAATTCTTGGCCTCCTCCAAGTTATCGCAGCCAGTTATAACATCATCCATGTAGGTGTCTTCTGTAATTGCCTTCACTGCTAGCGGATATCGATCTCCTTCATCCAAGGCCAGCTGATTCAATGTACGAGTCGCCAAGAACGGAGCCGGTTTCGTTCCATATGTAACCGTGTTCAACTCGTACACACAAACCTCTTCCAATGGTGTCGGACGCCACAGGATCGATTGATATGGTCTATCTTCGTGATGCACCAAAATCTGCCGAAACATTTTCTCCACATCGGCTACCAGAAGAATCTGCTTTGTACAGCAGCGCAGGATGATCGAACGGAGATCCTGTTGAATTACAGGTCCCACCAGCAACGCATCGTTCAACGACAATCCCGCAGCCGTTTTGCAGGATGCGTCAAACACTACGCGGACCTTGGTAGTGGTGCTGGCCTCCTTGACCACTGGATGATGGGGAAGAAAGCATCGTTTTGTTGGTTCTGGATCATTTTCGATTTTCCGCATATGGCCCAGTTTCAGGTATTCGTCCATGAAGGCGACGTATTGCTCACGGAGGTTAGCGTCCCTTGTTAGCCTCCGCTCGGTACCAAGAAAACGTCTAAATGCAATCTCCTTAGATTCGCCCAACCGTGAAATGACGTTTTCATCCTTGGGAAGTGCTACGGAATAGCGACCGTCCGCCGCTCGCTGTACGGTACTCGAAAAAATATCCTCACAGCGAGTTTGCTCGGGGGAATAGTTGTTTGTGGAATCCACCTCCTCCATGGACCAGAACCGAGCTAGTAAATCCTCCAAACGATCAGTAGTTGAGATGTTGCAGTTGATATGCAAGCCTTGAAGTTCTTCGTTGAATCCTCCACTAATAATCCAACCGAAAACTGAGTCGTGTAGAGATGGAAGACGTTCTCCCAGCGAAATCCTCCTTGTAGACTCGAAAAAGTCGAAAAACGCCTCTATCCCCAGCGAAATCCTCCTTGTAGACTCGAAAAAGTCGAAAAACGCCTCTATCCCCAGGACGAGGGCAACGTCAGATGACACGCAGAACGATGGATCAGCAAGTTCGACTCCCCTTGGAATCGTCCAGCCAGAAATGTTGATGTGAGCGGTAGGAAGATTGGCTGTTACCTTCGGAAGTACCAGAAAACCCATCTGGCGTGAGAACTCCGACAACCGGGAACGGATCGTGACCAGGATCCTTTGTTTGACCTTGGTTACTGCCTGACCAATGCCAAGAACCGAAATATCTACCTTACTCCGAGAAACCTTCAAACGTTGGCTAAGACGTTCGCTAATGAAATTGCTCTCCGATCCTGAATCGAGAAGAGCGCGAGCTGGAATGCGGTTACCGTCATTATCCTCAACCACGATAACTGCTGTTGCCAATAAAACCTTCGACGAGCATTGGTGCACTGTACCTGCCACCAAGCTGTCAGTAGCTGCCATGTTAGCTACTTGTGGAGGATTCGAATTAGATTGAGTGGAAGTACTCGTGGATTGCTGAGCTTCCTTGGCTACGTTGCTGTTTTTGGTTGCCCTTGCACTGGAGTCCCTTTCCAGTTTAAAACAAACTAACGTGTGATGACGACCCTTGCAATTCCTACAGGAATACTTAGATTGACAATCCTTGGCTTGGTGTCCTGGTCTGAAGCAGTTCCTGCACAACGAATTCGACCGTAGCAACGAATCCCTATCCGTCACTGACATTCGTTGAAAAGTGCCGCACTGGAAAAGTAGGTGATTTCCGGTACATGCAAAGCAGCGCCCCCCGGACGCTTGAACAGTGTTGAAGCTATTCTTCACCGCAGAGTTCCGTTGCCTGGATGGAGGTTGGTTGGACGGCTTGTTGACCTCTGAAGTCTTGTTTGGTAGGGATTCCAGAATGCGTACTCGACGTTGGAGAAATTCCGTGAGTTCCTTCAGCGTGTCCTGTTCTTTAGTAGAAGAGAACTCTTCCCAGCTGCGACGAGTGGATGGATCCAAACGAGTCGTCAACAAGTTCACCAGTAAAAGGTCCTTATAATCACCTGGTTGTATAATCTGATCCAAAGTTTGCACGATCCTTTCGAAATTTTCAACTAAGCTGTGCAGTTCAGAGGCAGACTCCTTGGCGATAACGGGTAACATGAGAAGAGATTGGATTTGCCTTTTCTTCAACAACTTACTATTGTTGTAACGCTTAGTCAACATACCCCATGCGACCTGATAATTAGCAGCTGTGATTTGGAGCGAGTCTATCAAAGTTTTTGGTTCCCCTTGTAGACAACCCTTCAAATAATGAAGTTTTTCTACATCGGGTAGATCTGCCTTCCAATGAATCAAGGAAGAGAACAGATCCCTAAAACTTAACCATTCATCTATCTCGCCGTTAAATGTTTGCAGCTTAATCTGCGGAAGACGCACGTGATCAAATGTGGCTGACGTTTGAGGATCACCGCGGATAGATTGGTTCAAACTAACTGGTTCTTGCCTTTCCCTAACCTGATCTGTCAAAACCGACTTAACTTCATAGTAACTATCACTAAACTCTTGCCTCTGCTTATCTAGTGGGTCACCGTCCTCTTCAATATCGTCGAAGTCCTCGTGAGATTCGATATCCACGAGGGTTGCTCCGTATCTTTCCCAAAGCTCGTCAATTTTCTCCAACCGTAGGAGGATTTGGGTGGTGGAAGTACATTCCTGGATCCTTTCAGAAAATCGACGAATGTCGTGGAAGGATGCTTCAATCTGCTTCAGTTTGGTCATCAGCTGCTTCAGATTTGGTGTCTTCTTGGCATGCGACTTCTTGGTTGGAGCCATCGTTCCTCAACTCGACAATAGTTGCACGGTAGAGAAAGAGAGGTGATGTAGTATTCTGCAGAATCCTTTGCTACGGCGGACACACACTATTCTAAATTAACTGACCTTCACAACGAAACTTTCGCCAAATCGAATTGAAATACACAGCGATTCCAGTCAATCAGCATCAGAGGAGTAAGCAATCTCGGTTTAAGTTGGAACGAACGAAGAGGAGAGGAAACCAGCATGTAGTAATCATAAACGGTCCAGCTTCGACTGGACATATACTGTGGCGCTCACCTGGATGGACCTACAGCTTCACTATTGTCCAATCGGCAGTAAATCCAAAACTGTTCAGTTAGCTGGCAGGTTTGAATTGCAACGTCACCAATTTTCAAAACTCCAATCAATCAATTCGGCAATGGGGTGGGAAAGAGGGAAAATCCAAATGTAGCATCAAAAGTATTCGGCTTCGGCCGGGCATATACTGCGGTCAACTCACCCGGAGAAACCAGCAGCGTCTCCAAACCCGGTGGTAAATCCAGCAATCCAAAGCAATTGGCAAAATAGTATAAAAATCACCGAAATACTCGATGAGCAAATCAAGGATTGGTCCACAATAATCGAAGAGGATAAAATTCAATTAAAACGTGTATTTCTGCTGCCCAAGCTTCGGCAGACATATGTCTAGCACTAGTTCACTAACCTGGGCAAAATACGATGGCGCCTCCTCTTCTTGTGGATTCCCTTCGCGTTGAACTGGATGCTTCGATGGCCGCAATCAGGGCTCGCCAGATACTATTAACACTGGCAGCGATGTTCTCGCACGTTGATGATAACTCGGTGAGTACAGTGGGGTCGATACTATCCGTTGGTGGTTGATTGATTGTACCGATGATGAGAGCAGTCAAACCGTTGAAATGTTGGTGTGAAATAGCGACTGGAGTGGCACATAAATGCAACGCATTCGATCCTCACTCAAACCCAGAGATGCCGACGGATGTCGATAACCGCTCGAAAGTAGAGTTGTAGTTCGGAAACCTCCAAATGGATTGGCCTCTCCAGGACCGGTTGGTCATCAATGGTCCAAATTCCGTGGTCGAAGAGCGTTAAGTCCAGAGAGGGGTCAAAATATGGTGTTAGAGTCACGAATGTCTATGCTTCGGTAGGACATACACTAAATTTATAATTACCTGGAGAAACAGGAATCCGATCCGGATTTAGTGTCCAGTCCAAACCAAAGCTGTACCAGGAAGTGTCCAACAATGTCTTGAGGTCCAAAGGTAGTGTCTAGTATCCAAATGGCGCCAACCCAAGCGACGCCTGAAGTCCTTGACAAAGGATCCCTTTGATGGCTTTGTCACCAGCAGCTATGGCGATAAATCAATTATCCCTCGCTAATTATTCCGCGGAATGATGGCGACACTCCTTTCTTCCGTGGAGCACAAAGGAGCAATTGTTGGATAGTGTGGCTGTTTCCAAGGTTCCGTGGCGCAACTCGAGCTTGGTCCTTGGCTTGTCCCTGGCGCACAGTCCTTAGGAATCCGGTTCGAAGGACCAATAATGTTGGATACCTGGACCGGTGAATAGCCCGATAGTTGGGAAATCGATGGATGATAGGGGCCTGGATCTCGTTCTTCTTTCACAGGCAATAAACAGCGCACGACACTTAATTTAAACACATCATTTAATAAAATCCGACTCTAACACCTTACATTTATTGACACTTAACACGTAACATTTACTTAAACTAGATTATGGTCACGCAGGACCGTCTTCGACCGAATGCCACTTCTAACTATCTAAAATTATCGTGATCCTCAGCAAATAACCCAATATAGGACCCGAACATATCTGTGGTGAATTTGATGCGATTATATACCTCCGCCTTCGATAATAATCTCTCGCTCAGCATCCCCAAACAATCTCTTATCGGGATCGATGACGTCACCGCAGGCATGCTCGAAAGCGAAAGTGATCTGGCTATAGCCGACGATAGAACGGCGATAGAACAAAGGGTGCTGGATCGTCTGCCGTTCTGTTGTTGATCAGACGACGGTGGGATGTTAGGGTGGTCCACACAGACAGTATTGTTCTCCACATTTTTCCAATTTTATTCAACAACAGGTAATGATTCGAATCTATGACATTTGGTCGAATGACATTTAGTCGAATGACGTTTGGTCGAATGACATTTAGTCGAAAGTACATTTGGTCGAATGGACATTTCGTCGAATGGACATTTGGTCGAAAAGAATTTTATTGCTCATGAGCAATTCTCGCTGAAACCAGGCCGCCATCGGCACCCATCGTTAGAATTTCAATTTTACGTCTCTGATCGCTAGCTTTCGATAAAACTTAAAGGTGGTCCTTTTTGTTTTCTCAAATTGGTGGACCCCTCGTACGCCAGCTAGCTAAACAGTTTGCAAAAAAGCCCATTTTTTTATAAATCTTGGGTATTTCTTCACGTGATATGTCTCATATTTCCCTTGGAACACATACCAAACTTAATGGCATCGTATAGAGAAAGGATATAGCTTTCATTTGAAGTTAAAAAAAATCCGGCGGCCATTTTTAATTTGGCCGCCATCTTGAATTTTGTTAGAAAAATCGTGTTTTCACCATTAGCGCACCGCTCGTTTTGAATTCTGAGATCACCATCAGAAAGCTGAGGAAAAATTGCGTAAGATAGGCTACAGAAACTAGGTGTGCAATGGTATTTACCCTATGAAATGAACGATTTTCTAAAACATGTTCCACGATTTTGACGTATATGGCGAGTGCAATCAATGCAAACATCATTTTTGGAACAACAAAGATACAAGTTTTCAATAGTTGGTGTATTTTTCGAGTCAGATGAAGAATAGGAGTATTATTTTGAGTGAAAAAATCTGGCGGCCATCTTGGATTTTGACGCCATCTTGGTTTTAAGTAGTAGAATGAGTTTTCACGTTGATAACACTCAACATGTTGAATTTTAATGCCACCGTTACACTTACTATTCTTCTTGTTCTTCTTTTTCCTGACGTTACGTCCCTACTGGAATAGAGCCAGCCCCTAAGCTTCAAAAATAAATTAACAAGTAGAATTTTTTAACGCTTATTTGCCACCTGAATGATTGTTCTGCATATCTGCGAGTTGAAAAAATAGCATTAATTCTTTCATTTATTTGGTCTAAAACCATTGATAGAAATGAACATTCTGTTGAACAGCTAAAATAAGATAAGAAATAAAGAATCTGTTTGTTTTTTAACGGAGATCTTTAATTAATTAAACATGAAGAGCGCTGAGATGGTAAAAAATCATTCTACTGCTAAAAACTAAGATGGCGTCGAAATCCAAGATGGCCACCAGATTTTCCAAACTCAAAATGATTCACCTGAGTTTCGGCATTACGTCCACATTAGAACAAAGCCTGCTTCTCACCTTTCAATTTCGCTATTTTTCACATGCATGTTGGGTGTTAGTAAAAACAATACTTAATGATTCAGAAAATCAAGGATTTTTTTTGCTTAAAAATTTAAGATTTCCATTCTAAATTAATGCACTTTTGGAAATGTTTTACGTTAAAACTACAGATATTACCACAAAACTTACTAATGTCCCAACGCACAATTTATAAACTTCATTCGATGACAAAAAAAGCATATGGTAAAAAAAAAAATGTTTTTTTTTTCAATCAATGTTTTTGGACGGTTTTTATTCATTAAATTTATTTATTCATAATAACTGAATTCAAAGATATGTCGAAGAAATATTCTGTTAGTAAAAATCGTATTATAAAAGAAAATTCCTATTTAATAACCTGTATTTATAACTAATAAAGCTGAGTATCAGGCTCGGTTCCACTAGGGACGTAACGTCAGGAAAATGAAGAATAATAAGAAGAAGAGTATACGTAACCTTGTTTTTATTGGTAACCTCTAAATTCGACATGCTGAGTGCTATCAACGTGAAAAATTCATTCTACTAGTCAAAATCAAGATGGCGTCAAAATCCAAGATGGCCGCCAGATTTTATCACTCTAAATAATACTCCTATTCTTCATCTGACTCGAAAAATACACCAACTATTGAAAACTTGTATCTTTGTTGTACAAAAAATGATGTTTGCATTGATTGCACTCGCCATATACGTCAAAATCGTGGAACATGTTTTAGAAAATCGTTCATTTCATAGGGTAAATACCATTGCACACCTAGTTTCTGTAGCCTATCTTACGCAATTTTTCCTCAGCTTTCTGATGGTGATCTCAGAATTCAAAACGAGCGGTGCGCTAATGGTGAAAAAACGATTTTTCTAACAAAATTCAAGATGGCGGCCAAATTCAAAATGGCCGCCGGATTTTTTTTAACTTCAAATGAAAGCTATATCCTTTTTCTATACGATGCCATTAAGTTTGGTATGTGTTCCAAGGGAAATATGAGACATATCACGTGAAGAAATACCCAAGATTTATCAAAAAATGGGCTTTTTTGCAAACTGTTTAGCTAGCTGGCGTACGAGGGGTCCACCAATTTGAGAAAACAAAAAGGACCACCCTTAAGTTTTATCGAAAGCTAGCGATCAGTGACATAAAATTGGAATTCTAACGATGGGTGCCGATGGCGGCCTGGTTTCAGCGAGAATTGCTCTCATAGAAGCATATGATATTTTGTTAAAAGGATTTTTAGTCGAAAATTTAGTCGAATAGGGATTTTTCAGTTTATTTTACAGAGTGTAGTTTTGACGATAAAACTCGGAGATAGAATCATTGGAAAAGTTGACGGTCTGTATAGTCTGTATGCATTACTAGAGGTTGCATATGCTGGTACAACATGATAGACTGCAAGAAACCTGCATTGGTGTATTAGTATTTCTTAGACAAGCTTCAAAGCTTCAATATGTGACATGCATAATTATGGAATTTCAGTTGATAACACAGACTCCCCCACAAACTCGACCTCTTGCGTTGGGGGCGTTACTTGATGTCATTTTTCTCATTCAAGCTTATTCTGCGGGTCGGATGAATCGCGACAAGCTGATATCAAACGAAGGCAAATCAACTTGTTACATAGGTCAACTCGTCTCAACTCACACAATACACAGGATTAACACAATTCTCTTGTTTGATTATTTTCGATTGAACCAATTATCAACTTATTATCAATTGAATACATCGACACCGTTTTCAAATCCACGTGTTTACCCAAGAAATGTAATGTAGCTTGAAGTCACAATCATAACAAATAGTAGGAAAACGAATTACTTATATAGGCAATACTTTTAGTTCACTTCGTCAAAATCGTTGGAAATAAAATTGTTATAAAAGTGCATTATATGCAGATAATTCAAGATGACGCAATTTTTCAATGTACATCTGTATCAGTTCTAGTTCTCAAATTTCAAATTCTTACCCTAAGTCACATTGCCATTGGATAAATATCAGCTGTTTTATGTAAAGAACGATGACATTTTGAAGGAATAACAAATTCAACAATGTTTAATATTTCAATAACTGCACGACACAAACATATAGGAGTTTTTTTTACAAAGAATGATGATATTTTGAAAGAATAATAAACTCAACTTGATTCAAAGTTGAGC
The DNA here is from genome assembly GCF_002204515.2 of Aedes aegypti. Taxonomy (NCBI): domain Eukaryota; kingdom Metazoa; phylum Arthropoda; class Insecta; order Diptera; family Culicidae; genus Aedes; species Aedes aegypti. Next base: position 150,780,332 of record NC_035109.1, read on the forward strand.
ATAAATGTTTTTGAACTTCTACAAAATTGGATGAAACAAAACGTCCTGCTTTCAAATTCAAAAAGGCTGCAGAATAATAACATTATCAAGAATAATTTATCATATATGGACGCTAGTAGTATATGTTCTAGCGTCCATATTTGAAATTTTTGTCAGGAAAATGTAATTATGCTTCAGCCTTTAAGCATTCACCACGTTGCAAATCGTAGGTAATATTTATCATGTATTAATATTCGTGTTTGCCCAAAATAAACTTAAGGTCATCCATTGAGCAAAAATTCTAGCTTGATTTTGGTTCTGCTGAATTAATCGATTTTTCAATCAATCATTACTAAATAAAGTTTCGACGAAATTTTCTGAAGTCATTCGACCAAACGTCCATTCGACCAAATGTCCATTCGACCAAATGTACTTTCGACTAAATGTCATTCGACCAAACGTCATTCGACCAAATGTCTTTCGACCAAATGTCCTAAAGCCTAATGATTCAGATTATTCAAAAGAATACGTTATCCTACGAATTTTGCAAAACTTAGAAAACAATAATCAATTTTACCAATTGGTCTTTCAATAAGCATTCAACCAAATTTCCGTTCAACTAAACGTCATTCGACAAAAAAAAGTGTTCCAAAATAATTCGACTGAATGTCCATTCGACCAAATGTCCTTTCGACCAAATGTACTTTCGACCAAATGTCATTCGACCAAATGTCATTCGACGAAATGTCCTAAAGCCGATCCAAGGGACCATCGAGGTTACCATGAAAACCAACTTATTCTATGTCTAGTCGATATCAAGATGCGGAATATCGAGTTAGTAAGAGTTGACTGTACCGTGCTGCATTGAATTGCCGGACGATTGAGAGCTGAACACTGGCCTTTTTCATGGTGTTTTTGCACTAAATTCAATTTTTGTTTTCGCTCAGAATCCATAATTAGGATGTCTTTCACATTATCTGCGCATAAAGTTATCTTAAAAAGAATTTTTGGGCGATTTAAGGCCTGTGTCCGGGATTGGGATTCGAAGCAACCGGACACTTCGAATCAACACGGTTTGAAAAATATCAAATTGTTATCAAGGTTATCACCATATTCTGGAAATTTTCAAACAAGTTACATATATTATTCACACAAACATGTAATCTCAACTGTCCCATGATTCTGGGACCTACAATATACTAGTGGCAACTGGTGGTTCTCAAAATGCTTCCGAAAGCATCACCTAAATCAAATTTTAGAGTTTGATAAGTATTGTCGGATATTACATACTTGATTGGATTCATGACGATGTTTATTATGATAAATAGCATCCTTCCAAAATTTAAAGTGATTCGGAAGAAAATTGACTGTGCACACGTCATTTGAAGTTTATATGCAGATTACTATGGAAAACGCCAACCTTTTGTGTTCAGCTCTCTATCTTTTCGTCATAATATTTTATGAAAATTGAACAAATTCTGCTCATGTGAAATCTTTCCAACTACAACTTTGCCGAAGACCGCATGTTGATAGGACATCAGGATAAATTGTTATTCATCATCATAAAGTGGGTTTGCATGTAGCATGCTTCACCAACTATTCGGCAGGCAACAGTGGTGCTCCTGGCGGGTAGAACAGATCAAAGTAATCCAGGCTACTATGTTCTACAGCAAAAAAGCAGAGTGGCTCGAAAAGTAATGGAATGATCTTCTCAGCATAGGAGCTAACATTTTCAGCACAAGTGTTTCCCTTCTTATTTGTGATTTTTTCTTCTTTTAAACGATATCTGTTCTTAGGAATTACTATTTGCAGCAATTTGTGTTTCGGGTATTATTTTCCGATTAATTGTCCGTACGTGGGTTGTTATTATCTTGAGTTATGCTTTGGAGTGGTTATAAGCTCACTGTTTGATACATTTTCAATATAAATTTGTCCTTTTTTAAACATTGGCTGCTCTTCTGGAACAAGATACTATAGCGATTTATTGTATCGACGATTATTTCTTCTTTTGAACATCGGCTATTCTTCATTGATACCTTTATACCTCAAATTTACATTTTGCCTGTATATTTTCCAGTTGAAATTTTGCCTTCTTTAAAATATTGGCTGATCTTTATGCTTATGAGTATTTATGAGCATTTCATTTGTATGTTTTGCTGTTCTTTATGCATTATAGTATTATCTGACCGTCGGTTTCGAAAGATTTCAATTAGCATAAGAAATTACTGCCCTTCAACGTCTACTTGTCCCATGTTCTATGTAAACTTTAAGGACCGCGGGACAAATACAATGGGTGTGACAGTAGGGTGGTGCTTATTTCCCAAAATCTCAAAGTTCAGTAGTCAAAATTTACAAAGTGGAAAATGATCATCGGTCTCAAAATAACATTTTGTGAAAAAATGAGAATTTTTAGTAAAGGTTTAGAGGTAGCGAAAAGGTCGTAAGAGCAGTTTTACCGTTATAGTGATCTCTTTATAATTTTGGTAAGCTTTTCAAGGCTTGTTTTGAGGATTTTAGGACCCATAAGGACAAAAAATCACCTCAAAACTGCGATATCTTCCACTCATATTTGACGAAACATCTTCAACTAATGCGATTCTTGGCCCTTCGAAAAGTTACGCTGACTGACTATTATGAACCGTTATAACCGAATACAGATGATTCCTTTGCTAGTAGAATACAACGAAGAGCAAAGAAGAAAGAGAGAAAGGACAACTAACACTCAAGAAGGTTTGGTGGAGTGGGTTGTGATCTGTATGGACGGAGGAATGAAAGACGAGACCGCTCTATACACTTACCAATGTGGTTTATTATACAGTCGAAATACAAAAGACATTTGAATAAAGCAAGATAGTTGTTTACAATCAAGATAGGAGATAGGAGACACTGACATCTATAGCTAATTTCTATTTGCTATAATTATGGAATCTAAATGGAGTGATCTAATATATTTCAGGTTGTAACTAGGGTGTAACTAGTATTGTATTAAAATTAAATGAGAAATCTTGTAAATATCTCGTTTTTACGCATGGGGATGAAATTCATGTAGAAAATGATAATCATATCAGTTGCTATAAAAAAGTAACTATTCAAAAATATTTTGAGCAATTTTTCTTTAAGTGATATCGGCAGAAATTTCTACAACACTTTCATGAGGAGATTCATCATTGTCCTCTTGGTAGATTCAGAGTAATGCATGTGCATGTATATAAACTTTATATATATTTTATGCATACAATGTGCACTGCTTAAGTTCGATGATTACTTGGGTATTTCTTCAATGTTTAAAAACATTCCTCTGAAAAGACCGTAGAAAAATATATCTGCATGGGATCCTTTAAATGCGTAGTTTTTTTTTGTAAATAACTCTATAGGAAAGTCTGTGATAAAACTCTGTCTCAGTTCTCACACACTAAGTTATGCTCGGTTACTTGGGCACTGCCGTGTGCTCAGCAAGTTTCCAAACAAAATCTCGGCAAAATGGCGGATATTAGATGTTTTTCAGCAAAATATTTCCAAAAAATTAACAAAAAAAAAAAAAAACATCGCGTTCGCTGAGATCTTGCCAAAAAATTGTTTGCTGATCACTCGGAGGTGCCAATCTTGATAAAATGTTATGAAACATACCGAGATCAGCCGGTCAAAATTAGGGGTGTATAAAAAAACTTAGAGGACTACATTTTGGCTTAATTTGAGAGATTTTCAACCAGAGGTGCTTGATCTCCAGCACCCTATAGTGATTCGCGCACTTATTTCAAATTTACTCCTGATATTTTGCAGCTGCTGTTTATTCTATATATTGAATCTAAATTCAGATAAGGAACGTTGTATTTAACATCAATTGCACTTGGGCAGGAGCATCCTAAGTCAGGTTAAACGTGTATTTATTTTTGCTGGAATATCATTACTTCATAATCTAGAAGGTCCTGCGGGAATTCTTTAATTAAATTTTATTGATAGAATGCAGCAATCTATGCATTTTATGCGACCTTTTCAAAAAAAAAGTCAATCAAAATTTACGGGATGCTTCCAGACGTATTGGCAGAAATCATGAAATTTTTATTTTAGATGAACATATTTAATAAAGCTAAAACTTTCTCTGGGAACTGTGAAATAAATTTCAATCAATACTACTGAGAGTAAAATTGCTGGAGGTATTTTAAGAGAATATCCGAAAATGCGAACTTTGGAGTCGACTTCCTTGTTTGGCTTTGATTTCAATAAATATAATCACATCACATACAGAAAGCCGGAATATTTTCATGATTGCGCGATACATCCTTATATAATACTAGTTACACCCTTCCATCTATTCAACGCTCCCCCCCCCCCCCCCCCTTATATGTACCTTCTTCTTTGCTCTTTGTGTTCAATTCTAATAGCATATCTATATTCATTCATATGGACACCCCGGTCATATAGTAATCAGTCAGCGTAGCCTCTCCAAGGGCTCAAAGTTGCATTAGTTGAAGATGTTTCGTAAATTTTCTCCTGGAGGAGTGGAGCTATCGCAATTTTGAGATGATTTTTTGCCCTTATGGATCCCAAAATCATAAAAATAAGCTGAAAAGCATACCAAAAGTATGAAGAGATCATTATAACGGTAAAACTGCACTTACGACCTTTACCAAAAGTTCTTATTTTTTCACAAGATGTTATTTTGAAACCGATGATCATTTTCCACTTTCTCAATTTAGACTACGAAATATTTTGGGAAATTAGCCCCACCCTAGTGGGACAGCCTACCGATCTTGAGCTAGATTACGATTTACTTTTGAGCGGCTCTTAACAACTCAAATCGATCGTCGTCACGCTTACATAGCAACCGTAAATGTTTGGTTGTTTATCTCGCAGTGAAAATTTCGTATCGCATCGTATGCAGCCAATATTCCTAATCAGAGGTCTTTTGCTGAATGCTTTCTTTCAGTTTTGCCCAAATATTTTGTGAGCTATCATGGAATGAAATGAGCAACCATTCAATTGCAGTATCGTGATAACTCTGCACTGATTCATTGTTAGAACTTCCCTCAAGTTGTCGCATTGATATAAAAGAACTCACATAAAACTGCATGCGGCGAAATATTTTCTACAGTGGGATAAAAGGGCGACTAGTATACTCGTCGACTTTTGAGAGCCTTTTACCAATCATTTGATATAAGAATGTGTTGCTTTTCATATGCTTCTTAAACGTATGTAGTTAGCTATATCATAAATGTAAATTAAACAAAGACGAAATGTTTATGTTTATTTTTAGGCGTGTATAAATTCAAATGAAGTGCATGAATATCATTCAGTACTAATAAGCTTGTAAATCCGTTCACAAATGTCGAAGAAATCAGTTTGACTGGCCTCATACTTTTTGCTACACCTCACATTTTCTTAAACCTTCAAATAATATAAACCCCCTTTTTCGTAATGATAATTCAATCCCCTACAAATTAAACAGCAGAAGAAGTTAAGGTTAAGTAGCCCATCATTAATTTTGGTAGCCATGTTGACATAGCAGCTCGCAATTTCAAAGTTATAAATCTCAGTCCTCATACTTTTTCATATGCATCAGTGCAATAACAACTGATTTTCTTTACTTTAAAATTGTGACATAATTAAGCAACAATCATCAACGATACGTACAAGTTTCAATGACGGCCTACTTTGCTTTAATTAGCTGATTTCTGAACATTTGTTAGCAACTCAGAGTTTGCTCGATGCGCAAAGCCTGCTCAGAGCAGAGCTGTCCCCCTTGGGACAAATATGCGTAGAACGTCAGAATAGTCACCATCCTTTTGCTGGCATTCAGTCCCAACTAGGAAAAGGTCTGCTTCTCAGCTACACATGCATTGACTGAGAGCTACTTCAGGCAACAGGTAGCACATAGTCCACTAAGTTTGGAAATAAACACAAAGGACGGCTTTCAATCGTCGTTTATTTAGCATGCCTCCCGAAATTCTGTCTGTATGAGATTTTGCTCTACAGATATGTTTGTCTATTCGACCTTTTGTCTATCCAACCTTCTGTCCTTTCGACCTTCTGTCCATTTGGCCGTTTGTCGTTCGTCCTCTTGTCATAGTTTAAAAAAAGTTTACTTACTCATTAAAAAGGTAACTACTAGTTGATGCAGCAATATGATTTTTGAAGTCCCGATTAAGTGTTTCTTTGTTCTTTTATGAAATTTCTGATATTGAGCGGTGCGACCGTCATAAAATACAATTATTGCAATCAGTAAGACAATCTTTATTTGATGACAAGGATTCATAATGTTTCTACTCTGATCGACTCTGATGAGCTCACACTGTGACCCTTTGCAGCACCTTGCTGTGTGTGTCATCTGTTCAGAATCGAAAGTAGGTCACCGGAGATGTACTCGACATATGGCACGAGCAGATCCGTTCCATTCTCGCGATTTTTTCCCCCGACGGATAAGAATAAACCTGTCATGTAGTTGATTTGTTATGACCCACACGCGTGCGCCCGAAGTCCTCTGCCCTTGCACCGTTCATCAGCAAGACGCTTTTAGCCATTATTGAATCTAATTGTTTGACCGTTTGCGTGCTCACGCTTATCAAAAGCACTAATTCATTTGGACGGTTTCCGTCGACTGAGTCAGTGCTTTTATCACCTTTCAATGCTACCCACTAAGTCCCCCAAAGATGGCACTTTGAGCGATTTACATAATTACGCAAAACGCATTTGAGAAGAGGGCGCTTCTCTGGGTTAAAGCGCGCACACGTACCTATCTACAAATGGCTCCTTCACTCGAAAGCCGGTTCGGTCACATCCTTGACCTGATCTTGTGAATGAAATGGCACCGGGCGCACTATCAGAGCGACCAGCCGAACAAGAGGATAATTCTCGTATTTCTCGTTTTCATTGAACCGTGTAGGTTACACATATCGTTGTCGGTCGACTGATGGGACGATCTTTGGGGTTCAAGTTGGAGTGCTGCTGTGAGATGCCCTCTGGGCTGCAACAACTGGTTTGCTTTTTGGGGATGAAATATGGCTGGGTTTGAGTATCACCACAGCTGAGTGATAAAAGCAAGTTAAATTTGGTGATGTATATGGGAAAGCTAGTATGCGCGTAAACGATTGCTTGATAGAAAATATATATAAGTTCGTTTTTGAACAATAAGCTATTTGAAAAAAGATTCTCGAGGATTGGATATCCGTGTTGCAACGTCATAATGGCACGAAGGCGAACCCGATTTGATCCACAATTTACTTATTGGAACTCTTCTGCCTCTTCTTCCTGGCGTTTCGTCCTAACTGAACTAGAGTCTGCTTCTCCGCTTAGTGTTCTTATGAGCACTTCCACAGTTACGAACTGAGAAGTTCCTTTTCCCAATAACCATTTTTTCATCTATAACAGTGTGGCAAGTGTAGGGATTATGAGAGGTTAGAAGCAGAGTATAGTTAAAACAAAATATGTTCGTGAACCAACGAGCTGTTTAACTAGTACTGAAAATGAAATCAATTCAGATCATAGTAGGCATAGGTTTACGAAAGAAAATGAGGAATCAGTTTGTTGATGTGTTTTGGGAAGAATAAACGTGTTTTTATAATGATGAAGAAAGTGTTAATTATTTAGTCTAACTCGATTGAAATTCTAAGGGGAGCATGATCGGGAAAGTGTCTAAATTCAGCCACTTAAAAAGGTCCAGTCACTACAGCAAGCACGAGCATACTTTATGCCTTAGGAAGTCGAGAAAATTCCCAACCCGAAAAGATGCTCGATCAGCGGGATTCAAACACATGACCTTGGTCTTACTAATAAATATAGGCCTCTGTTGAATCTGTTTGGGCAGCACTGATCGAAACTTTGAAATGTCATTCTAGTCTACCTTATCGTCATTGCCAAATCATTATCGCGTTAAGGCTAGTACTCGGTGTTCAAAAATTTGTTTTTAATGCTTAACCAGCAGCTTCATTTTTGACCGCTAAATAAAATTTCAAATCACGACAACTTTTTTGTTTCTCGATATTTTGCACCAATTTTTCATAAGCTTTCGAAAAACTCTTCTAGTTTTAGAATATGTGTCGATATTGATAATTGGACATCTGGATTCGGAGAAATTCCAAAATTCCTTGGGGGACCGACGCAAAGCCATACATTTAAACATATAACACTGAATCAACAATTTCATGCCACAATACTACGTGGCCGCATCTCTCCATCCTCGGTTCTGCCCCACGCTTGCTAAATCGATATGCACTAGGTCCGCCCACCTACCTCGCTGCGCTCCATGCCTTCTTGTACCAACCGGATCTGAAGCGAACACCATCTTTGCAGGGTTGCTGTCCGGCATTCTTGCAACATGCCCTGTTTATCGTATCCTTCCAGCTTTGGCCATACTGGGTTCGCCGACGAGTTGGCAAGCTCGTGGTTCATCCTCCGCCGCCATACACCTGCACACCGCCAAAGATCATCCTAAGCACCCGACGTTCGAAGACTGCCCGTAGAGGACTACCGGCCTTATGAGTATTTTGTACATGGTACATTTGGTGCGGGTGTGAATCCTTTTTGACCGCAGCTTCTTGTGAAGGCCCGACTTTCACTGATGATGCGCCTCCGTATTTCACGGCTAACGTTATTGTCAGCCGTCAGCAAGGATCCAAGGTAGACGAACTCGTCGACCACCTCGAACATATCCCCGTCTATCGTAACTCGGCCCCACCAACTAGCAAGTACTTTGTCTTGGACGCATTCACCCCCAGTCCAACTTTCGCTGCCTCGCGTTTAAGGCGGGTGTACAGGTCTGCCACCTTTTCAAATTCTCGGCCGACGATGTCCATATCATCCGCGAAGCAAACAAATCCAAACGAACTGGAATGTTCGCTTGCAACCTTCACACAATATTGCACACCTTCCATCGTTGCTCTTATCAGTCTCGTGTGCTTACCAGAAAAGCTGTTCTCGTCCATGATTTTCTATAGCTCTACGCGATACTATCGTATGCCGCCTTGAAATCGAAGAAAAGGTGATACATTGGGACCTGCTATTCACGTCATTTTTGGAGGATTTTCCGTATAGTAAAGATCTGGTCCGTTGTCGATCGGTCGTCAACGAAGTCGGCTTGATTACTTCCCACGAACTCGTTTACTACAGGTGACAGACGACAAAACATGATCTGTGATAATTCTTTATAAGCTGCATTTAGAATGGCGATCGCTCGAAAGTTCTGACAATCTAACTTGTCACCTTTCTTGTAGATGGGCATTGTTTCGTCCAGGATGAGAAGGCCCTAGGTTGTGTTTAAATGTTCCGACGGGACTCCGGGCGACGAGGAAGAACAAACTGAATACTACAATTAAACGATTTATTGCTCCCCACCGAGAGGCAGTGCTCCTGCTCTGTGAGGTATATGATAAGCACACTAAAATTACATTCATTTGCTTGCACCTTATATAGGTGCAAGTAGTACGGTAATGATACAATGCAATAAAGGGAAGCAGTGCGCAGCAGATGACTTCACTATGCGTACCGTTGCTCTCGGCTGTTTGCTGCTACCCGTTCAAAGGCGAACAATAGTGAATGGACTACTGCGCTGCTTTGGAGCGTTTGAAGCAGCCAACGATGACGCCGACTGCGATGCGAGAGCGAGCAGGCATATTACCCCTTCCTTCTACTCCTCCGGTAGATGTTCTGTTTCCCAGGTTGTGCCTAGCAGCCGGTGCAGGCAGATGGCCAGCCTCTCCGGACCCATCTTCATGAGTTCAGCTCCGATACCATCTTTACCAGCAGCTTTATTGTTCTTGAGCTGGTGAATGGCATCCTTTACCTGCCTCAAGGTGGGGGCTGGTTGGTTTCCGTCGCCCGTTGTTCCGTCCTTCATTCTCAGCGACATTTAGGTGTTCGTCGAAGTGCTGCTTCCACCTTTCGATCACCTCACGCTCGTCCGTCAAAATGCTGCCATCCTTATCCCTGAACACCTCGGCTCGCAGCACGAAGCCGTTGCGGGATGCGTTGAGCTTCTGGTCGAACTTACGTCTTTCTTGAGCCGGTCTCACCTCCTTAAAGTCCGTCTTCTCCAGGCGTCGTTTTTTCTTCTGAAAGAGGCGAGTCTGCTTTGCTGTTTCCGTCTACAACGTTCCACGTTCTGTCGGGTCCATTTTGCAGCATGACCACCTGCGCTGCATTATTCGCCTCCAGAATATGCCTATATTTCTCGTCGAACTAATCGTTCCGTTGACTCCGTCCCACGTACCCGACGCTCTCAGCTGCATTCTTGATGGCTGCTTTCACTGTTCTCCAGCAGTCCTCAAGAGGGGCTTCATCCAGCTCACCCTCTTCCGGTAATGCAGCCTCGAAGTGTTGCGCGTACGCAGTTGCGACATCCGGTTGCTTAAGCCACTCTAGGTCATACCGGAGCAGCCGTCGGTACCGTTTGTTGTTAACGACGGAGAGTTTTGGGCGCAATTTAACCATCACCAGATAGTGGTCAGAGTCGATGTTAGCGTCACGATGGGTCCTGACGTCGATAATGTCGGAGAAGTGCCGTCCATCAATCAGAACGTGGTCGATTTGTGATTCTGTCTGTTGTGGTATCGTAAATATCTCAGGCTATAAAATTTTCATCGTATTAAATCAATGCGAGTATAAAGTGAAAAGTGTATGAAGAGTGAAGAAACGCCAGAACATGTTATCTTCGACTTCTCGAGGTTCAACTTTTTTTTTCATTTTAACATAGTACGATTCATTGTGGCAGCTGCTTTTGGTGAGTACTTCAGCGTAGAAAGTGTTGTACACGGAATAAGAAGCGATCACGATCATTGGAATATGATGACCAACATGGTGGTGCAAATAATGTCTGGCTAACAGCGCAACTGGCGAGCAGAGCAGAGAGCAGCGCTTGAGGCCGGGTCGTCGGGGCTCTGATGAACTGGAAGCCAACCTCCCACAGGAATCGTCGGACCGATCTCGGTACTCAACAAGTCAGTCTGGTGATGAGAGGAAACCATCGGGCGCGATCGGAGTAGGCCAGATCCTCTGTCGGGGACTATACCGAGTGAAACGAGCGTAACGTAGCATCAGTAATAAGTTTCCGTGGCACCTCCAACCCTCCAACCCGAATTGCAGAACCGACCCTGACACTTGGCCGACCTTCATCGAGTCGGAGTAGGCTAGATCCTCCGCCGGTGAATAGCTGAGTAGATCACGAAACAGCACAGGCAAATGCTCGTCGGGGCGCCTGTGAACCAGAAATTTCTCTTCACCGGAATCGCAGGTCCAACCTCGATAGCATCGGTTCGGAAGATCTTCCGCCGTCGGGGAAATCTTCGTCGGAGTAGGATAGATACACCGTCGGGGGCTATTTGGAGTATTCCGTAGCGTATCACCGGCTTGAGTCGTCATAGCGCTAGCAAACCGGAAGCCATCTTCCAAACAGAACCGCTAGGCCGACTGCGGTGTAACGTTACCGGTTTCGGAAGATATTTCTCCGTCGGGGTACTATCCATCGGAGTAGGCTGTAGCGGTATTGGCTAGAGTCATTAATTAATTATATTTGTCACGGTAGAAGTATAATAAAACGAACAGCAATATAAATTCATTTACGTTTCAAACGAACAGCAGTATGGACCAATGCACGGGTTCACTATTTGACGTTTTAGCGGTGCCGTGTTATTTATGTGACCATGGAAACCAGTGAATTCGGCACCGCTCAAACGTCAAATAAGTGAACTCGTGCATCGGTCCATAGTTCACTTGCACTGAACTTGCATGCAAGAGTGAACCCGAATCACTCGCAAATAAACTCTTCATCGAGCTTCACTCGTACAAGTTATCGTTCACTCACTTGGCGCGAACATAACTCATCTCACGAAGCATGTGCCAGGGGCCGTTGGGATTGAGTATGCTCTCCCGTCAGGACCACTTGTCGTTAGATTTAAAGAATAAGACGTTGAGGAAAAGAATGGACCCGATCTAGCTAAATGCGAAATGTTTGAGAGGGAAAAAGACAATATTCACTGATCGGCTCAAGGGATAATCGGGAACCGACTTTTGATAAGATCGTTCCACGATTTCCGGTACGAATGCCGAAAACATAAACTGCGACCTTTCTGAGGCATCTCAAGTTCTGTCTCGTCCACTTTGATCTGACCCGTGGAAGAGGCAGGAGTGTGAAGTTTTCTTTTAAGTAGTCTCGCGGTGTGTTTTGTGAAGGTAGTGTAAAAGTTATAGCCAGCTAGCTTGTTTGTGCGGTACTGTGCGTGATTGTGAAAATAAAAAAGCCGTTCGACGGCTTTTTATTTGCCAGTTTTTGTCTCCCGCACCAACCCACCTCCTGCTCGGCACACCGCGCCCATGTTCGCCATGTTCCACACTTCTGACCCCACGTGCCAGCTTCAAAGGATTTCCTAACTGCCGGCCGGAGTTAGAAGGGAGTTGCGCCGTCACCATCGCACTCCGGATGAGCGATTTTCCACCCCAACCAGGAAAATTCATCGTGTCGAAGACGATATCGGCACAGAGCGTCATCACCCTATTCATTTCGGACGCCTTTGTTCATCCGCGTGGGTAGGCGCCGCGAAGAAGGAGGAAGCAGCCGGTAAAGCAGAAGCCGACTGTAAGTAGAAAGGCTATTTTTGTACATTTGCTCGAGAGTTGGTGAAGCGTTTGGAAGCTTTGGGAAGCGTTTGAAAGCTCCGAAGCGTTTGTCGAAAGTTTAAAGTTTAAATAGATAGCTAGAGAAATCCGCACAGTTAGGAGAGAGTGAAGGGAGAGGAAAGAAAGAAAGTAATGTAGAAAGTGGGAACCCGAGTAGAAATGAATCTGAATAAATGTTGCTAGTGGTTTTGCGTTTCTTTAAATGTTGTAGTTAAAGTTATTGTTTTCTTATATTGAGTGCACTGGTCGTAGGATATTTTTCACGTTTCGTTGTTTGTTGTAGTATAGTTGTTTGTTACTCCAAGTCGGACTGCTTGGGTTTCTCAATCCTCCATTTTTGTCCTGAAGCGAGAAGGTGAATTGTGGTCGGAACGAACTTGGCCTGTGATGATACCTGTGACAGTACCATCTATGGAAAAATGTCTCGCATGTGTGGCCGGCCCCAAAATGTGGATGACGTTGAAGAGACAAATTGCAGCCAGATCGAATGAAGCAATAGGTGACGAAAAGGCATAGAGGCATAAACAAGCCCGCAGCTCCGTAATGCCATGAGGTAGTTCCAGGGGGACGCCAGATTTGTAGCCCAGGTATCAGGTATCAGAAGGCCGGCTCCAAAGGCACGTTCCCCACCAGTTGGGAGATTTGTGCCATCGCCATATTTGAGCCTATTTCATCATCTACCCGATGGGAGTGGAAAGGGAAGGGAAAGATGGGAGGAAATAGGAGTGGGTTCCCTTGAAGAGGGAAAATCGCATAAGCGAAATGAGAGCATGTAGCTCCATACCACAATGGTTTCGAACCAGTGGCGCAACCAAGGGGGGGTTTTGGGGGTCAAAACCCCCCAGAGCCGAAAAGTTATATGGCTTGCCAAGTACATTTTTTAAATGCAACACTACACATTATACAACTACAGAACAGTAACTTAGTTTAATTCGTATTAACACTGGGAATGTTAGTGGTTTTCACAGTTATATTATTCTAAGTTGTACTTATTTGAATTATCGAACTCTTCAGGAAGTTTGATAATAACAAAGTCATCTGTGGATTATTACTACAATAAGCTGTTAAATAACAAAATTCTCTAGCCTGTTTTGAAAACAAACTGATCAGAAGGTCGGTTCCAAAGGCACGTTCCCCACCATTGCCTCAGCATTTTGCCAAATTTGGCGACCTTCAGAGCATACGAATTCTTTGATTTGAAGAAACATCTGTATTTCGCTGGCAGTTGAAGCATTTGGCACCTTTGAAAATTTCGACAATTATTAAATTTTGTTAGTGTGGATAATGAATTTTTTTTTTTATTTTTTTAATAAATCGTGAATATAGGGTGGAACAATGTGACTCGGATTTGTCCATAAGAAATATGGATGCATTAGCGTCCTACTCAATATCAAATCAATCGGATTACAAAATCATCCAAAACAAAGTTTGGAAGATGTGACAATTAGTTTTCCACCGCAGTATTAGTTTTGCAATGTTGATCTACTTTCGACCTACTGCAACAATAATGTGAATGATTTCTATTGCAAATTACTGCGCTTAAAGATTGTTCTCGAAGTCATTCTCATTGTTGCAAAACTCGAAAACATATAAAAAACAACACAGGAGAGACATATAAGGAACAGCACAGAAAAAGAGCGGATGAATAGCATCACGATAATTTACTAGAATAATTCTTAAATCATTTTACTATGCAAATACACTTAAACCTACCTAAATGCTTCAACTCGATTTTTTATATCAAAAATATCTTCTCAAAAAGTATTTTAGAATTTGCAAAACCCCCCCTAGAACCAAATCCTGGTTGCGCTACTGGTTCGAACAGCGCCCTAAAAAGGGCACTGCAAAACGCATGAGCGTAGAGAGCCTATAGCTCATTACCACAGCGGGTTGAGAATAACAGATTCAGGCTTCTGAATTCAGTTTCACTTAATAAGTGTTTACCAAGTAATTGGAATCGCATTTGCGAAAAAACTGGACAGTTACATATCAGGTGATACGAAGTTCCATAATCGGAGTCACAACTATCACACACAAATGAGTCAGCACGCTGAACATTTGCCATGTGATAGTTGAGTCGGCAGTGGCCTGTCAACGCTCTGACCAAGAGACTGCAATTCTGCTTTGACAGATTTGTTAAATACTTTGCCACCCTTGGAGATGGCTCAGTAATGTACAATTTTGTTTGACGACATGACTCCAAACTATTCCAATATTGCTTGTGCTGAGTTGCCGCCCAAGAGTTTATCTGAAGCTTCACCCAGCACTTCGAAATTGGAATAGCCAGCTAAGGGCCAATGAAGTCATGCGATGCTCCATCGGGTGGTAGGTCATTTGGCATAAAGTCGTTTGGCATAATGGTCATTTGGCATAAAGTCGTTTGGCATAATGGTCATTTGGCATAATGGTCATTTGGCATAATGGTCATTTGGCATAATAGTCGTTTGGCATAATGAGTCTGAAACCACTTAAGATTTCTTAAGATGACATTCGTTTTTACGTTTCTATTCAATTTTTCTGATAACATCAGGCTTGTTTTGGAGTCAGTTGAAAAAAAATGACACTTTGTTCAACAATCATAGGCTCTTGAATAAACTTAAGCATATTAGGAAAGTTATTGCCAATAGTATTTAATTATTTATCAAGAAATTACCATTTTTCCAAATAATAATTCTTCTTATGAGTTTCGCTATTTGAATATTTATTGGCACTGAAGATTTTGATATATTGAGCACGAATTTATCCTTCTTTCAAAAATTCTATGTTTTTTTTTTCTAAACATGATGTAGCCATAATTATTGGTGTAAAGAGTGTTGATTTGAAATTTTAATAAATTCCAC
The DNA here is from genome assembly GCF_002204515.2 of Aedes aegypti. Classification (NCBI taxonomy): domain Eukaryota; kingdom Metazoa; phylum Arthropoda; class Insecta; order Diptera; family Culicidae; genus Aedes; species Aedes aegypti. The sequence continues at coordinate 150,795,754 of NC_035109.1, forward strand.
CTTTCTCTTATACATTGGCTGTTCTTTGGCGTAGCTCCGCTTGTTCCCTGAATATCCCGTTTTCTTGATTAGCCCACGACCCGAAAAGGTTTTGGCACTCATAATTGTCGTAACTTTATACATTTCAGGGTGGTGAAAAAACTAATCATCTAATATGCACCCTTCTTTATTTAATTGGCGGTTCTTTCGAGTTTTACCATCCTCAGCATTTTTGTCAACATGTTTATAGCCGAGAATGACAGAATACCACCTTCTTTTGATTGCTTATCATTCTTTCTCGTTCACTTTCCAGCCACTGAAGACTATTATAACTTCTATTTAAATTGCACCACTTTTCGGGGAAACCGGTTATTCGGGAAACTGGCATTCGGGGAACCTATGATTCTGAACGCAATTTTTAATGTCTTTTCGTTCCGCTATTATTTTTGGCGTCCAATCTTCTATTGGTTCAATTATGAATTTTGCCTCCTTTAAAATTAGGCTGTTCTTTATATTTATACTGTTTTGAATTTTTATTATTTAGTTAAGCTAAATGTAAACCATTTTTATATTTTGCTGTATTATCAATTTTTGCAAGACGTATTTTGTTTCTTGCGAATACATGATCTCTTTTCCCTTCTATCGATAATAGACGGTGTCTGGTATGATACCATAAAGGACATATCGGAATTAGTCAACTTGACTCTATGGTTGTTGATTATGTTCTGTCTTTTATTTTGAAGTCAATCTTACAGCTAACCTCGAGCTTAATCTAGTACTCCACTATATTACGAGAAGGCTGAAACAACCAATATCAATTAACCAATCATAGAATACAAATTTAAAAGAAGGCGTTTACCAAACGGATGGGTAAACGTTTACATGTGTGTTCGCTGGGCCGTTGCACTGTCGGGTCAAATCAGTGCAAAGGCAAAAGTAGAAATTGTCTTTATGGGAATTGAAATATGAAGCTTCTCAGCATGAATGCGCTTCGTCATGAGAACAAAATAAGTTGCTCAAGTTGTGTGGTATGTGGATAATCGATGGGTTGTGAAAAATGAAACCTAGTCGATTAGTTGAAAAATGACATGTACCAAATGCTTTGAAGATGCAAGTACAGCTAACTTGCGTGTGGGAATGTTTTCCTAGAAGTTGAGCAATGTAAGTTGTCATGATCCTTAAATTATGATCTTTTTGAAATGCGTTAAGATAAACATGCTACACCATCCCCCTTTGGGTGAATGACGTAACGTAGTGAAGACATTCAATTCTTGTCAACATATGTGATATAAATGAAAAAAAAAATGTTGTTTCAATCTCCTTTACAATGTTAGATTATATTATTTTGATAGAATATTGGTAAATGTATTCAAAAACAAGAAGAAAAAATGCTTAATTAAATATCCGAATTTCTCACTTCTCAGCTTGCGCTAAGAATTTTGACCTATCTCATTTTTTTACTGTTTTTTGATTTTCATTATTTTTTTTTTATGAGATTAGGCTCGGTTTTAAAACTAACACTTCCTAGGATTTAATTAACCTATTTTTATGAACTAAAGATAATTGATTTGTTTGTAAATTGATGATCTCACAATTTGGTTCTGTTATTGATTTTACTTTATATGGACCTGAATAAAATGAATCTAATTTACGTCTGTTTTCTTTTTGCAAATAAACTATATCTCCTATCTTGATTTGTAATGGGTTTATCGAACGATCATTTATTTCCTTTCGTATTTGTTTTTGTTCAAGTAATTTTTGTTTAACTATTTCATGTGACTTTTGAAGTTTGTATCTTAATTCTTTACTATAGAGATCAAAATTATAAACAGGATCAATTCTATCTGTGTATGTTTCGTGTGGTACTCTTGCTTTAACTCCAAAAACCAATTCATATGGTGTTAAACCATGATCAGTGTGTGGGCTAGTATTATATGTAAATGCATAAAATTGTAACCAATCATCCCAATCTGACTGATGTTCGTTGACAAAATTTCGCAGGTATTCATTTAAACACCTGTGATTTCTTTCCAACGAACCAATCGTTTGAGGATGATAGGCTGTAGAAAAAGTTTGCTTAACCTGTAATAGTTTACAAATTTGATCAAGGACTTCATTTTTGTATTCAGTTCCTTGATCCGATTTTAACTCTAAAAATTTTCCATATATTAAAATAAAATTTTCAACTAAAGATTTAGCAATTACGTTTGCTTCTTTTGTTGAAATAGGGACTAAAACTACATATTTAGTTAATTCACACTGTATCGTTACAGCATATCTATTATTATTGTTTGATTTGGGAAGTGGTCCTATAGTATCAATAGATACCACTTCAAACGGTTTAGACGGTGTATTTGTAATTGTTAATTTTTCCTTTGTATGTTTGGTAATCTTGTTCAGTTTACACAATTCACAGGCCTTTATAAATTGTGCTATTGAACTTTTCATATTTGTCCAATTATAAATTTCTCTTAACTTGAGGTATAGTCTGTGCTGACCTATATGTCCTCCAGTCGGTGTTTGATGGTAATTTTCAAGTATTCTTTTAATCTCATCAAGATCACTAATGAACTTGGGTGGATTATATATTATTATCTGCAAATTTTTTATAGATTTCAAAACTAGTTCTTTAAATGTTTCTTTGGGTACCCATTCAAAAATACAGTCATGACTCGATAGCGCGATTTTTGTAATTCTCTTCATTTGCATTTCTTTTTCTAACACTGAAAGTGCAAACACTAATGTTTGTCTTATACTTCGCAGTTGTGTTGTAATTCGTATTATTATTTTATTCTTTTGTGATGCTTCATGTAATGTAAAAATTAAATTCTCATTTTCCATTGCACTTCGAAGTTTTGGTAGTTTTCTAGTTTCAGTCGGGTTCTCTGTCGTATAAATAACAAGTTGATCAGGCTTATTATTAACGGCATTGTTTTGACTTTTGTTTTCATCAGGTAGTTCCTGACTACGTTTAGACTCTTTCAGTTTTCTTTTTGTCATGGCTCGTGTATTAACAGTAAATATACTTTTAGATTTTAATTCATCTGACGTCGTTACTATACGTGATAACGCGTCGGCAGTAACATTTGTTTTACCTTGAATATATTCAATAGTAAAATCGAAATCTTCCAAATCTAATCTCATCCGGGTCAGTTTGGATGTTGGGTTTTTCATATTAAATAAAAATACCAATGGACGATGATCTGTACGAATTACAAATTTACGTCCATACAAATAAGCTTTGAAGTAATCGATAGCCCAATGTATTGCTGTCAATTCCTTCAAAATTACTGATTTATTTTTTTCTCCAGGCGTAAAACTTTTACTGGCAAACGCTATGGGTAAATCGTTGCCATCAATATTCTGTGATAATACCGCACCACATCCTACATCTGATGCGTCGGTAGTCAATATAAATGTTTGCTTAAAATCTGGATATTGTAATAGTTTTGGTGACATCAAAAATGATTTTAGAGCATTAAAAGCATCTTCACATTTTGATGACCATTCAAATTTTATGTTTTTTCTCAACAATTGATTCAACGGGTATGCAATTGTTGCAAAATTTGGGACGAATTTCCGGTAGTAGTTACAAAAAGCTACAAACCTTCTGACTTCGTCACTGTTTTTGGGAACTGGATAGTTCTTTACGGTATCATATTTACTACTGTCAGGCAAAATACCTCTATCGGTTATTCTGTGCCCTAAGTACGTTACTTCTGTATTAAAAAATTTGCATTTTGACAAATTTAATTTTAAATTATATTTTCGAATTCTTTCAAAAACAACTGATAAGTTGTGTAAATGGTGTTGCATTGAACAACCTACAACAATTATATCATCGATGTAAACAAATGCTAGTTCTGGCGTCAACCCAGACATTGCAATTGTCATCATCCTTTGAAAGCTGTTTGGGCTAATGTTTAGTCCAAACGGAAATCTTGTAAACTGGTAATGACCTGATTGGGTCGAAAAAGCTGTATATTTTTTCGAATTTTCATCCAATGGGATTTGGTGAAATCCCGACATTAAATCTAAAGTTGAAAAATACTTCGCTCTACCAAGCTGATCTAATATGGAATCAATTCTTGGTAAAGGAAATTTGTCACTTAAAATCTTTTTGTTGAGTTGTCTAAAATCTATGACAAGACGCCATTTTTTCTTATCATCTGTTGATTTCTTCGGAACCAAGAGTATTGGACTATTATATGAGGATACTGAGGGTTCAATAATATTATCCTTCAACATTTTATTAACTTGGGATTGTATTTCATTACTTTGAGAATGAATAGTTTTATAATTTGGTATATAAGTTGGAACTGGATCATTCAAATTAATGGTCTGTTCGTAAAAATTGTTTGTAGTTACTGGTTCATCGGGTAGTGAAAAAATATCTGTATATTTTGTAATTAATTGTTTTAAATCATTTTTTGCATAATCTGGAACATTTGTTAAGTCAACTTCCTTCAAAATTTCATTATTTCTTTTCTGTGTGTCATCGGGTTTATTATTTTTTCTAGTATTTAATATTTGATAACGGGTTAATGGTTCTAACATAAATTCTAGGTCAACATTTGAAACATTGATGGGTCGTGATGTAGTATTCATAAATTTTACATACTGACAGGTTGGTGAAATTATTGCATTACCACAGAAAAGACCAGGCTTAATTTCCTTAGAAAATAAAACCATGTCTTCCGTGATTTTTAAATCTTTGATCTTCCGAATCACTTCACATCTCTGCGGAATTATGTAATTCTCATTTACTGTATCTTGGATTGGAACAGATACAGCTATATTATCAATATTAAAATTCAAAAGCCAAGATTCGTAATCAATATTGCATCTAAAAAGAGACAAAAAATCTCTTCCTAAAATACCATCTGTTAAAATCGGAAAATTCGCATCAACTAAATGAAATGAATGGTTAACTCTTATCCCATTTCCAAAATTCAACACTGTCTCTGTTATTGCCATTGTTTCAATTTCTCCTTCTGTAATGCCTGTAATTCTTGTTTTAACTTTGTAGTTTATATTGTGATTTGTTAAAATTTTGTCAGTTTTAAATATAGAAATGTCCGCACCGGAATCTACAAGTAAAGTACAAACTGAATTTGCCATTTCTACTCCAATCTCGATAAAATTAGAAGCAGAAAGGTTTATGGTTAACACTGACCTAAAAAATTTCTTTGACTTTGTTGTTGTTGTTGTTGTTGGGGAGCAGCTCTGTTTGGAGCATCGCGGTTCTGGTTTTGTGGTGGACCGTACGGTTGATCCACATTTGCCACATATACTCGATTAGGGTTGTCATATCGTGGACGATTATCATTAAATCTTCCACGATTATTGTATCCGTTATGGTAACCACCACGTTGGTATCTTCCACGCGAAGAGTTATGATAATAATTGTTTTGGGGTCTTTGAGAAAAACCTCCTCTATAGCAATTTCCAAAATTTCGGTTTCTGTTGAAACCATTACCTCGGAAATTCATTTTCCTTTCATTTGGGTTAAATTGTTTATTCCGCAAATTGAAAACTTGCGATGATGTATTATCAGTAGCACTCTCTTGTGCTTTTTGCAAGGCTTCTCTAATCGAAGAGAAATTGCCAGCTTTTAGGATTAGTTTAGTTTCGCTAGCGTTAATGCCATTAATGAGAGCATTTACGCCTGCTTTTGTGGTCATTGCCTTTGCTACATTTTCCGGGACCTTTTGGGAAATGTAACTATTTTCGAGTTTGCTACAGAGATTTTCAATCTCTTCACAGAAATTTAATACTTGCCCTCTCTGTTTTGTTGCATTTAATTTTGCAACAATCAGATCTGGTGTTAAAGTATCTTGACACTTTATTTTAATGTGCTCAATTAATGCATCAATTGTTACTATCGTATCTGGAAAGCCACAGCGAGCTTTTCCTGTTAAACGTGTTTTAAGGAATTTTACGGCCATTGCCGTATGGTTAGGTTGAATCAATTCTTTTAAAAAATTTACAGAATCGATAAACGATTCCAAACCAGCCGCACTACCATCATAGGGCTGCACTAGCGCTGTTGCTTGTTTAACGTCAAACTGACGTTCCACTTCTGGTTGCACCATACTGATCGAAGTTTCGTCCAACTGGTTTTTGGTGTTTAAATTATCTAACTTGGCTTTTAAAACTTGATTTATTTCTAAATACCACTTTTTTGCATTACTTATTAAAATTTCATCCACAGAGTTTTCACTAAAATAAATTTGCAAATTTTCATAAATTTCCTTACAAGAATCTGATTTCTCTCTCAGGGTGTTCTCTGTGAGAGGAGTGTTAATTGATTTTTTTATATAATTATATAAATGTTTTAATTTTTCATATTCACTCATTTGAAATTCAAGATTATTAAATCTTTGGAAATTATTAACTATAAATGAAATTACTAAAATAACAATAAATTTGTGATGCTTGCTATGTGTTACATAATAATTTTTCCTAAATCAGTATATGATGGTGATGTAATAGTGATGTAATTGCACGTAGAGAAATAGATACACTGACCTCATCTAGTCGACTGGTCCGCGACTACAAACCTCAGCGACGGTAAGCCGGAATCATCTTACTTACGAACTGGTCCGCATTCCGCAACCACGAATCTCCGCGGCAGCAAGCAGGCATCATCTTCTTATTAAGCTGCCTAGAATCACTGGACACTGGCACCATCCCTGTACGTTGAATTGTTGCACCACTGCTCCACCGCAAAAAAATCTCAAATTTACACGACTCGCAATTTCACCTTGAACCATGTAAAGTCATTCTTTTCCACTTTTCTGAAATAACTTTTTCCGTGAACTCTCAAAATGCTCACATAATTGTGCACTGTACGGCGGTATTAGATTTTCATTTGCACACATACTGTACTGGAACCAAGAATGTTTTGTTCGTAATCACCTTTTAACCTTTTCAAACTGTGCGGAGGTTACTTAATTGTACTTCTCTCCTCGCTTCTTCTTTCACTTTTCCTTGCATGTACTTTGTGTACATCCTCATTATGACGAAAAGAATTAAAACTGCCACAATCACTACGAGTGTAGATGCAATTACTGTGTTCTCGGGCGTGGATGCATTGGCAACAATCTCATCGTTACTGAAAAAGCCCATTATCACTTATAATATCACTGTTTTTCCACTAAAACTTTGTCTGATTTTCCACTAAGACTTTGTCAGTTTTTCCACTAAAACTTTGTCTGATTTTCCACTAAAACTTTGTTGACTGTGAATATTTCACAAAGTGTCAACCAGTCCGGTCGCCATCTGGTATGATACCATAAAGGACATATCGGAATTAGTCAACTTGACTCTATGGTTGTTGATTATGTTCTGTCTTTTATTTTGAAGTCAATCTTACAGCTAACCTCGAGCTTAATCTAGTACTCCACTATATTACGAGAAGGCTGAAACAACCAATATCAATTAACCAATCATAGAATACAAATTTAAAAGAAGGCGTTTACCAAACGGATGGGTAAACGTTTACATGTGTGTTCGCTGGGCCGTTGCACTGTCGGGTCAAATCAGTGCAAAGGCAAAAGTAGAAATTGTCTTTATGGGAATTGAAATATGAAGCTTCTCAGCATGAATGCGCTTCGTCATGAGAACAAAATAAGTTGCTCAAGTTGTGTGGTATGTGGATAATCGATGGGTTGTGAAAAATGAAACCTAGTCGATTAGTTGAAAAATGACATGTACCAAATGCTTTGAAGATGCAAGTACAGCTAACTTGCGTGTGGGAATGTTTTCCTAGAAGTTGAGCAATGTAAGTTGTCATGATCCTTAAATTATGATCTTTTTGAAATGCGTTAAGATAAACATGCTACAGGTGTTTTTGACCAAAGTTTTGCCACACATATTATTAAAATGTGTTGTTCATTTGAGTTATGCTGTGGGAACATTTTTTTTGCGTTAGAGCGTCAAACATTTTAAACGAAAAATTATCTGCTCTCGTATATAGGCCATTTTTGCATTATGCTGTAATAATAGTTCTTTGTATTAGAGCTTTAAATATTTTGAAAATAATAATTCCCTGCTTTTATCAAGTAATTTTCATCAAGTATTACGTCCAAACTGCGACAGAGCTTGATCTGCAGCAAATTCTATGAGCGAAATAGTCTACTTCTAACTTTCTTTGCCAATTTAATATTTTCAAATATGTATATCGCAACAAGCTCAAAGATACTCTATGTTCTGAAATGTAGAAAAAATATCATTCCGAAAAGATCTTCCATCAGACTCGTTACGAGTTTTATTTAGTTATGATCTCTAATGTCACAACAGTTTTTGACATTCATAGTTTGGAAAATCTCTGAACAACACCATGCTTATTGAAAACCTATCAAATTTTTTCGCTATGGGCTCGATGGTGTTGATCTCGGTAAAAGCATCAAAAATGCCGATAATCATTCTAAGTCCATCATTATGCCAAACGACCATTATGCCAAATGGCCATTATGCCAAACGGCCGTTATGCCAAAGACCATTATGCCAAACGAATTTATGCCAAACGGCTTTATGCCAAACGGCCTTATGCCAAACGACTTTATGCCAAACGGGGTACAATCCTCCATCGCGAGCTAGCTCATCAGCCAATTCATTTCCAGCGATGGAAGAATGGCCAGGTACCCATACAAGGTTTACAGAGTTGACTGAATTCAGTTCCTCAATTTGAGTTCGACATGTGATAACAAGCTTCGACCTTGAGTTGGCCGAAGCGAGAGCTTTTATAGCAGCCTGACTATCTGAACAGAAGTATATGACTTTACCCATTACGCGCTGTTGAAGTGCTGATTGCACTCCACACATAAGAGCATATATTTCCGCCTGAAAAACGGTGCAGTTTCTACCAAGTGAATAAAACTGATTCAGCCTTAGCTCACGAGAATATACTCCTGCACCAGCTCTACCTTCAAGAAGGGAGCCATCAGTGTAACATACTATATTGTTTGATATACTTCTTTCCAAATAGCCAGACGTCCACTCTTCCCGTGAAGGGAATTGTGTGGTAAATGTCCTGTAAGGAAAGTTACAAGCAATTGTGAGATCACTTGGAGCAAGGACAATTTTGTCCCATTCACCAAAAGTGGAAACAACGAAGTGTGTGTAGATCTACGATTCACTGGATTTTTCTCCAGTAGATCCAGTACCCATAAACGGTAAGAGCAAGAAAGTGCTTCTAGTTTAAGATATATGTGTAGTGGCGCAACGTCGAAAATGACCTCAAGCGCTGCTGTGGGAGTTGTAGAGAACGCACCAGACATCGCCATCAAGCACGTCCTCTGGAGATGGCCCAATTTTGATTGGATTGTTCTCACTTCGCCCTTTTGCCACCACACAAGACATCCATATGCCAGTATTGGTCGAATAACTGTTGTGTAATTCCATTTGATATATTTGGGTTTGAGGCCCCAAGTTTTACCAAAGGTTCGCCGGCATTGACCGAAGGCCATGCAAGCTTTTTTGACTCTGAAATCAATGTGAGCTGTCCATAAAAGTTTGGAATCTAGAATGACTCCGACATACTTGACTTGATCAGTCACATTAATCTCAGTGCCAAAAAGACGTAAAGGTCGAATTCCATATTGGCGACACCAACTCTCGACTACCTGAAGAGCACTTTGCATCAGGTCGAATAGAGTGCTTATGCACATACCAACTATCAGAGCTAGATAGTCGTCGGCAAATCCATATGTTGGAAAACCGCTATTATTGAGTTGCCTCAATAGCGTATCTGCTACGAGATTCCACAAAAGTGGTGACAAGACTCCCCCTTGGGGGCATCCGCAAACACTAAATTTTCGAATCGCAATGTCGAGAAGAGATGTCGGTTTTTGAGCATTTGATGAATCCAATTGGTAATCATTGTAGGTAGCCCATGGTTTCGTGCAGCTTCAATATGGCATCGAAAGACACGTTATCAAAGGCACCCTCAATATCCATGAAAACACCCAAGCAGGATTGCTTCTGAGCGAATGCTTTCTCGATATCGTAGACAACTTTGTGTTAAAGAGTCACAGTGGACTTTCCAGATTGGTAAGCATGTTGATTCACATGAAGAGGCATGTTTGCCAAATATACATCACGGATGTGATGATCGATAATGCGTTCCAGACATTTCAGAAGAAAAGAGGTCAGACTGATTGGTCTAAAACTCTTCGCTTCCTCATACGACGCACGTCCTCCTTTTGGGATAAACTTTACAGTAATATCACGCCAGGATTTGGGAATGTACCCGGTAGCAAAACTGCTTACAAGTAGCTTTTTCAAAACATGTTTGATAAACTCAAAACCCTTTTGGAGCAGAACAGGATAAATCCCATCCGCTCCTGGAGATTTGAAAGGAGCAAAACTATTAAAAGCCCATTGAATCGATTCAGTAGTTACGATACTGCGAGCCGAGGTCAGAGACTCGTAACTACATGAAAAGACATTTGGTTCATCCGTAGATGTTATGTCCACACATCCGGGGAAGTGTGTATTGAATAAACATTCTAAAACTTCTTCATCGGAAGAAGTAAAGTCACCATTAGGTAAGCGAATTTCGTTCACTTGGAAATCCTTAGACTTTGCAAGGATTTTGTTCAGCCGACTGACTTCACTCAAACTGGAAACATTTGTACAAAGGTTTTTCCAGCCGGATCGTTCAGCAGAACGAAGAGCCTTCTTGTAAGCCTTGCGAGCCGACTTGAACGACTCTGATCCAGCTGAACGGTATCTGTTCCAACTCCTTCTACATTGTTTCCTGAGTCTAGTCAGATCGGAATTCCACCATGGGGTCCCTCTTGCAGTCTTTACAGACCGCAGAGGACATGCTTCTTCAAAAGCTTCCATAATGTAGGATGTTGTAGTATCAACGGCATCATCCAGATCACTTGGATTTTCAATGGACGGAGAATATCCATGAAATTTGGTCGCAACCAATTCAATATAGAGTTCCCAGTTTGTTGACCGGGGATTCCTAAAACGCAAAGTCTGCGCAGTTACATTTGAATGTTCAAAGAAGATGTAGCGATGATCAGATAATGATTCCTCATCGGATACATGCCAATTCGTCAACTGGTGACTGATTCTATTCGAGCAGAGCGTTATGTCTAACACTTCTTCTCTATTAGAAACCATGAAGGTTGGGCGATTGCCTATGTTAAGTAATCCAAGGTCTGTACTACTTAAGTATTCCATCAGACTGGAGCCTCTCAAATTGATATCCGAGCTGCCCCAGATGATGTGATGAGCATTGGCATCACTGCCCACAATCAGCGGAAGGCTTTTTGTTACGCAGTGTACGACAACTCGTTTGAAGTCATCCGTTGGGGATGGTTCATCATGTGGTAAATATACCGAACAATAGACGTATTTCCTGTTGAGGTCACCAACAGAAACATCGATTGTGACAGCACATACATCTCTGGTAGTTAACTCAGAAATGAGTGTAGCAACGATTGCTTTATTAACGAGCACGCATGCGCTGGGCATGGAGCGCGAGTTTGCCGTTTCAAGTTTGCTGAAAGTAGCAAAAACTGGGTCCACAAGGTTACCTAAATAGAAGTTACCTCTACGAAAGTAGGGTTCTTGAACTAGCGCCACTTGGGCTGCACCATTTTGCATGAGTCTGCAAAGATTGATCGTTGCTGTTGTTTTATGCTGAAGATTGATCTGAGCTAACCTAACCGTAGCCACTACCCAAACTAGGCAGGATTAAGCTTTTTGCAATCTCAGCACGAAAAAGACCAGCAACGAAAAAAACCAGATCGGTATCTATTTAAAGTCGCCAAAGGCGAAAGAGCACAGAATACACTGTGTAAAACGCATAATGCGAATCCATATAGGTGATAATTTAAATTAAATGTCAACATATTCATAATCCCACCCTTATTAAGCCTCAGGATAGAGACTGAAGAAGGGCAGCCGATTATCTCGGAGAAACACGAGGTCACCTGCACCATTGCTCCGGGTAGCACAGGAAGGACTCAATACTGTGGAGGGCGCCCTGGTACCCCACAGGCAGTGCTGTAAAACGGTGAACAGAGTCTGTTCATGCACACCAGAAAAATGCTTCCGCATCGGTGGTTCATTTTGTGCGATTGCGTTCTTGCTTTCTTTGCTCACGACCGCCCGAACACATATACTGTAAAGGGCATCGCATCATTTTATTTTGACATGCAATCACTCGTCCGATTCCCTGTGATAATTCTACAATAACAACACATATCGGTCAATGTTCTCAATACTGTCGTACATTAGTTTGTAATCTATCTATTATAATCGTAATCCATCCAATTATTCATAAAAATAGCAATTAACGGAAAAAGAACGGCTGTGAGCAGACTCTGCTCATGCAGCAATCACGTTCTTTTTTACATTTGTTTTGTTCTGGTTCTCCGATGCAAGAATCTGTGACCAAATCGGTCGATGTGGGTTCGTGAGCGTGTGAGCGTGGATCCTGCTTAATATTGGTTCATTTTGCGTAAACGGCATGATTCTTACCACCACTGCCCACAGGCTCCGTTAGCGGTTAGGTTTTATTTAGACCCCCCTAACCATTCATTCCTAGGCACGGTACGCATCACACCATAAATTAGGGGTCACCTGTGAGGTGGACTTTTACCACCGGAACAGGCAGTCCGTAGTGTTAATTCTTAGCCAGTTGAAACAACCGCTACCGGCTATCTAGGCTGCTCGGGAAAAGGAGGTTAATATTGATGATTAACTCCTGACGTGCCCAAGCAGCCGCAAATTACCCTTGTTTACCCTTTTTTCTCTGTAATCACATCCGCATTAGACCGTTAAGTAATATACCGTTATAGCCATCAGGGGCCCAGATAGCCGTAGCGGTAAACGCGCAACTATTCAGCAAGACCAAGCTGAGGGTCGTGGGTTCGAATCCCACCGGTCGAGCATCTTTTCGGGTTGGAAATTTTCTCGACTTCCCAGGGCATAGAGTATCTTCGTACCTGCCACACGATATACACATGCAAAAATGGTCATTGGCATAGTAAGCTCTCAGTTAATAACTGTGGAAGTGCTCATAAGAACACTTATCTGAGAAGCAGGCTCTGTCCCAGTGGGGACGTAACGCCAGAAAGAAGAAGCCATCAGTTATAGGGACGACATAACGATACCCAATCCAAGAAGTAGTCTCTATCTCAAATGACGATTTTACAATAGCAAAAATTTACTGCGTGATCTATTGCAGTTGGTCGATTGAGGAATTTTCCCACATGGCTAACAGGATGATAGCCGAACTAGCAAATCGTCAGCCAGTAGTGATAGTTGGTGACTTTAAGGCATGGGCAGAGACCAACTATTGTTGGAATCCCTGGCCGCATTAAATGTAGAGCTGGCAAATGTAGGTACAGTGAATATCTTCCGCAGAAATGGTGCAGAATCGATTATCGAAGTGACGATCTGTAGTCCTAACCTTTCAAATACCATGAACTGGCGCATTGATAACGGTTATACTCATGGCGGTCATCAATCGATTCGCTATAGTATAATACCAGGCGAAGAATGCAACGCGCACGCGCAGAAGCACAAAGAGAAGAACGTGGTGCTGCATTCAGAGAGGCAAAGTTAACTCTCAAAAAGGAAATCAAGAGCAGTGCTGTAAAACGGTGAACAGAGTCTGTTCATGCACACCAGAAAAATGCTTCCGCATCGGTGGTTCATTTTGTGCGATTGCGTTCTTGCTTTCTTTGCTCACGACCGCCCGAACACATATACTGTAAAGGGCATCGCATCATTTTATTTTGACATGCAATCACTCGTCCGATTCCCTGTGATATTTCTACAATAACAACACATATCGGTCAATGTTCTCAATACTGTCGTACATTAGTTTGTAATCTATCTATTATAATCGTAATCCATCCAATTATTCATAAAAATAGCAATTAACGGAAAAAGAACGGCTGTGAGCAGACTCTGCTCATGCAGCAATCACGTTCTTTTTTACATTTGTTTTGTTCTGGTTCTCCGATGCAAGAATCTGTGACCAAATCGGTCGATGTGGGTTCGTGAGCGTGTGAGCGTGGATCCTGCTTAATATTGGTTCATTTTGCGTAAACGGCATGATTCTTACCACCACTGATCAAGAGTCGAAAACGGACTTTGTTTGATAGTCTATGCCAGAGTGCCAACTTGAGCGTACAAAGTGGTAATGGCTAAGACCAAAGGTGCCATGGCGCCCCAAGAAAAGTCGTCCAAGTTGCCGCGATCGATAATCGATGTACTCTTCCCGCATTATACCACAAGCTCATGCCCCCCAGCGCCGTATGCGGCAGATGAAGGAGAAGAAGTGACGACGGTGACGAACGAAGAGCTGGCAGAAGTCGAGACTCGAGATCATTCGCGTCAAACAAGGCACCGGGACCCGATAGTATCCCAAATGTTGCCCTAAAAGCAGCGGATCCGGACATGTCAGAATCACGATGCTCCGTTGCATAGGTCAAGAAGTCATTCCGGATGTATGGAAGCGACAGAAATGGATGCTAATATCAAAAAGAAGGGAATCCACTAAATGATCCGTCGGCGTATGGACCTATCTGTTTACTAGGCGGGCAAGTTGTTGGAGAGGTTGATCCTCAACAGGATAGTGCTGTATACGGAAGGTGAGGACGGCTTGCCTAACAACCAGTTTGAATTAAGGAAAAGTAAATCTACTCTGGACGCTATTCAGTCTGTCATTCAGACGCCTGAGGTGGCAATTGAGCATAAAAGAAGCGGCATCCGTTATTGCGCGGTTTTGAAGAATGCGTTCAACAGCGCAAGGTACCGGAGCAGTTGTGTAAGCTTCTAGAAAGCTAGTTTAATGGAAGGATTCTAGTGTATGACACAGAGGAGAAATCGTTCGAATTACCGCGGGAAAAACTCAAGGTTCAATCCTATGCCCGATTATTATGGAATGCGATGTACGATGAAGTACTGAGGCTGCACCTTCCGACGGGTTTTAAGATTGTTGTCTTCGCCGACGGCAATGTGTACCTTGTATTTGTACTGAATTCTTTTCTTTTCTCTAAAACTCTAACTTTGACATACTGTATCAATTAAACTATAAAAGATCTTGCCCTAATATTCCATGAATATCTTAATTGAAGTGTTTACTATGGAATGATGTACAAGAAAAACATATCAGAACTAGTCATTTTTTCGATTATTTGCCACCTCATTCGAATAATATTTCAGAGTAGGTCCAATCACTCTTAGTTAAATCCACATGTCTACCGTATTGGGCGCTTGGTAAGTAATATTTGGTCGGCGTTAAGTCAGAGTGGACCAAATGACATTTTTCATATTTTGAGAAAAATGGGCTCAAAGTCTAACGCTTTGTAATTTTTTAACTCGTCACAATTTTGGTTCAATATTTCTACCCATCTTTGTGTTACTTTCAAACAATATAATGTGAAGTGATAATCATGAAAAATAACAATTCAAACCTCTGAAAGAACGATTTTTTGATGGACTATGTGCACTTGGTCCACTCCGACTGAACTAAACACCACCGTTCAGTGAGTTGGTTCACTCTGACTGAACAATTTCTAGAAAAATAACAATCATTTAATGCTTGCATGATCAAACTGGCTGCATATCTTTAAGATAAACGTATTATCAAGACCCTTCGACATCAGTATCGTAAATTTTTCAATTATCCATATCTTCAATCCCGAAATCAATGGCATTACGATAGATTGAAAATTAAGGTTTTGCAGAGTCAGGGCATTGAAGACCAGAAATATTCAAAAATGCGTTCAGTCAGAGTGGACCAAGTGAAAATCTCGAGTACCGACCAAAATATACTGGTCCAATAAGCGGGTTCTAGTGCAGTCTATACATACACCATAGAACTACCATAAACTTCTATCGGACTCTGAAATCGACTCAAAAAAATGCAATAATCAATCTGTTTGTTGCTTTTTGACACTTGATCCGCTCTGTCTGCACAGAGATTGTTGCAATATCTGATCACCTACTTAAATATGGGAAATAGCCAGATATCAAAATAAGATCCATAGGATTATATCATATTTATGAATTTCTATTAATGGATGGGAAGAAGAATCATTCCATATCGTAAAATCTGGAAAATAACTTGAAATTTCTTACATTTTCTAGACTTTCTCAGCGCACTGATCGTTTTCGTTGTTATGGTAAAAAGCACTTGGTCCACTCTGACTGCATACCTTTATTGATTTTTATTGATCATCCAAAGAAAATTTGTTACATATCTCTCCCAGTTTTCAACATTCAATAAATCGAATCAAAGTGAAATGGAGATCACATTATTTTGCATCAAATGGCAGAATAATCCAATTTACCCAAGTTTTGTACTTGGTCCACTCTGACTTAACGCCGACCATTTGTGCTTACGAAAAGGCTCAACATGATATTGAATAAGCTTTATCAGGATACGGTGAGCATCTTGGCATCACAATTTAACTGACTGAAATATACAAAAAGCAGACAAATCTCATACAAAGGCTTCGTAATCGTCAAAATCAAAAACACCTGCATAACAACAAAGTGAAATATTTTAATACAGAAGGCATAGCGAAACATTAAAGAGCGTTTTGAGCCGATTATATTGATGAGTAGGTATTGAATTCGAAATTAAAAGCAAGCAATTGGAAAAGAAAGCTCAGGTGATAACTGTGGAACTACTTAAAAGAACACTAAGCTGAGAAGCATGCTGTGCTAAATGTCATGCTTTTAAATTTCTTCTAACTTTACAGGGATTGTACGAGGAGTCTCGCTTTCATAAGAAAGGCAATATCAAACTCACTGTAATTGATATCTTCCAAAAATGTTTCAAATTGCAGATTAGTATCTTACTACCCAGAAACGTCCCGTGAAGTATCAAACTAAAGGACTTCACTCGTACATATATGCGAGAGGCAAACTTGTCACTCAACATTCCCAAGAGTACCCACTGTGAAACTGGTCGACCTCGTAGTAAAATTGTTTTACTCGTTTTACTCCCCAACAGCAACCATTTGTGTGTCGTCTTTCGTTGTTCTTTTCTGTCTTCAACTACTTGTTGGTCAAGTGGCTTGCGTGAGCCGCCAGGACAAAAGCTTAACATGTACCCATACAAACTTTTGCCCCCAACAAATAATGCACAATCGATCCGTAAAAATCACCTCAATCCATTCTCAGCACCCAATAGCCGATCCGAAGAGACTATCCCAAAAGCGCGACTAATAAAATGTACAAGTATGGCATGTGACCACTGCTCCACTACTCCGCTGGGAGACCCCCAAATCACCACTAGCCCGATAGCAAATTGCTAGATAATAGCCAATCTGTCGTTCTTTTCACTTTCATTGCGCTTCGCTCGCGCGGATTTTCGGCTTTCTTTGTGGGAACCGGTTTATGGCCGTTGTTTGCCGAACTGACGCGGCGAAACGACGATGCGGTTGGACCAAAAGGTCTTCGGTGGATGTGTGGGCCGGCAGCGTTTGCTTTGGCCTAGTGCGAAAGGCAATTCAACTGACCGTCGTCGTTTCGCTGCTCCATCACTCGATCGTGGTCGTCGTCTCGTCTTGGTGCCTATGTATATTAAGGGTATGCGCGATGTTTCGAATGATTCCATCAAATAACGCAGTGCGCATCGTACCTTCGTGCTGTGCGTACACGAGTTCTCTCTCATGTTGCAAGTTTTTACAAACTACCTAAAGCAATAAAACAGTACTTCTCAGTGCTACAAAAACAGTACTTGTCCCTCCGATTTTTCGTTGGACCCGTGGCAAGAATGGAAGAAAGGACGTTTCTCCGGAATGCGAACTTTCTTCGAAGGGTGAAATGAATAATGTTGATCATTGTATCGAAATGTGTAATCAGTTCAATGCTCTAGCCAAATTTTCCGAACACCAAATCGAAGCAGCCTCTAGGCCAGGCTCTTTGATTCAAGTGAGAAAGCAAAAAGTGCCGCTTATAGTGGTCAGTTGTTCCGAATTTGGGGGATTTAGGCACGAGATCTTGAATTCCCTTAGGGGAATCATGGTTTCCTTCCAAATCGCAAAGAAAGGAGACTGTCGCGTTTTCCGGAAACTCTTAAAGATCGCTAACTTCTTCTCAAACATCTTGAAGTGAAGAAGCAAAATTTTTTTTACTAATCACGACAAAACTGAACGTTTGTTCAAAGTTGTCTTGAAAGGTCTCTCAAGTGACTATAAATCACCTGAAGAGATCAAAAATGGACTAAATTATTTAATTGGATTTTCCCCAGTCCAAGTAATCATTATGAAAAAGAGAACCCATTCTGGCATTGTTCGGAAAGGCTGCCGTTATACGCATAATTGTCTCATGTTACTTTTTGTGCATTTTGACTTTTTGTCATCAAATAGTTTATTTTTACGTATAGTTTTAGAAAACACTCTCCAAAAATTAACTTTGTTCGGAAACTCAATGAAAAGCAAGCCAAGTCAATTTGTCCCATTGTTGAATTTCCACGCATAACTGTCCCACTACTGTATTTCTACGCATAACTGTCACACTATACAATTCGCTGCGCTGATCTCGAACAAAATATTCAGTAGGCAGTTTTGAATTAGCTGGTGTTTGGGAAAATCGTTTTGAATATCTTCTTACGTTGGATTTACACCCCTTATGGAACAGAACCTGTTTTATGTGTTTGTATTATCGGGATTAGACTGGCCCAGCTCAGTATGGGAGAAAAATAAAGTTGTATGATTCCACGGGGCACCCCCCAGGATTATTTCTTGGGGTTAGAGGAAGCCTTTCTGAAAAATTCAGCTCATTTGGTCGTTCCATGAGCTGGTGCATTTGAATTGAAGTTAATATGGGATTTTCAGCTCAAACATATGAGCAACAGCACATCATCTACTGTTTGGTTCAGGAAAATTGATGATCGCGTTCAATTGGACCCAGAATGTCAAAAACACTACTTGATGTAATAGCGAAAAATATTGTAGAAGATTGTACCATGATCAAAATTAATAAAGTTGGTGTTTTAACCATCTGAAGTATATCATGCAATACTGCTTGTATTTCTTCAGCATAGTTTGGAGGTAGCCACTAAGCGCATCATAGCCACCTATGACGCTGGGCGAGCTGAGGCACATGTCGCATGCATGTAAGTGACTGTACGGGAGTGCTGATCTAAGCCTAACTTTCAACAACTGAAAGAGTCATGAAAATTAGATTAAATCCAGATACAACCTTCTGCAATTATGTTCATTAGGGTATCAACTAGTGAATTTGTCATTCTGGGCTTATTTGAACGTGAACAATTAGTATACGGAACGAAGCAGTGCCATAGGATCAATTTTCAATATATTTGAGACGAATATCCCATACAAACTTCAAATCGAATGCGCCAGCTGGTGGAGCAACCAATTGAGTTGAAATTTTGAGAGAGCGTTTTTCTTAACCTAAGGCTCATATCTAGGGGGTGCCCCGTTGAGTTTTACAACTTTTTTGTTTAAGGGCCAGTCTAATCGGGATGCATTCATCATTCATGCGAGCCTGATGGCAAATTTGATTGAAATTTTCAATATCAAAATATTATTTCCCATCCGTTTTTCAATAAATTTCAGTTGAATTTTCAGGGTTGATCACAAAATTCCTCTAGTTTTTGGAACCACGGTCATCGATTAAAAATTTATCGTTATTTTGGATTCATCACGAGGAGTACTGAAATAATCCCACTTGAAGAATCAGTAATCACTTTAATTTCTAGTCCATGGCTTGCGACAAATCAACTTCATGATTTAGTAAACCAAGTCTAAATAAAAATAGTTTGACCGTTTTTAGATGACTTGGCCACTTGCTGGGTTGTTCCGAATACCGGTTCACTGGCGGCCATTATATTGGCGAATCTGAAACCGGGCTTGCGACATATCAATGTTCATGAATTTGCAAATCAAGTCTAAAGGTGGTTTAAATGTATTTGAATGACTTGTTCACATGTCGGATTGTTTCAAACTCCAGGTTCCCTGAGGGAAATGACCTCTAAACTGTCGGTTCTGAAACCTAGCTGACAACATCAAACTTCATAAATTCCCAAATCAAGGCTTAAGAGGTTCTTGGATGACCTGATAGCACGCCAGGTTGTTTTGAATACCCTGTTTCCCGAAGGAAGTGGCCATTATGTTGGCGGTTCTAAGACCTATCTTGTGCCATATCAAACTTGATGAAGTCAAGAAGAAGTCAATAGTTCAAGAGGTTTTGGATGACCTGGCCACATACGGGGTTATTCCGGATTATTAGTTCTTCGGTGCAAGTGGTAAATATGTTTATGGTTCTAAAACTTATTTTGCGATGTGTCAAATATAATGATTTTACAAATCAAGTCCAAAGAATAGTCAAATCGTTTGAAGATTTGTGTCGTGAATTTTGAGTTCAATATTTACTCCGCAGAATAACCTTGAATTCGCAGACGAGTTTCTGTCAAGCCTGCAGCTGGAAGATTCCCAGTGAACCACGTATCGTATAAGAATGTGCATCTAAAATCTCATATTCATGCGTCCAAAATCAGAATTGCACAAGATGCCATATTAAGCGTTATCAATGTCAATACAAGTTGTATATAAATCCCCAATACGATTCAAAAACGACAATCTGTGTTGACAACAAAACATGTCGTAAATAGTACAACATAGAATCACGTTATGTTATACTAACTGACAGATCATATATCATTCCAGTAAGCATCGTATGAAATCGCAATAACTTAGCAAAAATTGCTCCCCAAACTTTGTCTATCTGCTGACGATGGGCCTCGAAAAACAACAGAGTATGTGTCGCTTTACATGAAACATGTATTAACATTGGCAAATAATCACCCATCAGATAAGTAACCCTTGGTGGTACAGTGGTAAGGTGCCCGATTCCTCATCCAGAGGTCCCGTGTTTGAGACTCGTTGGAATTTTTTTTTATTATCATCCAAATTTTGTGGCATAGTATATCTGATCGCAGAAAGTCCGAATAAGTCGTGCCAAGTACGCATATAGCCTCCACTTTGGTAGGTATATAGCCTTTTCGTGCATTCTATACGATTGAATTGATTCATATAGAATGATGTATAACAAAAGTTATACCTACCAAAATGTTGACTGGGTCGAATATGAATTTATTACACCTTATAAACTATCTTACTTATTTATCCACTCTTTCTTTCACTAACTCATACATTTTCTCACTATCACACATACAGAAAGCTTTGCTTTCCATCCCAAACTATAAAATCGTATTTCTTCACTTCCCCACACGTGGCTCCATTTGCCACATGTCACTTGAGCCTTCATTAGATGCCTTAACATAGTCTTGAGGATATACGTCCTCCACATTCGGTACAATCTTTACGTAAGAACGGTCATCTACAGCAGTATGCTTAGCACATAATTTGTCATTACTATCAGTGGGACTGTTATGCGTAGAAATTTACCAAAAACCACGTATTTCTAGGCATAACAGTCCCACTTTGCATTTCATAGCTAAATTTACTTTTTTCCCATTATAAAAACTCTTGACTCAAATGAACACGCTATTCTTTATACTATTGTAAAGATTTTAATTTAATTTACCACACACCTGGTCAATACGAGGCCTAAATGTGTTAAAATCTTTAAATGCGTTTTTATCGATTGCGTATTTTGGAACATGGGACAATTATGCGTATAACGGCAGAAGGGCTTTCTCAAGAATATTATTTAGTTCACTTTAATAAAAAAGAACTAAATAATATTAAAGCTTTAGAAAAAGCAAAACTTTTGTTCGATGTCCGTGTGACATGGGAACATTTTCAGAATCCTGGAGGAAATTACAAGAACCCAAACTGAGTGCCAAAAGTGGGGTCATGGTACAAAAAATTGTCGCATGGATGGTAAATGCATGATTTACGGCAAATCTTCTCACGGCTTCCCGAAGGAGAGTCGTCGAGGCTCGTGCCAGGCAGATGAAAGATAATATCCGTTACGATAACGGTCGTTTCCGAAAATTGCCTGGTAGAGTATCGAACAATACTAATTTTTCAGTTAACGATCGCTTGATTAGGAATCATACCCATCAGGAAGATCATAATCATGCTCATTCACAAACTAATTGATCCGACGGGTAGTCGTTCGAATCTTTTAATTTCGAATGTATCTACCCACGGAAAATCCTATGCCGATATCCTAGCAGGTAATTTGAACTCCTCCGCTATTCGTACTATGAGTACCCATTGTACTTGTTTCAAATCAAATGGAAAAAGAACCCTACCGCGACAGGTAACTCCTACTCCGCTTCGTCATCTACCAAAAATTCTAATGGGAATTCATCAGATAATGTACCCACTTCAAGTGATATGTCTGCCTCTGATTTTATTTTTCTAACTGAACAATTGAATCTTATGATTGATGCAATGTTCAAAGCCATCACTATGACTGAAGCAGTCCAAGTTGGTGTAAAATTTACTAATCAAATTGTTATTGGATTACGTTTTTCTAATGGATCCAAATAATAATTTAAATATTTTAAATTGGAATGCTCGTTCTTTGAATGGTAAAGAGGACGAGCTGTTTAATTTTCTTACAGCTAATAACGTGCATATTAGAGCGATGAAAATTTTTAAATATTGGCTCCTCCCTATGCTTAAACGATGTAAATTATGATAATTAGCATCCTCCCAATGTTTTAAGTGATTCGGAAGAAATTTGACTGTGCACACGCCATTTAAAGTTCATATGGAGATTACTATTGCAAACGCCAACTTTTTGTGTTCGGCCCCTATCTCTTCCTATCTCTTCGTCATAATATATAATGGAAAAGTGAACAAACTCTTCTCATGCGAAATCCTTTCAGCTACAACTTTGCCGAAGACCATATTTGAGCAATTCTCGCTGAAACCACCCAGATAACCATAAGCCGTATATCGGGCCCAATCCCCCATATACGGCTAATATAGTGCTACTTAACGGCTTATTGGCATTATATCAGCCGTAAATCAACATTTTGGCCCAATATGCGGCTTATTCGTTACCTGGGCAGGCCGCCATCGGCACCCATCGTTAGAGTTCCAATTTTATGTCACTGCTCGCTAGTTTTCGATAAAACTTAAGGGTGGTCTTTTCGTTTTTCTCAAATTGGTGGACCCCTCGTACGCTAGCTAGCTGAACAGTTTGCAAAAAAGCCCATTTTTTTAAATAAATCTTGGGTATTTCTTCACGTGATATGTCTCATATTTCGCTTGGAACACATAGAAAACTTAGTGGCATCGTGTAGAGAAAGCAAGCTATCTAGGTCTCATGCTAGATAAGAATTTAACTTTCATAAATCACATTGAGGACATTCAAGCCAAATATAATAAATATGTAAAATGTCTCTATCCCCTTATTAAAAGAAAATCAAAACTTTGTCTTAAGAACAAGCTTTTGATATTCAAACAAATGTTCAGGCCAGCCATGTTGTATGCTTGATAAATGGCTGGGCATGGCGTACCATTGGTACCTCGCATACCTGCAGGAATAAAATAGACCCCTTTGTACCCTTAGCCTCTTGCCCAGCAACTCCTATCCCTACCTCCTCGTGATACTGGCCGGGGTACGAGTATCCTTAGGGAAGATCTGGTTACCAACCCCGGTAGGAACTTTGGTCGTATGCTGACAGGGAAGGAGGGGTTTGCTTTTGCTTCAGCAAACCTGGAGCGTCTGCACTCCATGTTAAGAGCGGCTCACAACAGCGTCTGTTCCCCATGTCAGGGGCAACTGATCATCGTCCGAGTGCCAGAGAAGGACTCTTAGATAAACTGATCATCATGGTCCTCCGAACATTTAGGGGGAATGGTCCTCCGGAAATGTTGGTGTAGGGCCTGGCCAAGCCAGTCGTAAAAATATCAAGCAACGAATAATCAACGAGAGAATTCGAACCGGGACAATCGGCGAAGACCACAGCGACGTAAAGGGACTAGCAATTGGAAGCTCGGTATGTGGAACGGGAGCACACGCATACTCGCCGACGTGCTGAAGGACCGTGGATTCAGCATTGTAGCGTTGCATGAAGTGTGTTGGAAGGGATCAATGGTGCGAACGTTTAGAGGTAACCATACCATATACCAGAGCTGCGGGTGATATGAAAAGGCGCGTGATCGGGTGGTGGCCGATCTATGAGAGAATGTGCAAGTTGAGGCTCAAAGGCCGGTTCTTCAACTTCAACATGCACGTTTACACGCGCATCGTACCTTCGTGCTGTGCGTACACGAATTCTCTCTGCTCTTGGAAGTTTTCTTAAAAACTACCTAAAGCAATAAAACAGTACTTTTCAGTGCTACACAAACAGTACTTTTCAGTGCTAAAATTAAAAACGGTACTTTTCAGTGCTACTTAAACAGTACTTTTCAGTACTATTTTTTCTACTATTGATCCCTTTACGATCCTTGTTTGGACCCGTGCCTTCGATTTTTCGTTGGACCCGTTGGCGAAAGCTAGCGGTGGTAATCCTTCTTGGACACCGTCTTAGGAAAACACCTCTTAGAAGGTCTCGTCTTCTTTCGTTTATTCACTAAACATGGCTGCAACTATGTACAAACAAAAGGAAGGGTGAATCTCTGAATTCACTACTTCCATCCAAAAAAGTGGGTTTTAAAACTGTCACTACACGTGGCAAGAATGGAAGAAAGGACGCTTCCCCGGAATGCGAAGTTTCTTCCAAGGGTGAAATGAATAATTGTATTCAAATGAGCAATCAGTTCGATGCTCTAGACAAATTTTCCGAACACCAAATCGAAGCAGCCTCTAGCCCAGGCTCTTTGATTCAAGTGAGGAAGCAAAGAGTGCCGCCTATCGTGGTCAGTTGTTCCGAATTTGGGGGATTTAGGCAGGAGATCTTGAACTCCATTAGGGGAATCAAGGTTTCCTTCCAAATCGCAAAGAAAGGAGACTGTCGCGTTTTGCCGGAAACTCTTAAAGATCGCGAACTTCTTCTCAGATATCTTGAAGAGAAGAAGCACAAATTTTTTACTTATGACGACAAAACTGAACGTTTGTTCAAAGTCGTCTTGAAAGGTCTCTCAAGTGACTATAAGTCACCTGAAGAGATCAAAAATGGAATAAATGATTTACTTGGATTTTCCCCAGTCCAAGTAATCATTATGAAAAAGAGAACCCAATCTGGCATTGTTCGGAAAGGGCTTTCTCAAGAATATTATTTAGTTCACTTTAACAAAAAAGAACTAAATAATATTAAAGCTTTAGAAAAAGCTAAACTTATGTTCGATGTCCGTGTGACGTGGGAACATTTCCAGAAACCTGGAGGAAATTACCAGAACCCCACTCAGTGCCGTCGGTGCCAAAAGTGGGGTCATGGTACAAAAAATTGTCGCATGGATGCTAAATGCATGATTTGCGGAGGTTCTTCTCACGCTAAGGACGACTGTCCTGTGAAAGAAGATACCAGAAAATTTCAATGCGCCAATTGCAAGGGCCCTCACAAAGCTAACTTTTGGGAATGCATTTCACGCAAAAGAGTCGTTGAGGCTCGTGCCAAGCAGATGAAGGATAATATCCGTTACGATAACGGTCGTTTCCGGAATTTGCCTGGTAGAGTATCGAACAATGCTCATTTTTCAGTTAACGATCGCTTGATTAGGAATCATACCCACCAGGAAGATCATAATCATGCTCATTCACAAACAAATTTTAATCCGTCGGGTAGCCGTTCGAATCTTTCAATTTCGAATGTATCTACCCACGGTAAATCCTTTGCCGATATCGTAGCAGGTAATTTGAACTCTTCCCCTGTTCGTTCCATGAGTACCCATTCTACTTGTTTCAAATCAAATGGAAAAAACCCTACCGCCACAGGTAACTCCTACCCCGCTTCTTCGTCTACCGAAAATTCCAATGGGAAATCATCAGATGATATGTCTGCCTCTGATTTTAATTTTCTAACTGAACAATTGAATCTAATGATTGATGCAATGTTCAAAGCCACCACTATGACTGAAGCAGTCCAAGTAGGTGTAAAATTTACAAATAAAATTGTTATTGGATTACGTTTTTCTAATGGATCCAAATAATAATTTAAATATTTTAAATTGGAATGCTCGTTCTCTGAATGGTAAAGAGGACGAGCTGTTTAATTTTCTTACAGCTAATAACGTGCATATAGCAGTTATTACCGAAACTTATTTAAAACCTGGATCCAAATTTAAAAAAGATCCTAACTTTTTTGTTTATCGTAATGATCGACTTGATGGGGCATGTGGGGGAGTTGCAATCATCATTCATAGGCGTATAAAACATCAACTGTTTTCGTCATTTGAAACTAAAGTTTTTGAAACTTTAGGTGTTTCTGTTGAAACACAGTTTGGTAAATATACTTTCATAGCTGCCTATTTGCCTTTTCAATGCTCTGGACAGCAAGTTAATTGGCTTCAAACTGACTTGCGAAAATTAACTCGCAATAAGTCAACATTTTTTGTCATTGGTGACTTTAATGCCAAACATCGGTCATGGAATAATTCTCAAAGTAATTCCAACGGCAGAATTTTATTTGATGAGTGCTCTTCAGGATATTTCTCAATTCAATACCCTGATAGCCCTACATGTTTTTCCTCTTCTAGAAATCCATCTACGATTGACTTGGTCTTAACCGACTCTAGTCATCTTTGTAGCCAATTAGTTACTCATGCTGATTTTGATTCTGATCATGTCCCTGTTACATTTCAAATATCGCATGAAGCGATTCTCAATCCTATCAGCTCCACTTTCAATTATTTACGAGCCGACTGGAATATATATGAAACGTATGTTGACTCTAATCTTGATGTTAACATTTCTTTAGAAACTAAAATTGATATTGACAATGCTCTTGAAACTTTAACAAATTCCATTGTTGAAGCCAGAAACATTGCAATTCCAAAATGTGAAGTAAAATTTGAATCCGTGATTATAGACGATGATGTTAAACTCTTGATCCGTCTTAAAAACGCGAGGAGAAGGCAATTTCAACGCACTCGTGATCCTGCTATGAAAATTATATGGCAGGATTTGCAGAAAGAAATCAAGAAACGTTTTGCAGATTTAAGAAACAAAAATTTTGAAAATAAAATTTCTCAATTGGACTCCGGCTCTAAGCCCTTTTGGAAATTATCTAAAATCTTGAAAAAACCTCAGAAGCCTATACCGGCATTGAAAGAGGAAAACAAATTATTACTAACTAATTGCGAAAAAGCTCAAAAACTTGCTATTCAGTTTGAAAGTGCGCACAATTTTAATTTAGGACTTACTAGTCCAATTGAAAATGAAGTTACTCAGGAGTTCGAAAATATTCTCAATCAAGAGAACGTTTTCGAAAATGCCTGGGAGACTGATTTGGAAGAAGTGAGAACTATTATTAAAAAATTCAAAAATATGAAAGCTCCTGGCGATGATGGAATTTTCTACATCCTCATCAAGAAACTTCCAGAAAGTAGCTTATCATTTTTAGTTGATATATTTAACAAATGTTTTCAATTAACATATTTTCCTGACAAATGGAAAAATGCTAAGGTTGTTCCAATTTTAAAACCAGACAAAAATCCTGCAGAAGCTTCTAGCTATCGTCCAATCAGTTTGCTTTCCTCCATCAGTAAACTTTTTGAAAAGGTTATTTTGAACAGAATGATGGCCCACATCAACGAGAATTCAATTTTTGCCAATGAACAGTTCGGATTCCGCCATGGACATTCGACCACTCATCAACTTTTACGTGTAACAAATTTGATCCGTTCCAACAAATCTGAAGGCTACTCTACTGGTCTTGCTCTTCTAGACATAGAAAAAGCATTCGACAGTGTTTGGCATGAAGGTTTGATTGTAAAATTAAAAAACTTTAACTTTCCAACATACATTGTTAGAATAATTCAAAGTTATCTGTCAAATCGTACACTTCAGGTTAATTATCAGAACTCCAGATCTGAAAGACTTCCTGTAAGAGCTGGTGTTCCCCAAGGCAGCATTTTGGGACCAATATTATACAATATTTTCACATCTGACTTACCTGGGTTACCTCAGGGATGTCAAAAATCTTTGTTTGCGGATGACACAGGCCTCTCCGCCAAAGGACGAAGCCTGCGTGTCATCTGTAGTCGATTGCAAAAAAGTTTGGATATTTTTTCTTCATACTTGCAAAAATGGAAGATTTCTCCTAATGTTTCCAAAACTCAACTAATAATATTCCCACATAAACCAAAAGCTCTTTATTTGAAACCTTCAAGTAGACATGTTGTCACGATGAGAGGGGTTCCAAAAAATTGGTCAGATGAAGTTAAGTATCTAGGGCTCATGCTAGATAAGAATTTAACTTTCAAAAATCACATTGAGGGCATTCAAGCCAAATGTAACAAATATGTAAAATGTCTCTATCCCCTTATTAATAGAAAATCGAAACTTTGTCGTAAGAACAAGCTTTTGATATTCAAACAAATTTTCAGGCCAGCCATGTTGTATGCTGTACCAATATGGACTAGCTGTTGTAATACCAGGAAGAAAGCTCTGCAGAGAATTCAAAATAAAATTTTGAAAATGATTCTGAGGCTTCCTCCCTGGTATAGTACCAATGAGTTACATAGGATATCCAATGTTGAAACATTGGAACAAATGTCAAATAAAATAATCAATAATTTCAGGCAAAAATCGTTACAATCTTCTATTGCCACGATTAATGCGTTATATGTTTAGGTTAAGGTTAAGTATATTAAAAACTTTTTTTTTTTCTCTTATAAGCAGGTGAAATCAACTCACCTGTAAAAAATCTGAACTGCTACGGCAAATGAAATGTAATATGTTGTTAACAAAATGTTAATAAAATCTTAGATTTGTTTTACCAAATTAGGATGATAGTGTTGTCTAATAACACAGAACACCTAGATATAAGAAATAATGAATGTACTGTTTGGAATGATACTAATAAAGAAATTAAAAAAAAAAAAAAAAAAAAAAAAAAAAAAAAAAAAAAAAAAAAAAAAAAAAAAAAAAAAAATGCACGTTTACACAGCCCTCACTCCGGAAGCACTGATGATGATGAAGACGCTTTTTACGCGCAGCTCAAACGCGAGTACGACAGCTGCCCAAACCATGACGTCAAAATCATCATAGAAGATCTAAGCGCTCAGGTTGGTCAGGAGAAGGAGTTCAGACCGACGATTGGAAAGTTCATCGCCCACCGGACGAACGAAAACGGCTTACGACTGATTGATTTCGCCGCCTCTAAGAATATGGCCATTCGTAGCACCTACTTCTGGCACAGCCTTCCATACCGATACACCTGGAGATCACCACAGCAGAGAGAATAAAAAATCGACCACGTTCTGATTGATGGACGGCACTTCTCCGACATTATCGACGTCAGGACCTATCGTGGCGCTAACATCGACGCTGACCACTATATGGTGATTGTTAAACTGCGCCCAAAACTCTCCGTCTTTAACAAAGTACGTGGAGCGTTTTTCCGGAAACGGCAACAGCAAACCCGTCTCTTTCGGGAGAAAAAACGCCGCCTGGAGGAGACGGAGTGCGAGAAGATGGAACAGCTGTGCCGGTCTAAAAAAACGCGGAAGTTCTATCAGAAGCTCAACACATCCCGTAAAGGCTTCGTGCCGCGAGCTGAGATGAGCCAGGATAAGGATGGGAGCATCTTGACGGACGGACGCGAGGTGATCGAAAGGTGGAAGCAGCACTACGACGAACACCTGAATGGCGCAGAGAACACAGACACAGAAGGTCAGGACAGCGAAAGCGATGGCTACGTCAGCACAGCGGACAGTGGAAACCAACCAGCTCCCACGATGGGGGAAGTTAAGGATGCCATTCAACAGCTCAAGAACAACAAGGCCGCTGGCAACGATGGTATCGGAGCCGAACTCATCAAAATGAGCCCGGACAAGCTGGCCGTTTGTCTGCATCGGCTGACAGTCAGAATCTGGGAAACGGAACAGCTACCGGAGGAGTGGAAGCAAGGTGTTATATGCCCTATCTACAAAAAGGGTGACAAACTGGAGTGTGAAAATTATCGTGCAATCATCATCCTAAACGCCGCCTACAAAGTGCTATCCCAGATCATCTTCCGTCGTCTATCACCTACAGCAAACGAGTTCGTGGGAAGTTATCAAGCAGGTTTCATCGACGGCCGCTCGATAACGGACCAGATCTTTTCCGTGCGGCAAATCCTCCAGAAATGCCGTGGGTACCAGGTCCCTACGCACCATTTGTTCATCGATTTCAAGGCGGCATACGATAGTATTGACCGCGTAGAGCTATGGAAAATCAAGGACGAGAACAGCTTTCCCGGGAAACTCACAAGATTGATTAGAGCAACGATGGAAGGTGTGCAAAACTGCGTGAAGATCTCGGGCGAACACTCCAGTTCGTTCGAGTCTCAGCGGGGACTACGACAGGGAGACGGACTTTCGTGCCTGTTGTTCAATATTGCACTTGAAGGTGTGATGCGGAGAGCCGGACTTAACAGGCGAGGCACGATTTTTAAGAGATCCGGACAATTTGTTTGCTTCGCGGACGACATGGATATTATTGGGAGAAAATTTGAAACAGTGGCAGATTTGTTCACTCGCCTAAAACGCGAAGCAACAAGAGTCGGGCTAATGGTGAATGCATCCAAAACAAATAGTGAACAAACAAATGGCGAATGCGTCAGCGAAAAACAAATTTGTAATATGATAATATTTTTACTGCAAAAAAGTCCCGTGTGTTCAAATATGGTGTACAATTGCATCTTTTAAACGTATAGAATCTGTCGGGGACTTATTTAAATCTGGGACTAGCAATCGATAGAATTGGTTTCATATGTTCAAAAAAGATGTAGATGTTTTGCTCGGGTTTCTCACCACGTCCAGCAAAGTGAGTATGTTTTGTTTTGGCATTCTCGTCGATCTAATCCGATTCTAGTGGAATATTGTAGTAAAATGGATGAAATAGGATTCACTTACACGTAACTACAAATAACGTTAGCCAATATTAATTTATTTAATAATGTGCAGCTTTTTACTCACTGAACAACTTTTCCGAAGATGCAATCTTTGTAAGTTCTCTACTAGACGGAAGAATCTAGATTATAACAGGATTTGTTATCTACTGTGTTTTTTTTTGAATCACCAGTTGTTTTAAAACATGTAAACATAACAAAAATTCTAACAAAATGTGCATCAAATAAAACAAAAACAAGATAAATCATATAATACAAAAACAAATTTATTACAGTATGTACACTCCTTAACGTAACCAATTATTGCAAATTATGTAACTGTTCATAACTATGGATGTAATTTAGATTTTTAACTGGTGCTATTATAAATGTCTAACAGGCTGGTTATTTAATACTGGTCCGGTACAGATCCGACTTGGTATTCGACGGATAATTGAGGCCTCGGACTATCAAGTCAAATCTGTTTTCAGGATCCTGAGATATCTGCGAACCAAAAATTGCATGCTTACTAGAACCATTTGAAACCAAAATCTACTGGCTCGAAAAACGACAACCCTTGACATACTCAACAATAACTTTTCACCTTTCGAAGTGATAGGGCTCTAGAGGTATCTGCGAAATGGAAAAAATATACTGACAAACGATACCTGATGGAATACCACGATCTACTGAACAATTTTGCCGAATACACCAAAATTTCAAATTTTCAGGATCCAGGGATATTATATTAAACATACATGTCCCATATGTTTCAAATAAACTATAAATAACGATAAAAAAGCCTATTTTGGCTGAGTTCTGAACTAAAAGAAGGATACTCAACTCTTAATGCGATCTAGAGAGCTTGAGCTTGAGCTTGAGCTTGATTGGCCGCCCGTGGATGCTACTCCAGTATCGCCAGATAAGCTGCACTTACACAAGGAACCAATCGAATGACTGCTTGGGACTAACAGACACCCTCAGTGTATAAGTATAAATACTCAACTTTCTTTTGTAGAGAATTTTCCAAATATTTATATTGTTCTAACGAAAACACCGTTCTTGAATGTTTCCTGGCTCTGCAGTAAATAACGTGGATAAGTTTTTGTTTTCTTTGATGAATAGCGTGACAGTATGTTTAAAATCCCTGAGAAACTCTGAAACCACTTTGAAAAGCTCTATGAACCGCTTCTAAATTTAAGAACACTGCCTGAAAGCATCTAGGATCATCTGTGAATCTGAACATTTTTTGGAAATATTGGGAATGCACTGAAACATTTTTTAAACCGTATTCAAAACACAAATAGCCCACGTAGCTTTGGAAGAGGTTTTGAAGGACGAATGATTAAAAAAAAACAGGTTTCACGGCATTCAGTTTCGCTCCGAGAAATTCTAGGCCTTATCGAATTTTGTAACTAGGTTTTCGAAAGATGTTCATATTTCGTTTCGTTTCGTCATTATCAGTGCTAGGAATTTCGTGTATTGCTTCGTTTCGTATCGACATGACACTATTGCATATCGCAGTTTATGGACAATGGTCGAAAGACAAAAAGTCGAAAGGACCTAAATTCGAAGGACAAAAGGTCGAAAATTATTTGTTGGTGGGAAATTTTCCCTTCTTTGAAAATACATTTTTGACCTTTTTTCCTGTTTTGTTCTTGGACCATCTGTCCTTTAGACCTTTTGTCATAGATTCGCATATCGCATACCCCTTATGCATCTTTGTGTGGAAGCTCCGGAGATTGAGCGATTACCGCGTCGACGCCTTCCATGGAGGATCGGGTTGGCCTTTCGCGTGTCCCATCGATCGGGAGGTGCCGCAACGAGACATTCAATTTGCTACGTCCATCAGCAGGGCAAAGATATAATGGTTTTTGGAGAAGCAAAGGAAGAACTGACGACGCGACGTTTGTTGCACTGTGAGTTGGTTAGAGAGGCGTCTTGTGCCGTTTGAAGTGATTTTCATTGTTATAAGTTTGTGAGTAAATATGTCACTTTAACACGTGAAATGGGCCGTAATATTGTGTTCATTTTGAGATTTATGGGCACGACTCGTTTGGGGATGTCGAAGCCTATTGATTGGAGTTTGAGAAGTGGTGGCACTACAATAGGCACTTGACGATTCCATGATGGCCAATTTAGACTTAAACTGACCGTTGGAAAATTCATTTGGGGGGGAGATCCTATTAGTACCGCACAACTACGATACTATACTAAAAGTTCACCATGAAAGACAATTGTGCAAGAAATACGAAGATATCATATGAAAAACGAAGCTGTCTGAAACTGGGGAACAGGAGATGCTAGACCAAACTTATAATTTTTCCACAGCAACTACAATAATCAAACTATTCAAATTATGGGTAAATCGAATGTTCAAAATGTTTGTTCCGTGTTCAAAATCATTAAACGATTCGTTTAATCGATTTTCAAACATCTTTTCTTCTTCGTTCTGAGGTTACGTCCAACTGGGGTAGAGCCTGCTTCAAATAATGTTTAGAGCCAATGACATGGGTTTGTCAAGTTCTTGTATGAGCAATTCTCGGTTAAAATCAAACATGATTCGGCATACAAATTGAGTAAGCTCTCCTTAACTTTCGATTCTCTTAAATGTATCACCTATATGACTTACCTGTGTCGCAGTTTCTTGAGCACCAGCCATCGTAGCCAGCAGAGCCATCAATCCTAAATATGCCCCTAATCGCAACCTTGATGTCACGGTCGCCATTATGTCAGCTCACTGTCAAATCTATCTCCAAATTCAATTATTGCGCAACACCTCACTCGAATCACCAAGTAAAAAAAAATATGTACCGATTTTCACCTAAACCCTAATTAGCATTTAAACACATGCAAAACGATCGTCGCTTTGAATCACCTTTCAGAGGTTCCTTCGTCAGATCAAATCAATCCCACGCGCCGATGTCAAATAATCCCTTAGACTAACGTCATACACTTCATAGACACGCGCGTTTGGTCTTCACATCCCCGTCTCCAATGTTGCCGACTTCGCCATTTGAACCTGCAAATATATAGAAAAACAAAGTAATCCATTATTCGGAGGAGTTTTGCATTGACTCGTCGCAGATCTGAATCAGCATGAATGAAAAACTAGGAATTCCGTGTCCTAGCATTGGGGTCACCGCTGCACAGTGGTCTGAATCGGCAATTCAGCGGGAAAATACTTGTTTCTCTGCTCTTTGAGAAAATTTCCGTAGTAATTTTTTCCTAGGAGATACAAATATATATTAGGAAAAACTTTTCTGGAGAAATCATTCGTTTTAAATAAAATGAAAAGAGCGATTTGGACCACTGTGCTCTGGAGATAGATCGTAATTTGAGCAGCGCCGCTTAATCCGATCAGGTCCAAAAACTGCAAAACCTCTCGATGACATTTCCAGATCGATCTCCTTTGGAGTGGATTTCGGCATGAACCGATCCCGTCTTTGGGACACGCGATCGATGGATGGTTACAATGATCTTGATTTCACTCGATCGCTGAATGGGCAAAGGAGATGCTGCGCTATGCTTTTTTAATGAAGTTATTACGGTTGTTTTGTGGCGTCCTGCGGCTTGAAGTTGCTGCAAGAACTAGTTACCGGATTGACTTATTGGTTAGTTGTTCACGACTGTCGTCGTCATAAATATTTGTCCGCTTTTTAGTGTGCCATGCCATGCCGTTGGCGGCGCCATTCTGATGGATCACGAGATGGAGATTAGTCGTCTTCAGGGAACTAAGCCGGTGCGAGGCAGATGTTTCGGATGGAGTCTTGGGAAAACGGTGGACGAAAGGGTTGACCGACCAATCACAGGTCGTATCGTTGCAAAAGAAGACTTAATTTTAGTTGCATGTCGTTACTTATAGGTACCTTCTCGTAGAGCCAATGCAAAATAAGAGCATTACTCAATTTCTGTAAATCGATTAGGCATCGTCCATTTACTGAACTAGATAAATCTATGGAAGAGTTAAAGGTATCATTTTAGGAAGATCTTGTACATTGCATATTATTTCTGAAGGAGTTCCCTAAGGAATCATTGAATGAGCACCGAATAATTATTTTGGAACCCCTGGAAGAATCATTGATAGCATTCATGAGAGAATTCTTGAAGAAATTTCGATGAAAAGCTTTAGAAAAATGTCTATATGAATCGTTTATAGATATCTTGAAAGAACTCATGTAAAAACAAACTTGAAAAAACGTCCAGGAGAAACCCTATGAAGAATAAGTAGAGTAATCTAAAAATATCTACAAAAAAAATAAAAAATAAAAAATATATCTTTAGGAATTTTTATAGGAATCCCTAAAGGTATCATTGCACAATGGCCGGAAAATAATGGAAGTTTGGCCAAAACTATTTTTATCGTTTTAATCGATGAAATATGTAATCTGAATGCGTTATTTGGCGTTTCTATTGTTTCAGAAGGGGTTATTTTGTTTGAATTGATCAAGTTTGATCAAAATGTGTATGAATAGTGGTTAAATATATTTGAAACTAGTGGTCCCGGCAAATTTTGTCTTGCCATTAAGTAGGCTGTTCAAAAATGCTATGGATCGTCCCATACAAAATGACAGTTCCGTGCACTCTCGTTTTTCCAACTTTCCCGGTGAATATCCTGGGATTTTTATACACACAAACACATCGGAACCCATGACGAACAAAACGGAGAAAGAATCATTCAAATGCGTTGACCCGTTCGTAAGCCATTTCGTGACATACAAACACCATTCCATTTTTATTTATATAGATAAACATTGTATGAAAATATCGTCAAAATATATGTAAAATATTGAATTATTCAAATAGCTCTAACTTACAAATCAGCAAATTTCTGCAAAAATTTTGAAGGTTTTTTGTAAGAACTAAGGATGCTTTTTGATGTGAAATATTCGAAATGGCGGCGACATGACGCAACAAGAATTGTTCTTCATGTTCAATATCATCAAAATTACTAAAGTGTAATAATAAATTGTATTAAAACTTCAACCAAATAATTTTTCTATCCTCATGCTTGATAAAAGTGTTGAACCATAAGCTTTCAGATAGTGTATAACTTTAGGGAAATATTGCATTCCTAAAATATAAATTTTGTGCTTTATTTTATTGTGACATTTTTCAATTTTTTGACTTCAGTTGGTTTGTCGTCATAAAAGTCATAGAAATTTAAATTATGGTCCAATCTCAATTAAGGATCATAATAAAATAACACATGAGGTATATTTTAAAATTATAAAAATAATGAAAATCTCAAAAACAGGTTTTGGTAGTTTTGGCCGCCCCTTTATATGAAGCCCGACCACTGTGCATTGGAAAGAATTTTGAAGAAATACCAGAGAACATTAAGAAATAATCCATGGACGAATTTCTAAAAAAATATTGATGGGGATCCATGGAAAACCCTCTGCAAAAAAATCTGCCCTAAATAAACCAGGAGGGGGAATAACAAAAAAGAAAAATGGCTGGATAAACAAGAACGATCTCAATCATTGCCAGCATTTCCAATTAAGTTCTTGGAGAAGTTTATGGAGAAATGCATAAAATTTTTTAGTTAATTGTATGATTTTTTTATCATATTCAAGAACTTTTCTTAGCTTGAAAAATTCTTTCCGATGCTTCAGAAATTACATGAAAGTTGATTGAAGAAATTCCAAAGCAAACTGATCGAAGATTTTTTTTTATGAAAACTTTTGATTAGCTTTCGGAAAAATTCCGTATTTTACTGGAATTATTTCTGAAGAAGTTCATGGAGGAATCTCTGAAAAAAACCCGATAAAATTTGTCTAAAATTATATTTAGATGAATTCAAGCAAAAAAAATTGATCAACTGTTGGGAAAATTCCAGGTGCATTTCCTGACAAGTCCTTGCTGGAATATATGGATGATTTTTTTCAAGACTCCTCGAATGCACATAGAAACATTTCTGAAATAATCTCGCGGGCAGCTCATGGAAAAATGTCTGCAGAATATCTTGTAGGAGTCCTTTAGACAATATTTTACAAAATTCCTTCAAAAAATCTGAAGCAGCTTATGTAGAAGAAATCTTGAAATCTTGTATTGAAGAATTCCCATAGGAATGCCTTAAGAATTTATTTCAAGATTTGCAGAAATTCAGCGATAATTTCTGTACAATTTATGAGAAGTATCGGTAAAGAGATTCATGTAAAAGTATTTAAGTTCTTGGGAAAAAAGGAGAAAGAATTACTCTAAGGTACACGCTAAAAAAAGAGTTCTGGAAAACGTGAACTGTGAAAAATACACCATGAACTACCATCATGTTAACGCATAAACATGATCTAGTTCACGGTGTATTTTTGCTTGTTGGCGAGTTAACGTCTGCTGATATCTTTGGGTAGACGCATCTATTTCAAAAACGCATATCAATCTTGAATAGTATCTGGTTTCATTGTTGAAAAATTTTTGAAAATCGCATCGAAAACGACAGAGATATGTATGTTCAAAGTTGCACTTTCAACTCTTTTTGGACCCTTGGTATTTGGCGTATGTTTTCACCCTTTTGATTGAAGAAGAGTTAAAATTGAACAATTTTCTTTTGGTTTTACCGAGTTGCCGCCTCCATATAAAATTTATTGTTTCTGCTATATGGCCAAATACAATACGTCAAAGTAATTTTAAGTGACAAAATTATTAACAATATTGTTTTCTTGTATTTTAAGTACCTAAAAACTAATTTCTGTTATAAATTAAGCACATAAATCAGCATACAAGCTGGAAAACTTGCAGGCAAAGTTAACGGAATTCAATATGTTTTGGATTTTCTACAGTCAATGTCTTAAAACCCAGACGTGCTATGAAATTTTTTAAAGCGGAAATAGATTCAGCGACCTCTAATCATGTAAATAGCTGTATGTTGGTGCTTGAGACAGAAACTTGTTCCGCCATGTTATTGAAAATATGCTTACTGGGGCCTTCCGAAAAAATCCTTGCCTAGAGTCCGCAGCTACAAAGCAAAGCCATGCTGAAGGTGCCTGGGTTCGATTCCCGGTCGGTCCACGATTTTATCGTAAAGAAAATGTCCTTGAATTTCCTGGGCATAGAGTATCATAGTACTTGCCACACGATATATGAATGCGAAAATGGCAAAGAAAGCTTTCGATTAATAACTGTCGAAATGGTCGTTGAACACTGAGCTGAAAAGCAGGCTCTGTTCCAGTGAGGACGTATTACCAAAAAGAAGAAGAAGAAGATTTCGCGAACAAACACTTGAAGAAATTCATGGCAGAACCCCTCGGGCAACAACACACCAGAAAGGAAATCTTGTATGATATTTCAGATTAAATTCATATAGAAAACCTTCAGAGCGTTCAATTAACAGGGGGTTGTTTTTGGAACAGTTCTCAGATAAAATTCTTAAACAATCCTTGAAAGTACTGCTATCAACATTACCAAGAAAGTTCTTAAAAAAAATCGTAAAATACTTGAAGTAATCGTTCAAGATTTTCCTAAGGAATGCTTGACAAAAAACTTGCAACGAATCTTCCTATAGGCAAATTTCTGAAGGGAAAACCTGAGAGAATATTATGTCTAATATGTACCTTGTGGATTTTATTTTAAAGAATCTCCGCACCAATTTATGTGAAAAGCATTGAAAAAAAAACGTGGATGAGTACTAATAATTTCAGAGGATTTTACAGGTTTCTTCGAAAATGGAGCACATTGCAGTGTGAATGGCTGTTACTTAATAATAGGGGACGGACCTGGTGTAGTGGTTAGAACACACGCCTCTCACGCCGAGGACCTGGGATCGAATCCCATCCTCGAGATAGTCACTAAAAATTTCAGTGACGACTTCCTTCGGAAGGGAAGTAAAGCCGTTGG
The DNA here is from genome assembly GCF_002204515.2 of Aedes aegypti. Classification (NCBI taxonomy): domain Eukaryota; kingdom Metazoa; phylum Arthropoda; class Insecta; order Diptera; family Culicidae; genus Aedes; species Aedes aegypti. Next base: position 150,834,485 of record NC_035109.1, read on the forward strand.
TCCCGAGATGAACTAGCCCAGGGCTAAAAATCTCGTTAATAAAGATAGAAAAAAAATAATAAGCATAGTTTGGTTAACCCTCTAATACCCAACCCCGTCTTTCGACGGGATACACTTAGAAATTCTGTTTATTTTTCGTCGGTCGGCAATCCAAATGATTTTATTTTCGGCTTAAACTTTGACATTAACACGCATGTGAGAAAAGTTTTTTTTATGACTTCTGAAACTTTTTTTTTTGCATTTTTAGAAATTGTTTGAAAAATTGTATTCTTATATATCTTACAAATGCCCGGGCTCATTTAACGTGAAATTTTCACTTCTTATATTTTTTCTGCGATCAACCTATCACAGAAGAAGAGCTTGAGGGTATTAAAATAATTTCAATCCTGTTGTTCAGTTAACTACACGGAAAAACACGGAAATTTCAGTTGATTTTTACTCTAGGTGAACCACTTCCCCTGACCAATTCGCAGATTCTGTTTTGATGCCTAGGAAGATTCATCATGCTTCGTGTTTCCGATCGCTGTTCAGAAACATTGGAAAATATAAATTTTCTAAGCAAAGGCTAGGTAAATCTAACAGTGAAGCGGTTCATCTAAACTTCCTGAGATTTCTAACTGAATGTGTAATAAACTTGTCAAGACACAAACATTTCAACGTTTTGGTACATATGTAAAGTTTTCTAATCTTACTTTTAAATGTGTTTTTGATGAGCATCAGCAAGAAACATTGAGGAACTTAGGTTGATATCGCTGTCACAAGATACCCCGTTTGACGATAGCCTAATTCAATTTAAACAAATATGGATTATAAACTTGCCTAACTTGTAACCATTTGTAATTATTTACCATTAGGGTTAGGTGTTTGGTTTCACTGACATGATAAACAATTGGGGATTTTTTTTTATTTCCGTACAAAGTGGGCCGAAGGGTCTCAGATTTTCATGAAACTTTTTCCACAGGCAGGGCTCATCAATATATGAATAAAAAAATATATAAAAATCCAGGGTCGCTTATTTTCCCGGAAAACTCAGTTGGAATTTTTTTGTTTTCCCCTGACACTACTTACTTTGAAAAATCATAACTCAAGAACGAAGCATCGTAGAAACAAAGTTTTTTTTTCATAAAAATGAAAGCAAATTTTCTCAGGATTTAACAGAAAAAATATTAACTGGAAAAAGTTTTCCACAAAATTTTCCACCGTTGAGAAAATTCGTAAAGAAAAGCCGGAAAAACTATGCTCCAACTCGTGAAAAATTTTCAAAAAAATATTTTTGAGAAGATAATTTCATAAGCTTTAATCGCTGAAATTTTTGAAATGGTATTTTTTTCGGTTTTGAGTTATGGCCAATTTTGTTTCTTTGAAAACCCATATTTCAATCGAAGCATCGGAAAAACAAAGATTTTTTATCAAAGCAATTGCAAATTTCCTAAAACATCTGAAAAAAAGATTTGGGATTGGTTTTAATGAAGTATAAGTCGGAATGGATGATATTTTTCATGAAAATATACACCGCTAAGAAAAACTGAGAAAAAAAATGTTTCTGCCTCAATTTTTCATTACACTAAAAAGAAATTCTTTCTTTTCTATGGAACAAATAAGATTGTTATTATTATGTTTTTTATTTTATTTATTCAATTATGCAGTATATAACTTACATTTTCATCATAATACTATCTATTTTTTCAACCGAGAAGATTGTCTTTGGTTGTTTACACCAGAAAATTTTCGTTTCTTTGTATTATTAACAACAAAGCATGCTGTATTTTCTTGGTTTTCATGTGCATCTGAGAATTACCTAGCAAAAATGCTTCGTTCGTCGTTTGGTATAAATGAATGATATTTTTTGTTCCAGCTTCGTTAATAACGAGTAATATACAGCTGACAACACTTGCACTTTCTCACTGCTCTTTGTTAGTTTTTTGGTAAACTTATGATTCTCAAGCCATTTCAACGCTTTAAACCAGAATTGCGATAATGTCTACCCATTGATTTAACTGTCAATTTTGTAGTTACCTAACAGGTAGCTGGAAAAAATGCCTACATTATGATTGAAGAAATATTTGTTTCTATGCTGTTTCGTTCTTAAGTAGTTTTGTTTATAAACTTATAAATTTGAAAATAAGCTTTATAAACTTATAAATGCATAAATTTGTAAACAGCTCATCTTGGCAATATTGGATCATGTTTTAGGAACGAAAAATGAGTGTATTTGAAAAATGTTTAGGATTGGATCTTATTGATCGCTCTTTTCAAATATACTCTGTTTGTAAGCTGGAATAGCTAATCGGGTTATCATTATTTATTTTCCTATTTTCCTTAACGGTGAAAAATGTCCTGGGAAACTTATTCCATTTCAAAAAATCTCAAAGTTTTGAGAAAATTCCGATTTGACAAAAAAATGTTTTTGTGACGCTTTTATCTTCAATTATGGTTTTCGAACGAAAAGACTTGTACCAGAAATCTGGGCATTTTTCACAAAACTATGACCAAACGCAGGAATTAAAAAGTAGTACATCTTAAAAATTTCAGTGATTGAAATTTATAAAATTCTGTTCTCAAAAATATTTCTTTGAAAATCCTACACGAGTTGGAGCATAGTTTTCCCGACTTTTCTTAACGAATTTTCTCAACGGTGGAAAATTTTGTGGAAAACTTTTTTTTTTCTATTCCTTAGAAAATTTGCTTTCATTTTCATAAAAAAAACTTTGTTTCTACGATGCTTCTTTCTTAAGCTATGATTTTTCAAAGAAAAGGCTCAAAATGGCACATTTGCACATTTTTTACAAAATTGGCCATAACTTTAAAACGAAAAAAATACCATTTCAAAAATTTCAGCGATTAAAGCTTATGAAATTACCTTCTAAAAAATATTTTTTTGAAAATTTTCCACGAGTTGGAGCATAGTTTTTCCGGCTTTTCTTTACGAATTTTCTCAACGGTGGAAAATTTTGTGGAAAACATTTTCCAGTTGATTTTATTTTTTATTCCTTAGAAAATTTGCTTTCATTTCCACATAAAAAAAACTTTGTTTCTATGATGCTTCGTTCTTGAGTTATGATTTTCAAAGTTAGTAGTGTCAGGGGAAAACAAAAAAAATCCAACTGAGTTTTCCGGAAAAATAGGCGACCCTGATTTTTTCTCAATTTTTTTATTCATATATTGATGTGCCCTGCCTGTGGAAAAAGTTTCATGAAAATCTGAGACCTTTCGGCCCAAACCCGTACGGAAATAAAAAAAAATCCCCAATTCCCGAATATACTATAGCCCTCCAGGTTTGGAACTTGTTTAAATGAGTTTTATCATACACTATTCTTACCTGATTAATAACTTAATTAGAGCAGTAGCAGAAGAAGATAAACTGACTCTCATGATGTGTTTCAGATAAGTGAGAGATACTCTCAATTTTCTCAAAATTCAACCCCTGCTTTATCTCGAATTACGGCCAAGCATGGGAAACACTCACTCAGTTATTGTGTTTCCCTCACTCGCTTCCACGCACAGTCGGGAGCAGGGATGCCAGGTTGGAAGACATGTCTTCCATTGGAAGACATTTGAGTAGTGTGGAAGACATTTGGAAGACGGAAGATTTTTGGAAGACTTTTCAGAATTTGTGTAGACATTTGGAAGACAATTTTAAATTATTGGCATTTTTACAATTCCTAGATTAAAAAAAAAACATGTGAGTTGGAAAATACAGAAACGCCTCTATAAGATTTTTGCACGCCTTACTCCATCTTCAGCTATCCCTCTCCGAATTCCATTGATTTATTTGGATATTGATCTGAGAATTCAGTCAAGGATTCTTCCAGAGTTTCTTCTATAAACTCTTACAGAGATTTGAAAAAACATTCTAGTAATGCATTTAAATATTATTCCAGAGATTCATCAAAGGTATTCAGGGATTCCTACAATGTTTTTTTTCTAAAATCTGTTTCAGTGATTCTCGTGTATTTATTTTACGAGTTCATAAAAAATATACAGATTTTTATATGATTTTTCCTGAGATTGCTACAATCTTTGCTTCTGAAATTATTCCAGAGACTTTCGGGATATCTGTCAAGGTTTTTTCCACTGGTTTCTCCGGAAACTTCTTCAGAATTCCTTCAACAATTGTTTGATAATATTTCAAACAATATCTGCAAAAAATATCCTTAATAAATTTCAATGACATTATTTCAGATTTGTTTAAGAGTACTCTTAGGTATGTTTCAAAAGAGTCTGTGGAGTATTCTATATACTTGGGGCTGAAACTAATTGAAACAATTTTAGTGAAAAACCCGCAGAAATATTTTTGCAAGTTCTTAAAACTGTCTGGAGAAATTTTTAAAAGTTTCTTTTTTTAAGAATTTGTACATCATTTCTTTATCGATTTTGTAAAATATCATGGAAATATCATCTTGCTAGAAATCCTTACCAAAATACTCGGATAAATAGCTCAATGGAATACAGAGAATTTGGGAACGAGATGGTTGGGAACGAATCCTACATAGCTGATATTCACATGGGAAGTCCTAGAGAAATCCTGAACAACCAGAAGTGAAGGTGTAATAAAAAGTACTTTGAAATTGAAATTTTGTTCCATGAAGTTTATTGCTGATTAAAAAACACATACTGGGCAATGCAAAAATAGACAAGTGTGCTAATTAGAAGTGTCTTAATTTTTTGAACATTCTCTTCAAAATGCATTTTAACAGAATAATTTGACTATGGAACAGTTCTTGGTGATTTATTGTAGTTCACCAAAATAATAATTCATATTCCAAAGATTTCTCTAAAAAATAACTATTTAAACAAGATTTTTTTTCAAAAACATGAGTTTTTCTAAAAGTTGAAATATAATCTTTAATTATTCATTCTAGAGTTCCACTAACTTTGAACATTTCACTAGAGATTCTTAAAACAATTCTTTGGGCATTCCGTCCTGGAATACTATCCATAATTCCACTATTGAATGTTTAGGATTACTTCCAAAGGCTTTTCAGAATAAAAAAAAAGTTATACCGCATTAAAATTTGACTCACACTGCACCGAGAATTTCCAGTGAAATAAAGGCAAGTATTCGTTCACAAATCCGTCCACAGATACCACTGGCGATACCTCCATGAATTCTTATAGAGGTTTCTTCAGATTTCTTTGTCTGAAATTATTCCAATTTCCAACAATTTTTTCCTGCAAATTATGGAGTTTTCTATGAAATTCTACCCAGATTTTAAACAATTAGGGGAAGAGCACCAATTTTCGACCCATTCATACAATTTTGGCTTTATATGAAAGTCCGGAAACACAGCGCAACAAAAATGACATTTTTGCGTGTCTCAAGAATCAAATTATGTGTCTCTAGTAGATTTGGGGTTGCTGAATCTGATGCCGTTTTCAGAAATTTTCCAGCACGTCACAGTTTTTAGCTACAGGTCGCCAAAGTTGTATAAAACATTGGTTTTATTGATGTTTACCTAAAATTTGAAGTATATTTTATCAAACTTTTTTGTAATCTTATCCACCAAGCATGCAAAAAAGGACTTTGTTTTAGATATATTTTCGTTGAAATTTCACGATTAAATTTAGATTAAACCGATTTTTTCAACATGCTTGCAGTCTCCATACAAAATTCTTCGTTTCTCTTATATGGCAAAATACAATACTTTTCTAAACCATCAAAAAATAACTTTTCCGCGTGAAAAGTATTATAAACTTTGATGATAAGTATTGTTATACACATAACGTTTAAATTCTGTGGCAAATTAAGCAAATAAATTGCCTTACAAGCTGGTAAACTTGCATGCAAGTTGGCTGAAATAGTCAATTTTTGCATTTTCAACAACTAATATCTCAAAAACTAGACGTGCTATGATAATTCTGTAAACGGCAATGGATTCAGCAACCCTTTATTAAGTAAATAGAGGTATTTTGATGCTGGAGACAAAAACGTGTTCCGCAGTGAAATCGGCACAGATTTCTTATAGGTTATTATATATTAACCATTTATCTGGAGTTTCTGTGATGAAAATTTCACTAGATAAAAAACCAGATCTTCATAGATTTTTCAAGAGACTTCTACTAAAACCGTTTTCAGAAATTTTAAGGTTGTTTTTAATTCTTTTTTTGCAGAGGAAAAAGATGCTCAAATACTGGTAATTTTTTGTGTATTTGCCTCGAAACTTTTCATGAAGTGCTCTTTTATTAGTTACCTCAGATATTCTCGGAAGAGTGTAGTCCTTAGAAAAATGTCTGGTGAAAATCTTTGAGAATCTCTAACGATTTTATTGGATCATGGAATTCCTGAAAAACAAAACCCCTGAAGATAGAAAAAAGACAGAAATTTCAATGAAATTCCTGCTCTGATTCCCATCAAACTCTTTTAAAAATCCGTAGAAGATTTATTGGGAGATTTCAAAAAGAAATATAGTTAAGTCATTCATGTAATTCCAAATATAAAAAGAGCTAGCTTGATTTTTTTTGAATGAATTTCATGCATTTCATGCACAAATTATCCAAGTAGGGTACAGAGCTACTTGGGCACTTCCATGATTGACTTTGGCATGGGGGTTTTTCTCGGCCGAATTGTCTGAAACTTCCCCATAAGAAGCACTTCATTGCTATGCATCGCGTTTAAGACAATTGTGGGAGCTTAGAAGCTTTCAAAAAACCCCGCTGCCGAAGTGAATCAAAAGTGCCAAGAATAGGATCCGGCTACCTAATCCTTGAAATCTTGAGAAAAAAAAAACAATGAAAATATCAAGAAGTATTGAAACCTTCAAAAAATCTGAAGAAATTCTTTGAGTAATTCATAACCTCCGGACTCAAAGGTAAAGGGAGCCTATAGCATATTTTTGCAAATAATGGAAATGACTAGGTGGATAGGCGTCGCAAGGGAGCGACAAGATTAAAATTTTATTAGGTGGTGAAAATTGAGCAAGCCATTTTAAAGTCAGTAAGCATCGAAGCGTTCTGTGTTCTACTTAGCTTCTCTAATGGAGTAAGATTGGCTTAAAGCTTTGATCTTTGCTACCAACACAGGCCTGAGCATTTTTACCTGGAATTTCTCTGGAGATTTCCTCCAGGAAATCCTCCGGGGAATTCTTACAGGAATTTTTAAGAGAATTTCCTCCAGATACTTCCTCAGGGGATCTCCTCCAGGAATTCCTTCGGAGATATCCAGCTAGAACTCCCCAGTTGATTTTCAATAGCAATTTCTCCTAGAACTTCGTCCAAGATTACCTCTGACTCTGAGGATTTTTTCCATGAATTTCTACGGGGTTTTCCCTCAAGAACTCTTCTGGGAATTTCCTCCAGGAATTTCTTCGGGGATTTTCTCCAGAGATTCATCCGGAGATTTTTTCCCAGCATTTGTCCAGGGATTTCCCCCCCAAAAAACCTTTGTAGATTTTCTTCAAAAATTCCTCCGGGGATTCGGTTTAGAATTTTTTTTCAAAGATTTCCTCCAGCAATTTATACATCCTGGGATTTTGTTTAGGACTTCCTCTGAGGATTTCGTCAAGAATATTTTTTTCAGAGCGTTTCTCCGGAGATTTATTCCAAGAATTCCTCCAGAGATCTCCTCCAGAAATTAACCCCCTAGGGATTTCCTCCAGGAATTCCTCCGAGAATTCTTTTCGGAGATTTCCTCCAGGAATGCCACGGAGGACTTCTCCCAAGACCGCCTCTAGAAAAAGAAATTCTTCCGGAGATTTTTTCCGGGGATTTCATCCAGTAATTCTTCCGGCGATTTCCTCCAAGGATTCCCCCGGATATTTCCTCCAGATTATCCTGCTGAGATCACGTCCAGGAATTCCTCCGAGAATTGTCTCCAGGATTTCCTCCAGTAATTCCTCTGGAGATTTCAAGGATTCTTCCGGGCATATCTTTAAGAATTCCTCCGGCGATTTTCGTAATGAATTCCAAAAGCAATTCATCAGGATACTTTCTCCAGAAATTCCCTCAAGGTTTTTTTTTCAGAGAATTTATCCGGAAATTTCCTCTAGGAATTCCTCTGGGGATTTGCACCACCGGAGATGTCTTCAGAATTTCTTCGTAGTTCCTCCAGAATTTACTTTGCAGTTCCTCTAGGAATTCCTTCAGAGTCCTCAAGATTTTTTTTTTTAGAATACTTGCCGGAAATTCTTTCGGAGGTCCATCTGTAATTTCTTCAAAGTTTGTCCGAGAATTCAATATACTACGGGAATTCCTTTGGAGCTTTACCGAAAACTCCCACGGGTTTTTCCATGGATTTTCATAGAATTCTTTCCGTGTTCCTTCAGAAATTTATCGGATTTTTTTCTTACATTTCTTGGAGCTCCTTCAGGATTTCGTTTGAAGATCCTCCAGAGTATTCTCCAGAGTTCTTCCGGGATATCCTCCATATTTCCTTTAGAAATTTCTTCGGAGTTTCTCTTGAAATTATTCCTCAGTTCCTCCTCCTTTGGAGACCCTCCATAAATTTCTTCACAGTTCCTCATGGAATTTTTTCGGAGTTCTTCATTGGATATCTCTGAAGTTCCTCTGGGAGTTGCTTCAAATTTCATCCGGGAATTCTTTTGGAGCTCCATCGGGAATTTCTTCGGATTTTCTGCTAGATATTTTTTCGGAATTCTACAGGAATTATTCCGAGCTCCTCTAGTAGTTCTTTGAAAATCCTCCGCAGTTTCACTACGAACTATCCTGAAGTTACTTCAGAAAATTCTCTACATTTCTTCCGGGTAATCCTCCAGAGTTCCTCAAAAAAAAATTCAAGAGTTTCTTTGTGGATTACTCTAGATGGTAATTCCTGCGGAGTTTCTCCAGGATTTTGTTTAAAGTTCTTCTCTGTGGGTTTCATTATTAAATTCTTCCAGGAATTCCTTAGAAAATTTATAGGAGAATTTATGCAGGAATTTCTCCGGGGATTTCCACCAAGATCTGCTCCAGGGATGTTCTCCAGGAATTCTTCAGGGGTTTTCCAATAAAAATTCCTTCGGGGATTTTGTTCAGCAATTCATTAATAAATTTCTCAGAAGATTATTTCTAAAAATTCCTTCTGAGATTCTTGCAGAAGATTTATCCCGAGATTTCCTCCAGTTATTTTTCTGGGGTTTTGCATAAGGAATTTCTCCGGGGATTTTCTCCAGGGACTTCCTCAAGAGATATCATCTAGGAATTTCTTCGGGTATATAGCCCTATAGCTCATCAATGGATTTTCAATAGCATTTTCTCCGGGGATCAAGTCCAGGAATTCTACCGGAGATTTCAAAGATTTCTCCAGAGATATCCCCAAGAACTCCTCCGGTGACTTTCTCCAGCATATCTTCAGGGGCTTTTATTGAGAAATTCCTTCGGCATTCCCTCCAGAAATTCCTCCGCTGATTTCCTCCGGGAATTTGAAAGATTTATTCGAAGATATCATCCAAGAACTCCTCCGGGTATTTTATCTATGAATTCCTCAGGGGAATTCCAATAGCAATACCCCCTGGGATTTCGTTCAGAACTCCGCCTGGAATTTTTTCGGAGCTCCGCTGCGATTGCCTCAAAATTCTTCCGGGAATTTCTTTGGAGTTTATCCAGCTACTCCTTTGAAATTCCTTAGGAGCTCCACCGGAAATTCCTAACAAGTTCCTCCAGGAATTCCACCATACTTCAATCAGGAATTTCTCTGTGAGTTTCTCCAATAATCCCACTGGCAGCTACACCTAGAATTCTACCGAAGTTCGCGCTGGTATTCCGCTAGGTGTTTCTACTGGAATACTTCTAGGAATTTTCCAGAATCTCCCCGGGAGTTCTTCCATAAATTTCTCTAGGAGATACTCCAAAAATTTTTGAGGCTTCCGTTCCCAGGAGTTCCTCAAAAAATGTTATCGGGAGTTCCATCAAGAATTCCTAAGTTCGTCTCCTAGGTCATAGTTCATCCGGAAACGATAAGTGCCACCAGGAGTTCCAATATACAAAACGTCAATAATTCTTAAGTCCGCTTGAAATTTCAGGATGAATGAACTTTGCCAGGAACTCCTTTGTAAATTTCGTGATATATTTAATGCGCATTCCTCCGGTGGTTACGTTAATTTCTACGGAAATTCCTCCAGGGATTCAGCTTGAATTTTGCTTTTCCAAGCATCACCAACATGTTTGTTTTTTGATCACGTTTGAAATTGATCAGAAAAAATACAACACCGGTGCATCCGCGGGCGGTTTGTTTTATTTTTACTGGTCCAAATAATTTTGACATATTTGGAGTAAATTTGGACCAAAAAATTGACCACCATTTATGCTGCCCTTGAGTTACCATGATAATTGAAAACTTTAAAGTGGAAGACATTGGAAGACATTTTTTCCGTGCAATTGGAAGACATTGAAAAAAATCACCTGGCATCCCTGGTCGGGAGCGAGAAAGCCGTTTCTCTAACCAAGCCAAACGTTTCATTTTCCAGTGCCCATTTTGCTTCTTCGGTGAGCGCCAAGCGAAACAAAAAACGGCAACTGATTGAGTCGCTACCGATTACAAAAGCCGAAGGCAACCGAATGCATACCGAATGATTGTTCACATTCTGATTCCGTTGGAGTGACATTTGGATCTGAGTGCTGGTGAGTGTTCACTGACTATCAATCCACACCACGGAATGATTCAGTGAGTGGGAATCCGCTCACTCAGTTCGATGCATTCGGCGAATGGATGCTTAATGCTTTCACTCGTGCCTCACAGATAAAAGTGTATTGGTAATCATTTCTCTTCGTGTTCCTTCCGATTCTTGCTTTTACACAATCGGTTTTGACGCTTTCATGCTACACTCCACCCAGTACGATTCAGCTATCACTGAATGTTCGGTAGCAGCAGATTTTTTGCTATTTTTTTATCGGTGGCGTTCGATTGAGTGAGTGAATTTTCCCATGCTTGATTACGGCATTTGAAAAATTTGTTCAAAATGGGATAGCTAAGAAAATTTACAAAACTTAAGGAAAATCAGTGTATTTGTCATTTAAGCCGTTATTCAATGTTAAGAAGCAATTTGATTGAACATTTGACTACAAAAAATATTATCGCACTTTTTTCAAATCTTGTGCAAGAAACCAGAATGATTGCTTATTTCTTGTCGTACGATCCATACCTTAACCTGCTCAATACCAGTTTTTCCCGTTGCACCTGATCGCCGCCATTCTCTTGATGAAATAACTATATGGGTTACTGTGGCACCAACTTTCCACCCTGCGCAGCATTTATCTCTCCCATTCAGGCAATTATGTGCGCAATCCATCAAGCCTAACGACTTCCCATGTCGTCGAGTGACTAATGTCAACGAAGATCAAGCCCACTCGGAAGATGCTACCTGGTTATGAGCACCGCAACAGGTTATGATGGGGAGTTATTAGAACATAAAAGCTCACTCGACTAGAGACTGCACAACCTTTGCAAGTTCCACAACATTTTATGCTGATGCTCTCCAAGCAAACCGCAATATTTAATTCTTTAATGATGCGTTGCCATCTTCCAGTTTAACATTTTTCTTCGTTATAAACAGCCCACCACAGCACGAGCCTAGCACCGCATAAAGCTGGGCGATAAATCAATTTTAAAATAATAGGTCTTTAATGGCTACTGGCAATTAAACACCTAACGATATCCTGGTTCGACGATGCCTAGACTAGAACCCGACTCCGTCTGCGTGGTTTCAACGATGTAACTTCAATTACCCATCTAAACCACCTTCCATGGTGGGTACGTTTCGCGACTTCGCATTAATCTTTAACCTTTCCTTCACTTGCGCCAACTGCGCAAAATTGCGCGAATCGAGTTTTTAGTGACGGTACGATCTCTATTCTGTGTGCGCGCGCTTCGAGAAGTGATCGCACAATTAGAGAGATACGCCAGATTGTCGCATTTTATGGATCAGCAGCTCGCAACAGGTTAGCGTTGCTGATCGCTTCGATCGGATCTAAATGTTACCTTCCGACAGGGGGTCGATTGCAGCGTCATCCCTCGTAGGGGCCAAGTGCCAACTTCCCACGGAATTAATTGTAGGGTAACACATCATCATTGGTGGCGTGTCAGACCACCGCGAGCTGACCGGCTAGGAGAATGATTGTTTTATTACTGCCCGAAGCCAAAAAGGGAAATCGATCAGACACGTCGCCTGCGTAGGCCAATTTGATCACGTCTGTCTACCTTTTCAGGAAATGGATTAAGGACGGAGACGATTCTTCATTGTTCCAAGATATTAGAACTTACGAATAAGGTTAGTATGGATTAGATTTCCAATCCTGTGCTAGGCTCTATCATTTTTCAAGTGAAATTTTGGAAATTCTACACATACTTTTTCCGAGTCTAATTACATCCATTGTGCAGAGAAGCCTGTATCAACCTTGCTTTACGTTGACTCCAGTGTATCTTCGTATGATACGGGCAATGCACGAAGGCCCCGAACTTTTAAGGTACCACTTCTTTTGCAGTCACTGACTTCTACCTAGTGAAATATAAGGGCTGTTCATTTTATAAAGTTGATACCTTGTATATGCTATATCTTTTCAATTTATCATTGAAATCGCTATCGGTTTTCTGTACATCGTTCAACTTTAATTGTACGATGTTGTGATAATTAAAAAGCCTCCAAAATAATTACATTTCACACTAGTAAGGCAAAACGTTTAGAACAATCGACAATTAATATTTTTTATTTTCAAATGCAGCAAAGATGGTTAGAAGGAAAAAGATAACCGACTCTTGTCTTTTCTAGGCGACATGAATAGCGCCGCTCTGGTGAGTCAAAAGCCAACTAATATGTAACGTTCTCCAAGTGACCACCAGATGTTGAAGTGGTCGTTTATGACATTCACGCTTAAAAAAGGTACACAGCTAAAACGGGGATGTCCGATATAGCCAATCATTTCTAAACACCATAAAATGTTGAAAGGAAGAAAAAAAGCGCAGGAACTTTGTTTTGTATGTGTGAAAATCACACCAATTTTGTGTTTGTCCAGAAGAGCCTTATTTTATGTGAGTCGTACTCAATCCTGTGTAACATTTTTGAAGCGTGTTTGATTTCATCCACTTTATCATCGTTTTTTAATTGCACGATGATTTCAATTTAGTCGAAAAACAAACAAGCACTTTTCACTCAACAGATGGCAGTAGCGTTACTTGAATAGCGTGTCGTCGGCAAAATATATGGCAAAATGAAGAGTCGATCATCTTTTTCCTTTAAACTATCTTTGAAAACAGGCTTGTTCTTCAAAAATATCTTCTATCAGAAGCCTGCTGAAATACATCGAGTTATTTTTGGAGTAACAATTTTCCAGATAACATAAAATCATTTTTCATCGAGTTTTTAAAAGAAGTAGAATTAAATGGTAAACAGTGAGTCACAGTGAAAATCGTCCACCCTTATATTTCTGTTTCAAAGTTTTGTTATTACTGTATATAAAAAGCTGTGGTTTTCTAATTCATACAATTATTTGAATATTCCCATTATTTCATTGTGGCACTGTTTTTATAAATATTAAAAACAAAATGTGTTAAACAAAATATGTACTCGTACACATATCCAGTATCATATAAGGGCTTCGTAGCCGTGCGGTTAGTGTCACCGAGGCATTTAGCCGCATCGTGCTAAGGAGTGTGGGTTCGATTCCCGCCTCAGGCCGAAAACTTTTCGAGAGGAATGTTTTTCGACTGTGCCACTGGGCGTTGCATGCTAGTCCGTTGTCTAGTATGGTGCTTCCTTCAAAGGGCAAACAGCCCACTGGAAGCATTAACGTGTAGTGTCTTTTTTTAAGAAAAAAAATGGAATCGAAAAATAATACAGTAATTTCAAACCTCAAAAATAAGTCACAGTGAAAATTGTCCACCGATATCAATTTATAGTTGATCAATTATCAATTTTTCAGGTGTCAACTCATAAGCTAGTATCGAGTAGGTAAGCCTTTGTTCTTAAAAACTTCCCTGAGACGATTTGGCATAGATCGCACAAGTTTTGCAGTTTAAATTTTAGCGATCTTATTCCATTCAATAGTATGCGCACTTTTCAAAGTATGTCTGCTCGTTATTTGATGTTTCCTGATTTAAACGTCCAACTGATGCCAGAAGTTCTCGATAACGTCGAGATTTGGAGATTTCCTCGGCAGATTGATGATCGATGGGCATTTTTTTAACCAAGCTTTCGGTTTTGCCACTGAATGTTTCAGATTTTTATCCTGGTAGATGTAATGCCCATTTTTTTTATGTAAGGTAAATGGTAAATTAAAAGCGCTAGGCTTTAGATTCTTCTGCAGTGAATCAAGATAGACGTATTGAGCCATGATCCCGTCGATAAAGTGCGAGTTACTAACACCAGATGCTGGCATGAAGCCTCGAACCATCACGAAACTACTACCATGCTTAGCAGATTCACAACGATTTTTCAATTTCAGGTCTTCATCCGGTTTCCGCCAAACCATAACCCTGCCGTCAGATCCAGAAATATTAATCCGTATAGGCCTGAGTGAAAGAAAAATTACTAAAACTCTCACCGCTCAGCAAATACTTAACGGATTTCAATTATTTTTTTGTCAGTATACTCGTACACATATCTAGTATCATATTCTAAATCATATTCTATCTATTCTAATCTAGTATCATATTCTAAAAGTGGTCATATAATCTCGGGAATGTTCCTGTGTAAAGAGTTATTGCGATAGATCACTGGGTTAGGTCAGGTGACAAGCGCTTTGTGCTTCTGTGCCCTTGGAGGTAGGCAAATTTCAAGTCACAGATAATTTCCAGAATTTACTATAATGTGGCCATTATATCAAGGAGTTTTAAGAAAAACGCATCAGCGTAAACCTTTTGATAGTCGATTAAATTGAATAATTATGTCAACTGCATTTGATTGAGCATACAAATGACCATTTTCGGATCCCCGGCATGCCTCAAATTTATGATAAAGTGCACAATATGTATCTTAATATTTGTGTCAAGCTTATGGAAACGCATTTTAGTGAACTATTATATTCGATCTATACTTTTAGAGATTTCAAACGGTTCAATACATCTGGTACACTTTAAACGGTGCCTAACTATTCATTTATAATGTAGAATATCGGATTTTAATGATTTATGCAAAATAAAATGAATGCCATTGGAAATAAATAAAGATAACTTGGCATGTCTCAAAAAATCGCCTTTTTACTTGACTTGACCCAGTGACCCACCGCAATAACTACGGCTACAGAAGTATTCCCTAGTTCCTCCGGCCATTTCTAGAAACTAGATATGTGGGCCAGTATATTGACAAAAAACTATTTCAATCCGTTAAGTATTCGCTGAGTGGTAAGGGTATTAGTGTTTTTGCTTTCAGTCAGGCCTATACGGGTTAAACTTGTTCTCATCTGTGAATAATAAGTACTTCCAGAAGTTGAAATCCTTTCCAACGTGTGTTTCTGTAAACTCCATACGACATTTCACGTACTTCGGTGATACAAACGTCTTCCGACTTGCAACTCGGCCATGAAACGTTATGTTTTTGAAGCACTATATGCACAGTTTCTGGCTTTATGAGATATTTTTTTCTGAGATACCTGCTTTCTGAGATACTTTTTCGCTTCAATTGCGAGTTTCGGTGCACTTACACTGTTCGACAAAAAAAGTCGATCTGAATGCACAGAGACCGGACACCCGGGCTTGAAAGTATAAAAATAAACAAAAATAATGACGTTTTCAGAATGTTCGTGTCCACCCCAGGTCATTTTTAAAATATACTTAAACTTTTTGCAATTTTTATTTAAAAATCTAATCTAAACAATAAACCGACACAGTGTTTTATATCCAGGACAGCGGAATTAATGTGCCATATAATGTTTTCAACTTTAAATACAATATGAAGAGTTGTTATAAGATTTGCAGGGAGCTCTCCACCCTATTTTTGTACCCTCCCCATTTTTAAAGTATCGCAAATGATGGAATATTTGATATACAAAGGGTTGTCAAAATAACAAACACACAGGGACAGGCAAAAATTGGGCCAACTTTGGAATGCTGCAACTTTGACAAAAATTGACCGATTTCAATTCTTTAAGAAGTAATGGACGGTTCAACTAGTCTAGTTTTGAGGTGCATCCATGGAGATGAACTATGACCACCGGATACCGGTGATAATCTAGATTTCCGGAAGCATGTCTTATGCAGTAAAATTATGACATGTTTTTAGCAAAGGTCGCGGCTAAAAAATCAAAATTTCACTACACATAAAGATAGAAGATCAAATTCTGAAGCGATTGGTGCGCCAAGTATTGAGATCGGTCCAGAAACAACCAAGATACGGCCATTTACCCGGAATCGGTGCCGGTAGTGGATCCGAATTGGGATCAAACAATTTATTCACTCAAAATATGTCGCGCAATATTTTTTTCTCCCTATCTTATCATAAAATACCCTATTATAAATTGAAAATGAGTCTTGTACAGATTTGGCCACTCATGGCGCCGCCAAGTGCCCCGGGGGAACCTTGCATAGGGGACATTTCGATTTTGACACCTAAGCATATCATGCGACGGCTTATTCTTCATATCATGCCAATGAATGACATGATTATAGGCGATAAATGGTATTTAAACTGAAAAAAATAACACAAAACTTATGTATATAACGGTTTTTAACACTATTTATCAAAATTTTGTCAGTTTTCAAAAATAGTAAGCTTTGGAAATTTGTCGTCTTTAGCAATTGTTTTCAACTTGAAATAACGATCGACTTTGCCGAAGGAATCATATACCTACATTTCCATTCGACCGAAATGGTTTGACATAATGAGTTTGGCGCTTAGGGCGTTTTTGCGAATAGTAAATATACAAGCAATGTAAAAAGTAAATAATTAAGTGTTAGTGTATTGGTACCCAAATACCAATAAACCGCTGATTATGTTGAACTTTTGTTTATATTGTAAATCTATTACATTGTCATGTAAAATAATTTTGAGCCTTTTTATAAGCTTAGCATACTTTCAGATCACATAGAAAAAATATATTAAATATCAAATCTTTGGAAAAATTAGACATGAATGCTCTGACCTTTCGTAAGTAGATGGCGTTTAAAACACCTGCCCGTACTTGCCCGATCGCAAGAATGGCCTATACGTAATATCCCTGTTTTTTTTTTATTTTACTTAAAAAATCCAATAAAATTTTATTTTAACCATAAAATTTTCACCAGACCTGCTTTATGTTAATTAACGACATAGTCATAGGCGATATATGGTATTTTAATTGAAAACTTGCAAGCAAAACTCAAGTATTTCGGTTTTAAGCACATTTTTTAAATAAATGTCTATAATTCAAAAATAGTAGGCCTTGGAAATTTGACGTCTTCAGCAATTATTTTCAGCATCAAATAACGATCAACTTTGCCGAAGAAACCATACACCTAAACTGCCATTTGACCGAAATGGCATTTCAGTCATTTATGCGAATAACACTAAAAAATATGAATTTATCTCAAAACATCGGCCTCATTGAAAGGATCATTTTCGCTGAAGACACCAAACGCCTATCTCTTCATTCCGAAGAACTACAGGTTTTTTAAGCGTTTTTTCAATTCTGCCCCAGTGTTCATCGCCTTGCCATCAAGTAGGCTGTTGAAAAACGCCATGAAACGTCCCATACAAAATGATAGTTCCGTTTACCTCCAATTTTTTAGACTTTCCCGTTCAATATCCTGTGCTTTCTATGTACACAAACACGTCGGAACACTTTAGGAACATAACTGTGAAAGCATGTCTGAAGTCTGATAGCCCGTTCTCCAGCCATTTCGTGACATACAAACACCATTCCATTTTTATTTATATAGATAGATTACGCAGGAAGCTAAGAAAGGAGCAGTTTGATTATTTTTCTTATTTAATATGCGCTATTTATCACTTCCAAATCTATATTCCACAAAGGTCACTTTTCACATTAGGCTAAAATTGTTTGTGAGAAGAGCTTGAAATATCCCTTTGCTAATAACTTCTTTCCAAAGTTACGAAAGCTTTTTTGTTATTATTAAAACAACGATTGTCTGATGCGAACCAGCCTGTGGCTAAAAGCCTCACTAATGAAGGAATAAAAAAACTACGATTCCTTTGTTATCCTTCTGTTCACCTCAGAAAATCATGCTTTGATTGACCGACAGTTGCAAGAGATGTGCAATGTCAAACTCAAACGGTAAAGTTCAACGGTCGACAAGTGTTCACGTGAACCATTCAATTAGTTACTTCAAAACATAAACCGGTGTTGCCCCCACAACTGGAAGCCCCGGCAGTTCCTCATTTGCACGATCAGCTGCTGTGATTAGCAAAGCAGATTAGCTAACCCCCAAAGCGAGCGAGCGATTCCATCTTCGATCGAACTAAATTGATCGTTCGTGCTGATTCGTGCTGAGTCGCTTCTGCCTTTCGGTGATCGGTTCGGCGTGCGGCGCGGCGCGGCAGGCATTTAATTAGCCAACGACAATGGTGACATTTAAAAGTCCACCCCATCTCTAGCGTCAGAGGCAGAGGTTGTGTAGCCAAAACACCATGTTACGGCACACTTCTTCGCGGACCCTAAGCCGAAAAATTTAGGGTCAAATGGTCCAAAATTCCATGGTAATAATGGTCCAAATGGATGTGTGTCCTTTTCTCCTAATTAGATCCACATTTTGACGCCATCCGAAGTCTTAACAGTAACTTTACAATATATGCTAGCTACCATCATGAAAACATTTTTTAAATTTGAGTTTTTTTACGGGTTTAAATCGTGTAGAAAAGTTGATTGAAAAATGGGGGTGGTACAAAATGACCAAATGGATGGGGTAGAATGCCATTTAGTATGGAGAACTAGTAGTTAACAACCAAGTTTCTCCTTGAGTTTGCTCTGTGGTATGGTAACGCTTATTCCTTAATGAAATCATCGGAAAACCTCAATGCTTAGGCAAAAAAGAGAAAAATGCTGAATTTCACCGGAAAATTAAGGAAAAATCTATGAGTTTATGTCCAATGGGTTGTGGCGGCAACTCTTGGGTACACATATTTTAACATCGTGTGGCAAAGTATACAAATTGAAACGTTCTAGGAATGATTTAATGAGGTGGGCCATTTTACCCCATCAGTGCGTCTTGGACCATGTTCCCCTACAAGGAAAGATTACGCTACATTGTGGTTGTGGAGATGTGTCGCCGCCCGCTGCTGTAATTAAGAGCGCTGCGCGTTGAAGTGTGCAATATTTTGCTCTCTCTCTATCTCTCTGGTGTCGGGCTTAAATTAGCGGGATTTTTACGTGCTTTAAAACACGATTAGTCGGTGATTTAACACTGGGACTCGTGGGAAAAATAAGTAACTGTAATGAGGCGGGTCTATCTCTTAATCGTTGATCTGCCCTGATATGGTTACGGCTTGAGGATAAACGATAAATATGTATGACAAACAATGATGTCTCCAAGATGTATTATTGTCTTTTTTATCGTTATCATCGAGATTAGGGGTTGTGGGTTCGAATCCCGCCTATCGAGTTAACCAGTTTATAATTCTAGAAGTCAGTGCACATCGTACCTGGGGTTGTTGCAAAATCTCAATTAATCGATCAGTTCATAATCGATTACAGTCTAAGAATGCGGATCATCGATAACGATTGATCGACCAGTAGTAATCGATTAATCGAATTAATTGACATTTTTTTTCTGTAAAAATGAGTTCTTACTGCTATATGCACCACTATAAGCACTGATTTATCCCCGAGTTGCACCCATTTTACTAAAATTGAAATAACAAAAAAAAGCTTTCAAAATTGTTGCCAATATAAGGACTGTTCATTTTATAAAGTGGACACTTTGGACATGCAATATCTTTTTAATTTATCAATGAAATCGAAATCGGTTTTCTGTACATCGTTCGACTAATATTGTACAATGCTGTGGTAATAAAAAAGTTACCAAAATAATATGATTTCACACTAATAAGGCACAACGTTTAGAAGGGTCGATTTTTGGAGGTTATCAAAATCAAGGATTATTAAAAATCGGCAGGAAAATTCGACAATTTATATTTTTTATTTTCAAACAATGGTTGTACTTAGAAAGCATCATCAATTAGAAGCTTGCTAAAAAATATCAAGTTATTTTTGGAGAAGCAATTTTGCAGATATCATAAAATCATTTTTTATCAATTTTTTTTAAAGAAAAATATTTTAAATTTAAATGGAACTGATATGAGTAGAATTTTAAGGTTTAAAGTACGTCCAGACGGAAGTAATAATATAGTATTTATAATAAAAATAACTTACGCCTTCATAGAGTTGCTGATTTAGTCCCCACGTCATATTTTAAGCACAATAGAAAAACAAATAATTTATTTTCAGAAGACCACTCAAAGCACAATGACAATCATCAAGATTGGGAACACTGCTTGAATTAAATCAAATTTATTTTGCATGTATTATTTTCAGAATGTGTTATTCTGAGACTACCTATCAAAATATTTTGAGAAAAACGCTTACAGTTTGCTCTAGATCGATAAACATGCGTATAAAATTTTAAAAGTATGGGATTTTTCAATAAAACGACCATAAAGAGTAAATTTGGTACCCAAGAATGCGGTTAATATATAGTTTCTTTAGTACCGTAATTTCGGGTGAAATTGATCATTTTTCACGGTTTTTCTAGTCTGTTTTCTATAATGTTAACAATGCCAAACAACTAAATGCAGGAAAACAAGTACGAAGGTGAGCCTCATCGACTCATGTACCGAAATTTTCTAACAAATGTCATTTTAGTATTAAGAAATATCTCTAAAATAAAAAATCAGGGGATCTCATTGCGGGGTGAAATTGATCACTTGTCAATGCCATTATTGTTAGTTTGAAAAACAACTCTACATGATAAATTTGAGCTCTCTGAATACGAATATGCTTGTCAAATTCTTAACAATGCAATATTTTTATGAATAACGAACAGTTAAATTTGAGAAATTACGCGGAAAACGCCTAAATGTATGCAATTTCCTAAGGAATTCATTGATATCTCAAAGAAATTCAATTATTTTAACCATATGAGCTAATTGGTACGAGTTTTAATAATGAAATCTGGTTCAGGGATATATCTCAAGCATCCTCACAAACTTTCAGGTTTATACGATGTTCAAGTTTTTGCTTATAAATAGAAGTTCATAGGTGTTTGTAAATACTGCACCGTGCATGACTTTGAAATTTTTCATTATTTTCATAGTAATAAACATTCTTTAACGCAAAAAACTTCACAACACACAACAGCTTACATTGATATTTGTGCTCCATTACGAACAAATAAAATCGTGTGATACGATGATCAATTTCACCCATCTGATCAATTACACCCGATTTTACGGTAATCTAAACCAGTTTTGAACACGCTTATTACTTTACTTGTTTGCTGGTAGTAAAAAGATGGTGTATCAGCAAATTTGACCATAAGGATTAGATCAATAAAGTGACTCAGCGTCAGGAACTGATGGAATATTATTGATGTTTTTAAAAGCTCTACCTTAAGTTGAATAGTAAAGGATACCAACATACAATTTGTTCATTAAATTTAGGATTTTTTTCATGCGAAAAATAATGCTTAAACTTGACGAACAGTTTTTCTTAGGAGTTTTTGCAAAAACTATTTAGTTCTTCAACCGAAAGCATTTTGTAAGTTTCTGTATTTTCATAACATTGTAGAATAATAGTTGAACGATACACAGAAAACCGTTTACGATTTCATCAATAAATAAAAAAGATATAGCATAAACAAGGTGTCCACTTTATAAAATGAACAGTCCTTATAAGTCCTTGCAACCGGCACGATGAAATTTCTCTCAAAATATTAGTACAAAACCATATTTCAAATCATGAAGATGAGTTAATGTTTAGTGTATTGTTGCTTGATTTCTTTTAATTTTATTTAAACTTAGATGATTTTCGGTAAATAAATAAATAAATAAATAAATAAATAAATAAATTAATAAATAAATAAATAAATAAATAAATAAATAAATAAATAAATAAATAAATAAATAAATAAATAAATAAATAAATTGCTAGAACCTATGGCCTACATTTATACCGCGTTATTTGCAGTGATCCCTTCCTTCTTCTATGTGTCATGATTTCAATAATTATATAATTTAAATTACAAGACACTACTAGAACTGATTCATGTATGCAGAACATTCATGATCCCCGAGTTTTGTAGGAAAATACTGCTAAGCTTTTTTAGAGATTTTCATTGAAAATATTAAAAATCAAATTGAAATAATGCAAATACCGTGCATAAAACATTTATCGATGGCACAGTAGTAAGCTGATAATTGTTTGCTATGCTGGTCCAGATTTTTGTACAGCTATCGAAGCTATCCTTGCTTTCTTATGGCATTTTGTCCTCTACGCGAATTTCCTATGAGTTCATTCCACTTCTGCTCAAGCTGAGAGAACACAAACAAAGTTGATCAGGATTAGCGACTTAAAATTACAGTCAACTTTCCACATCTCGATATCGAAGGGATTATCGAGATAGGGAGAGATCGAAACAAAGAACATACTTTAAATGAATAGTAGATTGAAATCTACTCCGTTGTCTGGAAAATATAGAAAAACTAATAAACAAGCAGACGACATTTCGCGTTCATAAGTTGGATTGAATCTTAATTGAAAATCTGCTCTAGTATCCTTTGATATTGGCCATATCGATATGCGGAGAGTAAATTGGGAAAAAATAAATTGGAACATATTGAAATAAAGAGGATATCGATTTCCTAACGGCACCAGTGAAGTTTATGAAATTTTATCTCGCATGAACTCGTCGGAGTCCTGGACAAATGCATTCGTGTAAAACATATGCAAATTCATTGACCCGTTCACATGCCAACTACCACACCAACTTAAAAAAGGTACTTTGAAGACCTTTTGTTTGAAAAAGAAAACCAAAAAGAGACAAAACAGGAACCAAAGTGAGACAAATGAGAAAAAAAAAATATTAAAATATTGTGCTAAATAAATTCAATTGTGGGCTTCGTGGTCGTGAGAATAGTTTCGTCAGGCAGTAAGCGCATCGTATCACGGTGTATGGGTTCGATTCCTACTTCAGCCATTGAAACTTTTCGTCGGGAATGTATCACGACTGTGATATTCTAAAGTTCTCCAGAAATTTATCTAGTGATTTCTTAAATAATTTTCTATGACTCACATCAAGATTCCCGTTTAGAGCATCTTTATGAATTAAACTATTTCTTTTCAATTTTTTTTTTTCAGAAATGTTTCCAATGATATCTAAAGCATAGTTTCCCAAACTGTGGGTCGCAACCCCCTGGAGGGTCGTGAGCTGATCTCTGGTGGGTCGCGAAAAATATATTAAATCCATTTAGTTTTAGTCCAGCATTTTGATTGTCTCCTCGATTTTTCAAGATAGATTTTTTAAAGTTTTATTAAATTTAACATATTATTGTTATAATTGATTAGGCATTTGATTAGTAGCCACAGACTCTTCTAGATCTAGAGCTGAAACATCGAATGAACGATGATTTTCAGGAAATTTGGGTAAAGTTGATTGTCATCAATCATCAATCATTGGAAAATGACCTATACAATTTTGATGATTTTTATTGAGATGAATATTTCAGAGCTTCAGTCGGTTTTTAAGAATAAGCGTTCAATTTACTGCGACTAGCGAAAATGCCTTCAATCATTAAAATAGTCCTTAGTTACATATTAAGAGCTGCTTCTTTTCAGGTGAAAAACATGAATACTTAAACTATTTTTGTGATAAATTATTATTTGTCCAGTGATACTAGTAGCTATGATCCTTCTATAAATTTATTCATTTCTCTTCTTTAAAAATGAACAATTATCTGATGAAGCAAGATGATGTATCGGTGAAGTCTTTTATATTTGAAAACATCATTCCGTTCTGCAAACTTAGAAGAGAAAAAAAAAACAATTATTTTAGTGAGAACCAGTACTTTACAGATTTACTGTTTGTTGTTTTTAAAATAACAATCTGATATGTAAAATACTGACAAACAGCTCCACGACAGCAATATTTTCACAGCACTTCAATTGAACCGTTTTAGCCGCTTTGACATACATTTTGCACCTCTCGTCTATCTTTCTTCACAGCTCCTTTATGGATTGAAAGCTAGCTCAGTGATAACATGCCTGCTACCTAATCGAAAGGACGAGCTCTCATTCTCGGGTATCGTCATTTTCTAGTTTTTTTATGATTTTATTCGATAATTTTACAGACAATTCTGTGATTTCTTACAAAACGTTCAACAACTGAGATCTCGGTGTAATTTCACTGGAAATCTTAGAAATAATCTATTAATATAACCACATGTACTCTAATTCCTTCTCTAAGCTAATAGGTCTATTATATCTTCTAATGTAAGAACTGTCATGTCTACAATAGCACGCAGCCTAGCATTTTAGCACGCAGAGCGAAATAAAGTGCAAAATGATTACTCGAATGTGTGCACTAAGTAGTGCACTAGTGACCTAGATAACTCATTTCTTGTTTATTTTTCCTTATTGGATGAAAAGAGTAACAACTTGAAAAATATCTGTAAGAAATTCTGAAATAGTATCTAAAAAAGTATCACAGTGATATCTTTGTAAATCTTTGAAGATGCTCAATGATTTCCTGCAGCAAATTCAAGAGAAATTCATCAAAGTATTCTAGAAAAACTACTGACAGACATTCTGGGAGACTAGGTAGAAGAATCTCTAGAAGAATCCCTAGGAAAGTGGCTGAATGTATTTCAGGAGAAATCTCTGGAAAAATCACGAACATAATTCCTGAAGTTTTTCTTCGAGGAATATCAAGAGTAGAAATCCCAAAGAACCTTTGAAATACAGTAAGGATTTGCTTGTTGGAGCTCTGCTACATGGAATGACTTCTTGGATATGGATGGATATTCGCTAATTGAAAAAAAAAAAAAAACCATTCCAGTTTTATGTAGATAGGTATTGATATAGACAAGTAGTACCATATAATGTGATTGGCCAGATTGGCTCCCACCAAGGGCGCCAACTTTTAGGAGGCGCCAAAATGCATGACGTTCTTGTTAAACTTTTGAATGATTCTTATTAATTAAGGGCGCCTCAAGTCATTACCTGAATTGTTATTTACAAAACATATAGGAAGCATCTTTCATCGACCGCCGCTCGACAACGGATCAGATCTTTTCCGTGCGGCAAATCCTCCAGAAATGCCGTGAGTACCAGGTCCCTACGCACCATCTGTTCATCGATTTCAAGACGGTATACGACAGTATTGACCGTGTAAAATAGAGTGTCCATTTCTCGGCCATTTCCCTCGTTCCGGGATTCAGGACAAAAATCTAAGCTTATCCCGGGAATTCCTGGGATCCCGGGATTTCTGAAATTTTCAATAAAACTAGTATTTTGGTTGAAATAAAAGGACAAATACAACAATACAATGTTTTTTCTTCAATGAGAGAAAAAGATAATGTAACTTTCCAAGATAATATGTTATTTATAACATAAATGACTTTCTTATTCCAATGAAGTAACTTATCAAAAATCAAGACTTAGCTTGACTAACTACGGATTTGCTAGGGATTTTCCAAATTCTTTACATCACTTATGAATGAAAGTATGGTAAAAAATTAAGTCATAATATTAAAGCAATTTGCTTCAAACATTTGGAAGGTCAACTGCTCTAAAGAAACGGTTAAATGTCAGTGTTGGGAAGATCATGCAAAAAGTTTATTACCCAAAATTATTGACTGAAGTTTAGGTGTATTTTCAAATTTTTTTTCTCAGCCTAGGATTATAAAACTGGCTAATGTTGAAGAGAAAAGCATTGAAACTTTGCAACTATCTATTTGCCATAGCGGTAAACGCGCAGCTATTCAGCACGACCAAGCTGAGGGTCGTGGGTTCGAATCCCACCGGTCGAGGATCTTTTCGGGTTGGAAATTTTCTCGACTTCCCTGGGCATAGAGTATCTTCGTACCTGCCACACGATATACGCATGCAAAATGGTTATTGGCACAGTAAGCTCTCAGTTAATAACTGTGGAAGTGCTCATAAGAACACTAATCTGAGAAGCAGGCTCTGTCCCAGTGGGGACCAGAAAGAAGAAGA
Source organism: Aedes aegypti (assembly GCF_002204515.2). Lineage (NCBI taxonomy): Eukaryota > Metazoa > Arthropoda > Insecta > Diptera > Culicidae > Aedes > Aedes aegypti. The sequence continues at coordinate 150,860,552 of NC_035109.1, forward strand.
TATTGGCATTAGGATATAAGGAAGAATATGTTGTTCAACACATTAGTAAAACTTTCCTGACAAGTCGGATAAAACCTTTCGATTGGCTTCATTTAAGTTCGAAAGAAATCGTCTGGATGTCTAGTTTCTTAATCAACATTGGATTTTTTAGAAATGTTCACCAGTTTGGAGTTACCGGTGGGTCACTGGGTAAAGTCGGGTAAAAATAGCCCTAACTTCCTTTTCAATCAACTTTTACCCAACTTCTTGATATAAATCTGACTCTATTTCAATTTATTTTTATAGTTTCGACTACGGACGTCATGTAGGAATTAAATTAGATAATGGAAAATCTGGGTATCTTGTCGGTTATATATGGAACCTCCGTGGAACCGGCCCCAAATAGGCCAGTTTCATTTTTCTTCTAAACTGGCAAATTTGGTCATTGAACATTAATTAAAACAATAATATTATTATAGCATAGCATAGCATAGCATAGCATAGACTGACTGTACATGTCAATGGTTGCTACTCCGTGATTGATCGGAACTGGTAATAATTGCACTGCGATCCAAATGAATAAGGGATGGGAGTTTCCGCTTACTCTCGGAGTGCAATTTTAGCAGATCTAATATTATTGATCAATAACGGCGCCGGCCAAGTCCTTACAGTCAGTTGGGATAGGGAAGGAATGTTAGGGTGTAATGATTGTTGCTTTAGAGACCGAGAATACCTCTGCATCTCCACAATCACCACGGGAAGGGTGTTTATTAGTGGAGAAGGAAACGATCTGGGAGTCACCTTTGGTCGGTGATGCGATCCATAGATAAGGAGGAAAAATACGGTTTATACTTAAAGCTAGTTTTTAGTTTTGTCTCAAAAAGTTTTTGGTAGAAGATTTGAAATAAACGTCAACATCTGTAATGTCGAACCAATCAAAAGAAGTTTTTTTTAATGGCGAAAAAAGAATATTTTAAGTAATGTAAAAAAGTTTCTATGTTTATTAGAATCGTATAAAACAGGCATAATGCCGACACTTGTAGTGACGAACCATACAAAGTTTGATTGATTATAACAAAAATGTAACGTTTACATGAAAATATATGTTGTCATAAGCATGAAACGAGCTCACCAGTTAGTAATCCATCCTCGACTGAACACGAATATCTTTTCGCACTCACACAGCGCGAACAGCAAAACTTCTCGGCGCCTCGAAAACGAACCGTCTTGCTTGGGCTTTCCAAAACACGCGAACCGAAAACCAAACTCCCGGCGTCCCGAAAACGAAGCGTCTTGTTTGGGCTTTCCAAAACACTGCCCAGCAAAACCCGCGAACCGGAAACCGAACTCCCGGCGTCCCGAAAACGAAGCGTCTTGTTTGGGCTTTCCAAAACACTGCCCAGCAAAACCCACAAACCGAACTCCCGGCGTCCCGAAAACGAAGCCATTAATTAAAACAATAATATTATTATGTTGAAAAAGCATATCAAACCTAATCGAACAAAATCATTTTAAGGGTATTGAACGCTTGGAAAAAGAAGTATAATTGACAATATTCCCTTAGCTCGAAGTTTGTTCCATGTTGTAGAAAACTTGGTTAATAACTAAGTCACTGGACCTGTCATCTATGTGGCCCATATCTTTCAAATGGTTTGGCACGTCTATGTCTGTGTTAGCTTTAGCAAATGATGAAGTTCAATACCCAAATTTCGACGGTTAAGAAGAAAATAAAATTGGCTTATCTTTGACCGGTTCTAGGGAGGTTCCATTTATAACTGTAAAAATCAGGTCTCAGTGGCTATTTTAGATCTCACATGATGTCCGTAGTCGACAGAATAAAAGCACCCAACTTGCTGGAGTCAGATTTATACTAATAAGTCAGGATAAGTTGATTGAACAGGAAGTAAGGATAATGTTTACCCTACTTGACCCAGTGACCCACGGGAATAACATCGAACCAATTTCCAAATATTCCAATGATGATTCGAAAACTAGACATCCAGGCGATTTCCTTCGAACTAAAACGAAGACAACCCGCCAAAAATTGCTAAAATGGCAGCAACTTGAACTTGTCTATTTGCTTGACGGATGCGGGTTAAATAAATTTATAAGGAAACATTTTGTGGTGTTTTGGGTTACAATTCTTGCAATAATCTCTGAAAAATCTACTGGAGAAATAACAGTAATAGTTACTTAGCATTGTAGAAGCATTATGGACAGCTTTCCTATATGAATTCCTGGAAATTACTGTACTGGGAGGAATCCATAAAATAATTCTCTAGATGAATCCCGAAAGGGATCCCGAACATTTTTTTTTCTGGAGAAATACATTTACTCTCAGGAAAACTCCATCAAGAATATCTGAATATTTCAAATCAGAAAGTCTCTGGAGAAAATTTCACTTCCTTCTGATGACAAACCTGGCCTACGCTCTTACCTTTTGTAATACGAAGTGAATCCAAGCTCAATATTAAGTTAACGAACAACGATAACATCAATTAGGCGAGGTTCTCATCGTTACTTTAATCATTTCTAGGTTTACTCATTTGATAAAACATCTATCTCGTGTACCTCGGTTCTCCAGATATAAAACTACGACTCAAAGCGCAAATGTTAAAAATAATAATCTGTATGCGACGGCACCCGTCAGTAAGGCCAAAAGTCGAGGTGCGAGAGCAGTTGTCTTCGTTCATCAAACGTAATCGATTAAAATTTTGCGGAGTTTGCCAAAAGCAAGACGGGAAGGAATACTAACAGCGGGATGAGCCCTGCTCAAGTCGGGTCGAAGTGCAGCGGTAGCATTTTATTTTTCATAATTAAAAGCATGAACGAAATGAGCTCTGACATATGGCTACGTGTAGTTTCTCGCACGGCATCGCATCATCGGATGGCGCTTTATTGGTTGATGATTTTGGCGAAATTATGTAACTTTCAGCACATTTAGTCGGTTGAAACAGATGTGTGTGTGGCTGATGGGATGTGGGAATTCTGCTGAAGATGAACGGATCGCATGAGACCCAATGTGAGTCCGTTGAACTTTCGGGGCTTTTGTGGACGCGTGCTCAGTTCGCATGTTATAACAACGATTGGGGGTGATGGCATAAAAATGTGTTGTGTAAATTATGTTAAGTGAATGGGCCCATAAGTATGCAGATCGCGATTGCTGAGAGTTGTTTGGATAAATATGACAAAATTTTTTGAAAGCATTGCGAAAAGCTGAATCGCAAACTGTATTACTTAAACGAAATTGAAAACTAATAAGTTACCATGGTATGTCATATATTTGAATACTACGAAGCTAAAATTGTATGGAGATGCTAAAAGGCGTTAATTTATGTCATGTTCTTCCTTATGTTCTCACTTGTTCAAGAGTTTCAGAGCATTCACTGTATTATGAAGCTGTAGGATATGCCAAATAATTGATCGAGAAGAACATATATGGTAGCCATTGACGTTCACTAAACTAAGAGCTACGTTCCAGTTTTGATCATATAAATTGATTTCGAAACCATAAAAAACAGTTCAAACCCAACTTATAATAGTTACAACAGCATAAACTTAATAAATATAGCGATTTTCTACTTAACATTGTATAATTGAGTCCATTCAAGAGCAATACGGTTCATCTTGATAACAGCCTTCCACATCATCACCAGGCAACACTCCAGCACCAGTTTGTTCGCCTAAATCGAGTCCAGTCAAGCATCTCCCCAACACTCAACACTGACTGGCTTCCCTCATTACCCAACGACATGCATTGTGAGCAAGCGACGAACCCTCTTTTGCCTGGTCGGTCAGTCGGGTCAACTTCATGCATATTGCGGGTGGGAAAATTGCACAATTTAAAGCGATTCATTTCACTTGGTCACTAACGAAGATAGCTGCTTTAAATTCACCCTCCGACCTCTTTGATCCAGTTGCACTTATAATCGCTCTGTTTTAAATCATCTCCCTTCGTAGTGTGGTGCACTGGTTTTCACCTCATAACATAACCATGCAGAGCATCTTCTCTAATTGCCAACTCTTTGCTCCACCATTTCTGCGACAAGAGCTCACGGGCCAAAATAAATTTTGCGTGATAAATAGACGCGTGATAGAATGGAGCAGTGTGTCTTGCAATATTAATTTCATCAAAGTCTTTCTAATAGAAAACATAAATCGCGTGAAGGAAAAGATTAAGTATCAGAAAACCGATTATTGAAGAGTTTACGTTTTTTTGTAAAATGTGTGAATAACAAACAATTACCGCGCCGTGATAAAAACTACATGTGAACCATGCTAAAATCGAGCGTGTTATAAAAGGCGGGATGAAAGTGAGCTGTGATAAAATCGAGAAAACACTGTATTGGAAAGCTTCCTGATTCCTTCATAATTTCTTCCAAAACTAACTCCTAAATTTATGCAGACATACCCATATTCAGCCATTCCATGAAAAACCGATCTTGTGGGTCATTGAATTCCGTGAAAATTTGCTATTTTGTTGCTTCTCCGAAATAAGGATACAAGTATTTTTTTTTTCTTGAAAGTTCAGGAAATTTTACGTTTACTGTCAAGTTTTCAGCGATGTATAATTTTTAGTTGTTGAGAAATTTTTTTTTTTGAAAATAAAAATCAGTCATTTTTTATCGGCACATAGAATTATTATTTAAAATAAAAAACATTTCTTTTAAACAGTTCAACTGATTTCCAATCTTTTTATGGAAGATTTCAACTTTTCAGAAAAAAATATAAAACTCTGAATTTTTTTTTACCTGAAATAATAAAAAAATCCAAAAAAACACGAAATTTTATAATTTTTCAGATAGAATTTTTTTTAGAGTTTTATTTTTTTTTTTTTTTTTTGAAAAGTTTAAATCTTAAACTTTCATTCTTTAATGAAAAAAATCCATAAACATGTGTATCCCTATATCGGATAAGGAACAAAATCGCAAAATTTCACGGAATTCAGTGACCCACTAGATCTGTTTTTCATGCAATGGCTGTATTAGTATTTCGAAGTGTTCAGAAAAACTGTGATAATTCATTTTATATATTCTTCAGAAATACTTAATAGATTTCTTTCAGAATTAATTCCTACAATTTCTGTAAGAATCAAGAATAATTCCTATATTACCAAAATTTATACAAAGATTCATATAAGAGCTATTCTGTGAATTTGTTTGGAAAAACCTAACAATAATTTTCTCAGGAGCTCCTCTTAACATTTCTTCTTTTCATCATTTTAAAAGTTCCTACAGAATATCATTAATAAATTGTTACATATTCATTCATAGAGTTTTTAAAAAAATCCATCCAGAAAGTCCTGCAAAGGATAATCCAGGTGATTTATGATATGATTTGACTTAATACTTTCCTAAAAGCATTCCTTGCAGCAGTTTATGGAATCCAAGAAGTTATATCTTAAGAAATTAGGTTTTTAGGTTTTGCAGATTAGCTATTAGTTGTGAGACCCGAAGAAAGCACTGTATGATGTTTTGAAAAAATCTATTTTCCTAAGAATTCCTGAAAAATCCATCCAGAAGTTTATGTAGGAATTTCTTCTAAAAATACTTCAGACCTTAATTCAGAAAGTTCTAGAAGGGTTTATCCAGATTTTTTCTAATAATATCGCTTGTAGAAATTTATGGAATCCAGGAAGTGATATCTTTAGAAAATGTCTTTGGATTCCAAAGAATCAATTTTGGTAGTATCTTATATGGTAGTATAGTAATCTTGGAGATAATTCATAGTTATTTTTTTTGTTCAGAGGCTTCACCATAAAGAGGCATTCTTCTCTAATAAGGTTTAACTATTGAAATAGTACCCGAAGTGAATGAAGTACTGAGAAAACAAATTTTCCCAAGGATCTAAATCTCTATAAAAATATATTCCTGAATCCATCCTACAAGGATTTAGCCCGGAATTTTTCTAAGAATATCCTTCGCAGAAGAGTATGGAATCCAGGAAGTAATGCCTTGAGAAAGGTCCTATGGATTCGGCAGAATAATTATTGGTAGTGTGCTTAGTGGTATTCATAGATAGATTATAGTAACAAACATAAAACCCAAAGAAGGCATTGATTCAATGGATCATTGGTAGTTTTTGCAAGTGCTCACCGCATCAAAACAAAGGCACCACTATATATGGGATTTAACATTGTGACAGCATTGCTGTTTTTTAAACACACAAGGCTACGGTGGCGCTATCTATGCTTTTCATAGCAGCCGTTTCGGTTATTTTAATGATTCATTGCTGAAAATATTTTTCCTCTGATATATTTTTTATGCTTGAAAAAAGTTCGCTGTCCTTGTTAGGAATTCAGAGAAAAAAATATTTTAATAAACCACAGGAATAATTTCTGGATAAACCAATGCGAGATTTTTTAAATGAATTTTGTTATATTGCCTGGAGGAAATATTATTTACAGGTATTTCTGGATAAATTTTGGGAACTCTTAGAAATTCAAAATTACGGAAATCACATAAATTTTTGATGATATTTTTGGGGAATCCTTGAAACAACTCCATGGAAAATTTATATACAAAATGTTTTGAAAAACCTCTGATTGAACGCCAGAGAACTTTGAGAATTTCTAGCTAAAACCGTTAACAGACCTTTTTATCTGATACCTGCAGAACATCCCACAATAATTCGTAAATTATTGTTTGGAAAAATATACAGGAAAAATCCCAAACCAATTTCCAATTATCGGAAGAATTTTTCAAACTTCGTCGAAGAAGCTCAATCAGCATTTCTGTTGAAATTTCTAGGAAAGTATGAATTTTTAAACCACTGAAAAATTATTATTGAAAAAAAAAAAAATGGAGTAATTTTTGAAGAATACCTATTTAGGACAATCCTTGGAGATGTTCTCAGTATAATTTCTGGTTTGGTGTAAATTCTGTATTACGTCTAAAAAATGGCATTTCTGGAAGAATTTCCAAGGAGTTTTGAAGGAGTTCTTACGGCATACTCAAAACAAGTGTTTTGATTAGTTGCAGGTTGCATTTCATCAAGGATTTCCAGAGAAAACGGATTTTTGAAGGAATTTATGGAGGCACTAAAGGCCAAGTCCTAAGAGAATTATTAGTGTCAATTTTGAGGTAATATCTGGATTACTGCAGATAATTGAAGAAACTATGGAGAAAATTCCCGAAGGTGGGATCTTAGATTAATATATGAAAGAATTTTTACAAAATTTCAAATATTTTAGTCCCTTGTTGAAAAATTGGGGTGGGTAATGTCTATTACATTACCGCGGGGTTGACGTAGAACTACGATGATTAATAATTTGATTTGTCAAGTGTATGAATTTGTAAGTGTACTAGTTTTGTGTTGTTATTGATCGGATGAAGTTTTCAGAAGTTAACTCTTTTTGGACTTATTTTGGTAGTCCTGAAAAGAACCATTTGTCGTTCTGTGGTTCCGAGAACCAGTGTTTGGTGTTCCAGGAATAATGCCAGATGATTGAATTTGTTTGTTTGGTCGTTGCTTCCTTGTGTTGCTTGGTTGGGTGATCGGTTTCTGGCCGGTTTCGCCAAACTCCTCCAGTAGATTAGATGTTTGATAGCTCGGGTGCTTCGATCGTGATAATCGATAGAATCGGTCCAGTGCTTTGGTCTGTAGCAATATCCATTGCATGAGCATTTAGGCTCTGTACATTGATACTCATCAATATGCAGGCTTGGCCGCTATGATCCAGTATTTCACGCAGTTCGTCTCAAAGCGTCACTAATCGATGATTGCCTAAGCGCTGCAGCTCATTCCTCAAGTCAACCCTCTTGGTAGAATTGCTGCCTTTGGCGTGATTGAACTTAAAAAGTAAGAGGTTGTTTCCGAGATACGACCGCCAAAGTGACGTTGGATAACATTAGCATCTTCTATTTCCTGGCTTGAGACCGTCACGAACTTATGAAAGATTTCTGAGAGAACAGCACCAATTTTCGACCCAACACTAACTTTCGACCGATTTTCGATACGGTTTTGGCCTACTTTGTATGAAAATCCGAAAATTGGCACAGAATTCTTGTAGGTCTAAAATAAGTGCTCTTCTAATCAATTTTCACACTATTTGTTACATGTCAATTCTGACCTATTATGAACATTTTGTGTTATTATTTTGTTGATTCGATTAACATTTCAACCGGTCGATAGAAGAAGAAGCATGAGCGGTAACTTTTGCTCAACAAACAAATATTCCGCTTGAAGGTCCACGCATGATCCACTAAGAGTGATTGCTTAAGTGGGTTCCGAAGCCTTTCGATACTCGTCGTATCCGTGGCGAACGTGCTGAAATTGCATTGAAGCACAATTTCAAACAACTGCCCTTTTCAGGGCCACAATTGATTCAATAATTTATTTAGTTATCAATTATAGTTTCGGATGATTAGTTTTCAACGGAGATAAATGGCAAACAAAGTTTAAGATAGGTTCCCGTCGTTCGGGTCGGGCGGCGGTAGCAGTCTTTTCTGTGTGCGTATTTCTATTCGTTCGACAATGTCTTACCAAATCGAAAGACAACAAAGCTGTTTCTTATTAGTTTTAGCTCTGTGTTCGACGAGTTGATACAGATCGCTCTAGTATCATTTAGGTAGCGACGGCGACAACGGCATTATGCGATCATCTCTAAATGCGAAACAAACCGGGAGGAATTCTTCATTCAAGTGCCGTTCGCAATTTATCCGACTCATGCACACACTGTCGAGGATCGCCCCGCGCGCGCACAATGGGAAATTTATTTCCCATTTATGGTTGCGTGCAAATGACTGACCAAAATCTGAATCAATCACATTCAATCATCAGTAATGTCGCTCTTCACGGTGGAAAATTCTCACAACTCTTTTAAAATGAAATTGTCGTCCTGAAAAGGACGGTCGGTGGTAGTCACCGTCGATCAAACTGGCTTTTCATTCCATTGTTAGACAGAAACACACCAAAAGATCACCGAAAACGATTAAATTAAAATGCGGTCGGTAATTTTGTGCTCTCTTGTCCATCCTTGTATTCGACGGTTTGCTCACTCCTCCGACGGTAATTATCAAGGTTTCTGGACGCATTCTCCACGAATTCAATGGGCTAGCTGGATGCCAAGGGCCATGATGAGCGATTACACGGAACCCGCAGCTTTTAGCTTGGGAATAAACAGCAGCAGCAGCGACGAACGTGTAAATTTTATTCCGATATGAGTCCTTCTCCGGTTGCTGGTCAACGATTGACTGATGCGCGCGTGAAGTCGAGTTTGGTTGGCTTCGACTGAACACGAGATAATAAAGAGAAGTAAGAAGAAGACCGAAAGGGGCGTTTCCCTTTGAATGACGAAAGTGGCTAAGATATCGCGCAATGATGTCTGTGTCAGGAATACACAAGAAAAATGTGCTTTTCTATAAAAAATAAGACATGCTTCGATATTTCCCAATTTTTCAATAGTTTAGTCATGATAATCAATAGTTTTCATTGTTGGAGTAGATTCGAAAGATTTCCAATCGATTGGTGCAAGAATCTTGACAATCTATCCGGGCGTTAGTAAGTTATTAAAAGTCAAAATCTAACAACTTTTCGTGACGTGAGCGATTTTTCGTTTTTCGAAATTGTACCCCAGTATGTTGCCGTAAGACGTTATCCAACGTCAAAAAATTGGAAGAGTTTGTCAAAAATAGCCCTTGCAGTGAAGTAACCCGCGACAAACCAACATATACCAATTGCTGATCCTGGCTTTTGTCATAGTCGTACACGACCTCGGGGAAAGTTCCACCTTGCGACTTATGAACAGTAAAAGCACAGGCGCCAACCATCGGGAACTGAATGCGTTTGCATGTGATTATGCCGCACAGTTTGAAAGTAAAATAAAAATTCTCTATACAGGAGTGAAATTGGAGTTTCAAAACCAAGAGCCTTACGTTGATATGAAATATTTTGAACTCTTATAACTGTTTTCTGGTTTAACGAAATTCCTTGAATAGCACCTCAATTGAAAGACAAGACATCAAAGGGTCATGTCGTTCACTTACTGAATCCCACATAACTGTCTAAATAGTTTAATAACTGTTTTAGAAGAGAACGTTGATTTCAAGCAAATCTATAAATAGGGGTGGCTAGAGAAAATTTGACGTCATTTGCTTTCCATTCTCCGCTTGGATCGCATCTCAGCAGGCAACAGATCGTCTTGCTCTGACCGGGCGTGCTTCTCAGGCACAGACTTCGATAGCGAAGGACTTCCCCGTTTGTCTTGCTTCGCTCAAATCAAACTGTCGAGCGAGCGAGAGAAGATGCCGTCCGAAGCCAAAGTCATCACCGCTGCCGCCGCCAAGAAGAAGAAGAAGAAGAGGAAGCAGTCCACAGGAAAATTTGCGGTCGAACTGTGAACACGGTCGGGCAATTCATTCTGGCTTTGTGCTTCACCGCTTGTTTGCATTCACCCAGCCATCGTCATCGCCGCCATCATCAGATTTCAACTTAAGCCCGGTGATCCACTACCTGTTATTGTTGTGCGTCATCCACGCCACGAATCTTTCGGTTCGTCGTATAAGCAAATAACTTGCTCAAATTTATACATTTGAGTTGAGGATTCCCCGTTTGACCATGGCAATCAACTGATAACATCCCGCAGTGTTATTTATCTGTAAGAGCATCAAAGCTAACAAAGCCTTGATGGCCCTGAAAAGGGTGGAAAAGAGTCAAAAGAGAAATATTTCCGACTTTATATATGACTTCTTATATTCCTAAATCAATTTCACAGCTTCATACAAAATTTCATTTGTCATGAATAATTTATGACTAAACATTTTGAGACTGTAATCGCGGACGCTGCTGCAGTGCCGTCGGGGTGAGTGCTCAACATTCCACAACAATTGTAAAATAGAGTGGCATTTCCAACAGCCTCTTTGATGTTCCATATTTTGTGGGAACACTTTGATTAGCAAAATTATCACATGTAACAAAATTGCGACATTTTAAGAATGCATTCGAATAGACATTCTCATTGAACAATTGTAATAATTTTGGCACCCATGGATCAGAAATTTACCGTCATAATAAAGAAAACTATTGAATATCATGCGTGATTTTAATTTATTGTAAGCTATTAAAATAATGTTGATATTTTTACTGTCCATACGAACGCGCATGTGAATTTTCCAAGATATGTAAATCCCTTACCAAGACATCAACTTCATGTACCTTATCCTAGATTGGTCAATCAGAAGAAGGCGAAGAATACGAAAGGGAGGAGCATCGTCTGCAATTCAAATTATGTAAAACATACTATCTTTGACAGATTCGGTTCATTTAAGGGACGAAGGACCTTCGGATTAAAATCCCTCTGTAACAACAACAGGATTCGGTTCATTTCATTTACACTTTCGAGCTAGTAAGAACTTCTCGTGATAATATAGCTAGTAATATTTCTTAATGTGCTTACCAAAAACTTGCTATAATCTCTTAATTCATCTCGTAGCATCATACAATATCTGATGTATCACGAATAATCGACAATACGACAATTTGAGGATGTTCCGAGAACTCTGCTGCAGTGCCGTCGGGATGCAATAACAGCATAATGCTCATCTTGTACATCCCTTGCCAAGAAATCAATTTCATATAGCCTATTTCTCAGATTAACGCAATAGACAACATGTAGAAAAATCAATTCAGATCAATAGTTGCTCATTACAATTGGTCAAGAAACAATTTATTGATTTTAATGTCGCAATTTTAATACATTTTCCAATTTCCGTACTCGAGAATTTTGGAAGCGGGGGCCGTGATGCTCTGGATGGATTGTCCTCCATGACTGGTCCTGGCTGGATATATTCGTGGGGAGAAACTCGACCCTTTACTGCAGGAATTTCATTAACAACTCTTTGGTAAAGCAGAAATTTTCCGAGGAAAATTCTGATAAAAGTGAACTTTTTCAAAACAACTCTTATTGATTGGAATATTTATCAACAACTCTTTGTTAAGTAAAATCATCCTTAATAACTCTTTGCTTCATCGCCAAACCAAACCATTTCATTGAATTCATCATGTACAAGAATATGAATGGTAAGGAGAGGCAGATGGTGTATATTTCGCTGGCGTTACTTTCCAACAGGTCGCCGGTTCGCGCTGACTACTAATCCGTCCACTGAATGTTTTTCAGTTGTTGCTTTCGCTTCGTTGCTCTCTGGTTCCGTTCGCTACTCGCACACTGCTGTGGCTTTCACGCGCTCTTCTTTGCTGCTCCGCTGCTTGATCCGTTCATTATGCCGTTCGATTTGTGAATGAGCTGGGAGCAGAACAACCAGTGGTTTTATTTACTCGAGCTCCGTTCACCGATGGCGAGTGGTGGGGTTCTCGCTTGGTTGTTTCGTCACTCCGTTCGCTACTCGCACGCGATTGGTTATTGCTTTCGCGCTATTTTCGTTGATGGTGTAATTCTTCGCTGAGAAAAAAAGGCAACTATTGATTTTTCATGCAAAATGACCGACTTTGATAAACTATATCTCAGTTATTTATGAACCGATTTGAATGAAATTTTCACAGAATATCAGACATAACTTAAATTTTAACATATGTTTTTGAGTGATTTACTAAACATATTGAAGGAATAGCTTCATGGTATCTTCAGCAAAGTTGTAGACTTTGACGAGATGAATAAGTTTGCTGAAGACAGTTTGTGTGTAAGGCTATGAAATTTTAAGATAAAAAGTTTTGAATTTTTCGTCGAAAACTACAGTTTAGTCAAACCGTTATTACTTACAAACTTGTGATTGGAAAAATTATTCAAATATATATGTTAAAATCGAAGTAACATCTGATGTTCTGTGAAAGTTTCATTCGAAAATATTTCCATAATAACTGAGATCTAACTTACCAAAGTTAGTCATTTTGTATGGAAAATCGAAAAAGTTGCAAATGCATGCGAATAAGTTGGGGCCTTCCTTAGCCGAGTGGTTAGTGTCCGCGGCTACAAAGCAAAGCCATGCTGAAGGTGTCTTGGTTCGATTCCCGGTCGGTCCAGGATCTTTTCGGAATGGAAATTTTCTTGACTTCCCTTGCCATAGAGTATAATCGTACCTGTCACACGATATACGAATGCATAAATGGAAACCTTGGCAAAGAAAGCTCTCAGTTAATAACTGTGGAAGTGTCATAAGAACACTAAGCTGAGAAGCAGGCTCTGTTCCAGTGAGGACGTTATGCCAAGAAGAAGGAGATGTTAATAAGTTCTCTGTTTATTCAACAAACCAACTGAATAATTCATGGGTGCACAACAGAAACAGGGTAGCGGATCACAGGGATTTAGTTGAAATCTGGAAACGTAGCTCAATCTTGAAATCTTGAGTGATTTCACAAACCAGATTCTGGATTAACAGCTCAGCAAGCTTCTAGCAGCGAGGTACTTCTCGCTAAGCAAGTTCGGAGGAGCTCTTACCAGCTCGAAAGCGGAAATGGTATGAAACTGAATCCAACGAAGGCAGCATGTTTTATAACCTTGGAATAGCAGATGATGCTCCTCCCTTTTGTGCTCTTCGCTTTCTGAACGACCAATCTGGGAAATGGGTATGTGCCAATAATGTGTTGGGCTTGGAATTACTTGAAAATTGCGGAGAATACTATTACGTGAGAAATTGGTCGAACATGAATTGTTGGAATGATTGGCATTCCCTAAATATTCAATACGAGCTATTGATAATTAATAGTTTTCTTTATTATGACGGTAAATTTCTGATCCATGGGTGCCAAAATTATTACAATTGTTCAATGAGAATGTCTTTTCAAAAGCATTCTAAATATGTCGCAATTTTGTCACATGGGATAATTTTCGTAATCAAAATGTTCCCATAAAATATGGAACATAAAAGGCGCTGTTGGAAAAGCCACTCTATTTTGCAATCGTTGTGGAATGTTGAGCACTCACCCCGACGGCACTGCAGCAGCGTCCGCGATTACAATCTCAAATGGTTGAGTCATAAATTATTCATGACAAATGAAATTTTGTATGAAGCTGTGAAATTGATTTAGGAATATTAGAAGTTATAAATAAAATCGGAAATATTTCTCTTTTAACTCTTTTCCACAAATTTGATGGCTCTGAAAAGAACCGATGGCTTTGTTAGCTTCGATGTTGTTACGGATAACTAACACTGCTCGGACCAGCAAAACTCAGGGGGCTTCTGGTATTTGCTCCTAACGGGATTGCTTCTTGACCACCAATGATGATTTCATCACGAGTCGAAATTTTGAAGCGCGGGTCAACAGCTTCTCGGCCGATTAAATTTGCGGCGGCGATGACGATGGCTGGGTGAACGCAAACAAGCGGTGAACCACAAAGCGAGAATGACTCGCCCGACCGTGTTCACAGTTCGACCGCAATTTCTCCTGTGGACTGCTTCCTCTTCTTCTTCTAGGCGGCGGCAGCGGTGATGGCTTTAGCTTCGGACGGCATCTTCTCTCGCTCGCTCGACAGTTTGATTTGAGCGAAGCAAGACAAACGGGGGCATCCTTCGCTATCGATGTCTGTGCCTGAAAAGCACGTCCGGTCAGAGCAAGCCGATCTGTCGCCTGCTGAGATGCGAGCCAATCGGAGAGTGAAAAGCAAATGACGTCAAATTTTCTCTAGCCACCCCTATATATAGATTTGCTTGAAATCAACGTTCTCTTTTAAAACAGTTATTAAACTATTTAGACAGGTATGTGGGATTCAGTAAGTAAACGACATGAAGCTTTGATGTCTTGGCTTTCGATTGAGGTGCTAATCAAGAAATTCCGTTAAGCCAGTGCAAAGTTATAAACGTTTAAAATATTTCATGCCAACGTAACGCTCCTGGTTTTGAAATTCCAATTTCACTCCTGTATAGAGAAGAAAGACGTACTTCTACGTCAAAAAAGTTTTGTCAGGATTCCATAGATGAATGCTTAAGATATTGCTGAAAACTCGAGGGAAAAATTCAAGTTACTCTAGAGAACTAATTCTGGAATAAATTATTGGAATGGTTATTGAACAACTTCCTTGAACAATCTAAAGAAAAATATATATTGGAAAAAATGGAGTCACATAGCTAATTCTTGCTGAATATGTATCAGATTCCTTGGAATTTTTTTTGAGGAATGTCTTGATTATTTCAGTCTAAGATATCTCAACAGATACTAGACAAAAAAAACTCCAGTAGATCCATTGGGGACTGTTGATAAAACGATCAAGTGATGTTTTGTAAAATCTTTAGCTGGAGTCTAGTTTTAAATCGAATTCCTAACGTTATTCAAAAAGTTTATCTTGACGCAATTTCGCGTAAACATGAATTCTGAAACCAACTTTTAAGAATTCAAAAAAATAATCATCTTTGTAACAATCCTGTTGATTTGACTTTTTTCGTCAGTTAAGGAAAGACAACGCATTTTTGCAAAATCATTTGTCCCGACAAGACCCCTGTACAAGTAAAAAAATACCTTCAATCTACTGGTTTAATAAGTAATCTATTGATGGGTTTTTAATATGGCATAGAGTCTCAACCATTCATACAAATAAACTAAATTGTATATGAATAAATAAATTGTATGCATAAGTACAGATGTTCTTGGTTCTTCAAGGACTCCATGGAGTTTAGATCTAACGATTTAAGAGATACAAATTTTTAGTTACGGTACATCGACTAATAGAGGTTTAACTGTATTGTATAGATTTGTATCGAAAGTATTTGAGTTTTTTTGAATCGTCTTAATTCAATTTTCGGAATTCACGAAAGAAAGTTACGTAAATACTTCGTAAATTGAAGTTTAAGTGTATTAAACTTGCTTACCTTACATGCAAGAAATTTTTTCTTCGTTTGGACATGGGCTGTTCTACCAAAACTTGCTTTCTTATAATTATTGGTATAGAAGCTTATAATAATCTTTCCAAAACATACATTCTTCTGTCGCTAAAGTGAGTACTGGCGTAATGTATAATATTATTCATCCGAGACTTTTCCTTCTTTTAAAAGTTGGCTATAATGTCAATATAAGCACATGCAGTAGTGTTTTCAACTTGTACTGAAAAGCTCTTTATGTGTGTATCGTTGTATAACTGTCCTTCGTTAATAATAAGCTTTGCAATGTACTTCCTGTACTCATCGGTAGTATACAAACTTTATATTCGGTCAAACAATATTCGGCCAATAAATTACTTGCTTTGCTCTTGTCCACAGTTGATCAGTAGAAGTTGTCTTGTTTTATTTTGTATGGGTAAAGGCATCTCACTATAAATATCTTGTTAATGGAAGATTTAATCGAAAATATATTTGGTAGGCGTGATAGCCATCATCATTACGTTCAACCGATACCAAATATATTTTTCAAAATTGTTCCCAATTTTGAGAAATAATTCGTTAGATGCATTTCGCCACACAAATATTTTTCGCGTTACCTTTTAGTGATTTTTCGTGCAAAGACACTAGCGCATGCGCGTTACTATGTGGTGAGAAGCGAATCAGGCCATGCATGTAACCCATTGATCTCTTCTATATCTACACAGATAAAAATATTTAAATTTCAATGTAGTGTAAACTGAGGCATATAGGAAAAATAACCAAATTCATCTATTGTTACGGCATCACGTTTAATGTTCAACTGAACATGCTTGAATGCTAGATGATCGTGTAAATTTAAAGTTCCTTTGATTATAAAATAAGAGGTTGATCGTTGACATTTCAGTTTATTTTGATGCTCCAAATATGTGCATGAAAATAAACTGAAATTTAAAAAAAAAAAACATTCGAGTCAGATTATTCAAGAAATTTTTCATTACAGACTTCTTCAAGGAACTCCAAATATACCATTAAGCCGTAAACCACGTTTACCCATACGATTAAACCAGGTTTAAGGCCTAAGCGGTGGTGAAGAAACCGCTTATAAGTCTACTTTACTGGCAGAGGAGTTACTGGACCTACGAAAATTACTGGAAGAATTCGAGAAAATGAAAGAATTCTCTGTGTGAAATCTGGGTGGAATCCTTAAAATATTAAAAATGTGGTGTTTATTCGAGATTTTTTTTTAGAAAAAAAAAGAAATCCATGCAGTTATTGCTGGAGATATTTCAGTTCGATCCAAGATATTATATGACGCAATTTCATTATAAGTTTCTGTAGATTTTTTATGAAGCATTAGAAGTACTCTTGATTAAATATCCATAAAAAAGCATTGAAGAAAAATCCCTGGAAAAATTCAGAGAAGTGTTAGATGAGTAATTCCTAGCAATACTCTTGGTTCAATACAATCAAACCTCCATGAGTCGATATTGAAGGGACCATCGACTCATGGAAATATCGAGTTATGGAACAGCAATGCTATGGAAAGCTGTTTGAGGGAACCATCATAGTAGCCATTAAATTTGATTTTTGGTATGGTTCCATGAGTCGATATCGAGTAATGGAACATCAACTCATGGAGGTTTAACTGTAATTAGAAAATCTTAGAGCTGTTTATGAATTCCTAGAGAAATTGTAATAGCAAATTTCGGGCAATTACTGAAAAAAAAATCTTTGAAGTTATTACACTTTCAAAAGGAAATTCAGATAAAATGCTTGATAGGATAATTATTATAATTTAACAAATAAATCTCTATCTAAACTCATAGAGTTGTCAAATACTAGAGCACCCTCAAATAGAACTTGATTTACCCTGTGCATCATCTTGCAGTGACGTAAAAATGTATACCTCGAACTTTATGGAAATACCGTAAATTCTTAAAAAATTATCTCAGAAACTTCTTGTAATACTTGTAAAAGAACTCGTACAAGAACATTCAGAGGAAGTTCTAGTAAAAATTTGGTAGCATTGCTAGAAAATTTCCAACGAGTTTGCTGGATGTGCCACAATAAGAATTCTTCGCAGTTATGCCTAGACGAAGTTCTGGATGAATCCGAGAAAAAAATGCCTGGAAAATTTAAAACTATATCCGGTAAACGGAGAAATTCTTGCAAATTCCGTGGAGTCATACCAGTCCTCAAATTTATTTAAGATTGCATGCAGTAAGTTCTGGGGGAAGTTTTAAAACAGTTATGGAAGGTGTTTTCTCAAATAATTTACCAGAAGTAGTGTCCATTGAATTTTTTTCAAAAGTTGTTGGAGGTCACCAAAACATTAATTTTGGGAGGAATTCCTGGATGATTTATTGTTGTGATTTCTGAACAACCAAAAATTTCTTAAATAAACCCTGAAATAAATATGAGTGAAATTGTTTAAAGAAGCAGATGAAAAACCGAATTTAGTACTATACCATTTAATTCCACTATAGTTTGTATCTTTTGACAGATACGCGTATTTTGACCTCAACTGTAAGGCTGTCTTCAGTATCGTGTACTAGACTCGACTTGTTGAAAGAACTAAAATTAATGAATGTAGGAACTTTTAATTATATCAGAAGATATAAATCTAGTAAAATTTCATTTCACTTTTGGAAACGGATTTTTTTTTTTTTTTTAAATTATTGAGGAATTATTAGTGAGTACTATTTGTTGATCACCGTTGAGGAATCATCAGAATACAGAACCACACAGAATCATAGAAAACGGAATCTAAAGAAGAAATTTAAAAAAAAAATGATATATTCTCTATAGCAGTGTTACCCAAAGTGGGTGAATTCACGCCCATGCGAGAGTTTTAAAAGGAGTATGGGGCGAAAATTTACAAAACTGAATTTTGGGAATGAAAAATTTCGGCAGGCGACGGAATTCAGCATACAAGTAATTGGAAACAATGGCTCAAAATGTTTGGTAGAGACACTTAACCAAATGAGGGATTCCACGGAGGCATGCAAGTCGATTCTGATCGACCATTTCAAAAATATCTGAAACTTTGCACAGTTTTTCAGTTCCATCTAAATCGTCATTTTCCGATATCAAATCTTCAAGTTGAGTCACGACTAACTTTTCAAAAGGGTGTATGTGAAAATGGTTCAAAAATATTCAAAAAGCTGCACAGCAAAAACGGTTCGTTCGATTGTTAGACAACTAAAGAAACAAAGTTAGACAACTAAATAAAGATTCCAAAAAAAAAATACACACAGTAAAAAAAAAATTTTTTTGCATTAAAAAACATCATTTTTGTCACAAAAACTCAAATATCTCAAAACCCTATCGGAATACCAACGTAATTTTTTTAGGGAAAACGGTCCATTATATTAGCTATCTATCATAAAAATTTGGTGATGGTAAGCCAATAAACAAAAAAGTTATGACATTTCAAATATTTCACAAATTTGACACTTAGTGAAAAAAAAATTTTTTTTTTCATTGTTAATTTTTTTAGGACCGCAGTTTGTTGCTGAATTTTTTGTTAAGGGTACCACATGAGGTTAACAAGTTGTTTTCATGATATTTTATTTAATTATTCATAACTATTATAGCATCTATTAGAAAGTTAGACGCGATCCAGTGTTGTGATCTAAAGTCTTGATAGTGTCATATTTTTTATTGTACGTAACTGAAGAAAAATTCTCTCAATAGTGTTGAAACCTTTTGATAAAAGAAACCTATAAGAAATCTTATATTGAAGACAAAAGCTACAAAAAAAGTTTTCTATACAGGTATACGACTAGTTTACCTGCAAAAAGTTTACCTCGTAGAGAACAAGGCGGGTCTATACCCAGGTGATCTAGTATACGTAAAGCAGGTCGGTTTTCTCGGCGCTGGTTTTCTCCACAAAGTTAAAATCTGATTACACCTGGGTATAGACCCGCCTTGGTCGAGAATAGACTTTGTTAATCATATTTGGGAGAAAGCGAGTAACTTCAACAACATCAAAAACATGATAGGTACATACCATGAACATACTCACGAAAAAGCTAAAAATATACTACCACTATGGTTATTCAAGATTTAATTGTAAAATTTTTCTTCAGTCAAGCAAACGACACCAAACTAGTCAGTAAAAACTTAAAAGTGATTTTGTTTATTAAAATCTAACGAGCAACATGAGTAGTCGCTTTCTCAACTGTTGCAGGCCGTATGCAGAAAAAAAGTGTTCGAAAGAGCTACGAAATCTCACCGAAAGCACCATAGATAAACTGAAAGCGGCTGGTTATGCTCCAATGTCTACATTGAATACAAATTTACGCATTTGTACGTCCTGCCGTTTAAACGTTGACAAACGGGCAATCTGTACATCATCGGTGGATCAGGTTGCAGGAAGTTCGAAAACAACAACAACTGAGGAATTACTAGATGCACCGACAACAACTGAGGAGTTACCAGAAGTACCAAGTGCAGATAGTCTTGCCACGGTACCATCAGCGACATCTGTTTCAACAAATCAATCAGAAGATGAGTGCATCCAGAAGGTCAACATCGAACGCTTCAACGAAGGGATAGCTGGAATAAAAGTGACTCCGATTAAATGGACGAAGATGGGTTACGTCAATTATCTCGAGATAAAATACCGTGAAATCAACGAAGCTGTACGAAGAAACCTCTTCAAATTAGGACCTGAGGATGTGGAAAATACAGACTACGATGAGGTAATTATGAATATGAAGGAAAGGTTCTCGAATCTAGCCACGACAAGGAAAGAAAAATTATTGATTTTGTCGATGCTGCCAAGCTCGTGGTCTATTCAAGACGCCATTGATGAGTTCAAAACCAATAGAAATACAACAAAAGAGGCAAAACAATTCAAAAATAACTGTCTTGCAACCAAAAATGCTAGGTCGAGTACTTTATTAACAGATGAGACAAAAGAAAAAATAATTCAATATTTTGAAGACGATGAAGTAAGTAGAGCTATGCCTGGCCAAAAAGATTATGTATCTGTAAAAAAAGATGGAAAGCGTCAAGCAATCCAAAAACGATTAATGATGACTACTTTGAAAGAAGCGTATACACGCTTCAAGGAAATTAACGAAAATATTAAGGTAGGTTTTTCCTCATTTGCAAGCCTTCGTTCAAGGCAATGCAAGCTTCTATCCAATTCAGGAACACATAATGTTTGTGTGTGCACAACACACGAAAATATTAACCTAATCTTACATAGTTTGAAAAGAATCAATTTATGAAAGGATATTAAAATGTTAACTGGTAGTATTTTGTGTGAAAATACAACATCAAAATGATATCTACGATCTTGTTCGGATTGTCCAGATTCTTCATCATTGGAAAATACTTTATTCGCTGAGTTTGAAGAAAATTATATTGATCAGTTATCATTTGAGCAATGGGTGACCACGGATAGGTGTGACCTAGAAACTATTGTAAAACCTGTAGATGAGTTTGTGTCATTTTTTTGCTTGAAATTAGAAAGTTTAATTCCTCACGACTTTATTAAAACAGAGCAATCCCGCTTTTTAAAAAATACGAAAAATACATTACAAGATGGTGAATTTTTAGTCATTTGTGATTTTTCTGAAAACTATAGCTTTGTATTGCAAGATGAAGTGCAGTCCCATCACTGGAACGTACAACAAGCTACAATTCATCCATTCGTTATTTATTTCAATGGAAGTACGCAAATTGAACATTTTAGTTTTATTGTAATTTCCGAAGATTAAAGACACGACTCAGTATCTGTAAATTTGTTCATTGCCAAAATGATTAACTTTTTACGCGTTGATAAGGATAAAGAAATCAGAAAGATATATTTCATGTCTGATGGAGCAGCATCGCAGTACAAAAACCGTAAGAATTTTTCGAGCCTATGGCAATTTAAATCAAAGTACGGAATTGATGCAGAATGGCATTTCTTTGCTACGTCACATGACAAAGGTCCTTGTGATGCTATTGGAGGAACCGTAAAGCGCATGGCCACAAGAGCAAGTTTAGCCAAAGAACGTGAGCATCCAATTAAAACTGCAAAAGAACTATTTGATTGGGCGAATCGCAGAAAAGAAGAAGATTTAACAAAATTATCATTTTGTTTTACTACTACTGAAGAGTACGAATTAACGGCATAAGAGCTCAGCGAGCAATATAATAACGCGAAAACGATCCAAGGAACCCAAAAATTTCAATGTTTCATTCCATTGTCAGAAAATAAAATTTAAGCAAAACTATACTCGAACTGTACTGATAATGATGCAAAAGTGTTCGATATTGTAAAAAAATTGGATAACAATAAATAAATAAATAAGTATTAATAAAATGTTTTCATAATCTCATAACGCATACCCAAATCCAAAACTTTTAAATTTTATATATAACTTTTAGAAACTCATCAATCATACTCTAAAAAAAATATCCTGGTAAAAAAAAAATATTTTCGTGTGATCTGTTAATTCATTTTAATTTATACATATATACATATACATATAATATTTATACATATACATAATATTTATACATATAATATACATAATACTAATGAATACATGAAAACGACTTGTTTAATTCACGCAAGGCCCTTAACAATAAAATCAGCAACAAACTGCGGTGCCCGTAAAAATTTACACCGAAAAAAAAATTTTTTTTTACTAAATGTGAAAATTGTGACATGTTTGAAATGTCATAACTTTTTTGTTTATTGGTTTACCATCACCAAATTTTTATGGTAGATAGCTAATTTAATGAACCGTTTTCCCTCAAAAAGTTACGTTGGTATTCCGATAGGGTTTTGAGATATATGAGTTTTTGTGTCAAAAATTATGTTTTTTAATGCAAAAAATTTTTTTTTACTGTGTGTATTTTTTTGAAATCTTTATTTAGTTGTCTAACTTTGTTTCTTTAGTTGTCTAACAATCGAACGAACCGTTTTTGCTGTGCAGCTTTTTGAATATTTTTGAACCATTTTCACATACACCCTTTTGAAAAGTTAGTCGTGACTCAACTTGAAGATTTGATTTCGGAAAATGACGATTTAGATAGAACTGGAAAACTGTGCCAAGTTTCAGCTCAATAGAAAAAAATGAATTAAAAAATTTACCAAATGTTGGTGCTGTTGCTTGGAATCACTCAAATTGATGTTTATGCTCAAGGGCAGCATCCATTTACTACATGGAAATTTTTGTCCTCCCCCCCCCCCCTTAGACATAAATTATTGAAAGATACATATTATAACATTTCAAGTGTTTCAAACGTGCAAATTATGTGCAAATTTTAGGTGTTTGTATCAATTGATTTCATTTTTTTATAATGACTGCTAATTTGTTTGGAGAGAAAGTTTAGGATTATGATTGGCAACATTTGTTCTTATTGAGAACCTCCAATAATGAAAAGAAAAACAATTCTACACTGCCCATTTGATTATTTTAGTTGCAAATTAGTCCGTAAAATTGACAAATTTCGGTAAATTTTACAAGCAAAATTTTGGTGCCAACAGACCTTTGACATGGATGGAGACAACATCTTCCATGGTGACAGTGGGCTCGATTGGCTTGTCAGATGGATCAGCCCCGAGACATCCAGTTTATTGTTAATTGCTGCAGTTAGGGAACGACGGCACAGGTACTACACACGAATATGAAAAAGGGTAGGGTTTTGAATGAGAAGATAGACGAAATTTGGAGTTACGCCTTTTTTATAGTGTAACCATTGAAAACTCCAATTTTTAATAGATTAATTAGGCATTTTAATACCATTTAGCATGATCAAATGTTTGCATTGACATATTGCATTTATATGTCGCCAAAGTCTTTCACACATATTTTTAGTTTTCCAAAGGCCCAAGTGCTGTTAGCTGTAATTATTATGATTCATGAAATATAGTTATAACCCAACTAGCTACCCCCTCGGCTATTCCGGCTTACATTGTACTGCCCCAGAACTTAAACTTTAATTGCTGAATAATGTACTACACCAACTACACCAACCTCTTTTTACGACCGTTTCTTTTACCGACGGTTCGTTTTACGACCACTTTTTTACGACATTCAGATTAACGACCGTTTAATAAATGATCAATATCTTAAAAAGTATTTAAAATAGAGGAACATGATGTTCAGCAAAATAGTTCAGTAGTTCAAGGGCTAACATATGGTGGTCATTGAACTGCGAAATTCTGCCATCAGGTGGCGCTTGTGAGCATAGAACTTTTGTTTTGCGGATAGCTTAGGATCCTGACCACAGAAAAATCTTAAAGTCTTCGGCAAAGTTGTTCATTAGCTCAAGGACTATAATTATTCTAGCCTAGAGATTCAAAATTTTGCCACCAGGCGGCGTTAGTGAACATGAAACATTTGTTTTGCGGTTATCTCAGGATCCTGACCGCTAAAAATGATGGCGTCTTCGGTAAACTTGTTGAGTAGCTCAGAAATATCCGCAAAACAAAAGTTTCATACTCACTAGCGCCGTCTGATGGCAAAATTTTGAATCGCATAGCTTTTATAATGATTGAGCTTGAGCTACTGAACAACTTTGCCGAAGACGCCATCTTTCTAAGTGGCTAGGATCCTGAGATATACGCAACACAAAAGTCTCATGTTCACTAGCGCCACCTGGTGGAAAAAACTCGATTCTCTTGACAACAATAGTAATAGCCCTTGAGCTACCGAACAGCTTCACCGAAGCCATCTTTCTAAGTAGTCAGGATCCTGAGATATCCGCAAAACAATAGTTCAATGCACACTTGTACTGCCTGGTGGCGCAATTTAACTTAAGCAGTGTTTCCAGCTACGACAAAATTTTGAACCCTTCATAACAAACACTGGATTACAGTTGAAGGGTATTGCTATGTTGTTAAGCATTCTATTTTTCTGTTCCGCTCAAGTTTTATGGTTTTGATCTTTTCTTTATTCTTCTTAAACAGTGTTGCCAGCCACATGAACATTTGTGATTTGGCTGACTGTATGGCACGCAACACTTCCTTCAACTTTGATGAACAATCGGTATCGTTATTTTAAAAATATTTTGGTTTTTGCATATCACACCCCCATAAAATTGGCTCTTTCGATAACAATCGAGCAGTGTTGCCATCTATTACCAAAATATGAAAACTTGAACGGCCATTTTGGAAAGTTCTCAACCCATGCTTCAACTTTGCCGAATATCTCAAATCAGTATTTCCACATCTAGACGTTGCCTTTTTCAAAAATATAATTATAATCCTGGTTTTTTTTACGACCGACTATTTTACGACCCTCCGATAACGGTCGTAAAAAGAGGCAAACATTTAAATTTAAGCTCTTTGAATTCCATTAAATGAAATATTAACGGATGTTCTAAACTTTGCAATGATTTCTTCGATTTGTATTGCTGCTTCCTACGTCGTTAATTTTATTTTACTCCATACACTGCTACCCATAACCTTAACCTCAACTCGTAAAGTATTCTTTGACGTATAGTTCGCTTCGATATACAACAGGTAGCAATCAGTTGCATGTAAAATAATCTCGAATCGTGAGTACCAAACTAGCCAGAATTTTGTGCTTCAAGAACTAATTTGGTTGCATGATGAAATTGTCTCCGTAATGCCTTGAAGCACTTGAGCCTATGGAAAATCAGTTGATTGTGCAATTTGCCATTGAAAACATTTGAACATGCTAAACGGTATTAGAATGCCTAATTATTCTATTTAAATTTCAAAAAAGTGTAACTCCAAATTTTGTTGATCTTCTCATTTAAAACTCCGCCCAGATGTTACAAATGACTATACAAACCAACTTTGATTGAAATTTTGATGGTATATTTATTCTGATAATCACGACCAATGAAACCCCATTTAAATATCTCAGATTTCCTTTGAAATAGTGGACTTAAACAATCAAAAGGGTGTAATATCAAAATGAGCTCTACGATTTTTTTTAATTTTGCCCAGACATGCAGCTTAGCTATAGAAAACGACTAGGAGCACAGATTTGATGGATATTTTTTTTTGTAATAACGGTCAGGGGAGTCCGTGGCAAGATAACTCCAGCTTGCTAACGCAAATCAAGGCAAAATTGATTAAAATCGCTAGTTTTCTTTTGTTATAAATTTTCTACATTTCCGGACAAATATGGTAAAAAGGCCATAGTTTTCTATGCATTGAATTTTCATATTTATTACAAAAAGTAAAAAGATGTGTTTTCCAGCAATTAATTTTTCGTTTGTCGTTCCATCGACTAGAGCGGGAATGGAACTCACGCTTCGCTTTGCATTTACGATACGCCTTAACAACTAACACCGTATTTATTTATTGATACAGGTCAATTAGTGAGCATGATAGTCATTATATGATTTCAAAGTTACAAACGTTTGATAGTTTGTAAACAATTTGAAGACGGCAATGAAGTAGTAAACTTGACAATTTACGTAAGTTTTTTATAAGATGTTTGTTCAAATTTTAAAGAAAAAAAGTGAATAATTCAAATATTTTAATCGCATATCAGGGAGGCGATTGCAACAAAAAATTGAACTTAAGATGACATATATCAAAAAGTTTGGGAAACACGGCTCTAAAGGGTTTAATTAACACCAAGAATTATCGAGAGATATTCTCTTAACACAATCATTTAATTATGATGATCAAATCTCAACTTTCTTGACAGAATAGTTCTTACATTTTTCTTGCTACACCCATCGTCTATGGTTCAAAACTGTGTTTGAAATTGATTTACTGTGATGAAGGTCTTACGCTGGGCACTAATTTAGAGCTACTTACCAGTACTTATCCTATAAATTGGCACAGAATCATAAAACGACCGCAACGAAATGAAAAGATATCCCTCTAATAGCAGTTACATCCGCAGAAACTTATCAAATACAGCGTTTTTCAACTTATTATTGTATAAATGAGTCCATTAAAGTGCAGTACGGTTCATTTTGATAAGAAGCTTCCAATTTATCCTGAGATATCACTAGGGTAATATTCCCTTCTCCGGTTGTGAAACATCCGTGCGCGAGACGTGTGTACAAACCTGGCAATTTTAATTTACACCCCCTACATTTTGTTCTTCTAACCCCAGAAGCAATTAAGAATGTTTCTACACTACTACACTTTTGACCATAGTGTGCGTCGTGATCGATTAATTTCCCTCAGAAATTTACGAAGAATTTCATCGATTACAAGGCGCACTGTGGTCAATAATGTAGTTAAAAGTTGTTCCATATATTTGGACGATTTTCTTCATACAATCTCTAAGCTTATCTAGACGTCCCATAGATGACGTTGTAGGCTCAAACTTCCAGTGTAGCTTCTGGGGTCCAAAAATGGGTGGTGTAACTTAAGAATTTTGCAGTTTGATCATTATGAACCTACTGGTCAGTCAGGTCAACTTCATGCATATCGCCGGTGGGAAAATTGCATAATTTAAACCCATTCATTTCACTCGGCCACTACCGACTACAACTGTTTTAAATTCACCCTCCGACCTCGTTCGTCCAGTTACACTAATGAACCTCTTCGCTCTGTTTTAAATCACCTCCCTTCGTAGAGTGGTGCACTGTTTTTCACCTCATCACATAACAAGACAGAACATCTTCTCTGATTGCTAACTCTTTGCTCTCCTTCTACGGCAGCACTTTTCTTGCACACTTTAACTGGATGGTATTTAGCATTCATTTTTTTCCTGCCTGTCATACTGCTAAATGCCGTTTGCTAGACAGTGGATTCTCCTCCACCGCAATTGCATCACGCGCTAGTTGCAACCATTTTTGCTGCTGCACTGTGCACTCAAAGCTACCGACGATACGAGACGAGAGGAATGCAAATCAACATCCCTCCCGAGATCTACGTCTACTTCCACAGGCCAAATAAGGCGGGCTCATCATGATCTTCACAACGTGTATTCTCCGTGCCCCGAACTCGATCAACAGATTCAACGCAAAAATAACATCGCAAAAACGGTTTCAAATCTGCAACCATGCATGCCAACACTTACACAAAATATGCACCCCAAACGTCGTCGTTGTCGTCGTCTTCGAGTTTGGCGTCGCCTTTTTCAGAACAAACACCTTTCCTAGCGGTCCAATTCAGCTAGTCCTTAGACTTAGACTTGATCCGGTAAAACCCGCAAACCTGAATTGCACACCGGAGATCGCGCCCGAAATCAAGAAATATGTACAGAACACCGCTCCGAATCGATTGCGAACGACCGTTTTTGGTGAGGATTTGATTGAAACTGAACTTTGTTGATTACCGTCCGGGGCCTGGAAGTCGTCGCTGCGCTGCCGTTGAACGTCGTCGCT
This sequence comes from Aedes aegypti, assembly GCF_002204515.2. Classification (NCBI taxonomy): domain Eukaryota; kingdom Metazoa; phylum Arthropoda; class Insecta; order Diptera; family Culicidae; genus Aedes; species Aedes aegypti. The sequence continues at coordinate 150,888,553 of NC_035109.1, forward strand.
GCCGCCGTACCTATACCTAGTAAGTAGTAGTCGCGCTGGATCGGCGGCGGCGTCATCTCGCGGAGCAAGGTTTCGCGGTACCGTAAACCAGGGGCAAATTGATCACTAGTTTACATCTATTTGTTATATTATTTTTAGTAAATCAAATATTGTGAAATTATTTTCGGCAAAACCAGTATTCCATTGATCTCTACCAGTGCACGTGATTTTTTATTTATTAAATAACATTAATATTACCTCAAACTAGCTTTTTTACAAGTCAGACTTGATTATGCAGACTAAGCTGAAAGCAGGCGACGTTGGGACGTAATACCAGAAAGAAGAAAAAGAGCATGAAGATTCTTATGAAAAGTTTTCCGGCATTGATTCGTGAAAGTAATGAGGGACCCAAAGGCAAAGAGAAGTGACTTACAATTAGTGCTGTAAAACGGTGACCAGAGTCAGTTCATGCACAAAAGAAAAATGCTACCGCAATGGTGGTTCCTTTTGTGTTATTGCGTTCTTGCTTGCATTGCTCACGATCGCCCGAACACATATACTGTAGAGGTCATCGCATCATTTTATTTTAACATGCACTCACGCATCCGATTCCCTGTGATATTTCTACAAAAACACCAAGAGCGCACCAGGGGCAATAGTGCCACTTCTAATTTCACGTAGTTCAAATCAATTTTTTTATGTTAAACTCAAGATAAGAATAAATTGAGTACTAATTGAGGGTTGTATAAATATTACAGTTAAAAATGTTTAGTACAAAAAATTACAAAAATGTCTTTAACTCACCAACGCGAAAAATGCGAAATATTATCAGAATGTAAGGCTGGAAAACAAGTTTTGACCCCCAATAAATACAAAACATATTGATTTTTCCGCACAGTATTGATGATTTTTAATTGTTTAATATAACCAGTGCTGGGAATGGCAATAGTAGTAGGCTTGAATTTTCGCGAAAATCACGTGGCTCTCCCAGTACAGTAGTTCAAAAATGTGAATCTCATCAAGTAGCCTATGTTGGGTGCACGAATTTTCTAAATCATGAGTGTCATTGAAGGCCCTAAATGCAGCGGGAAATAAAACATTTTTCTACAGTAGTTTTGGGTTGCCCTTAGCAACGGGTGTTTTGCTATTTTCAAGGCATTTTGCCTACAGCAGCGATGGGCGTGAGTTTCACTGGCTTCGCTGACTGTGATTGGCTTTGCTTGGCTACTGTGGAGTGAATTTCAGATTTTTTCCCAACCCTGAATATAACTGTGAGGAAATTTTTTCGAAAAAGTCCTTTTGACATTAAGTTTTACATGTATTAAAACAGTATGTCTTATGGGGCAAGAAGGACACCGCAATTTTTTCAAATAAAATCAAATAAACTTTTATTTTTCTTGATTATTATTGCATTAAATCAATGTTTACTACTAAATAAAATCAAAATAAACCATTTTGGACATTCAAAATGGTTTCTGAAAATTTTTACTATTATTGTTACAGTCAAATAAGATGAGAACTAAATTAATTTCGTAAAATTACTTTTTAATTATAAATGAACATTTATCCCTCAGTTTTTAATCTTTACTTACTCTAGAATTTATCGTTTAGGCGTGGAAATAATAATATACAAAATTTGTGGAATTTTGCTCTGGTGGTCTTCTTGCCCCATACGAGTGGCACTCTTGCCCCGCACACTGGGGCAGATCGCTGTTTTCGACGGCCAAAACCTCTAGTACTCTAGATATGCACCCTAGAGGTTTGGTGTCTTCGACATAGTGTTTTGGAATAACTTGTACTATATTTTGACACATTCAGATTTGATCCAGATTAGTGAAAACTAATCTAGATCAGTTTTATCTTTTGATAGGAGCGTGCTAGCAAAAAAACTTTCTTCTGCAAATTTGTTCATTGAGGCATTTTTGACATTTCTTCGGAAGACACTTACACTCTATCACGGACGTGGATTACAATATATGACAATTTAGTAAAAACAGTCAAAAAATCGATTTATATCATTTTTTCATACAAAAAAAATTGAAACATATTTTGTCATCAAGTATTAGAAGTTTAACTATAACAAACTAAATTTACATCATTCACTAGCAAAATTTTTAGATTTAATTATATTTTTGGTAAAAACAGTCTAAAAATAGTGTTTTACAAAATCCAGGATAACTCATGAAGCGGCAGATGACGACAGCTAATTTTTTGTATACGACTAGCCAAGAACATAAGTTTCATTGTCCTGAAGAAAGAAAAGTGAGGCCACGTGGGGCTTTTTTGTTGTTGTGGTTTGAAAATTTGATGAAAATCTAGTTACTTACTCGATATTCCGTATCTCGATATCGATTTAGAGAACCATAGTAAAAGTTGGTTTTCATGGATAACTCGATGGTCCCTTGGATCGCAGTTGTATTGGTTTTGTGTTCTGTAACTTGATACCTCGCTAACTCGATATCGAGTAAGGGAGAGAGTCCCTTCGATATCGAGTAAGGGAGATATAACTGTATGTTAAAAAATGCTTATATTTGTGAAACTTTTCATGAATTTATATTTTTTAAATGTATTTCTGAAACATATTGCATGTTGACGAAGTGTTTTGAAGAAGTCATCTCTAAACTGGTATTCCAATAAACTTTTAAACGAAATTCAAGATAATTTGCCCCATATGTGTAACTACCTATCTATCTATCCTTTGATTTTTATTAGAGTAATAGTATTGTGTTTAATAAAAGCCATATTATACGATACCAGTTTTTTCATGACTTTTTCAAAACACTTCGTCAACATGCAATATGTTTTAGAAATACATTTAAAAAATATAAATTCATGAAAAGTTTCTCAAATATAAGCATTTTTTAACATATTTTCATCAAATTTTCAAACCACCACAACAAAAAAGCCCCACGTGGCCCCACTTTTCTTTCTTCAGGACAATGAAACTTATGTTCTTGACTAGTCGTATACAAAAAAATAGCTGCCGCCATCTGCCGCTTCATGAGTTATCCTGGATTTTGTAAAACACTATTTTTTTACTGTTTTTACCAAAAACATAATTAAATCTGAAAATTTTGCAAGTAAATGATGTCAATTTACTTTGTTATAGTTAAGCTTCTAATACTTGATGACAAAATATTTTTTAACATTTTTTTGTATGAAAAAATGATATAAATCGATTTTTTGACTGTTTTTACTAAATTGTTATATATTGTAATCCACGTCCGTGATAGAGTGTAAGTGTGTTCCGAAGAAATGTCAAAAATGCCTCAATGAACAACTTTGCAGAAGAAAGTTTTTTGCTAGGACGCTCCTATAAAAAGATAAAACTGATCTAGATCAGTTTTCACTTATCTAGATCAAATCTGAATGTGTCAAAATATAGTACAAGTTATTCCAAAACACTTTGTCGAAGACACCAAACCTCTGGGGTGCATATCTAGAGTACTAGAGGTTTTGGCCGTCGAAAACAGCGATCTGCCCCATTGTGCCCCGTGCCTCGTTTAAAAACCTTATTTTCAAAAATCTCAAATCATCATGTGTTTCTTATATTTTTGAAATCTATCGATAACATCATTTAGAACAAGAGATGAGCTTGCCCCTACACTGGAATAATCTTCAGAAATTGTGCTAATCAAATATGATTTGAACCTAAATATCTTAAGGTGTCACTCTTGGCCCCAGCCCCCCTATCGTTCAATTTTCTCAATACTGTCGTACATTAGTTTGGAATCTATCTATTATAATCATTATCCACCCATTTACCAAAATAGTTGTGAAGAGAAAAAAGAACAGCTGTGAGCAGACTCTGCTCATCCAGAAATCACGTTCTTTTAATTGGATTAATCGGAGAATTGAATTGTACCGTTCAGTAATCCTAAGAACATTGGATTTTTTCAGCACAATTTGTAGACTTCACGAGGCAGATAGAATAACTGGATGCATTATATGACAGCTTCATAGACAAAAAACTCGCCCTTTTATATATTACGTTCTTTTACTCTATAATGAGTGAAAAAATCCTTGCGATTTGATAAAAGTTGAATTCCACATTAGACGATGCAGCAATTTTTAATAAACATAGTAGAAATAAGTGTCCAGAAGGTCAAGGTAGGTGCACTAAATAAATTCTTTTCCCTGCCGTGTGCTCTAACTGAAAAATCAATTTTTACAGGATGATTTTAATGCCGAGTATACCCGGTGTATGAATGTCCTGTAGGAGAAGCAGCCCCATTTTTTCGGCCAGCAATCCTAAATGCTAATAATAAATGATACTCCTGCATGAGACCGAAAAATAATTGTTTATTGTAATTATTTTATTGAATAAATTGATGTTTTTATATTATTGGGACTCTAATATAGATTTTTCTACGAAAATAGCATACAAATCATATTAAATTCTTATAAATAAAAAGAGTAAATTTTACTCTGTTTCTCAAAATATGTTTTTCGGATAGTGGGTAAAATTTACTCGTTGATCTGACGTACAAGCTTTTTACTCTTTAATGAGTACAGGGCCTTTACTCTTTTTATGAGTTAAACTAGTTTCTCTCAAAGAGGGTACTTTTTTACCCATTAAAGGATACTTTGTTCTTACAGAGCGCGTTCATTGTGATTGTGGGCAGCTGTCAACATGGATTTCATTGGCTAGAGTTGATTATCATTCATCGTCTCAGTCGACGAATCTGAATTTCTGTTAGTGTTTTTTGTTGTCCGCAGTTATATTTGGAATTTAAACTAATTTGTGAATATATGCTTGGAAACAAATCTCCGCATTAACCAGAACCTACACTTTACAGTAAGTTATTATTATTTGTGGTCAGCAACATGTAGTTTTCAGTGATGCTTATTTCAGATGCCAAAAACTAATCTTGTTCGCTATGGACCTTTGCACGAGTTCACTAATTTGACGTTCGAGCGGTGCCATATTCACTAGTTACCATGGTCACGTAAATAACACGTCACCGCTCAAACGTCAAATAGTGAACTCGTGCATTGGTCCATTGCCCGATTGCTTTGAGAATCAGTCATGTTGAGCGCCTGGATGGTGTTTGGACAAAATACTGATCCTACGAACACATGCATGGGTGATCCAAAGAGTGTTGTACCGTTTTGACTCATATTACGAACACTTAAGGGCAACAGCGACTTCAAATGTACCTGGTAGGCATAAATTAGCTGATATTTGAGAAAATTTATGTTTCTACGCAATGTCATACTGTTAGCTGTTGAGTGTACTGATAAAAATATTTATTTCAACTTGTTTAGTATTGTTTTTACGTAAAAGTGTGGAACAACATTTTGACTCAAATGCCGAACACTGTGTTCATTCTGTCTCATATTTCGAACACCTTGATTCAAATTCCGAACAGCACGAATAAATTGTATTCAAATGAATAATTTCGCAAATAAATTTATCTGAGCTTGTTCTACTGGTGTCAAACTAGAGACTCATCACTACTCCCGCGGTATAAATAATATTGGAGACGTCGAAATTGAATTGTAATTCACTGCCATTTTCTTGTTATTTGGTGACATATTTCAGCGAAACATTTCAACCAAATCGCCATACAAAAACGGAGTGTTCGGAATATGAGTCTGTTCGGAATTTGAGACAAAACGGTACGCGGTTCCAGGCAGAAAGATGGTGGCAAACCCATCGAGATAACGGATAACTTTGAGGTAGCAATTATATGGGAAAAGTTGATTTCAAAGATAATCTGCTAGGGGCATGCAAAGAGGAGAACTTCTGGTTCTCCAATGCAAGAATGTGTGAGCAAATCGGTCATTGTTGGTTCGTGAGCGTGTGAGCGTGGATCATGCTTAATATTGGTTTATTTTGCGTGAATGGCATGATGCTTTCCACCACTGCTTACAATTTAGTCTATTTTGAGTTAAGAATTCTGAAAAGGCATGCTCTATTCAGGTGACGGGGATGGTGGTCTAATGGCTACCACTTCTGCTTCATAATCAGAATGTCATGGGTTCAATTCCAGCCCCGTCCCTTTCCTGATACTTTTTAGTTGTATCTTTCACTTAACTCTTAATGTATCAAACTAATTCATCCATAGCATTTGCTAGCATTTAGTTGGGGGCCTTTCTTAGTTGAGTGGTTAGAGTCCGCGGCTACCAAGCAAAGCCATGCTGAAGGTGTCTTGGTTTGATTCCCGGTCGGTCCAGAATTTTTTCGTAATGGAGATTTCCTCGACTACCCTGGACATAGAGTATCATCGTACCTGCCAAACGATATACGAATGTGAAAATGGCAACTTTGGCGAAGACGTCTCGCTGTTAATCCTTATAGCACACCTTTCCTAACGCCTGATACATAGGCAGTCTGCTAACCAAAAAGCAAGCCTCTCAGCAATAAAATTACCTTACCCTTTTACACCCCTGCGGTAGCATAGACTGGCGTAAACCGGATTGTGGGCCAATTTAAAAATGCATCACCAATTCCTTCCCCTTCCCATCATTGGTCTGCGTTCTGACGTGGCAGGCACCTTTGTTGCCTCATTATAATTGAAATTCGTGGCAAAACTCCTAAAATGTCGTGGAATACCAAAGCGATAGAACCAAAATTTCTTGGCTTCGTCAGGGTCCCATTGTTTTGATCATATTTTACACAAAAATGCATGTTTACAGCAAAATCATCATGTATGTAAAATTCCAGAAATTTCATTATTTTTCATACTCTGCAAAATAATGAAATTTCTGAGATAAGATAATGTTATACTAACAATGCAAAATTTTTTAAAAAGCCAGCCAATAGGCGTCAAATTTATTAGCTTCCGCGAAATCGTGGATTCTCATTAATAATAGTCGCCAAATGGTCTTGCAATTCTAATCACATCTGCAAAACGTGAAATATGATCAAGTTTATTTTCATTTGCTAATCAATAATATTGCTGTGTGCGTTTGAAATGCAAATATCAAATGCGGGAACACCAAACGCGGTAAGATTTTTCACAAGAAATGCTATGTCAAAGATAGATTTATCTTGCTGGGCGGCGGTGATTTATTTGATCGTTGCTAGGTGTCCTTTGATTGTTTTGTGTTACCGCATTTCGAGGACGTTTAGCCAAGATTTGCTTTTCAAATGCAAACAGCAATAATAGAATGAGTAATCTGTGTAGTGGGGCTTAACCTTTCGGCTGTCACGTAAATTTTTGTAACGCGAGTAGTCGCGCGTTTTACTTTGTACAATACCCTCTCTGTGTTCAACATGAAATACCTCGCGATCTAGGTAGCATGTAGAAAACCCATATTCGACAAAGTTGTTTAGGAGATCAAAGTTGACAAGCGGTGATCATTCAAATTCGGAATTATGCCACTAGGCGGCACTATTTAGCGTGAAACTTTTGTTTCACAGGTGCCACTTTAAAAATGGCGTCTTCAGCGAAGTTGTTCAGTTATTCAAGGGATATTTTTGTTTAATCCATAATATTCGAGGTTTTTCCACCATGTGGTGCAAGTGAAGACTAATCTTTTGTTTTGCGTATATTTCAGAATTCTGACCACTTATAACGATGGCGTTTTCGACAAAATCGTTTAAAAACTCAAGAGCTAGTATATTTCGAGCTAATTGATTCAAAATTTTGTCACAAGGAGGCGCTTGTGAGCATGAAACATTGGGTTTGCAGGTATCTCAGGAAGGGGCCCAAATAGCCGTAGCAGTAAACGCGCAGCTATTCAGCAAGACCAAGCTGAGGGTCGTGGGTTCGAATCCCACCGGTATCTTCGTACCTGCCACACGATATACGCATGCAAAAATGGTCATTGGCATAGTAAGCTCTCAGTTAATAACTGTGGAAGTGCTCATAAGAACACTAAGCTGAGATGCAGGCTCTGTCCCAGTGGGGACGTAACGCCAGATAAGAAGAAGAAAAAAGTATCTCAGGAGCCTGACCACTTCGAGATTTTACCACAAGGTGGCGCTAATAAGTGTGAAACTATTAATATGATATTAAATAATCCTGACCACTTAGAAAAATGGCGCTTGTGAGTATTTCCATGCAAAGTTTGTTGCTGACCAGTGTCACCTGGTAGCATAATTTTGAACCAACTAGCTCGAACAATATTAGCCATTTGCGTAGTGAAGAACTTTGCCAAGGACGCCATCTTTCTAAATGGCCATGATCCTGAGATATATGCAAAACAAAAGTTTCATTCTGACTAGCACCGACAGAGGCAAAATCTCGAATCTCATAGCTAAGATACACGCTTACAAAAATTCAGGTAAATTTACGTGTTCTTTGATGCACATAAAAGAAGCGAAGCATTTGACATAAAATTAAATCTGTTCTTAAAATTACATGACAATAAAAAACCAAAAAAAAATTTACACGTCGAGACGTAAAAGTCGTTATAACTGACTTTTACTTCACGACGTGTAATTTTGGTTCAATCTTGTTGTCATGTTCATTGAAGAATAATATTTATGTGCGTAATCGAAAATTTCTATTTTGAAAACAACTTTGTAACTCTTACCTTGCTGCTGTTGACGAAAAGCTATGAATATACATTCGATGGGAAACAACTAGGAAAAACCTATGATCGTTGTCTACAAAACATATGCACGTTCTCCTAGACTCTTCATTGCTCACAAGAATAATAATTGAAAACACTCATAATTTCCTCTTTTCCGAAACACACGCACATTATAATCGAACGACAATCCCAGAGATGTAGCCAACGATTATCTATCAGGATAACTTGGTCTAGCCTGATAGCACTAGCTTAATAACACAAAACACCACTTTTGGAAACGGCGGCAATTTAGTTTTCCAAATTTTAGGCAATCATCAGTCGACGCGAATCGAACGGAACATAGTTTCACACCCGCGGAACATCGAAATAATTCATTGGTTCATCACCACCGCAGCCGCACTTTTTCAATTGTTTACTCACAAAACCATTTTAAACAATTATTTACTGCAAAATATGCAATGTCCATGTAATTCTTTACTACATTTTAGATTTATTTCACTCAAAAACACGCAAGAGAAGAGTCACGACGTTCGACCGGCCATGTTGAAACCGAACTGCATGATGCCGGCGCTAAGATCGGACCCCAAGTTAAACATCATGTAAATTTACGTCTTTTAAAATATTAATTTTAGTCTTCGGTTTATATTTATGGCATGCATCTCGTGAGATTGGGATATTGACACAAACACTACATGTGTTTGTAAAAATGGATTGATGAACATAATATACAATCTGGTTTGATTAAAATTCCTATTTTGTTTCACGGTTTTGAACTTTCAATCATTAGAAACATAAAAATGTGTCGTAAATGCATTTGCGTCATAAAATCATTCAGTGCAGATTGAATTAAGTCACATGTAAATTCCATTTTTTTTAAGAGTGATAATGATAGTCCTTAAGCTACTGAAAGCCTTTGCCAAATACGCTATCTTTCTAAGTTGACGAGCTGTAAAATAAAACTAAAAAATCCATTCCAACTAGTACCACCTAGCAGTAAATTCTGAATTTTAATAAGTAGTACCTTTTAGGTACCATCAGAGCAAATTGAATAAAGACCCCAAGTTACGAAATTATCTGAATTATTTTCTTCATATCTTCCTCCGATTTCACTTCCTTAGGATGCTTCCGAAGTGCCTGCTTCATGATGGCCTAGTACTTTTCAAATGGCCGCAGGGGGGTTAAGATGCTTCAGCAACAAATTGACCTCCTTATCTTTGTACCAATCCAAAACCTCTTTCGAGCAATGGTACGAGGCCAAAACCGGCCAAGAATTCGTAGGACCATCGTGTGAGAGGAAGTAGACGCTTGGAGGCATTCCTTTAAGTACACCCATTGACCGTTCCAGTTATCAAAAATGGAATTCTTCGCTTCCCACACGAGCAAATTGCTTGCCAAGTCATATATTTTTTGGCAAACTTGACATCGTTTGCTTTCGAACGTCCTCAGGGATATCGAATTAATGATGAGCAGTGAAAAACTGGAGCCCCGGAAGTTTGCATTTACGTACGTCTCATCATTCATAACGAGGCAATGTGGTTTCTTCAACATCTGGGTGTAGAGCTTATATTGAACAAATCGCACTCAAAATTCCAATAGAAAATAACCAACGGATAAAAAGTTTCAGCCGTTCAAAAGTGGAGCAAGTTGATTCCGTACATCCTTTATTTTTCAATTTTACCGCATTCTTTTAAACCATACATAAACAAACTGTCAAGAAAATTCTTGAGAAGTACATTTTGGTTTGGTGTCGATAGATAGGTACCTCGGTTGGCGAAATTTCATGAGGGACCGACGCGTAGCCATAAATTGTGCATCTGATACCACCCTGGCCGCATCTTTAAATCTTTGAAATACGTCATATTGTAGTTTACAGATTTCTCGGAGAAAACTCGGAGACAACTCCCTGTTGTCTGGTTAAATTGATTTTCAAAATCGTTGCCTCTTTGCCAATTATGGCAATATTGTTTCTGAATATTTAAATCCAAAACTAACCTTATAAGAAACACAACAGTTTAAAATCATCATTACACATATATAAATTATATAATATGTAATGTTCCTAAATAATTTTTATGAAACAATCAGCATTCTTGAAAACAAAAAAATGCTTATTGGTACCGACCTGTTAACATTCGCCACAGTGATCAATTTGACCCCGGATTACGGTACTCACGTTTGCATACGGTTGATATGGGGTAGCGGAGACGCGCGCACTTCTGAGTCAACGACGCGTCGTCGTAGCCGGCTGCTGCTTTGGCGACGGTATGGCATCGACTTGTAGGAGGCGTCGATTGTGAACAGATGTTGAAGCGCGAAAACAGACGGCTGTCTGGAGAGCTTTGCTTTGCGTGATTCTGAGATTGCGCCGGATGAGTAAATATAAACACGCTGTATTGAGCAAAGGTGCCCGGTTGGTGAGCGGAACCGCGAGAGTCTCGTTTGGTGGAAGAGAGAGAAGAAGCTTTCAAAGCTGAGAAGTGGTGGCGCTATGATGATAGTTCGAAGAAGCTTTTTCTAGGGTGACCAGCCTAGGGAAAATATTTTATGAAATTGAAATATCAAGTAAATTGTGTTCTATTATTATCTTTATCAACGAGGGGGCCTTCCTTAGCCGAGTGGTTAGAGTCCGCGGCTCCAAAGCAAAGCTATGCTGAAGGTGTCTGGGTTCGATTCCCGGTCGATCCAGGATCTTTTCGTAATGGAAATTTCCTTGACTTCGCTGGGGATAGAGTATCATCGTACCTGCCACACGATATACGAATGCGAAAATGTCACTTTGACAAAGAAAGCTCTCAGTAATAACTGTGAAAGTGCTCATATGGACATTAAGCTGAGAAGCACGCTTTGTCCCAGTGGGGACGTAATGCCAAGAAGAAGAAGTCTATGATATTTGTATGAAAATTTCGATTTTAGTGTAAAAATCCTCCAAATAGTCCATATATCCAACCAATCGAAAATATTTAGGCAATTATAAAGCGTGAAGCTTAGATGTAAGTAAAAAAATAATATAAAATACGTATGTTTTATGAAAAAAGACAGATAAGGTGGACATTGGTACTTTGCAAGCCAAGAACTTATGAGTACACGCAGCCCAACAAAAGCACGCTTAAAATACACAGCACGAGCGTGGCTGGGTGCTGCTGGCTATGGCCGCTCTTTTGCTAATGGCACAACTATTTTCTGGCAATTCTTAGGTACAATTTCTACATGATATCGATGGCATGTATACGAATCGCAAAATCAACCGATTTCAACACTTATTATTAGTTATATTTAAAAATATAGCATCGCACTAAAAAAACAAAAATTGCTTTATGTTTTTGAATTAAATTTTAAATTTACCTAAATGTTGCTTGAAAGAATATGAGAGGTCTGGGAGATTACAGTTTTTTAAACATTTTAATAAACTGCAGCAGATACATGCAAATAAATTTTCATTTTCAAATTAATAAATCAATCAATGACGCGCATGACAACCACGTATTTCATGGTGCACCGGCTTGTGGCGAGCCCGCATGAAGATGATCGAAGGATCGTACCGCTCACATTACCAAACGATGGAAAATCACCCGTCGGGAGGGATAGCGATCCAAAAATAGGCCAGGAGAAGTGGATGAACTTGTCATTCATTTTTCTGTCAAATCTCATACAAAATCTACTTTTTCTTTGACATAAATTCACTCTAGGTGAACCACTTCCCCTGGCCTATTAAACACGAACGAATGAAGCACCCTGGTTTGTTCGGGTTCATTCGCAGATTCTGCTTTGATGCCTAGGGATATTCATCGTGCCTCGTGTTTCCGATCGCGATTCAGCAACATTGACTGACACTGAAGAAGACTGCAAGTGGTAGTCAAAATACTCGTATCTGTCAAAGATAAGCATTTAGGGGCGGAATTAAAAGGTACAAGGTACTCCATCTACTTTTAAGTCTCAGTCTCTCTATTCAGATTCTGCTCTGAGGATTCGAATACATTAATAAGAGTAATGAATAAATTTTTCATGATATTTTAATTAAATTAAGATTTTTTTTTAATTTTAAAACTTTTAAAATGTTTAACATAGCATCTATAACAAGAATGACAATAATATCATTCTAACTTTACATAATTACAGTACATTTGTTTTGAGAATAGATTTTTTGATTGATTATTCACTTACTCCAATCATAAAAATCGAAACAAGCATATAAGCCCCTGATTTGTTATACACAGATAATGGTTTGAATTACATTATACACGTTGGCTGTACTTAACCATCAAGTTGAAGATTGATTTTTCTGTATCCACTTACCCCACGGTACCTTGCGTTTTTTCTCCTTCTTAGAGTTTCTAATTATTTTGTGTGGACAAATTCTAAATTAAAGAGATTTTATTATGGAAAAATTGCTCTAGAAAACTATTTTTCAAGATATTTGAAAAAAAATCCATGCGTAAAATAAAAAAATCGTAAAACGCACACAAATTGGTTCACTAACAAAAAAAAAAAATAGTTACAGCCCTACAAAGTGCATTGAGGTCATATTGACCCCAGAACACAGACAAATGTTCAATAACTACCATAAAATTATCATTGACCATAAAGGAAACCAAGTCAGTCTGAAAATGTTATTTGTCGAACCTTTTTTTCTTATTATATACTTCCAACTAATGCAAAAATCTAAACTGAAAATTGTTTGTTGCTTTCATCTCTTTCATTTATACCTTTGAAATTTTGCTACAAAACTGGAGTTATATTCTATACTGTATCACCTTAAGTGAATGCCGCAATATGATACGGGATATGCGTAGATGTGATTAGATCACAAAATGGGATTAGGATCACATTTTTAAATATAATTTATCGTTTACGGTTAACCAGCCGAGGGAAAGTTTTAACAACTACTGAAAAACTAAATATTACATACAGTATTTGACAAAACATGTGCACATTTTCGCAGCACGTCAGACATAATTTGAGTTTTATCATATATTTCTTAACGTTTTTTTTAATCACGAGTCCAAAAGTAATATCGGTTCGAGTAAAGTAAAATTTTTGACGAAGAATTGATTTATCTGAAAATAGGAAAGGCTTACACTTAAACTGTCTTCCGCAAACTTATTGATATTGTCTTAATCCAGAACTTTGCTGAAGATATAATAAGGCTATTCCTTCAACGTAAATTATTAAAAATTGGCAAAAATCACTTTAGTCAAACTTTTATTGCTTTTGAACTTATAAGAAAAATCTCTCAAAAATATATGTCAAAAATAAGCTATGTCTGACGTGCGGTGAAAATTTCATTCGAATCGGTTCACAAATAACTGCGATATGAGTCTCTAAAGTTAACCATTTTGTGTGGAAAATCGAAAAGGTTTGCAAATGTGTTGTCCAATACTCTACACTCTGCAATTGGATTATATGGACAAATCAATGTGAAATTTGCAAGTAAGTTACACGTCTTTTCGTTGAGAATCCAACTCAGACCTCCTTGTTCACCAGATAGGGCGCGTTACCCCTACACCACCAGTCACTGTGTTAAAGACGTAGTAAATAAATAAAATAAGCAAAGGGGTTTTCGGATTTGGAATAAATTGAAACAGAGATTTGTGCAGAGACAACATAAAATAAGGAATATTTCTTGATTTAACTCTTTTGAAACTCTTTGGTGGTCCTGAAAAGGACCGTTTGTTGTTTTGTGGCCCTGAAAAGGACCTTTGAATAGTGTTTTGGTTGAATGGTGCCGTTGATCATCCAATGACTGTTCCCAACCAAGCACGTGAGTCCGACAAACCGCTAATAAGGGACGAATGACCTTCGGCTTAAAGTCCCCCTTATCATACAACAACAAGTGCGACAATTTTTTTTTCCAAATTTTAAAGACAAGTCTGATCATTTACAAGACAGAGATTTAAGACAGTTGACAATCTATTCAATGATCTTTTCTCGCAGAATGGAGAGAAAAGAGACTTATGGAATGCCCTCGGTTCAGGAATAAAGTTAATTACTGGTAACCTAGAAAATAACGATCTCATCCAGATCAACAATGACATTAACGACCTAAGATCCGATACGAATAAACGTGTGAGAACGAATAATCAACAAATCCAGATAGACAGACAATTTCATGATAGGATTAATATTGTAACCAAAGCTTTCTAAGAACAGCAGGGAATAAATAAAAAAGAAATTATCAAAGTCCCATTCTTCAAATATAGACAAAAAATTTTAAACACCTGCTTTTAGAACGTTCCCCTATCAACAGTAAGGAACTCTGCAACGCGAAAGATTTGATGGATTTCTCGAACGACGACTGTTATTCGAAACTTCTACATGGTTCATTTGGAAACAGCACAATGATGGAAGTCGAAGACGCGATAGAAACAAAGAGAATTACAGATAACCACGTCACCGTGAAAAATGCAAAATCAGCGATCCTAGGGACGCTCGTATGAACATTCTTGGTGTACTTCTAGACGGCATCAAACAGCAAAAAATAGAGCCTTTGATCTCAATGGAGAGATTACACGAGTTGACTCTTAGGAACCGTCATGGAATAGACAAGATCAAAACTACAGATGTCATCCAAAGTATCCGGAAAACCAGCAAGTAGTTGCTCACCCATCGAGTCTGGACGCTTGCCCACCCTAAATAAACAGATGTGGCAGACTAGATGATAACACTATCGCTCGTTCTGCAACGATCGAGGCAACGATAACAATAATGCATTAGGCAGAAAATAATATGTTCAATATCTAAACAAACTTCAGACGAACTCCAGGCAGTTTAAATATTTCGATTAGAGGCACAAAGGAATAGATTAATGGTTAGCAATTTTATGACCCTCACAGCCGGGACTAAGCGTCACCTCCCTTATCTTCAATTTTGTCTGCTTTTCAGGCGGATCTATTTTCCGCTTCCTTTAACCATCACATTCATCTACATAGACCTAAGAAACATTGTATTTAAGCCACAAAAACCAGAAGAAATTATGCACAACTAATTCGACACTCGTTGAATCATCCGAATCTCCAAACGGTTTTTCAAAGCAACAGTTGTTACAAACCATTGACCAGGCCTGAAAAGACTGTGCTCGTTGAATCACGCGGAGAAACCTTGACGATTCGTTTGATCGTTTGTCGAATGCAAGTCAACATCTAGAGGAGTCGCTGCGGATTACAATGATCCTGCATAGCTTGCCTGATTCGTACGGTGGTTTGGTGACGGCTTTGGAGAGTCGTGCGGATGCGGACATTACGAGGCAGCTCGTGCAATCGAAGCTCATCGATGAATTCGAGCGTCGGAGGGAGCGTTCCGGCGAAAGGTGTGAGACGAAAGTGATGAAAAGTGTGCTAGTACAAAACGATGTGCATAGTGCTGGTGGAGTCGACAATAGAGCGCCGATGAGAAGATGCTTCTTTTGCGACAAGCCTGGTCATTTGCGTCGCAATTGTCGTTCGTACTCGCTAGCGAAGCAGGAGCTAGAAAAAGCGATGAAGTGAAATGAAGAAGAAGCTGGACGACAGAGTGCGTGTGAACAGGGCTGTGCATTTTCGAAAGCATTTTGTGAAACACGACGGCTTGGTTGTGTCGTCTCGATGGTGACGAACAACTGCGTCGCTTCGTTCTTCGTTCCACACTCATTCGTTTCGTTACCCGAATTGAAAGCAACGAACAAGGAAGGTGAAATGAAAGAGTAAGAATTTCGTTTCATTTAATTTCATTGAAATCTATCAAAATGTTTTAAATTGAATTTTACCTATTTTTTGCAATGTAATTATGTAACTTGTAAGGTAATTAATTAAGATAGAGAAACCATGCGGGCCACCACGTCGTTCATTTGAATTAATCAGCTCCTAAAGTTAGAGACTACCGATTGAAACACCAGCTCGCTGCGGTGAGGCTACAATTTATGATGCGCGATGCACAAGCAGCATGAAAGAGATGAAAGACTACGCTTGCTGCGATGAAAGGAGAGGTTCGTTGGATTGAAACGAAACAGTAGAGTTTCAATTGAAAGGCAAGCTTGAGTCAGTCAGTTGGGGACTGAAAATGCTTTCAATGAAATGAAAATGTACGGCCCTGCGTGTGAAGCATAATGCGAAGCAAGTGAAAGACGCAAGTTGTGGTGCCATAAGTGTGTGTGTGCTTTATGGCTGGAATGGATCAGCAAAAGTGCTGGTACATAAACAGTGAAGCGAGTCGGCACATGACAAGTGATGGAAACATTTTCAAATCGTTGGTTACCATCGCCGGTTGTGGCGAAGATGTTCTGCACACTGTGGATGGAAACGGAAGCAAAGTGTAGATAAAACTTACCAACGTGTTGTACGCTCCGTCGTCGGCGAATTGACTGGTGTCAGCAGACAGACTGACGGCGAAAGAGATTTCCGTGAAATTCAAGAAGGATGGTTATGACATTTGCGATGCATACGGTAAGAAAGTACACAGAAAGAAAAATCCATGTAAATTCCAGCGTAAAATCATGCACATGAAGGGAATGCCAGAAATATCGCAAATTTACACGTCACATCGTGTAAAATTACGATAACATCATGTAAGTTTCCGCTATACTTCGTGTAATCAAGCATGGATTCTAACCGATTTCGCGACAATTGGCATAAATGATCATGTGGTGATGTAATTTTACACGATGTGTCATGTAAATTTGCGACAAATTTGAAATTTACATGGATTTTTCTTTCTGTGTAGTAACTGGTGAAGAATCGGGGTCTTTGTATCGGCTGAGCGAAGATTAAGAAGAAAGTTGAAGGTCAGCGGCCGATAACCGGCGAGAGGAAAAAACAGTAGAAAGAAAATCGCCGGTCAGTGTGGTGAGCTGGTATTCGGAGAAGGATCCGAGTAGAGCCATAGAATGCGAAGAAGATTGAGAGTTTTTTGATGCGGACACTTCGAGCGATGCAGCGGAGCCGTTGCAACTCGAGGAGTTTTAGAGTGGAAGCTCAGATTTGAACGAAGACGAATGGAGATTCGGCGATCCAGGAGGAATAATCGTGTGGTTCGACCTAACTGGCTGGTTGATTGATTACGTTATCGATGCTTGAAGCAGTAGGAGACTAACCCGGCATGGAAGGTAGAACAGATAAAGACGAGTACGAGGACATCTTTGAGGAGGAGTGTTGGAGTATGCATTGTATATAAAGTGGCAGCACTGAAATTATTTAGTTGTTTTGCGCCGATGATTGCGCCGATAGGGCACCAAATGAGGGCGAAGAAAAGGGAGAATGGAAAAATTGCATTCATAGAGTGATGTTCAAGTCGATCAGACGTGTGTATTGATGTTTCTAGTAGCGAATAAAGTTGTTGTAGTTTTCTTTCCTTCCGAAATTCTGGTTTCGCGTTCCGCTTCGGTAGACCCGTTTTTCGTTGTGGTGTGTCCACCTCTGCCCAACAGAAACATCATCAGTATTTTTCAACGACTAGAACGACCAACATCGAGAGAAGAAAGTGGATTGATGTAAAGTTAAGTTAAGATCAATACAGTAATGAAAGTGAACAAAGTGTTCTTCTTGGCTTAGCTAATTCATTCCAATCTAGGATTTTCCTCACACTGAGTTCACCGCCCGATAGAGCAACTTGAGCATCACTGAAATACAGTCCACCGAGATCAGAATTGCCCCCGAACAGACCCAGTCTTGGGAACTGAAGGACTTTTTATAAAAAAAAAGATGAAATAAGATTTATCTAGGAAGGGCTTCTGGAATAAAATATTTCACTTATTAACACAGATTATGAATTTCTAGGAATCAGGGCACTTTACAAAAATTCGAAAATCTTCTTTGTTTTTCTCATTTTTTCAGATAAAGACAAGAATTTTCAGAAACCTGCTCTTAGAACGTCTCCCTATCAACACTAAGGAACTCTGCAACGCGAAAGATTAGATAGATTTCTCGAACAACGGCTATTATTCAAAACTTCTACATCGCTCAGTGTTGATGACAGAGCAATAAAGTTTAGCATAATGATAAGAAAAGGTATGTTTATGCAAGGGTCAGAATGCGAAAATGCTTTGGTGCATCACCGAAGGCAATAAATAAACAAAGCCAGGGTTTGCCAAGGCATTAGTTCTCCAATAAGGCTGCGCTGCGTAGTAGTAGTACCTGAATATGAGGCGACAGAAGAAATGATAAGGTCGGCGTCAGGTCAGGTAAAGACGTTAGGACCAGGAAAAACTTAGACATAAGAAAATCCATAATTGTAAGTAAAATTAGGAAATAAAATAATTATCAGCACCTGTTCCGTCCCGACTTCACAAAAATCAATTCGAGAAACGCTGACAGCAGGCAGCAGCGGAATATTCCATCATCAACATCCTCGCATTTTGCTACTCGGTTTGCAGCATCAACATAGGGAACGGAAAATAACGCACTGTCGCCATATTGTCGCGAAAGGCACAATTTGCATCGCTTTTCTGTTTCACCATCCATCTAGTCAGCTATGTATAGCGTGAACGCACCAACCATACAGATTGCGGCAAACAATTAATCGATCCATAAAAAAATATAAAATTTCCATAAAAAATGCAAAATTTGCCAGTAAAGAAACAAGGGTAAAATCAACAGAAAAGTTAAAAATTTCCATAAAAAAATAAAAAAAAGCATAGAAAAAACAAAATTTTCCATAAATAAAAAAATTTTGAGCAATAAATAGATTCAAAAGTGCAGTAGAATCGACAATAATCTCACTAAAAAATATCGAATTTTCCATTTAAAAACCTCAAAATGTCCCTATTTTCTTCACAAAAAGCAATAAATAATTATAAATTATCCACAAAAATAGCCAAAATTTGCAATAAATAAATAATAATTCGCCCACAATAAATCAAAAATATCCATTAAAAAAATCAAAGATAGCAATAGCAGTAAATGCAAAGTTGCAATAAACAAACCCAACTGAGCAATTCAAAATGACAATCAATACATGAACATGTTGTAGAAAATTCCAATATTTAAGTAAAATTTTCCATAAAAATAACGTAATTTTCCAATAATGAGTAATAATGTGTATAATGGATTTCATAAATTTTCAGTCAAACTGAAGCATTGTTTTCACAATTGGAGCTAATTGGTCGTCGTATGTAGATGTAGTAATTGCATTTTAGAGTTCGATAATTAATTACGTAAGAATTTAGGGGAGAGGAGAGTGGGGATATTGGCCGGGTTTGAAAAAAAATGCTTGGCATATAGAATAAATTAATGTTTCATGCAAATAGGTAATATGTGAAGAAAATAGGGACATTTTGAGGTTTTTAAATGGAAAATTCGATATATTTTAGTGAGATTATTGTCGATTCTACTGCACTTTTGAATCTATTTATTGCTCAAATTTTTTTTATTTATGGAAAATTTTGTTTTTTCTATGCACTTCTTTATTTTTTTATGGAAATTTTTAACTTTTCTGTTGATTTTACCCTTGTTTCTTTACTGGCAAATTTTGCATTTTTTATGGAAATTTTATATTTTTTTATGGGACGTTAATATTTTAGCCTACAGATTGCACCACCACCAGCACAACCATCATCATCATCATCGAACCCAATGAGCTACAGAACAGGTGGCGCAGTTCCGTATAATAGTGTGTGTGACAACTGCATAAAGTTGAAAATGACACCTAAAATCAATACATCGCTGATCTTGCCTACGTCACTATTTGTGTTTACAATTTAAAATCTCTTGACGCGAAAGCAAAAAGTGCTCGAGTTCGGAAGTTTTTCCCCTTTATTTCGTACAATTTTAACAATTTCTGGTAAATTTTGATAGAATGCCGCAGTGTGCAGTCGATGTGTCCAATATAACGACACAGGAAGCGAAGAACAGTGATATTTGCATGAGTTTTCAAGCTTTCCTCAAAGAACCTAGCAAGCGATCGAAATGGGTAAAATTTCGTGTGCTCATCAAGGGTCCGGGTGCATCGCTTTATGTATGCTCCCAGCATTTCACTTCTGGCGATTTTGTGTTCAATGCTTCGATCCGGAAATCGTTGACAGGTGCAAGTCAAAATAGTCTGGTCCGAAGCGGTAAGATTTCTTTGTCCAGTACTAAGAAAAGTAATGCCAATTACAGCTTTTCCCACCATTCGTTGATTACTAATAGTTTTTACAGCGTCATCAAAAAGTATACATTAGTTATTTATACAGATGGAATACCCTATATCGTGCTAGGCAATGCTCATTTTAATATATGATTATTTTGAATATTTTTATGTTTATTGTGTAGAAATAGTCCACCGATAAATATAATAATCAAAAACCATCTAGTTCGAATTTAATTTCATGGTATTAATCACAATGTTTTATGTTACATTCAATTTGTTTCAAATATCCCATATCTACTTGTGCTTACAATAAAATAGTGACGTCACCACTTTTTTTGATAACCAATACATATACAAATCATGGTCTTCTCCACCTGTACTGTAGCTCATTGCATCGAACCCACTGTAGCATTGTCCAGGCAGTGGAAGTTTCTCTCATCCCCACACTGCTGCGCATGCAACGTTCCTGTTTACCTGTAGCCTATATAAGCAGCTGGCATGCGCAACCAATTCATCAGTTTCGTTTCAACCATCAGTCTTTCTTTCAACCATTATACGAACAACAAGTAGCGAGAATATACTGTAGTTAAATGAATCAATAGTCTTTTCCTCCTCCACCAGTGGAAGCCAAACCAGCCTTTTTCAAGGCTTGAGTCATTAGAGTCCATTTCAGTCGAGCTATCGGTCCTGTGCCCTGTTGCACCAAGCAACAGGTTAGCGGAAGATCAACAGATCGTTCCGTTCATGCTCACCAGAGCAAAATCCCGTTGCACGCCGCAACATATGGTCCTTCGAACTGGATAGAGGAGCCAGTTCCGTGAAGGCTGCAACAGCAGCAGAGTGTGTCGTCAATCAACAGATTGAGACAATCCCATTCCAATTGCTATCGCCGATAGCAATCAGCTTTCCTACCAAGAGGATTGCTGTTGGTCTTGCTCGGTAGCTCGACACAAGAGTCATTGGAGAACATATTCCTGGTTTCCTTTGGCGGAGAGGAAACGAAATTCCCCAAGTGTGAGTAGTGAAAAACTCCAAATCAAGACAAGACGTGAGTGTGTGAAGTGTTGCGAAATGGCCAACGTGAAAAGGCTGTTCGCCGAACGTAGCCTCGTCGAGGCCAAAGTGAAGAAGATCCAGCAGCAGTTAGTGAGATACAGTATCGCTCAGCCGAGTTTGGTACGTGTGAAGATGTATCAAAGAGAGCTCCAGTTCCTTTACAAGGAATACCAAAGAGTGAACGGTGAGATCTTGTCCGCAGTCCCAGTCGAGAGGTATACGGATGTGGATGAGGATTATGAGCGCTTCGATGACCTCCAAGACGATGCCAGCCTACTGGTGGAGACGTTGATGCTTTCTTATCCGAGCATCAGTGACAGGTGTGATGTAATGCCATCACATGTTCCGCCCCTCAGGCAAAATGAACAAAGAAGTGTCATTATCAGCAGTGCATACAATCTAAATAAACCAGATTGTATGCTTTACATAAGACGGCAAGGGCGAAGGTCGACGAAAAGCATGAGCATCGATAGATGTTTGTTCGCATTTCTTATCATAATCGCCCTTAGCGACACTAGTAGTTGAACGCAGGTATAAAATAGGAAATCGAATCGAAATAAAGCGGAGATGTCCAGTAACTAACGAGAAGTTGATACCTCTAGATCCGAAACACCTTATAGTGGTGGCAGCGGTTAACGGAACATTCATAGATTTACTTAAGATCGGTTCGGTTCCTGAAGTCCTCTTCCCCCAGTTTTATACATTGTGTGTACGGTGTTATCGTTTTTAGATTCGCTCAATTGCGGGGTGGTGTAGAAAATTTCCCAAAACAGAACTTGAGACCTAAAGTTACAGGATTTTTAATCGGTGACGGACCCAATTCGAACCCAGAATCCGGAATCAAAACCCGGGACCACATATCGAATTTTTCGGTTTACGTTTGGTGTGTGTGAACGAAAACAGTGCAAAAATATACGACCAAGAAGCCAAATTCCAACTCAATCAACAGGATTTCCACTTCTATTCGATGTCGAGGAAATTGTTTGTGTGACTTGTGGTGGTAGTGAGTGAGTGAAACAAGGAAGTTATTCTCTGGAAAAGGAATACAAAAAAAAAACGGTGCGTGTCAGTTCAAGGATAATAATTATATATATATATATATATATATATATATATATATATATATATATATATATATATATATATATATATATATATATATATATATATATATATATATATATATATATATATATATATATATATATATATATATATATATATATATATATATATATATATATATATATATATATATATATATATATATATATATATATATACATTTATATTTTCAACTTTGAGCAAGAAATATGTAATCGATCTGGTGGATTGCTATACTTTTTCACTTTTATTTCCTGTTATTGTCTCACAACAAACAAAAAGCTAATGAGCTTTAGAAGAATATTTCAACTCAGAACAAGGGAAGTTGTAGTAGGTGACGAAGATAACAGTAGTTTTTCAAATACAAATTTACATTCATCGAATCAAAGTGATTCAGAATCCGATTTACCATCATTACCAAATTCTAATTCAGATTTACATTCCTCATTATCTTCACTAGCGGAAACAATGCCTTTCGATCCTAAAGAAGCTCGAGAGTAGGGTTGTCGCAAAATCTCAATTAATCGATTAGTTGGTAATCGATTACAGCCCAAGAATATCGATTATCGATAACGATTAATCGACAAGTATTTTTCGATTAATCGAATTAATCGACATTTTTTCTGCAAATATGAGTTCTTACTGCTATAAGGTACACCGGATTAGGCTAAAACCGGTGGGGCAAAATGAAATACTAAGTTTTAAACATCGTTCCTTGAAGATGGTTTCATTTGTTAGCACAATGTTTCTGTAGTAAAATTATAAATTATTACTTAATTTTACATTTCATGTAACCCCAGCCGTTTCAACTTGCTCGAAATTTAATTGAAAAACAGTTTTAAAAATAGCTCCTAATAGACAAATTCTTGTGAATTCGGATGGACATGCACGATAAAATTCTTTTAAAAATTTAAAAGAATTAATCCAATATTCGAAGCATGAAGCTGAGGTTCATGGCTTAGTAAATTGTTTCTTCAAGTTATTTTTTTTTTTTAAATCAAGATGAATTTAAGTATGTTATTAGTAAACTATTCAGTATATTAGTATTTCGTTGAACCAATGGCCTACACTTATAATTCTGAAGCTTATCCTTTCCTTTTCCATTGTTCATGATTTCCATTATGGAAATGAAAGAAAAAAAAAGAAAAAAAAAGAACTGACCCATTTATGCAGAACATACCTTTTTGTCTCAAATTCCGAACAGACTCATATTCCGAACACCCGCTTCTTGTATGGTGATTTGGTTGAAATGTTTCACTGAAATATGTCATCAAATTACTAGGAAATGGCAGTCAATTGCAATTCAAATTAAACATATTTCAATCTGTTTTAAACCTCGGGAGTAGTGATGATTTTCTAGTGCGAGGCTAGTAAAACCAGCTCAGATAAATTTATTTGCGAAATTTTTAATTTGGATACAATTTATTCGTGCTGTTCGAAATTTGAATCAAGGTGTTCGGAATATGAGACAGCATGAACACAGTGTTCGGCATTTGAATCAAAATGTTGTTCAATACTTTAACATAAAAACAATACTAAACACGTATAATTAAACATTTTTACCGGCACACCCAACAGCTAACAATCAGACTTGACGTATGAGTTGAAATTTTCACAGATATCATCTAATTTATGTACGTGTGATGCATTTGAAGTCACGCTTGGCCTTAAGTGTTCGGAATATGAGTCAAAACGGTACATGAACGAGCTTTGTAGATAATTTCTGTTTTGCTTCCCTTACTCATGGAGAATAATTAGATCGAACTTCCATTGAAATTTGTGATGTTTTTCATGGTGAATTGTAGGGAATAACTTAAAGAATTTGTAAAACAATTCGTATTTATCAGAACGCC
This sequence comes from Aedes aegypti, assembly GCF_002204515.2. Lineage (NCBI taxonomy): Eukaryota > Metazoa > Arthropoda > Insecta > Diptera > Culicidae > Aedes > Aedes aegypti. The sequence continues at coordinate 150,913,065 of NC_035109.1, forward strand.
CTAAAATGTTTACGGAATTGTTACAACATTCTAATGATATTTTGAAATGAGTTTCTACACGATTTTCGAATGAATTAATTCATTTTTCAAGAAATTTTAATATCTAATATCTTAATATTGATATTCAGTTTTCTCAGGTAAGCTCTGTTTAGGTTACTTCAGAGTTTTCTACCTTCTGAATATTTGTTTCACAATTCTGCAAGGAGGAGTACGGTAAAGATAAATAGAATTTTTACTATTAATCTATGGGTTTCCTTTTTTTACAGTTCTGGACAAATGCATCAGTGAAAAAAAATACAAATCCGTTGACCCGCTCTCATGTCAACTCTTGACTAGGACTGGTATACTGCCCAGAACTGCATATTTGTCACTTTCGACATTTTTGACAATTTTGGGTTATTACCGTGGAGAGTCATCAAACGATAACACTTACGATCAACTTACTGAAATCTGTGAGATCGTTCTAGAAAATTCAATAAAAAATACCAATTTGTTTGCCAGTTGTAATCGCATAACAGTCACATTGAGATTATACATGAGCCTCGTAATGTTGCAGCAATTAATTTTTTATCAGAATTATTTTCTGACTATTCTCCCAATATGCAATATTGTCTATACAAAATGTCAATCTCAAGTAAGCACTTTTGAGTTCATGGTAAGGCTGATACAAATATTAATTTTCTTTTATGTCACCCCCCCCCCCCCTTCAAAAATCCGAAAATTTTGAAGGGGAGAAAAAAAAAGATTCATCATTTTTTTGACATCAGTTAGGTTTTTTTAATTTTAAAATAAAAAACAGGTAAAATAATGATCCAGATGACGATTGAAAAACAGTTTAACAAGTATCGTTAAAAATAAAAATTCGAAAAAAAAACTTTTTTTTTCATTTTTATTCTTTTGTTCCTTATTCATTTTTGTTTCCCCCCCTCGTACCTTCCTAGTGGTCTCGGACATAAAAGAAAATTAATATTTGTATCAGCCTAATTTCAAAAAAAAAAATTACTTTCTTCCCATCTGTTTTTTTCTGTTTCTGTTCGGGATGAGCCACTGCGACCAGTGTTCTTTGAACTTTTGTGGTATACCCGTGTCCTTTGTTTAGTGCATGTCGTTCTACTCCATTACTATTGAGAAATAATGAAGTAGTCGTTTTTTATACAAATATCATTCTTTACCATTTTGCATAGAGCCTCCTTAGAAAACTTTTGGAGAAAACAGTTTGTCACCATTAAACTCTCAAAAGCGCGCCCCTTAATCAGGTTCGGCCACTAAGCTGGTTGAATGATACTGATTTTGACCATGCATCGGTACTCTAGCGTTTCAAATTATTGCTTCTGCTTATAAGGTTCAAAGTCGTTTTTTGAAACTGTGAACAGGTTTCATCGCATGAGACATTTAGATTCCTTGAAACAGAAAGCTTATTTTAGAAGTTAAGAGGTCTGCTACTCCACTGATTCGGAATCGTTTCCCTCCTAGATATCGAAAGATAAACTCTTGAACTTGGAAAGAAATTGTCTCATGCGTTGAAACCAACCTCAGATGCTGATTGAGCCATTTTTCCACTTCGACCTCCTTATCATCTAGGACAAATAGGTGGGTCTTAGTGGCTTGTTACTCTCTTATACTCTTCCGACGGTAACTTATAAGTACCGTAAAACGGGGTATCTTTGATAATGCGGGTAACTTTGATAGTGCGTAACCCACCACATACTAAACGAAATATCATAATTTCTGTTAATCAGTTAAGCGAAACGAATGCAAAACTAAAGAACATTGGTATGACACTTCATGTAAGAGCGGTTTTCATTTGAATCGAGAACATTTGAGGCTTTTTATACGAATATTAAAAATTTACACAATTTTCGCATTTTCGAAACGCTTACAAACAATCTGTTCTACGATCACTATTTGATGTAGTTTTGAATAGTTGGCCACTTATTTTTGATAGCCTAGTTATCATAGAGCTTGAATACGGTCTCAAATCTTTTAGCGAAAATCATTTTCACAAACTGGGACCATTTTTGTAATCTAAGTCAGAAATTTCCATATAACGTTAAACGCCTAGAGGTATGCAATGCCCTACAAATGCACATTATTCATTCAATTTTGTTCGATTCATACTCCATTATCAAAGTTACCCCAGAACAGAAAACCTACTTTCGATCATATGAAAAATTATATATCCATTCAGAAAAAATCTTTTGGCAATCTATCGACTGCAATCGATAGCTAGGATGCCAGTACTTGTTTTAAAAATATAAATTATAATTCTTTGAAACAGCATGCATAAATATTCAAGTTTTCTTCGAAAAAACTATCAAAGTTACCCCGTTTTACGGTATTCACAAGAACAGATACAGCAAGAGTACAATTTGGTACTTTCTTCCCATACTAGCCTACTTTTGTCGAATGTTGCAGTTATGGGCAGTTAGGACTGGAACTTTTAAGTTCTTTCCTGAAAAAAGACACCAAACTGGAACCAGGAAAAAAAAAACAATAAGAAACCAAACAAAAGTTAAGTAAAAAAAGAGAAACTTAGCAGGAAATAGGGGATATAAGATCGATGTATAAGAAGAAGAAGAAGAAGAAGAAGAAGAAGTAGAAGAAGAAGAAAGAAAGAAGAAAGAAGAAGAAAAAGAGATAGATTAACCATAAAATCTGACCAGAAATTTATATGAAGTTATTTTTTTTAGATTATTTTTTTATTATTTTCTCGCGACATTACCATAAGTGTTACTTTTCGTATTACTGTATGCATTATGTCATGATTTTCATTAGGGATTTCATCTGAATATAATTAAAATTTCCCAGTCTATTTTCTAAGTATGTCACCAGAGAAACGTCAAGGATGTTTTTCAGAAATTATTAGTATATAAAAAACTGAATTTAGTACTATACCATTTAATTCCACTAGCGTTTGTACCCTTTGACAGATACGCGTATTTCAACCTCAACTGTAAGGCCGTCTTCAGTGTTATGTACTAGACTCGACTTGGAAATTGTTGGATTATTTTTCAAAATAAATCTGGGGGTAAATTCTAATGACAAAAGCTAGACACACGGAAAATAGTCCCATTGAATGGTACGAGGCGACCTTAACATGACATATGTAAACACAGCTTTGAGAATTTTTTTGTTATGCATAACACATTTTAATTGTTTCCCTGTGTGCGACGCTTCGTATTTGTATACTAGTTCGCTTTAAATGATTTGAAAAAAATATACAATTTTTTGATGTGCCGATTTTTTTTTAATTTACAGGAAATCGTAGCTAGACGGTAGTTTAAAAATAAATTTCTTGATACTTTTGACCCGTGAAAATGTCCATGTAAAACTGCTGGAGAAATCTTCAAGGAAAATTCCTGAGGAAATGTTGGATACATTTCTAGAATTTAGGGTCGATTTCTTCACCACTGCTTAGGCCTTAAGCCTAGTTTAACTATATGGGCAAGCGTGGTTTACGGCTTAAGCCATGGTGAAGAAATCGGCCCTTAGTCCTTTAAAAATTTTAATAAAAAAAGGCAGAATTCCTGGAGAAAGACCTGGATATTTCCCCTTTTGTTCAGAAAACCTGGATATATTTTTGTTGGTCCATTGTTAAAGTTATGTATTAAACAAAAGGTTATGTATTAAACAAAAATTTCACATCATGCATTGAGGGCGAAAATAGCCATTGGCTTTGAAATAATTGCAGCAGGAATTCCACCAGAGACTCTTTTAGGAATTCCACCAGGGATGCTACCGATAGGATTTTTTTATGGATATCTCCCGTAATTTCACCATCATTCATGCTTCCAAAGATTCCTCTATGCATTTGTCCCAGTTATTTCCCTCAGGCTCCTCCAGGTTTTTTTACGGTAATTTCTCCCAGAATTTTTCTCAAGATTCCTCACGGAATTCCCTTGAAAAAATTCTCACAAGGATTCTTTCAGGGAGTTCTCTATAAAATTTCATGAGATTCCTCCAGCAAAACTACCAAGGAGTCCACATGAAACACCTCCAGAGATGCCTTCATGAATACTTCAAGAAATTTTGCTTCAATTTCTGATTTCAGTAGATTTTTTCAGTTTTTTCCTTCGTGATTTTTTTTTCAAAAAGTCTGCCAAAGATTCCCCTAGGCATTTTGTGTCAGAGGTTTCTTAACCCCTATACGAGCAGCTTGAATATTTTGCCATGAAGAAATATTGAAATCGCTATAACTTTTTTGTTTCTCAATATATTTGCACCACCACAAGTTCTCAGAAATCTCTTCTATTTTAATAATCTGTATTTGTTTTGATCATTGGTCATCTGGATCCGGAGATATTCCAAAATTCTTTGGGGGACCGACGCGTAGCCAATGAGCAACGTTAATATCTCAAGTTACAAATTTTTCTCATGTTCTATTATTGGCTTTTCAGAACTATACTTTTTCGAGCGTCTGTTGTGAAAAAATGAAGCAAAATGGTGCAACCGTTTTTTGAGTAATAAGCTTTTATGCTTTTGGTACAACTGTGACCGTAACAAGATCTTGAAAACTTAAAAAAACATCATATTGTAGTTTTGGACTTCTCGAAGGGAACTCAACCGATTTGAATGATTTTTTCAGTGAAGCTTTATATTACCTGACACTGTATAGCCCGCATTTTTTTTTTATAAATCGACTAAAAACAAAATAGCGGCCTAAGAAATTTTATATGAGAAGTGTCGGTCCTCCAAGGAATACCGGATTATATTCAAAACTAGATGACCAATGGTCAATAGTGGTTATCACGCCCAATGGTATGGGTGCCCTAATGTAGATGTAGTTGTGAACCTTAGAGGAAAACAATATGCACTCCGTCTCGAAAAACACCCAGAAACCGGGTGTAAATTTTTCAAATTGGGTAATGTTTCAATATGCATTTTGATGAGTCTGGAAAGCGTGTGCAAGTTTCTTTGAAGAAAACAAAAACAAACTGTATATGACGAGCGTATGCTAGTCTACGTGTGTTCAAATGTCACTAAGCTCTATACCGACACAAAATCCAAAAATAGAAAAGTTTGTTGAGAATTTGTGAAAAAAGGTGCAAAAATATCGAGAACCAAAAAAGTTATCGCAATTTGAATATTGTTTTTAGTGATAAAATGAAGCTGCCGGTAGAGAAATTAAGAATTATACTTGGAATTATACGAGTCGTTTCTGTTTTGCTGCTACAGTTTTTCTTCTTCAGATTTTACTATGAATTTCATTTGGGATTCCTCTAAAAATTCCTGCAAGTATTTAGATAATTCATCCATGGATTCCTTTATAAATGGCTCTAGTACAACTTTTAGGGATTGCTTATGGGTCTCTTTCTGAAATTTCTTAAGAGATGGCTGCAAGTATTTTGTTTGAAATTCCTCTAGGGATTCCTTCAAGAATTTTTTTAGCATTTTGTTTAGGGATTTCTCCAACCATTGCTTCAAAAACATCACTTGGCTCCTCCGAAACATTTTGTTTCATTCATTCATTCATTCATTTATTTATTTCCAGTAGCGTAAGGTTTATCCTTTTAAATTACTACATTCGGCGACGCATTGCAGATTTAACATAAATAATAATTTCACAGATTATAATTAGTTACATAGTGTACAATAAAGTTGTATATAATACTATCTACTCCAAAAATTCAAACATTTTTCCTTGAAAGCTACTTCTGATGTTTCCCGTTTAATAGAATGGGGCAAACTGTTCCAATTTACTATTCCTCTAACAAACATTGAGCTAGCATATGTTAACGTGCGATTTGCTGGGATTATTATATTTTGCAAGCGCTGCCCACGAAAAGGCACAAGTTTTTGAAACAGGGCTGGTGGGTTTTTAATCTTTATCAGTTTTCTCAGAAACATACAGGATCGATATGCGTAAAAGTTCTGAAATGGACAGCCAAGGAGGTTCTTTTGGAGATGGCTCACATGTGCAAAACGACTCAGGCCGTACACAAAGCGCACACAACAATTAAGTGCTACGCGGAGCCGATTCATGGTTTCTGCACCAGGATTTACTAGAAACGAATCACCAAAAATAAAGTGGGGCAAAATGAGCGACTTAAATAACTTTAATCTTGTTGTAACTGGTGTTTGTTCGGCACAGTACCGTAACGATCTAAGTCCAGCGTAGATTTTTCCACACTGTTGCAAAGCCAAGCCGTCCCACTGTAGATCATTCTGGAAAACATAGCCAAGGTTGTTCACAGAGTTTGCCCATTTTATCGGAAGTCCATCCATCATCATTTCTGGTAAAGGCTCAGCTGATTCAACGCGTCTTCTTCGGTTTCGGATCAACAAAGCTACGCTTTTCGATTGGTTTACTCTCAATCCGTTCCGGTTACACCATTCCATTATCCTCTCTAGATCAGCGTTCATCATTGCTGTCAGTTCACGAGCACAAGGTCCTATTCGACCAATGTACAGCTGCACATCATCTGCGTATAATTGCATGGAACAGTGTTTCAGCACAGTGGGAAGGTCATTGATGTAACAACTGAATAACAATGGTCCTAGTACCGAACCCTGTGGGACTCCTGACATTACAGTTTTGCTTTCAGAGTATCGGCCTTTACAGCAAACTGTCTGGCTTCTATTCGTGAGATACGACTCAATTAGTCCAACCGCAGGAGTTGAAAAATTGAATTGTCTCACCAGCTTGGAACATAGCTTTTTATGTGACACAGTATCAAATGCTTTCGAAAAATCCAAAAGAAGCAATATACTTGTCCCTCGTTTGTCCATCAAAGCGCTAAGGTCATCATGAACGCGCAAAACAGCAGTTTTTACACCTTGCATTTTTCTGAATCCAGCTTGACTATCCGATAAATAACCATTGCTCTCAATATAAGATGTCATTTGTTTTTTCAACAGTTTTTCAAAAGCTTTTGAAAGAGCACACAAAATACTAATCGGTCTTAAATTTGAGATTGCATTCAAATGTGGCTTTTTACGTAACGGTAATACTTTCGCATGTTTCCACGAAGACGGAAAAAAGGAGAGTTCAATAAACTTGTTGTACATATATGCAATGTGATGAGCTATTAACGGTAAAATTAGTTTCAAGAACTTTATCGGCAATTCGTCGAGCCCAGTAGCATTTGATTTTATGTCCCATATTGCATTTACAATTTCCCAAACCTGAACTCGTTTAAATGAAATGTTATATGGTGGAGCTGGAACATGTATTGGTGATGTACGATTGCCAATATCATTGATATAGTTTGTCATAAAAACGCTGTTGACTTCATCTGGATCGAACTCACATGGTTTTGTTTCATTATCTTTTCCAATTCCTAGATCTTTCACTCGCTTCCATAAAGTTTTAGCAGGTAAACGACAGTCCAAAAAGCTCTTTAGCTTTAGTGATCATTATGTTTACCCTATTACGCAAAGTTTTATACTGTAGTCGTTTTTGTGCTTTAAGTTGTGACGGCGCTTTCAACCAGTCTTTATACGACAAATCTCTCTCCAACATTGTTCGACGAATAGCTGGAGTAAACCAAGGGTTGAATTTCTTACGGTGGCTTATTGTCCGACATGGAATACAAGTATCATGGATTATTTTCATATGATCATTGAAAAACTGGAGCAATTCGTCTGGATCATTAATTGAATAGAAATCAGCCCACGGGGTAGACAAAACAGCATCTTGTAATCGCTAAGCATCAAAATGTACATAATCGTGATAGGTGCTGAATGTTGGAGCGTCAACCGTATCATAATCCATGGAGCCATAAATCAAATCATGATGCGACAGTGCTGGAAAACTGACTTGTCCAAAACGCAAAATTTTCTCGCTGTCGCTAGTGAGCAATAAATCCAGCTGAGAACAACTCTCGTCACAAAAATACGTTGGTTCATCACCAACGGATTTCATTGAGAAACCGTTTAGAACGAGATGTTCTACCACAGGGCCGCAAAAGGTTAGTATTAAAATCGCCGACCATGAAAATACCATTGTAACGAGAATTAAATTCTACCATCATATCAGATATGAAGCAAGAACAGTCGTTCTCAGGAGGATTATAAACAGTTACTACGACAAACTTTTCACCACATAAACAAAACTCCAGTGCCAGACATTCTGTCTTATCATTCGATTCTGTGGAAACTTCCGTACTCATTACTTTGAGACAAGAAAGGTGTTCTTTATAATAAGCTATGATTCCTCCTCCACGCTTATAAACTCTATCATTACGCACACTTCGATAGCCTGGGATTACTACACTGCGATCAGTGATCCTCGACTTCAGCCAAGATTCTGTAAAGCACGCTACATCCACCTTAGACTTTGATAAAACGTGCCGAAGCTCATCTAACTTGCTCGTCTTTCTTGCACACAGGCTTTGTGCATTACCGTGGCATATATTAAACTTCCCAGAAAGCAAAACCGCATTTAACACTGCTCCTGGAATGTTTGTTGAAGTTTGATCTACTGTACGTGACATTATTAATAAAACTTGTAATTAGTTGTCAATCTATAAAACTTTTCTGCTTCCAACAGTAAAAACAATCTTCACGAAAATACAATAACACTAACATAAATAACAAATTTTAAACATGACTAAAATGCAGATCGACAAAAAGAGATAAAAACAAATATCTATGAAAATAAAACTAAATCTTTTTCGGAATTAACTACAACGGGATGACTCTCTGCTGTTGATTTAACATAAACAACGCCCTGCTTAGTATAAACTGAAGACAGTTTGCCTGCTTTTTTAAGTCGTAGTGCCGCTACCTTAACTTTTCGCGCAGTAACAGTCAAATTCTCATTAACGTAAATACGACGATCCGATTCCAATCCTAGATGTCTCAACTTCAAATCACGGGTTCGCAAATAAGCATTGTAAAAGTCATCCCGAGAATTTCTGAGAGCAAACTGTATTGCAATCAAGCATTCATCACCATCCTTCAGAGTAGCTCTGGCCTTCATACGCCTAACGTCGACTGCAGGATACGCATCACCGTCAAAACCGAGCTGTCTACACATTGCAACGAAAAACTCAGATAACTTCTCCTCGCTCGAAAAAGGAATACCACTGATAATCAATTCACTTCGGTTTTGCAGGTTTCCAATAGTGTGAGATAATTGATCTACCCTCTCGTGCATCGTACTTAAAGCGACGTCGTTGCTGCCGAACTTTGCCGCACATTCCAATTTAAATGAGCCGATTTCCTGCGTCACTAGGTTCAATTTTCCCTCTAGTTCTGTCTTCACAGCATCAATTTTGTTGTTTATGTCCTTGCGAAAATCGTCGATCATCTCTCTGGTTTCACGGAATTGACTCATGAGCATGCTCACCGCACTATTCAGGGTGATGTCTGTATCTCCTTCTTCATCTCTCTTCAAGCGTTTGTTCGGCGCATTGTTTACTGTTCGCGGCGGAGTTCTCTGCAGATTCGACATTGTTGCAAACACCTTTAGACCAGTTTTAGTTGTCTGCGTAGTGACAACAGAGGCGAGCAACAGTTGGTGGTAGATGGATACTTCCACAGTGAAACAATGGCCTTTCAATGTTGAACAGAGTCGAAACTTTCGATTGCAAAAAGATACCTTAGATTATCAAGATTTAGCTCGATAACACGCACGAAAAAAACCACGGGTTCTCTGGATTGCGCTGGCGAGATTTCCAGGGAATTTACTAACAGCTGCACTTCACATTTAAAATTTGCCGCAGCACCTTCTATTCGTGGCACATTGTATCTTGTACACACATACACATTTTCCTGTGGTTCTATCAAGAATTCTTCCAGGAATTTCTTCAGAGTTAAAAAAAATCTTTTTGAGGTTTTTGGAGAATTCCTCCAAAAAAATTCTAGGGTTTTCCTTTATAAATTTATCCAGTGATTCCTCTACGACTTATTCTAGGAATTGTTCCAGATTTTTTCAAGGGATTCTACCTGTTTTATACAGTCATTTCTCCTAAAATCGGCCAGAATTCCCTCATGTTTTGTATTTCAGTAATCCCTTATTTGTTCTTACAAGATTTCCATGAAGTCAAATTCATCCTGAAATTCCTTCCAGGGTTTCTTTAGTAAAAACAACAAATATTATTCCTGAAATTCTTTGAAGAATACCTGTTGAAACTCATCAATTAGGATGTATCAATGTACATCTGAAAACTCCTCCTGGAATTGACAATTTTTTTTCTTTCGGAATTTCTCCTGAGTTTTCTTCAAAAACTTCCTCCAGATTGTTTCCTGGAATTCTTTCAGGAAATACTCAAAGAATTTCTCCAAGAATGTTTTTATTAAATGCCCTGGTTGAAATCGCTGAAGAAATCTCTTAGTAACGTCTGGAGGAATTTCTGAAGGAATTCTCGCTGGAATCCTAATAGGATTTTTTGGGAGAATCCCTTGAACAATTCCTAGAAAAATCAGGAGGAATCTGTGGACGACTCCTGGTGAAATTCTTGGATCATTTGCTGTAAGGATTCTTAGGGCAAATACTGCAGGTGCACATAGAGGACGTTGTGTACGGTCTCATGAGGGTTTTCTTGTAGTGTCTTGCATAGGAATCCTAGATGGAAGTGATAGAGAAATATTTTGGAATGTTTTTGGGAAACGCTAGAGATTATTTCGACAGTTTTAAATATTTATTTTTTAAAATGCCTGGAGGAATAGCCTTGAAAATAATGCCTGAAGGAGTCTTGAAATGAATTTCGAGACAATCTCTACCAACTTCCTGAATAAATTCCAAGAATCCTTTGAAGAAATGCCTGGACGAATCACGAAATAATTTGGGAAGGAATCCATAAAGGAATTTCTGAAGCAATTCCTGAAAAATAATAATAAAGAAATCTCATATTTGAGCTTCATGTTGAATTCCTAAAGACATCTACATGGATTACACAATATTCCTAAATATTCCTAGAGATCTCTTTGGAAAAATCTTCGCAATGTGATTCCTGGAGCAATTTTTGGGTATATCTGTGGAAAAATCTGTACAAGTTTATTAATCTATGAATTACTGGATAAATTAACGGGAGAATCACTCTGGAAATTTTCATACGATATTTCTGGAGCAATTTCTGTAGCCCTATCTGTACCGATTCCATGATTCTAGTTATTGATCGCAGGTTTTAAGTTTTTTTTACTTTGTATAAAAATAATATAAATTGCGTTCTATCTTCGTGTTTTGTCACAAAATGAAGAATTCGGATATAACCTATTTAATATTTGCTATGGTATGACGTCTTTCTGAGTGTGGATAAAAATCATAGATTTTGAGCTGACGAACATGATGTTCAGGAATTGTCCACACAAAGATCTACCAGAACCGATATCACATGACCAATCGTCCATGACTTGATGCTCTTATGAATCAGAATAAAAAAGTGAGCCATATACGCTCATGAAATTCTGACCACTTCCTTGTGTACAGCATGATCAAATTTACAAAAACTGTTCAGAACTCTATTCTAGGGTCTCATACCTTTTCAATAGAGTGTAAAAAAAATAATTAAATTAGTTTTAAAAGTTAATTTTTGAGAGCGTTAAAAAGCATTGTAGCGCCGCTCACCGAGGTCACTGAAAGATTATTGCAGCATGGATATGATCGTTTTCCATAGTTAAGTGAGGATATATCAAAACTATCTCTTTTTTTAGTGCCAATGTCTAAAAATCACCCCGAAAAAAGAAGGAAATTTTTTGATAAATTCATTGTAAACATTCGTTTAAAAATGTGGGAAAATCTCAAGAGATACTTTCGGAAGATCAAGAAAACGCTGAATGTGGAATCTTTCCAAAAGTGAATAAAGGAAATTGAGCTGAATATTTTTCTCTTCTCCCTGTAAAGTGTAAAACATGGAAACGGTAGTAAAAATTTGTGGCGTATGCAATGACATAATGACCCATGGCCATTTAATTGATTGACAATATACTGCTGTGAATCGCAAGTGAGTGCCATTCAAACGAATACTTAAAAAAGTTCAGGAGATTGACACATGTTTGGATATCAATGAAACTTTCATATTTTGTTTATCATTCTGATACCTTTTAAGAGAAATATAAGGATGATCAAAATACCGTTAATTTTTGTATATCACGTTACAAAACTATGCAGTGTAGGACAATTCAACTTGGTATTTTTTTTTTACAAATTTTACCGAACAAATTATGCAGTCTCGTTAGTGTAGCTGAAAGGTCATAAAGGGTGTCCACGATGAAATTGCCACACTATGAAATTGCTCTAACTTTTTAACCATTGGGTAGAAGTTAATGAAAATTTGGGTGGATTTAGTTCATAGTGCATTATTTAGATCCTGCAAGTTTTAAAGTCCTGTGATCGCGGAAATGGAGATGAAAGAACAGCTCGTGCGTGATAAAATCTTGTGCATTCATCACGAGAACAAGGATCTCTCGCATCGTTCCATCGCTAAAACGTTGGGAATCGCGAATTCCACGGTGTCGCGAGTGATTAAGCGGTTCGAGGAACGAATGACCACCGATCGGAAGCCCAGAAGTAAAGGAAAAAGTATTCCGTACGACACCAAAAATCACAACCGCGTAGTTGGGGCCTTTAACCGAAACCCGAACGCCTCCGTTCGGGATGTGGCTAAGAACCTGCACCTAAGCCGAACTTTTGTCCAGAAGGCCAAAACTAAGGCTGGGCTTCGAACGTTCAAGGTACAAAAGGCCCCTAATCGCGACGAGAAGCAGAACAAGTCCGCCAAAACGCGTGCCAGGAAGTTGTACCTCAACATGCTGACGAAAGTTGCATGCCGACGAAACATATGTGAAGGCCGACTTCAAACAGATCCCCGGTTACCTGTTTTTCACGGCCAAGGATAAGTTCAGCGTTCCGGAGTATGTCCGCACTCAAAAGGTTTGGCAAGCCATCTGCACGTGCGGGAGGAAGCAGACTGCACTTTTCGTGACCCAGGACACGATGAACGGACAGGTGTACCTGAAAGAATGTCTCCAGAAGCGGCTGCTTCCTCTCCTGAAAGCCCACAACGTCCCAACAGTCTTCTGGCCGGATTTGGCCTCATGCCACTACTCCAAGGACGTGCTGAAGTGGTATGCGGACAATAAGTTCAATTTCGTGTCGAAAATGTTCAACCCTCCCAACCGGAGCTCCACCCCACCTTCTTAAACGACCTGAGGTAGTGAAGACAGTCGAGGAACTGAAGAAAGTATGGGTTTACATGCAAAAAACGGTTGATTCACAGGTTGTGCAGAATCTTATGGCCAGGGTTAAGGCCAAGGTGCGGGCATTTGCGTATGGACTGTAAATAAAATACGATTAAAATGGTAAAATGAAGTTTAATAGTTATTTTTCAATCCCTGAAAATTTGATGGCAATCGGATGAAAACTCGAATTTTGCGAATCAATTTTGTGTGTGGCAATTTCATCGTGGACACCCTTCAGGAATATACGTTCAAATCTTGTATAAACTAAAATTGGACAAAAAAGCAGATGGGACTGCCTTGCGATTCACGGCAGTATAGGAATATAGGACTGTGTTTATAGAAAACAATTCTCGCACCGATGATCTTGGAAAACTGGTTTGCTGGTTTGCTACTGACAAGAAAAGGAATCGCCTATCTCGATGCGAGGAGAATTTCTTCCCAGAAATGACCAGGAAATTACATTTCTCTGATCGCAGTACGCAGTTGAGAAGAAATGTCATTTCATATGGGACTCTCTGTAGGAATTTCTTGAGTGAAACAGCATACTTAGCTTGTGCTTAGCTTTACACAACACAGTGTTTTACAGGAAAACATCATCGTAGTTTGAATTGGTCATTTTATTTTGGAAAAATCGTCAAATAATCGAAGTCAATTAATCGATTATCTCGATTATTAAGTGAGCCACTTATCGATGAAAAATTAATCGATTAGTGAGTCGATTAATCGATTAATCGAAATAATCGATTAATTTGCGACAACCCTACTCGAGAGGATATCCCTGAATTGCTAGAAAAAAGTAATTTCCAACAATTTATGGCTAAAGATTCGTTAGGTGACGCAGATGATGCTGTATTAGTAAAAATTATTAAGCAAAAGCTCAAAAACATCGAAGCTTTCACACTCTGTCGAAACACTACTACTTTCGACGAGATAAAGTCAGTTTTATCAAATAAATTTGGAGAGAAAGCTCCACTGAGCGTTCTTATATCAGATATGGTTAATTTAAGGCAAAAAGACAATGAAGACGCTAAAACGTACGGTGATAGAGCCTTACTTCTCCAAGAAAAAATAGAGGTCGTTTCGGAAGATCTTTTGAGTTTATCGACACTAACTAACAAAGATGTAACACCAGTTACATATATTTATTCCCGTGTCATACTTGAATATTTTATCAATGGTATTAAACAATGTGATGTTAGAAACATAGTAAAAACAAACAATTTTACAGAATTGAACAAGGCAGCTGAGTATGCCCACAAACTTGAGTCAAACTTAAATTCAAACGAAATTTTATCCAGACGGAACAATGTCCCATATAACAATAATTTCGGTTCGAAATATAACAATCAAAATTTTTTTCAAATCTAAACCAAATCGTTACAATAACGATTTTCAGAGAAATTTTTCAAATAATACCGGAAATAGAAATTTCCCAAATAGTACTGGAAAGAGAAACTTCTCCAATAATACTGGAAATAGAAACTTCGAACATTCAGAACAAAATTTTTCAAACAGCAATTTCGGTCAGTCTGTGAATAGAAATTCTCAACGACAAGGTGACCAACAAAATAATGTTAATATTAAAAGAGAAATTAAAACAGAACCTATGCATAATTGGCCATTAAAATGTATTTTTTGTGGAAGGATTGGACATTTACAACAAGACTGTCATTTTAAACAGCGGCATAATATTAATGTACTTGAATCAAAAAACTGGAAAGCTCCAGTAATAAAACATCCAGATCGGGAGGGCTCGGAACTAATGAGAACTCTTCAGATGTAATAATTCCATTTGTGCATGTTACTAACACGAACAGAGCCATTGTCTCTATTGAAATATGCCAAACACGTGAACCTGTGAATTTTTTATTGGATCCGGGAGCTGAAGTTAGCGTTATGAAAATTGATGATTTCATGATAAATACTATCCGTCATGATTTCATCGAAATATCAGGTGTTACTTCAGAAGCCGTCAAAACTCTTGGAAAATATAGTTTAACTTTCGATTTTAAAATTTTTTCTAGAGAATTTGAAATAAACGTTGTAAGACATGATTTTCCTATTCCTTGTAATGGTATTCTTGGAAGTGATTTCTTTAATAATTATCCTTGTACCATTGACTATAGGGATAATTGTTTCAAAATTTTTAAGCAACCTAATCGTCAATTCATTAATGCTATGAAAGCAAAGAATATAGTTAGAATACCTCCACGAACAGAACTTGTAAAGAAAGTGTTTGTCAATTCAAATCATGACTTAATATGTTTTCCAAAACAATTTTACGACAAGCCCATTTATGTAGGTGGTAGCATTATAAGTCCAGTAAATTACATTGCTTATGTACCTATCATTAATGCCACGCATGAAGAGGTGGAAATTGATTTAAATGACATTCAGATAGAACAGTTGGAAAATTTCCATGTTATGTCTTTAAAAACTGACGAAAAAACTAGATTACAAAACATATTATCGTGTATCGATCTGGATCATTTAAATTGTGAGGAAAAGTCATCGATCATTGATGTAATTGAAATGTATCCAGATTTATTTTATTTAGATGGCGACACTTTAGATTGCACAGACGCCACAACACACAGAATATCTGTAAACAACGAAAAACCTATTTTCACAAGACAATATAGATTACCTAACGCTCAGAAAGATATTGTCAACAAAGAGGTCAATAAAATGATTCACAATGGAACTATCAAAGAAAGTAAATCTCCGTGGAATTCACCTTTGCTAGTAGTTCCAAAGAAATCTTCTAAGGATGATCAGAAGAAATGGCGCGTAGTCGTTGATTTTCGAAAGCTAAATGATGTCACTATTAGTGACGCATATCCTTTACCATTAATAACTGACATCCTAGACCAATTAGGAAAAGCTAGATATTTTTCGAATCTAGATCTAGCTAGTGGGTTCCACCAAATTAAAATGGATCCAAAAGATGCCGCTAAAACAGCATTTTCTACTCAATTTGGGCATTTCGAATATGTGAAGATGCCATTGGGTTTGAAAAATGCCCGGCTACATTTCAACGATTAATGAATACGGTGTTGGTCCCGAGATGAACTAGCCCAGGGCTAAAAATCTCGTTAATAAAGATAGAGAGAGAGAGAGAGAATACGGTGTTAAGTGGATTGCAGGGTACCAAATGTTTTATATACATGGATGATGTAGTTGTGTATGGAAACAGTTTGATAGAACATAATAAAAAATTTTGTGAAGTTTTTGAGTGTTTGAAAAAATTTAATTTGAAACTTCAAACCGATAAATGTAATTTTTTGAAAAAAGAACTTCTCTATCTAGGACATAGAGTAACTTCTGAAGGAGTTTTGCCCGATGAATCCAAAATTCATGCAATTAAACATTTTCCAATACCACAAAATCAAAAACAAATAAAGATGTTTTTAGGAATACTGAGTTATTACCGAAAATTTATTCCAAATTTAGCAAACTTAGCTAATCCGATCAATAAATTATTAAGAAAAAATCAAAGATTTGTATGGAGTCAAAACTGTCAACGATCTTTCGATGAGTTGAAATCGTTGTTGACGAGTTCTCCCATATTACAATATCCTGATTTTAGTAAAAAATTCGTCATAACAACTGACGCAAGTAATGTTGCTATAGGAGCGGTTTTAACGAATGAAGGTATTAATTTACCCATAGCGTATGCCAGCAGAATTTTGAACCAGGCTGAAAGACATTACTCCACTGTAGAGAAAGAACTTCTCTCTATTGTCTGGGCTATCAAACATTTTAGACCATATGTCTACGGCAACGGATTTTTAGTATGCTCGGATCATAAGCCTTTAATTTATTTATTTAACATCACGAATTCGTCAGACCGATTAATGCGATGGCGCATTCGATTGGAAGAATATGATTTTAAGGTAACTTATGTTCCTGGAAAAGGAAATGTGGTCGCAGACGCATTAAGCCGGATTGAATTATGTAAATTAGACACTGCAGACCAACCCAGTGAACACACCATCGTATATGATGGGATATAAGAGTACAAATGTGGAGGCGATATACGTACATCTTGCATGGATCCTTATGGTGCATGTACGTATATCGCCTCCACATTTGTTCTCTTATGCGCTATCTTATACGAGTTCGTGTTTACTGGGAAATAACATCACAAATAAGTGATGAAATCAAAACGCACAAACAAAAAATGTCAAATCGTGTACACGTTATTACAAGAAACCAGGCGAAAAGCACCAATCGAAATTTGGATAATAGCATTGTGAACGGAATAGCCGAGGATTATTCGTGTTTCAAGCTACTCAAGAATCCAAATAAAAATAAAAACTCTAATTTAGGTCGACCAATATCAAACTATGTATTGATATACATTGTGCCAAGAATCTTGGACAGAAAATTAATATATGAATTCGATAAAAATGATTTCTACAGCGCAGACTGTAATGATTATGAATATATTTCAAAAATTGACAAACATTTCGTCATAAGCAAAAATACGCATGAAGATAAAATATGCATGCATAATCTTTACAAGAATTTATTAATCGCGAAAGAAAATTTGAAAGCAATTTCCAACAAATCTATCGATTTCCATTTTGTTTTGTCATCGAGAGACGAAATTTTATGGCCAGAGTTGAGAGATTTTACTGCTCATATATTTTCTCAAGTGAATTGCAAACTATACTTTTCAAATAATCTTGCAATTCGCGTTTCTACAAAAGAAGAAATTCAAACCATTCTGAAAGAATTCCACAACAGCCCATTAGGCGGTCACGAAGGAGTTGAAAGGACAATCAAAAGAATTTCAGAAAAATATACGTGGAAAACGATACGCCAAGATGTCAAAAATTTTGTTAAAAAATGTGAGGATTGTCAGAAGAATAAAATTTTACCAAAAAACAAAATACTACTAAAAATAACATCCACATCGTCAAAACCTTTCGAAAAAATTTACCTTGATATCGTTGGTCCTTTGCCTACTACTAAAAATGGGAACAATTATATTTTGACGATACAAGATGATTTAACAAAACAATTTATAGCCAAACCAATTCCCGAAGCTACGGCCGAAATAACATGTAAAGCATTTTTAGAAGTGGCAATCTGTACGTACGGTGTGCCAAAGGAACTAGTAACAGACCGGGGAACAAATTTCATTAGTAAACTGTTCCAAACACTTTGTAAGTTATTGAAAGTTCAACAAATTCAAACTACAGCTTATCATTCTCAAAGTAACGGTGCTTTGGAGAGATGCCATAGGACAATGAAAGAATACATTCGATCTTTTGTTTGCACTCAATTGAATGATTGGGATGAATACATACCATTCTTTGCATTTACCTACAACACAACGGTTCATTCTTCAACCGGTTTTACTCCTCACGAGTTAATGTTTGGGCATAAGGCAGAATTTCCCCTTTCTATATGTACAGCATACAACGGATCAGACACGTATTTTTCGTATATTGAAGATCTTAGACAAAAATTAGCATCCATTCATAAAATCGCAAAAGAAAATTTACTGGGTTCAAAAGAAAAGAGGAAAGAAAATTACGATAAAAATTCAAAAAATTGGGTTCCTTTATGGGGAGAAAAGGTTCTTCTCGAAAATGTTGCGACAGGTGCTGGTTGATAGTTACAAGGCTTGTATAATGGTCCACATGAAGTTGTTGCCATAAACAGCCCTGAAACAAGTACCATTTTAATTAAAGTTTCGAATAGAAAAGTAACTGTCCATAACGATCGAAAATTTCACTTATAAGATGTCGCGAAAAGGCCTTCTACGTACAAAAGTGGAGGCGATATGCGTGCATATATTATGTGATGGATAACAACATACAATGCGAGTGTATAAATATTCAACCGAACTAACCTCTGATCTTATGCGATTTAACTTATGATAACAAATGATGATTTGACAGCTGCTACGAATTGATTCGACTTACTTTGTATGATTGTACGAGATGAAACAAAATGTACAGATGAACTCAGAAAAGAAGTGTTTTATGCGAGTAAATTCATCAATCTGACGATATTATCCACGGTGTTTTGCGAGTTTGATGAAATGAGTATGAATAAACGAGTTATAACGTGAACTTTCATGCGATTTCTGGTTGTCTGGGTTGTCTTCGCATTAACTATTTGCTCATTGGAAGCAAGCCTTCCAGTGGAGAACGTACCGATGTATGATCATGGCATCTTATATGAGCGGCTTCAAGATGTTCGATTGGAACTGGGATCATGGACCCTGGAAACATCATACAGCTTGCATGACATGGAAGTAGAAATTAATGTATTAGAAAATATGACTAACACTTTGATGAAATCCTGCGAACAATTGAATTCCGATTTTGGACTTGATTGTAACAGGCTTACAAAAAACATAAGAATTCTTTTAACCGAATTGCTCCCTATTAGAGCAATTATTAACTCTACATGTACAACCGAAATAGCAAACGCGTTGAATATCAAGAGAGCAAAAAGAGGGATTATCGACGGGCTTGGAGAATTGGAAAAAATGCTTTTCGGCACTATGAGCAATGAGGACAGGCAACGCATTGATAAAGACCTTGCCCATTTACTTGATAACGAAGATCAATTATCTCGACAAGTAGAAAAGCAGATTGTAGCAATCGATTCAATTTTTGATTTAACTAACAAATCCATAAGTACGTTGGAAAATGAGGTTGAGTCCTTTTCAAAAGTCATTGCATTTTATAATAAAAAGTATCAGGAGGAAAAAACAAAATCTATTGTAAGAAATCAGATTTTTGAACTTCTGAACGAAATTGAAATTCTTTTTGAACATGCGTTCAGAAAGAGGGATGTGTTTTATACTTTAATGATGAATGAAAAAACTAATCTTTCGCCAGCTGTGTATAATCCAGCAAAATTTTTAAAAGATCTAATGACAATTCGAGGCATTTTACCGCCATCTTTTGAATTTGTCGTGCCTTTATCGTTTGAGAATATTATGCGATTGTATCCAGTTTCTACAATGAAATCAACTGTTGTTGGTTGTAAAATTAAAGTGAGTATTCAAGAACATTCCTTAATAATTCGGAATCTGTCTGCATTCCACAACCTCTTAATCTACAACATCAAATGTGGATTCAGTTAATTGATCATAATTCATGGATTTATGCAGTGACAATTATAACGGATTTGTTAATATTTTATAACAATAAATCATTCACTATGGAAATTAACATGGTTGGAAAATTAAAATTAATCAAACCATGCTTTATAAAATCAAACAATGTTTTGCTACATTATTATCCTACAGTTCACTCTTCCATTGACTCGAACGAATTAAAAATAAATTTTAGATTTTCACCTAAGGAAGCAAAATTCATTGATACTAAAGTACCTGATACTATCGAAAATAGTATCATAACACATACTAATGGCAAAGATTTATTTAACGAAATAAATATTTTGAAAACAATGAATGCTGGGAAAATTCAACTAATGAATATTGAACTGGAACAACATTCGTTCTCAATTTGGAAAACTATTTTTATATTGATCGTTCTTGCTATATTTCTCTGGTCAAGTTTCAAATTGTTGAAGTATTTGAAACTTAAATTTAAGGGGGAAGGGAATGCTACAGTAGCACCACCTGAAAACCAACCCCTTCAAGTATTTTTTTTCAAACGCTCCAACGCAGGAAATAACCGATTCCGAAGAAGTACCATCCACCGATCGAAGAGAACCCAAGATAAAGAAAAATAGGTTAATGCTTGGGAAAACTACATTTTAGAATTTAAAGTCATCTACCAGCCAAAAAAAAAATAAAGAATATGTGTTTGTAAGAAGTATGTGTCCAAAAATTAAGAAAAAAGAAAAATGTTTTGATGATGTGAAAACGATAATAATTATACGACGATGTTAAATAAACTATAATAATCAAAAATAAACAATTAAAGATAAAACTTGAACCATCATTGTAACTAAAAATTGTAATTATAATAATAGTAATAAAGAAAAATATAAGGAGATACGGATGTAATAAAATTATTTAAAGCACAATTAAGGATGAATATATCACCCAGCATAATGTTAAAATTTAAATGTTTATAAGAAATATAAGGTTCAATAAATAAAGACAATAATAATTTAAAAAAACCGTTTTATATAAAAATTTTACCAGAGCTCAGAAATTTTTTATAAACAAACGTTTTTTTTATGAGAGGATAGTAATGTGATGTAATGCCATCACATGTTCCGCCCCTCAGGCAAAATGAACAAAGAAGTGTCATTATCAGCAGTGCATACAATCTAAATAAACCAGATTGTATGCTTTACATAAGACGGCAAGGGCGAAGGTTGACGAAAAGCATGAGCATCGATAGTTGTTTGTTCGCATTTCTTATCATAATCGCCCTTAGCGACACTAGTAGTTGAACGCAGGTATAAAATAGGAAATCGAATCGAAATAAAGCGGAGATGTCCAGTAACTAACGAGAAGTTGATACCTCTAGATCCGAAACACCTTATACAGGTATCAGAAGTATCGTTTGCCATCATCCAACTATTTCGCTGCAACCACTGCGCAACGTTGGCCCACCCCACTGATTCGAAGCCGATCACCGAGTCCACCGACCTATATAAGCAGCTTGCATGCGCAAAAATAATCTATCAGTTTCTTTTCAACCTTTGTAAGATAACATCAAGTCGAGAATACAGTAGTCAAGTGAATCAAACCGTCTTTTCCTCCTCCACCAGTGGAAGCCAAACCAGCCTTTTTCAAGGCTTGAGTCATTAGAGTCCATTTCAGTCGAGCTATCGGTCCTGTGCACCAAGCAACAGGCTAGCGGACGATCAACAGATCGTCCCCTTCACCCTCACCAGAGCAAAACCCCGTTGCACGCCGCAACACCCTCAGATACAGACTAGAATCTTTAGACACCTGCTTTTAGAACGTCTCCCTATCAACAGTAAGGAACTCTGCGACGCGAAAGATTTGATGGATTTCTCGAACGACGACTGTCATTCAAAACTTCTACATGGCTCAGCTGGAAACAGCATAGCGATGGAAGTCAAGCACGTGATGGAAACAAGGAGAATCACAGATAATCACATCGCCGTGAAAAATACAAAATTAGTGAACGTAGGGACGCTCTTAGGAACATTCTTCGAGCTTCAACAACTGCACGGTTAGAGCCTTTGGTCTCAATGGAGAGATTACACGAGTTGCATCTTGGGAACCGTCATGGAATAGACAAGATCAAGGCTACAGATGTCATCCAAGGAGCCAGTACCGGAAAACCAGTAAGTAGTTGTTCAACCATCGAATTTCGTAGAGGGAGCATTTAAGAATCGGAATTGCTATTGATACGCATTAGAACAAAGGCGATAGTGTTAAATATTATCAAATCAATCAAGAAGATAGACATAAAGTATTTGTAACCGTAGAATTAAGGAAATTCTTGTATATACACCCCCTTAGGTAGAAAAATAAATTAGTTCTTAACTTCCATCCTTGTCGTACTGAAACGTCCGAAAAGCCGGTCTCGTTGCGCGATATTATCTTCGGTGGTTTCATTTTGGTGGCTCCAGAGAGGAACGAACTAACTTTTCTTCGCGAGTGTGTTGGGTGAGGTGTTGTCGGCGCCAGAAGACCGGCATGTGAAGTTTTGAAGAACTCCGGCAGTAATTCGGCCGTAAACAGTGTGTGGTGTGCAAAAAGTAGTGAATGTTTCCGGAAAAGTCGTAAGTCGCTGAGCCACAGATGAAGTGAGTGTGTTCCGGAAAAGTCTTAGAAACATCGGAAAGTGAGTGTTGCGTTGACAACAGCTAAAACAAGAACATTTTTAGTGACTTTACCGGAAGCCAAGCGCCACGGAAAAGAAAGTCGTAAGTCGCCGACAAGTGCATTGGCTTACGAAACAAAAACAGTAACCGTGCTTCCGCGGATCGTGCCCTGAGTGTTTGGTGAATGTTTTTTCCCATCGAAACCAGAGAAGAACTAAGACTAGAACATTTTTAGTGAGTGTATCAGCAACCAAGGACCGCGGAAAAGAAAGTCGCAGATAAGTGCATTAGTTTACAAAACTAAAACAAAAAAAAAGCTGAGTGAGCCCTCGAGTCTTGACGATTTGAAAAAATCCGCCGAACTATCTATACAGTGACTATAAGTGAGACCCGCTATAAAAAGTGAAAATGGCGAAGGCGAACATTTCGATCAAGTTCGTCGAGAACAAAAATGGAAGCAGTCGTTTGTGTGCGGAACCGGATAAAAAAGAAGATATGGTATGCTGTGACGAATGTGACAGGTGGTTTCACTTGTCGTGTGTGGACTTGAAAAAATTTCCTACGGAGGCTGAAAAATTTGTATGTGCTAAATGTGAGCAAAACGAACGTACGCATCAGGCCTTGGCTTATCAGCTTAAAGAATCGTTAAGATTGCAAAGAGATTCAGCCAATCAACGGCAAGGCGAGAGCCTTCTTAGGGCAACAAGACAGGCATTGATTAAACTCCCTAAATTTAATGGAGAGGCTCGAGAATGGCCTATATTCAAAAGTACCTACCAAAATACGACTGCCGAAGGCAGATTCACCAATCTTGAAAATTTATCAAGATTGGAGGAAACTATTGAATGAGCTCCTGAAAGCAGTTAATCAGAACAAAATAAATATAGTTGATATCGCCAACGTATTAGACGATCTAGTTTTTACTATGGACACTCTTATGAAACCAGAGTTCCTACGCTATTATCACCTGATATCTGATATCGTAACAAAGCTTCCGTTCAACATGCAAGTAACATGAACGGAAGCACTGAAAGAAACTCTTCGCAACCAACTTTGCAGGATTTAAACAAATGGCTGCAAGCGCACGGTAAGACGATACGATTGTTAGCAGCTCCCACGCGAAAGGAACATAAAATAAGGATCAACATTCACAACAATTCGCCCAAAATACAATGCAACGTTTGTAAAAACGACCATCAGACGTACAGTTGCAACGTATTAAAAAATCTCAATGTTGATCAAAGACAACAACGCATTCAACAATTGGGATTATGCTACTCATGTTTGAACAAAGGACATGGCAGCAGGTTCTGTAGAAACAAGCGCGAGTGCAAAATCAATGGATGTAAAGCACAATCGTCTGCTACACAAAGAAGAAAAGCCAAAGGAAAATCAAGATACTGCTGCTGAAAAATCTAATCAGCATAGTAGTAAAAATTCAACAGTATTGTACCAGATTCCAGATGGACAAATCAGCTGCGGATAAACTTAGCCTTCAAGGACTTTCTGATCCCTTGAAGATGACGTGGACACAAAACGTGTCGAAGGAAACACCAAGTCAACGAGTGCAGCTATAGATACGCGGTCACGGAGTGTCGCTTCGCTGATTGAAATAATAATCTCGCGGTTTTAAAATTATTTGTAATAATCATAGTTATCATTAGGGTTTTCATTAAGTATTACAAAACAAGCCTCAGTCGCCACCAATGTTTAATTTTTGTCTCGCCAATGCGATAGACTAAGATTTATCTCTGTTCAAATAAATATGCTAGATGTAAGAACGGAAACATGTCATAAAATTTCTGCTCAATGTTTAGTCTGGTTAACCAAAGCGCATGAAGCGATAAGCGCTGCGAAGTAAGGCAATTAATGAATTTAGACCCTTAGCGACAGGATGTTATTCTAAGATGCAGAAACAGGCCTTGCAAGAATCTGGAAACGTTTAGATAAGAATTTGTGACCTGTCTTAGATTTGTGTGCGTCCTTTCTCTCTTTCTTTAACGAGACGGGGAGGTGTCAGGATGAAGGATGCAAAGGAAAATAGAATAGTTATGATAATTAGGCGTGGTTAAGATAAGGAAACAATCTAGCATAGATTTTCTAGAAAAAAGGACATGTGGGAGAAGAAAATGTTCTGACTCATTCTCCCTTTTGATAGGAATTAGGTTTTTTGCCCTATTGGAATAATTATGTATCGAATAGAAGTCTAGTTTCATTGGTATTGTAACGAACTCGAATTGTATTAGTTTCAGATACTATTTAAGGCAAGTTGTTTTCAATACAAGGTTCAGTTCATGATCACTACTGAAAAAGGTACGAGTTCCAAGGAACTTTTTTACTACCTTTGAAATATCCGAACTCCAAAACAAGTGGTCGACTCTCTCCGGTAGGAAATTCCTACTTTTTACGAGAGATACAAATCCGCTCCCTGTTTGGGAGAATAGTCAAAGAGTTTTTACGGATCTAGGAAACTAGATCTCGTTCTGCGACTTAGAGGAATTCCTTCGCTTCCTCTGGATTTGGACCGTCCCCCACAGGTTGGTTGATATACGGAGGGTTGACAATCAACGACGAAAAAAAAACTATACAATGATGAACCACGAAGACGATACACTTCGTAACATGTTAAATGGATATTTTTCCATTGAGGATTTTGGAGTCAAGAACGCAAAGGAGCTCCCCAAGTCCGAAGACGAAAAAAGGGCCAATGAGATTATTCAAAGGACTTTACGATACAAAGATGGAAGATATGAGATCGGATTACTTTGGAAGCAAGATAATCACGAGTTTCCGTTTAGAAGCGACGTTGCTTTAAAAAGACTCGTAGGATTGGAAAACAAACTGCGACAAGATCCAGGCCTCGGAAAATGGGCAAAGGATACAATAAGAGATTACGTGGCTAAAGGATATGCTAGAAAATTGGAACCAGTAGAAATGATAAACAAGGTAAAGCACGAGTATTTTTTACCTCACTTCATAATCATCAACAAAAATAAAGAACCACCCAAACCGAGGTTGGTCTTTGACGCAGCATCCAAAATACACGGGCATTCGTTCAACTATGCGTTATTATCTGGACCGGACAGCACAACATCGTTATTCGGAATACTTATTAGGTTTCGTGACATCAAGGAAATGTTCCATCAGGTCCGAATCAGAAATGAAGACCAAAACGCTCAAAGATTTTTATGGCGAGACTGCGAGCAACATCGATTACCAGATATGTATGTTATGCAAGTGATGACTTTTGGATCTACGTGCTCCCCGTCATGCGCTCAAGCGGTTAAAAATCATAATGCTACGCGTTTGAAAGATAAATAACCATTAGCATTAACACCGATAATTAATCAACATTACGTCGACGATTATGAGGACAGTTGATCAGGTTATTAAGGCGCATGATGAAGGAGGCTTTTTTTATCACCAAATTCTGCTCAAACGATAAACGTCTTCTAGAAACAATACCAACGGATAGAAGAGATACAGAATCAATGAAGTATCTCGAAAATAAGGAAGACGTGTTTGAAAAAATTCTTGATGTCTATTGGAACACTAATAAAGATAGCATTAGATTTCAAGTAAAACTTGAGAGATTACCTCGAGTGGTTTACTGTAAAATAAGACGCGCAACGAAAAGAGAAGTCTTTTCATTCGTAATGAGTGTGTTCGACCCACTGGGTCTAATATCGAACATCACGATTCATGGAAAAATACTTATACAAGACCTTCATAAGGAGACATCAGAGTGGGACAAGGAAATATCAGAAAAACAACAGCCAGCATGGGAAAACTGGCTAGAACAAGTAGAAGCATCAAAGCACGTCAGATTTCCAAGATGGCTACTTGAAAATATAGGAAACCGAGTGGAACTGCATACTTTTGTCGATGCCTCAGAAAAAGCATTCGCTGCAGTTGTTTACTGTAGAAGCAATACCGGAGGAACACCAACTATCAGATTGGTCGCCGCAAAGTCAAGAGTCGCGCCCGTAAAGGCTCTATCCATTCCACGATTGGAACTACAAGCAGTACAACTAGGAGTACGACTAACAGACACGGTCAAACATGAGACACGTTTCAAGGTTACCAAATCCATACATTGGTCGGTTTCGAAAACCGTGCTAGCCTGGATACACTCAGAGCACAGGAAATATAAACCATTCGTAGCCCATCGAATTGGCGAATTACTTGATTCTATTACTATGGATCAATGGAGATTGGTACCTAGTGCTGATAATCCCGCAGACGAAGGAACAAAACCAGCGAATAAAAAATCCATATGGATTTCAGGCCCGAATTTCCTGAAATTACCTAGTAAGGATTGGCTTCAAACCGAAACCACGGAAACTAACGAACGAAGAGAGATTCGTTGGAGCACACGAAGAAAAAGATGATTGTATTCAGGAAGGAAAATTTTCATGCTGGTGGAAATTACTATTTCTAATATTATCCAATTTGGAATGAAACGAAACGCTTTCTCGAGGGCCTTTACAATGAAAGATAGAACAAGGGCTGAAAATATATTGTACAAAAAAGCCCAACGAGATATCTACCCAGATGAGCTAAAGGAACTGTCGAAAAATAACCAATTAACAACAATTGGACCACTCAACAAGGTTAATCCTGCATTAGATGAAAATAGAATAATACGCTCCTATAGCAGACTGGAATATGCAGAGAATATACCAAAAGCAGCAAGCACACCAATTATACTGCCCAAAGGGCATCACATCA
This sequence comes from Aedes aegypti, assembly GCF_002204515.2. Classification (NCBI taxonomy): domain Eukaryota; kingdom Metazoa; phylum Arthropoda; class Insecta; order Diptera; family Culicidae; genus Aedes; species Aedes aegypti. The sequence goes on from NC_035109.1 coordinate 150,940,671, forward strand.
CAAATCTAATTGTAAAGTGGTATCATGAAATGTTCAAACATCATGCGGACAAAGCGGTATTAGCAGCCTTACAACAAAAGTACTTTATAAATGGTATAAATACTACACTTCAATACATCAAAGCACGTTGTCAACATTGCCTAAATGCAAAAGCAAAACCAAGAGCTCCAATTATGGCTGCGCTTCTATCATGCCGATCTGATTCGTTTATTTACCCTTTCACACATACGGGAGTAGATTATTTCGGCCCCTTCGAGATATCATTCAATAGATCAAGGGAGAAACGATGGGGCATAATATTTACATGCATGTCAACAAGAGCCGTTCATATGGAGCTAACTGCTAAACTTGATACCGACGCCTTCTTGCGTTGTTTCATGAACTTCCAGAATCGTAGAGGAAAGGTATCGCATCCTTACAGCGATAACGGGACAAATTTCATTGGTGCAGAAAGAGAGCTACAAGAGTTACTAGAAGAAGTTAACAAAAAAATGATCGGACAAGCCATAAAACTAGAACTTTAATCCACCATGAGCACCACACTTTGGAGGAACGTGAGAAAGGCTAATTCGAATTATTAAGGACAACCTAAAAGAAATGATTGGATCACGCAAAGAGCGACCACCTCCGACAGCAGAAGTCCTCAGAGGAGCATTAATACAGACAGAATACTTCTTGAATTCTCGACCATCAACCAACATACCGTTAAACAGCGAGGACGACGAAGTAATAACTCCATTTCATATGTTAATCGGTCGGTCGGGAAGTTTCGCATTACCATTCTCCTTCAAGACACATGAACTAGAAAGAAAACATTGGAGGCTCGCTATACACTACGGTAAATACTTCTGGAGACGATGGCATAACGAATATCTACCGCTTATAGCACAACGTCCCAAATGGAACAAGAAAGTTGAACCGATACGAGTGTGGCGAGCCGCATTATTTTCTCACGCATTTCGAACGGTTTTGTGGTGTCGTTATCTTTGCCTTTGACTTTCGTTATCTTTACGACACCATAAATAAGCCAGATGCAACCGTAGATGCATATACGGTTATGCGTTAGATGTTTATTCACTTTTCTTAGAAGGACGAGAGGATAGACATGATGATGAAAACGAAGCATGAGAAAATAAACAGCGGGCAAGCCAAACTCAAATATGTGCTCCAAATAGTCATAAGAAGTTATAAATAAGAGTAGTGTAATAAAAAATGTCCAGTCTGAAGTTAACAACCAACGCATTTGGTCTAAGAAAGAAAGCCAAATTATCACATTTGGTGGCAGCGAGTTAACGAATCGAGAAAATCAGTACCTCGTAGAAAAGCCGTGTTTGGCCATTGTGGATAGCAAGAAAAAAAAGTGCAACCATTTTTCACCATCGCCTATTGAAAACGAGATTGTGCAGATTTTTCCATCGTTTTTAAGTTATCGTTTTACGGCTCTTGGCGAGTCCCGGAAACAGAGTTCCAGTACACTGAGAATACGGTTCCGCCGTGGAATGTCCAGAAACTAGTGCAAGAAAGGCGCGAGTTTAGCAGTAAAGGATCAAAAGAAATTATCTCGAGTTGGCTGGACGCAAAGGAAGAAGCAAAACGCGTTCCATTGGGGCTGGGAATATACTTTCTACCGCCAGAGTGGATAAGTTCGTGAAGGAATCCAGATTTGAATCGGAAGAAGCAGTTGTAGCTGTAGCAGCAGAGGCAGCTGTTAATTAGCAGAGGTTTCATCACCGAGGTCAACGAAGATCAGCGAAGCTACCCCGGAGATCCTAGCAAGGCGACGACGGAAGAAAAAGCAGAAGCAGTGTTTTACACCAAGATCTATGCGGCAATTAACAGGTTAGCACAGTGTTTTTTTTTGTGTAGTGTGTAAGATTATTCACTCTTCAAGTGATTTTATTTGTTACATAGCGAATTTATATTTTTTTTGTGTTAAATGGTGTTTATGTTTTTTCTCCAACTCACTTTTTCGATGTGACTTTTGGAAATTTGGAATAGATATTTTAACTTTTTTTTTGCCTATGTCTAATAATTTGTCTTTAAGGTCCAGAGACATTCCAAGACAAGCTTTTGAACAATTTAAAAGTTTTGCAATGGCATTTGATCGCAATTTTGCTTTCAATGTTATCCCCGAATTGAAGGGAAAAAGTAACGTTGAAATTTTCATAAACCAATGCGATGCAATTTATGATGAATTTGGCGAGGAGGATTGCGAAGTCAGCCTAATGGCTATAATCCGTAGTAAAATTTCAGCTAATGTGTGGTTAGCTTCTAAAGACTGCACAAAATACACGGAGCTGAAAGAATTTTTGTTGAATAAATTTTGCGATGATACGCCACTAAGTGCGATGATGAACAGGCTGGTAATGCTATCTCAATACCAGTCTGAGGACATAAAATCATATGCTGATAGAGCATCCGATATTTGTGACCGTTTGATGTTGTTAAGTGGAGCCCTTTTTAAAAAGGCTCCTGAAGACTCACGGGATGAAAAACCCGTTAAAATAATTTATCAAAAATTGCTGCTTGACTATTTTGTCAAGGGTATACGGGATACAAATTTGAGGCAAGTTGTGTTATCACATAATGCCACTAATTTCGAAGCAGCCAATCAATATGCTAAAGATGTTGAAGTTGTTTTCCGGACTTATAATCCGAATGAAAAAATAGAATCAAAAACAGGTTTCACGTCAAGTTGGTTGCGGTTGTTCTTGGGTAAGTACCCGTCTTGAATCAAACCCTAAAAAAATCGAGGCGGTTCAAAAATACCCACAACCTTCTAAGCTGAAAGAACTTCGAATGTTCTTAGGCCTCTCTGGATACTACAGACGATTTATTAAAGATTATGCAAAACTTGCAAAACCTTTACGAATTTGCTAAGAGGAGAGAACGGCCATCGTCAAATTTCAAAATCCCAATCGAAAAGTTTTAAAATTAATCTTGACGTAGATGGTGTATTAGCTTTCAATACTCTCAAAAATATTATTTCTTCAAATGATGTACTCATTTTTCCAGATTTTTCGAAACTATTTGTTCTTACAACTGATTACAATTAGCAAACGACTTCCAATTCACTACCATTGAAGAGTCACTAATGATCATAGTAGAAACAATCGTAATCAGCAAGGAAACTTACGAGTTGTTCAATGTTCACGCTATTCCCAATGCAGTTAATTATTCGCAGATCATTCTTGACCATCTCAGCATCGCAATTAACCACCACAAGGAATATTTCTATCCTGAAGAACGAGAAATAGCAATCATGAACATAACACATGTCCTTGTAAACAAAGCTGAAATAAGAAGGAGACATGATTGTGTATCATCACCAATAATGTACGAATTTCCCACTGTCAAATGCAAGACAACTTTACTCAGCTTTCCATTCTCGGAGATTATTCAACTATCCAAGGCAAACAAGATGCTTTCTTCAAGAGTAACACTGAAAAAGAAGAAGTTCAATGTAATGGAATTGTAAGTTCAGTTCCATACGGCGTAGGAATAATAATCCAAGAAAATACACGGGACCATTTCGGGAGCAACAAGTAAATCAATTACCTCTTTTAAACCAAGGTTCCATCATAGTTACTACATCGAAGAATCAATCAAGACGAAAGGAAACATCACACCCGAGGAAAAGCCAGAAAATCCATACTCAAACAACATGATAACCGTAGTTAGTAACCCTGAAGCCATATACAGGCATTCAACAACGATAGTTCCCATATTAATGTTAATCATAATAGCACTTTTAATTGATATATATGTATACTGTAAATATTTCTAGAACAAGAACAGCGTTTCACATCAAATAGAGATGCAGAATATAAGTACAGAAAACCAAAGAAATATAAATTTATTACCACTTCCAATAGCTAGATACAGAGAAGATCCAATAGTTGAAGAAGTTATGTGAGCAAGATAGATAATTTCGAGCCTTATTTTTGTTTTTATATTTTGTAACCCCAGCAAATTACGTGGCCCAGAATTGGTGCAGCGCGAAATTGAAAACGGCCACAATCATGAAGTTTCGATAACACGATCGCTCGTTCTGCAACGATAACAATAATGCATTAGGCAGAAAATGATATGTTCAAGATCTAAACAAACTTGGTCATCAAGCGCAGATCTTCATAAAAGTGGATGTACAAAGTGAACATTTGGCAATAATGGAATGAGACGAGCCACGTGACTAAAAAAAAGTGAATAGCAGCACCGGGAATATCAGCATCGGGAAGGATATAAAGTGAAGTGAAACATAGTGTCGCTTGCTGATTGAAATAATAATCTCGCGGTTTAAAAATTATTTGTAATAATCATAGTTATCATTAGGGTTTTCATTAAGCATTACAAAACAAGCCTCAGTCGCCACCAATGTTTAATTTTTGTCTCGCCAACGCGATAGACTAAGATTTATCTCTGTTCAAATAAATATGCTAGATGTAAGAACGGAAACATGTCATAAAATTTCTGCTCAATGTTTAGTCTGGTTAACCAAAGCGCATGAAGCGATAAGCGCTGCGAAGTAAGGCAATTAATGAATTTAGACCCTTAGCGACAGGATGTTATTCTAAGATGCAGAAACAGGCCTTGCAAGAATCTGGAAACGTTTAGATAAGAATTTGTGACCTGTCTTAGATTTGTGTGCGTCCTTTCTCTCTTTCTTTAACGAGACGGGGAGGTGTCAGGATGAAGGATGCAAAGGAAAATAGAATAGTTATGATAATTAGGCGTGGTTAAGATAAGGAAACAATCTAGCATAGATTTTCTAGAAAAAAGGACATGTGGGAGAAGAAAATGTTCTGACTCATTCTCCCTTTTGATAGGAATTAGGTTTTTTGCCCTATTGGAATAATTATGTATCGAATAGAAGTCTAGTTTCATTGGTATTGTAACGAACTCGAATTGTATTAGTTTCAGATACTATTTAAGGCAAGTTGTTTTCAATACAAGGTTCAGTTCATGATCACTACTGAAAAAGGTACGAGTTCCAAGGAACTTTTTTACTACCTTTGAAATATCCGAACTCCAAAACAAGTGGTCGACTCTCTCCGGTAGGAAATTCCTACTTTTTACGAGAGATACAAATCCGCTCCCTGTTTGGGAGAATAGTCAAAGAGTTTTTACGGATCTAGGAAACTAGATCTCGTTCTGCGACTTAGAGGAATTCCTTCGCTTCCTCTGGATTTGGACCGTCCCCCACACATAGGGAAAGTTTATAAACGACTAGAAACATATACGTACGAGAAGAAGGCAGGCAGTCAGCAGCAGTAAATCGTGTCTTTCGGTTGCTGGAATCAATCAGCACAATATTCTCATAACACACGCGATTACTCGGTCCAAAGGAGTACAAACATACCAGAAGAAGTGTAGAAACAGCAGCAGCATCAAGAAAACCACCAGCAAGCAACGACGAAGTGCAGAAACAGCAGCAATACCAAGTAAACAACCAGCAAGCAACGTTAACATTAAGGTAGGAACATTTAGTGAATTGCTCACGCCTCAAAAAGAAAAAAAATATACATTTATATTTTCAACTTTGATCAAGAAATATGTAATCGATCCGGTGGATTGCTATACTTTTTCACTTTTATTTCCTGTTGTTGTCTCACAACAAACAAAAAGCTAATGAGCTTTAGAAGAATATTTCAACTCATAACAAGGCAAGTTGTAGTAGGTGACGAAGATAACAACAGCGCTTCATCAATCGAAACAAATTCAAATCAAAACGAAGATAATACTAACGCCTCAACTACCGAAGCAAATTTAAATCAAACCGAAGATAACAGTAGTTTTTCAAATACAAATTTACATCCATCGAATCAAAGTGATTCAGAATCCGATTTACCATCATTACCAAATTCTGATTCAGATTTACATTCCTCATAATCTTCACTAGCGGAAACAATGCTTTTCGATCCTAAAGAAGCTCGAGAGGATATCCCTGAATTGCTTGGAAAAAGTAATTTCCAACAATTTATGGCTATCTGCCAAGATTTTAGAGATTCGTTAGGTGACACAGATGATGCTGTATTAGTAAAAATTATTAAACGAAAGCTCAAAAACATCGAAGCTTTCACACTCTGTAATAATCTATTCCAAGCGCAAGGGTAGTTTGAAAGAGAGAAACCCAAAAGGTAGAATAATAAAACATAGACAGAAGCCGAGAAAGGCGCCGCGACCGAGAGGGCCAACCGTTTTTTTGTGCTCAGGTAATCGTAGGTAAATTTAGTCGTAAGTAATTTCTTGTATAAATATCCCATACATTTTTGAAAATACATGGTCATTCATAGTTTAGCGTCCAAGATCAAACACGCTGTAGTTTCTATTCGTTGGCTTTCTCGACAATACCTTGGTCGAACTCACATCCGAACGCTTCGTTTTCAGTACTGTCTTAGAATTTTAGAATAGCTTTTCGAATGATTGGAAGGACTAGCCAAAGATCAAGCTTTACTTGAAATCATTGCCATATTACCAGACCCTTTAACCCCGGAGCCCACATGGCTACTACTACTACTGATTTTTCCTCGCTGAATAGCCCAAAACATACTGATAAATGACCTTTCCCAGGACACAGGATGCCTGACACTGCATTTCGGGTATTCCCGAGTTTGAGATGGACACCACCGTATCTACCACGAAGAAGACTTAGACAAATACATACACCAGTACAGGACAAAATACAGATTATCATTGACGGACTGATTTTTTTTTTCAAATTTCAAAGACAAGATTGACCATTTACAAGACATTTATAAGACAGTTAACAATCCAATCAATGATCGTTGTTAATTTGCGACGATTAATTTGCGATCGGATGCGAACCAATGACAGAGAGAAGAAATGAAAATAAACAACTAGTCAATAAGCACGTAATTTACGACCCACAAACAGAAGAAGCCAACTCATACCATGCGAAGGGATATACTAGAACCTTACCGATCCCTTCCCCTATAGCACGCTAAACAGACAGCGCCATCACTCAGCACAAAAATCAGATGGTAACATTAGCATTAGAAAGTAAAGGCGCACCGCCCCATCAACTCAGAAGGAAGGGAAAGCCATAAGAACAAAAGATCGTTAACAATTTTCCTTCCATAGCAAGCAGGTAGGACCAAACCGTCATAAGCACGGAGCGCAGACCCTTGCTGAGCCTGACGCATTCGAGTGGTACGCGGACAGGATTCATAACGAAGAGAAAGGGAAGCATTGATCTAATGGTAAGGCGCAACACGAACAAATATGTCCCTGCGTCAACCCACGCATAGAAAGTAATCATCCCACGCAACGAAAGAAACAAAGTACTTAAATTCGAAATTTATCACCTCACAGACCCCACCTCAGACATACTTTACGAGAAAAGACCTAAAACGTTGAAATCTCTTTGCTTCTTTCTCGTGGGAGAAAATTAGACTTAGGCAATCACGACAATTGTCCCTTTCTAACTTTAAGAATCAATAGGATCTGCGATAGAACTGCATTTGTCACTTCTTAGAATAAGCCTCCCAGATCGACGAAAGTCGCCTATAAAAAGCCTGAACAACCCACGAAATACATGATCTTACGTTTGGACTCGGAACAGGCAACTTGTCTTTCTAGAGAGAAATTCCTGGTAAGTCTAAGTCCACTAAGGTTATCACCAACGATTGTAAACCCGACTTCTTCGGTTGCAGACTACTCGCCTGGCGGGTGTCGTTCTGACGAGTCAGCTTTCAATCGTTAAGAGAGAGACCTCCCTTTTGGAACCTTCCACTGTCAGATACTGGTTAAAACATCAGCCTGTCCGTCTGAAGGGAAAGACAAGAGGTAATATCCACGACCAGTTCTCCTCTGTTGTTGAACCGCCGTAACAACGGTTAAACACTTGCTTCCTTCGGTTGCGGACTACTCGCCTGGCAAGTGTCGTTCCGACGAATCAGTGCTTAACTGTTAAAGAGACACGGTTCTCTAGTCGAACCTTCCGCCAGCAGTTACTGGGTCACCCAGCCTGTCAGTCCGAAGGGGGAGATTGGGGAAACGCACTCAGTTGGCGTTTACCAGTTATCGGTAAGATCGAGTAAACACCGCGAGATCGTGCTAGAATCGACGCGCGGACTCCGGTCATAAAGAAAATCCCGCGGGTCGTTTACATGGTGCCCCGAATGAGGAACCACAACGTCGCGCGTTTTCGTTGCGGTTAAAAGCAAGTTGTGGTTACCGCCTAAAGAGTAACCAGAAGAAAATTCCTGTGGCATAGTGAATAAAACAAGAAAAAAAGGGCGTTGCGACGTCGTGTTTGACAATTGTGCCGGGAAAGGGACGTCAGGGAAATTTAATGCTGGGACGTGTTTTCAAAAGAGTGTGCTGGTGTGTGTGGGCTAGCTTGAAAATTGAAACCGTTCCTATTCCCGTACCTAGGTGTTTAGTTGAGTGAAATGACGAGCTTGTCGAATACTTCCGAAGTGAAAAACACCGACAATTACAAGCAGTGGGCCGAAAAGCCAGTGGCTAAGCAAGAACTGTGCGAAACAGTGTCTTTCGAACTAGTTCTCTGGGAAAACACACCTAGGGAAAAGGTGTTTTTACAACGAGTTTCGTAATTCGTGAAAGGAATTGTCAGGCCCAAACGACCATAAGAAGATTTGCAGAAGAAAAGTGTTACAGAAACAGAAACTCGGGAGGAAGCAAAATTCTGTTGGAATACGCGCTCAACGCTGAGTCATCAATTTAAAATAATCGCTGTTGCGATACTGAGAAGCGAAAGGTGACAGAACGTGCACGATTCCTGCGAGGACGTGCTAGAAAACCGGTAATAAGGCGGTCGAATTGACCACTGGAAACCTCAAGAAGAGGACTAGAACGCGAACCAGCAAATAATTCTACAAATCCGGAATTCTAGAGTATCGCCGCGAGTAATTAATCAACAAGAAAAATAACCCCAGCCATAGAAACCAAATTCCCGACGGCCCATCGAAGCACAGTCTATGTCGATACCAAAATGAGACAATGAAATAAAAAGCAGAGCGCAAAACTAGGACCTCCGATTACATAACTTTATTGCACCACTTGAAATAGGACTAAACATGCATATGCAGATGCACTTGAGCTAGGAAAAACACGCCCACATGTGGCTTAGGAATAGCATAGCTTAAGATTTCATCTCTTTTTGTCATTGGTAATAGATAGGAATTAGATTGTAAGCGCTACAAATGTTACACAATTTTACATTTAATAACCACGCCTTATCTAACTAGCCTCTTAGGATCTGTAGGTGGGAGATACGAAAATAGACCAAGAATTAAGACACAATTTGTAAATCCCAGGACTCGAAAGGGAAATGGAAAATTCCATTTGAAACAACTTTGTAACTCAATATTACACTTCACAAATGAAACATGTAGGATTAAGATACATACTGTACATACTGCAAATAAAGACTAAGTTCAAAAATCATTCCAGAGTGTTCTCACTAATCCGAAACCGGATAAGGAATTTTTGAAAACAGTTTCTCACCAAGTGAAAACTTCTCTCCCTAACCGGAGAAAAAAAAAGTAGCTTGAAGAACCTTCAAAACCAGGAGTGAAAACGGTCTCCCTAACCGGAGAACAAAGAAGCTAATGATTGAAAAAAAAAAGTCCAAAGCCAAGGCGAACAAGATCCCCCTAACCCGAGACCAAAAGTAGCCATTGGCGGCGACATTTTGGTGGCTCCAGAGAGGACCGCTGGAGGGTGTCTTGCAAACGTCGTACGAAAATCGATCCCCTTAACCGGAGATCCCAGTAGTACAAGACAATTTTTGAGCGAGACATCCAGGATTATTTGAACTTCCAGTCAGTCGAAATCTGACTGCCGTGAAAAGTAAAAGTGGAATTCAGCCAAAATATCACATCAGTGCGGCCAGTGAAGAGGCCATAGACAATACACGCGAAGCACAAAGTGGGCTCCGGCCAAAAACGTCCTAGTGGGCCTAGCGCCAAAACATGAACAGTAACCTCGAGGACGAAGTGAACCATATGGTGGAATATTTCAGGGAAATTGATTCCCAAGTGTCGCTCTTAAAAGAGACTGAAGAATATAAAAAGTGGGCAAGTTTGCCAATACCCACCGGTGAAATACGTGAAACTCGTGCGTTCCCCGTAGTCCTTTGGCGAGGAATCAACCGAAATAAAAAATATTCATTCAGAGAATCACGAAGATCGTCCCGCTTCGTTGGAGGAGACGATAACTCCGCGCACGACTATCCGCCCTGTTGAGAGGCCTAGTCCTGGTGTGCGCCGTTGCCAACCCCGAAGGAAGGAACCGACGACTATCCGCCCTGTTGCGAGGCCTAGTGTCGGTCCGCGAAGTTCCATCAACAAGAAAGAAAAAGCAACCTAACGACTATCCGCCTGCCTGAGAGGCCTAGTCTGGACTCGGCGCGCCCGGCCAACGATCCAAGCAACTATCCGCCCTACCAAGAGGGTCTAGCTGAAGACAATAAGAAAGAGTGAGTCAAACCGATCTTTATCACTATATTGATTATATATAAGTTAAGGATCGGAATCGCTCTTGATGAGCATCGTCATAAACATCTCATAATCTATGTTTTCACAAGCAACTGAATGGTATGCAGGAAGATTGTTTACAACCGATAAGAAACGTTGAGACTTCCTGAGATCTTTTACGACCCTGCAGACGAGCAACGCCGGGATTTCCATCATCGTCGTTTATGACCATCCACAGCCTAGGACTCGGTTGCATAATTGAAACAGGCAGACTAAACAAAGACAGCTGACGCCCCGGATACTTCGATAGGAGGAACAGAGTGTTTGGGTTATTATTGTTTAGTTAGGACAGGTAAGAGTTAAGAGATAGCGATTAGGTAGAAGTTTATAAAAGGAATAGGAGAATTAAAGGACATTCATTCTTTGTACATCATCCAAACCGTGAGCTTGTGCTATAATCCGAACGACGAGTCCCTTAATTTATATATAAAATAAAGGTTACATTAAAACCTTTAGTTTATATATTTAAATAAAACAACAAATCTCTAAATTTTACTAAAAGTTGTAATTGATTGCCTAGTAATATGGATAAAAAATTTAAGATAAATAAGAACGGGAATTGCCGTCTTTGTCAGGACAGAGACGACAAAGAGGACATGGTGGCCTGCGACGACTGCGATCGCTGGTTCCACCTGTCCTGCGTAGATTTAATTGAAAAACCTGGAAGAAAAGACCCGTGGGCATGTTGCAAATGCAACAAGATCAAATTACAAATAAAAGCCCAGGAGGATCAAATAAAAATACTAACGGCAACGCCGAATAAAGAAAACAATTATATCGAAGCCTTCGAGGCGCTAATTGAAAAAATTAAAGGTATCGATGTCAATGCTAGGTCGACGGTTGAGAAGCATGTTTAAGGCAATCACTAATGGATCTGCCTTACTTTGATGGCAATCACAAAGTTTGGCTACGTTTTAAACAAACCTTCATTGAAACAACAAAAATTTTTCAGACTTAGAAAACTTAAATCGTCTGCAAAAAGCCTGAAGGCGATGCATTGAAGGCAGTCAATTCACTTTTACTGGACTCCAGCAATGTAGACGCAATCATGCAAAAATTAGAAGATTTGTTCGGAAGCGTTGAATCAATTTACTCGGGTTTTCTACAAGATGTGATGTCATCAAGAAACCCTAAATTAGATCTCCCGAAAACTATGGTGGATTTCATTTCCGCGATCGGTAACTTAGTTACCAACATGAAATGCCTTAATCATGAGGAATACTTGAATGATCCAAGATTGGTCAGAGATCTATCAAGAAAATTGCCAACCAATCTACACCAACAATGGCTACGTCATGTCAATGAGGATAAGGAATTATCTACTTCGTTGAATCCATTTGTTGCCCCTTCATTGGAAGACTTCTATGAGTGGCTGAAGCCGCAAGAGAAACTAGCCACAATGTTGTTGGCAGAAAAGAAAAACAGATTTGAAAACACACGGAGTGAAAAAACGGATAGAGTTAACTATCACAATATGAGCCGATTCAAGTGCATGAAGTGCGGAATGGCCCATAAACTCGCTGCATGCACTAAATTTAGGAAAATGAGTGTTGAAAAAAGAAAGGAATACGTAAAGGAGAAAAATCTTTGCTTCTCCTGCTGTAACCCAAACTGTCGCTTCGCTGATTGAAATAATAATCTCGCGGTTTAAAAATTATTTGTAATAATCATAGTTATCATTAGGGTTTTCATTAAGCATTACAAAACAAGCCTCAGTGGCCACCAATGTTTAATTTTTGTCTCGCCAATGCGATAGACTAAGATTTATCTCTGTTCAAATAAATATGCTAGATGTAAGAACGGAAACATGTCATAAAATTTCTGCTCAATGTTTAGTCTGGTTAACCAAAGCGCATGAAGCGATAAGCGCTGCGAAGTATGGCAATTAATGAATTTAGACCCTTAGCGACAGGATGTTATTCTAAGATGCAGAAACAGGCCTTGCAAGAATCTGGAAATGTTTAGATAAGAATTTGTGACCTGTCTTAGATTTGTGTGCGTCCTTTCTCTCTTTCTTTAACGAGACGGGGTGTCAGGATGAAGGATGCAAAGGAAAATAGAATAGTTACGATAATTGGGCGTGATTAAGATAAGGAAACAATCTAGCATAGATTTTCTAGAAAAAAGGACATGTGGGAGAAGAAAATGTTCTGACTCATTCTCCCTTTTGATAGGAATTAGGTTTTTTGCCCTATTGGAATAATTATGTATCGAATAGAAGTCTAGTTTCATTGGTATTGTAACGAACTCGAATTGTATTAGTTTCAGATAGTATTTAAGGCAAGTTGTTTTCAATACAAGTGTCAGTTCATGATCACTACTGAAAAAGGTACGAGTGCCAAGGAACTTTTTTACTACCTTTGAAATATCCGAACTCCAAAAGAAGTGGTCGACTCTCTCCGGTAGGAAATGCCTACCTTTTACGAGAGATACAAATCCGCTCCCTGTTTGGGAGAATAGTCAAAGAGTTTTTACGGATCTAGGAAACTAGATCTCGTTCTGCAACTTCCTCTTCCTCAAGGATCGTAAATGGCGACCGGACTATAATCTGCAGTCTTCAAGTTTTAAATATCGTAAAGTGTTAAACGTGTAAAGTAACAAAATGGGTTGGTTCAGTGATACAATTATCAATAACAACGAGAACACCACTGAAGTAAGGATAATTGCGGGTGGATTCATCGTATTGGTAGGAATCGTAATTGGCTACTTGTGCATGCGCGCGCACAATAAATACACAAGTGCGAAAATCCGCCAAACGGCACAATCAGAGGTACAGTTAAACAACATACGCACGCAGAAATAGTGACAGTGAAAAGTGACAAAAAGAACTAAATCACGGGTAAAGTATGCGATTGTTAACGATACAGTAATAGTGAAAGTGAAATGAACATACTCGAGTGCACAACATGGGGGTGCATACCTATAGTGATTACCACGCCAATAACAACTGCAGAAAAAGGGCGGAGTAGCACCATAGACTTAAAAAGCACCATAAACACTATCCCTGTTAATTCTGAACAATACAACACTATTGGAGATTCAGTGATATATCTGATAACAAGTGTAACACTAGTGGTTGCGATTGTGATTTTAGCTACCATCGTTTGGTATCGCTACAAACAACAAAAGAAAAACAGAATGCAAACCGAGCTGATACAAGCAATCATTGTATGCTCACAACGTTCCGCGACGACGGACACCAGTGTTAAAGAGGCGCTATGAACACTGAAATTAGAGTCCCCATAGTCACCGTTATCCCGTAGGTAGCGTCAAATCACAAATATCACAATCCAAAGGGGCGAACGGTCACAGCCTGACCACCCTCAAAGTGCGAAACAAACGAAGGGGAGAACGGTCACAGCCTGACCACCCTCAAAGTGCGAAACGAGAAAAGGGGCGAACGGTCGGAACCCGACCACCCTGGAAACCACTGCATCGACGAAATGAAGAAAAACAACGTAACAAAAAAAATCGAAACTAGTGTAAGCTAGTAATCTATGAAAACCATGACATTTCATAATAAATTCAAGTATTAAAAAGTTTTGATCATAACTAATGAATAGGCTAAGAGCCATTGACGAATATATCAGAAAGGAACATACTAACTTGCTAAACAGTGTAAACCGTGCCCGTTCCCTACAAGGAATCATAGTGTGACATGTGCATTCAACATGTCATTCCTATTCCTACATTTTAGCATATCCAGCAGACCACACCAGTGGAAACATGCGATCGTAAATTACCGTCATAGGCATTGAACCATCAGTTCAATGCCTGCTCAAAATAATCAGCACTTATGGCAACTGCCAGAATTGTCGGGTAACAATTTATTGAACCATGCTGTTGCCATCCGCAGGCATGGCCCTTTTTGGAATACTCTATCTTTCTCTTTTCCGCATGCATCGATCACTGATAGGTGATCGCCTACATGCTGTTTCACATAGATCGAAGCTTCGAGTGTCTCCAGTAGGACCTTGTAACAAATCAATTTGAAATAAAGAATCATTCTTGACTGGAAAGCGCGAGAGTTCATACCTCTAGTGATGACAATCGTCCAAGTAGTGAATGAACGTTACAATAGAAAAAAGTGAAACCCTTACCGATTTAATTAACGAATATAAATTAACCCTCAATAAGAACAAACGTTGCCTTTCTGCAAAACAATGGAATAACGAAGTGGAGATTTATCAGCCAGTAAAAATCCGATATATGGAATGTACAAAAATTTTAGAAAACACACAAATTTCCACTACATCAAAACATTCAATTAAGTCAGTAGTTTTTGCAAAAGAATAAGTGGAAATTTAGATTGTGGGAAAATAACCCCACAGTTTCCATCTCGTCTGATAACAACCTATCTAATACACAACCTATCATAATGCCAGCAGAGGAAAAATTTGATATCAAATCGGCTACAGCACTCGTGCAACCATATGATGGTTCTGCCGAGGGGCTGGAAGCATTTTTAGATGCCACTAATTTATTAGCAGAAATCACAGCAGCCAATTTAGTACCGACGGCAATAAAATTTCTAAAAACTCGCATCACCGGTAAAGCCCGACTAGGCTTGCCTGAGACTATTAACACCATTGCCGAGCTCCAGCAAGATGTTAAACAACGGTGTGCTAGCAAAATAACACCCGAAAATATTATCGCGAAATTGAAAGCAATAAAACAAAGAGGATCGGTAGAAAACTTCTGCGAAGAGGTAGACTTGCTCACTGCCAAATTGAAGGCAGTCTACCTCGAAAAGAAAATTCCCAGCGAATTAGCGAATAGCATGGCGACAAAGTCGGGAGTAGAGACCCTTATTAATGGTACCAACTCCCAAGAGAGTAAAATTATACTGAAAGCAGGAACTTTCAGCGACATTAAAGATGCCATCCAAAAATTGTTGGAAAATCCGAACACTATAAACCAACAAACCCAGGTACTTTCATTTAATACACGAAATGCCAACTTTAACCAAAACCAAAACAACAGGAATTATCGTGGAAATTACCGAAACCATGGTCCCAGTAGTAGGGATGCGAACTACTACCCTAGGAATCAGCCTAATAATCGATTCAGAGGTGGCCAACAACACCAACAATTCCGACCTCAGTACAACCAACCACAATTTAACCAACCGCCACAACGACAGTATAACGGTTACAATAGTAATCGCTTTCAGCGCGAAAGGTCTAATTTCCCAGATAGAAACATTTATACTGCGAGCGCCGAACAGACCCAACCAATGCAGGTACCAATGTCACTCGACACCCCAACTTCAATGGCAGTAGTCGGAAATCATAATCAAATGCTGAGGATGCCACCGGTAGGCCCAGTTATGCAACCGGGTGGCTCAATGCAAAACAACACTTTTTTAGGGCACCAGGGTCAGTACACTGGCCCACAAAATCAATTTATACGATAAACACTAGCGCAGCTAATTTTGTGACTTTACAGGTACAAATGGCTAGTCGCAAATGCACATTTATCATCGACACAGGAGCTGAAATATCTATCTTTAAGTTAGGATTACTGAACCCTATGCAAATCATTAATACCAACATAGCTTTTAAGGTAACCGGCATCACAGACGGTATCACCACCACGCTTGGTGAAACCAATACTAACATCACCTTTTCAAATAATTTAACGGTAAATCATTCATTCCAATTAGTTGGAAATGATTTCCCAATTTTAACCGACGGCATTTTAGGTCGAGATTTCTTCATTCAATATAAGTGTACACTAGACTACGAAAGCTGGTTGCTCAACTTTAGTTTTAATGACTACATGGTATCAGTACCAATAGAGGATAAGTTTAACGACAGCATCATTATCCCAGCAAGATGCGAAGTCGTCAGAAAATTGCCAAATATTGATGTTACTACCGAGTCAGTAGTATTATCACAAGAAATTCTCCCGGGCGTATTCTGTGCAAACACTATTGTTTCACCGAATGCTCCGTATGTCAAAATAATTAACACAACGTGTAAACAAGTAGCAATAACAAATTTTAGTCCAAAAATTGACTCCTTAAATGAATTTATAAGAGTCAAAACGGAGTATATCGATGAACAACCTCGGCAACAGTCAAGGGTTGATAAAATTTTCACGGAATTAAACATGGACCAAGTTCCGTTGTATGCAAAGCAACCACTAAAAAAAATAGTCGAGGAATTCGCGGATATATTTTGCCTACCTGGAGAGAATTTAAGTGTCAATAATGTTTATTCGCAGCACATCGCATTGAAAGATGCAGCACCAGTGTACATTCCCAATTATAAATGTATACATTCTCAACAACAGATAATTCATGACGAGGTTCAGAAACTTTTGGCTGATGACATTATCGAACCCTCAGTATCTTCCTATAATTCTCCGATTCTGTTAGTCCCGAAAAAGTCAAATGATGCCTCAAAGAAATGGAGGCTCGTAGTCGACTTTCGCCAGTTAAATAAGAAGGTACTGGCGGATAAATTTCCATTACCACGAATAGACACTATTTTGGACCAGTTAGGAAGGGCCAAGTATTTTAGTACTCTTGATCTAATGGCAGGATTCCATCAAATCCCGCTAGATCAAGAATCCAGAAAGTATACAGGATTTTCGACACCTTCCGGTCACTTCAATTTTAAAAGACTACCGTTTGGACTGAACGTCAGTCCAAACAGTTTTCAAAGAATGATGAATATAGCGATGGCTGGGCTCACCCCAGAATGCGCATTCATCTTCATCGATGATATAGTCATCACAGGATGCTCAACTACCCACCATTTTGAGAATTTACGGAAAATCTTCGAAAGGCTTAGGCAATACAATTTAAAGCTTAATGCCAGTAAGTGTAAATTTTTTAGAACCGAAGTCACATACCTAGGACATAAAATTACAGATAGAGGAATCCTTCCGGATGACTCCAAATTTGAAGCATTTAAGAAATTTCCAACACCCACAAATGCAGAAGAAGCACGCAGATTTGTAGCTTTCTGCAATTACTATAGAAAATTTGTTCCTAACTTTGCGCATATTGCCAAACCACTAAACGATTTACAAAAGAAAGGTTCAACATTTCTATGGACCTCAGCACATGAAACGAGTTTTCAGACGTTAAAAAATTATTTAATGTCACCACGAATACTACGCCATCCCGATTTTACTAGAAGATTTATTTAAACCACGGACGCATCAGATGTAGCTTGTGGAGCCGTCCTTTCTTAGATGTATGATCCTTTAGGACTAATCGCCCATATTACTATCGAATCCAAAATATTAATGCAAGATATATATCCCAAAAGAGATGAATAAAAGATGGGATACATGGTTAAACAAGTTATCCTCCTTGCAACACCTTCGAATTCCAAGATGTTATTCATACTCGAAGGCAATATTGAAAAGAGAACTGCATGTGTTTTGTGACGCATCACAAAACGCGTTTGCCACTGTCATTTATATGAGGACAATCTGCGAAGATGGTATCAATATAACTATCGTCGCAGGCAAATCAAAAGTAGCGCCCACGAAAATTATGTCTATACCACGATTGGAATTGCAAGCAGCTGTATTAGGTACCCGCCTATGTGCTACAGTTTAAAAGGAAATAAGACTGAAAATAAATCAGATAGTTTACTGAACCGACTCAAAAACAGTCTTAAGCTGGATCAAATCGGAATTAAGAAAGTTTAACCAGTTCGTCCAGCACAGGGTTAGCGAAATACTGGATAGCACTATGGAATCACAATGGCATTATATTAATACGGCAGCTAATCCAGCCGATGAAGGGACTTAAACCACTCATGCAAAGACCATGTGGATTGATGGTCCTTCTTTCTTGAAGGAAGACGAAGATCATTGGCCGGCAAATTACATTGAGAAAGCTATTTATGATCCAGAATTAGGAAAAGATGAATTGCGTCCGGTACATGCAACGAAACATGTTGATCGACCTAAGTTGGATATAATTAATGTCGAATGGTGCTCCGATTGGACACGGCTGAGAAGAGCTGTATGTATAGCAATGAAATATACTGACTGGCTCAAATCGAAAGCATTCAACTCAAACTTCAATAAAGAAATAACCGCCACTGACATGGAAAATGCAGAAACCCTATTGATTACAAAGACACAATGGGAAACCTTCCCTGACGAAATGACTGAGTTAAGCCTAAAACAAACAGTGGACAAGTCGAGTAGTATCCGTAAACTTACACCCTTTTTGGATCAAGATGTTGCTATGAAATCGGCAACACGTTACGAAAATGCGAAATGCGTACCATACGGAGCTAGACACCCATGCATACTCCCAGCTAAACATCACATCTCAAACTTGATACTAAAATGGTACCACGAAGAATTTAAGCATAAAAAGTTCAAGACAGCCGTTGCGGCAGTCAATCAAAAGTATCACATCATTAACATAGATGCGGGGAAGAAAAAAATAAAAAATCGATGTCAACATTGCAAAAATGATAATGCAAAGATAAACGCGCCGAAGATGGCACCATTGCCTGAGTGCCGATTACAACCCCACGTAAAGCCATTTACCCACACCGGTGTGGACTACTTCGGTCCATATAACGTAACGATTGGCCGTCGAACAGAAAAGCGTTGGGGTGCACTGTTTTCGTGTATGACAACACGGGCAGTTTATTTGGAGTTAGCGCATGATCTGAGCGCTGATGCATTCTT
Organism: Aedes aegypti; assembly: GCF_002204515.2. Classification (NCBI taxonomy): domain Eukaryota; kingdom Metazoa; phylum Arthropoda; class Insecta; order Diptera; family Culicidae; genus Aedes; species Aedes aegypti. The sequence continues at coordinate 150,959,867 of NC_035109.1, forward strand.
TCTATGTCTAAATTCAGTACAGAATAGACGAGGAAGAATAAAATTCTTATACAGCGACAACGGCACGAATTTTGTTTGCACTGACGGCGAATTAAGAAAACTTAAACACAGACTCGCATCGAAGGGAATATAATGGCACTTCAACCCCCCAGCAGCACCACCCTTTGGCGGTGCATGGGAACGATTGGTCCAAGAAGTGAATTCAGAAAGTCATCAAGCGCAGATCTTCATAAAAGTGGATGTACAAAGTGAACATTTGGCAATAGTGGAACGAGACGAGCCACGTGACTAAAAAAAGTGAACAGCAGCACCGGGAATATCTGCATCAGGAAAGATATAAAGTGAAGTAAAACATAGGGAAAGTTTATTAGCGACTAGAAACATATACGTACGAGAAGAAGGCAGGCAGGCAGCAGCAGTAAATCGTGTCTTTCGGTTGCTGGAATCAATCAGCACAATATTCTCATAACACACGCGATTACTTGGTCCAAAGGAGTACAAACATACCAGAAGAAGTGTAGAAACAGCAGCAGCATCAAGAAAACCACCAGCAAGCAACGACGAAGTGCAGAAACAGCAGCAACACCAAGTAAACAACCAGCAAGCAACGTTAACATTAAGGTAGGAACATTTAGTGAATTGCACACGCATCAAAAAGAAAAAAAAATACATTTATATTATCAACTTTGAGCAAGAAATATGTAATCGATCCGGTGGATTGCTATACTTTTCCACTTTTATTTCCTGTTATTGTCTCACAATAAACAAAAAGCTAATGAGCTTTAGAAGAATATTTCAACTCAGAACAAGGGAAGTTGTAGTAGGTGACGAAGATAACAACAGCGCTTCATCAATCGAAACAGATTCAAATCAAAACGAAGATAATACTAACGCCTCAACTACCGAAGCAAATTTAAATCAAACCGAAGATAACAGTAGTTTTTCTAATACAAATTTACATTCATCGAATCGAAGTGATTCAGAATCCGATTTACCATCATTACCAAATTCTGATTCAGATTTACATTCCTCATTATCTTCACTAGCGGAAACAATGCCTTTCGATCCTGAAGAAGCTCGAGAGGATATCCCTGAATTGCTTGGAAAAAGTAATTTCCAACAATTTATGGCTATCTGCCAAGATTTTTAAGATTCGTTAGGCGACACAGATGATGCTGTATTAGTAAAAATTATTAAACGAAAGCTCACTTTCACACTCTGTCGAAACACTACTACTTTCGACGAGATAAAGTCAGTTTTATCAAATAAACTTGGAGAGAAAGCTCCACTGAGCGTTCTTATATCAGATATGGTTAATTTAAGGCAAAAAGACAATGAAGACGCTAAAACGTACGGTGATGGAGCCTTACTTCTCCAAGAAAAATTATCCCCGAGCAATAAATTCATCCCTCAAATCAGGCAACGCACGCATCTCGGTTTTAAACAAAAGAGTAATTATCTATTCCATGCGCAAGGGTAGTTTGAAAGAGAGAAACCCAAAAGGTAGAATAATAAAACATAGACAGTAGCCGAGAAGGGCGCCGCGACCGAGAGGGCCGTTTTTTGTGCTCAGATAATCGTAGGTAAATTTAGTCGTAAGTAATTTCTTGTAAATATATCTCAAACATTTTTGAAAATACATGGTCATTCATAGTTTAGCGTCCAAGATCAAACACGCTGTAGTTTCTATTCGTTGGCTTTCTCGGCAATACCTTGGTCGAACTCACATCCGAATGCTTCGTTTTCAGTACTGTCTTAGAATTTTAGAATAGTTTCTCGAATGAGTGGAAGGACTAGCCAAAGATCAAGCTTTACTTGAAATCATTGCCATATTACCAGACCCTTTAACCCCGGAGCCCACATGGCTACTACTACTACTGATTTTTCCTCTCTGCATAGCCCAAAACATACTGAAAAATGACCTTTCCCAGGACACAGGATGCCTGACACTGCATTTCGGGTATTCCCGAGTTTGAGATGGACACCACCGTATCTACCACGAAGAAGACTTAGACAAATACATACACCAGTACAGGACAAAATACAGATTATAATTGACGGACTGATTTTTTTTTCAAATTTCAAAGACAAGATTGACCATTTACAAGACATTTATAAGACAGTTAACAATCTAATTAATGATCGTTGTTAATTCGCGACGATTAATTTGCGATCGGATGCGAACCAATGACAGAGAGAAGAAACGAAAATAAACAACTAGCCAATAAGCACGAAATTTACGACCCACAAACAGAAGAAGGCAACTCATACCATGCGAAGGGATATACTAGAACCTTACCGATCCCTTCCCCTATAGCACGCTAAACAGACAGAGCCATCACTCAGCACAAAAAACAGATGGTAACATTAGCATTAGAAAGTAAAGACGCATAGAAAGAAACAAAGTAATTAAATTCGAAATTTATCACCTACGCACTCAGAGACATACTTTACGAGAAAAGACCTAAAACGTTGAAATCTCTTTGCTTCTTTCTCGTGGGAGAAAATTAGATTAAGGCAATCACGACAATTATCCCTTTCTAACTTTAAGAATCAATAGGATCTCCGATAAAACTGCATTTGTCACTTCTTAGAATAAGTCTCCCAGATCAACGAAAGTCGCCTATAAAAACCCTGAAAACCCACGAAATACATGATCTTACGTTTAGACTCGGAACAGGCAACTTGCCTTTCTAGAGAGAAATTCCCGGTAAGTCCAACCACTAAGGTTATCACCAACGATTGTAAACTCGACTTCTTCGGTTGCAGACTACTCGCCTGGCGGGTGTCGTTCTGACGAGTCAGCTTTCAATCGTTAAGAGAGAGACCTCCCTATTGGAACCTTCCACGTCCAGGTACTGGTTAAAACATCAGCCTGTCCGTCTGAAGGGAAGAGAAGGGGATCAATCTCCAACCAAGCCTTTCGTACACGAAACCGTCGTACACCGGTTGACCGCTCGAATCCTTCGATTGCGGACTACTCACCTGGCAAGTGTCGTTCCGACGAATCAGTGCTTAACTGTTAAAGAGACACGGTTCTCTAGTCGAACCTTCCGCCAGCAGGTACTGGGTCACCCAGCCTGTCAGTCCGAAGGGGGAGATTGGGGAAACGCACTCAGTTGGCGTTTACCAGTTATCGGTAAGATCGAGTAAACACCGCGAGATCGTGCTAGAATCGACGCGCGGACTACGGTCATAAAGAAAATCCCGCGGGCCGTTTACATGGTGCCCCGAGTGAGGAACCACAACGTCGCGCGTTTTCGTTGCGGTTAAAAGCAAGTTGTGGTTACCGCCTAAAGAGTAACCAGAAGAAAATTCCTGTGGCATAGTGAATAAAATAAGAAAAAAAGGGCGTTGCGACGTCGTGTTTGACAATTGTGCCGGGAAAGGGACGTCAGGGAAATTTAATGCTGGGACGTGTTTTCAAAAGAGTGTGCTGGTGTGTGTGGGTTAGCTTGAAAATTGAAACCGTTCCTATTCCCGTACCTAGGTGTTTAGTTGAGTGAAATGACGAGCTTGTCGAATACTTCCGAAGTGAAAAACACCGACAATTACAAGCAGTGGGCCGAAAAGCCAGTGGCTAAGCAAGAACTGTGCGAAACAGTGTCTTTCGAACTAGTTCTCTGGGAAAACACACCTAGGGAAAAGGTGTTTTTACAACGAGTTTCGAAATTCGTGAAAGGAATGGTCAGGCCTAGACGACCATAAGAAGATTCGCAGAAGAAAAGTATTACAGAAACAGAAACTCGGGAGGAAGCGGAATTCTGTTGGAATACGCGCTCAACGCTGAGTCATCAATTTAAAATAATCGCTGCTGCGATACTGAGAAGCGAATGGTGATAGAACGTGCACGATTCCTGCGAGGACGTGCTAGAAAACCGGTAATAAGGCGGTCGAATTGACCATTGGAAACCTCAAGAAGAGGACTAGAATGCGAACCAGCAAATAATTCTACAAATCCGGAATTCTAGAGTATCGCCGCGAGTAATTAATCAACAAGAAAAATAACCCCAGCCATAGAAACCAAATTCCCGACGGTCCATCGAAGCACAGTCGATGTCGATACCAAAATGAGACAATGAAATAAAAAGCAGAGCGCAAAACTAGGACCTCCGATTACATAACTTTATTGCACCACTTGAAATAGGACTAAGCATGCATATGCAGATGCACTTGAGCTAGGAAAAACACGCCCACATGTGGCTTAGGAATAGCATAGCTTAAGATTTCATCTCTTTTTGTCATTGGTAATAGATAGGAATTAGATTGTAAGCGCTACAAATGTTACACAATTTTACATTTAATAACCACGCCTTATCTAACTAGCCTCTTAGGATCTGTAGGTGGGAGATACGAAAATAGACCAAGAATTAAGACACAATTTGTAAATCCCAGGACTCGAAAGGGAAATGGAAAATTCCATTTGAAACAACTTTGTAACTCAATATTACACTTCACAAATGAAACATGTAGGATTAAGATACATACTGTACAAACTGCAAATTAAGACTAAGTTCAAAAATCATTCCAGAATATTCTCACTAATCCGAAACCGGATAAGGAATTTTTGAAAACAGTTTGTCACCAAGTGAAAACTTCTCTCCCTAGTCGGAGAAAAAAAAGTAGCTTGAAGAAACTTCAAACCCAGGAGTGAAAACGGTCTCCCTAACCGGAGAACAAAGTAGCTACTGATTGAAAAAAAAGTCCAAAGCCAAGGCGAACAAGATCCCCCTAACCGGAGATCAAAAGTAGCCACAGGCGGCGACATTTTGGTGGCTCCAGAGAGGACCGCTGGAGGGTGTCTTGCAAACGTCGTACGAAAATCGATCCCCTTAACCGGAGATCCCAGTAGAACAAGACAATTTTTGAGCGAGACATCCAGGATTATTTGAACTTCCAGTCGGTCGAAATCTGACTGCCGTGAAAAGTAAAAGTGGAATTCAGCCAAAATATCACATCAGTGCGGCCAGTGAAGAGGCCATAGACAATACACGCGAAGACACGCGAAGAACAAAGTGGGCTCCGGCCAAAAACGTCTTTGTGGGCCTAGCGCCAAAACATGAACAGTAACCTCGAGGACGAAGTGAACCATATGGTGGAATATTTCAGGGAAATTGATTCCCAAGTGTCGCTCTTAAAAGAGACTGAAGAATATAAAAAGTGGGCAAGTTTGCCAATACCCACCGGTGAAATACGTGAAACTCGTGCGTTCCCCGTAGTCCTTTGGCGAGGAATCAACCGAAATAAAAAATATTCATTCAGAGAATCACGAAGATCGTCCCGCTTCGTTGGAGGAGACGATAACTCCGCGCACGACTATCCGCCCTGTTGAGAGGCCTAGTCCTGGTGTGCGCCGTTGCCAACCCCGAAGGAAGGAACCGACGACTATCCGCCCTGTTGCGAGGCCTAGTGTCGGTCCGCGAAGTTCCATCAACAAGAAAGAAAAAGCAACCTAACGACTATCCGCCTGCCTGAGAGGCCTAGTCTGGACTCGGCGCGCCCGGCCAACGATCCAAGCAACTATCCGCCCTACCAAGAGGGTCTAGCTGAAGACAATAAGAAAGAGTGAGTCAAACCGATCTTTATCACTATATTGATTATATATAAGTTAAGGATCGGAATCGCTCTTGATGAGCATCGTCATAAACATCTCATAATCTATGTTTTCACAAGCAACTGAATGGTATGCAGGAAGATTGTTTACAACCGATAAGAAACGTTGAGACTTCCTGAGATCTTTTACGACCCTGCAGACGAGCAACGCCGGGATTTCCATCATCGTCGTTTATGACCATCCACAGCCTAGGACTCGGTTGCATAATTGAAACAGGCAGACTAAACAAAGACAGCTGACGCCCCGGATACTTCGATAGGAGGAACAGAGTGTTTGGGTTATTATTGTTTAGTTAGGACAGGTAAGAGTTAAGAGATAGCGATTAGGTAGAAGTTTATAAAAGGAATAGGAGAATTAAAGGACATTCATTCTTTGTACATCATCCAAACCGTGAGCTTGTGCTATAATCCGAACGACGAGTCCCTTAATTTATATATAAAATAAAGGTTACATTAAAACCTTTAGTTTATATATTTAAATAAAACAACAAATCTCTAAATTTTACTAAAAGTTGTAATTGATTGCCTAGTAATATGGATAAAAAATTTAAGATAAATAAGAACGGGAATTGCCGTCTTTGTCAGGACAGAGACGACAAAGAGGACATGGTGGCCTGCGACGACTGCGATCGCTGGTTCCACCTGTCATGCGTAGATTTAATTGAAAAACCTGGAAGAAAAGACCCGTGGGCATGTTGCAAATGCAACAAGATCAAATTACAAATAAAAGCCCAGGAGGATCAAATAAAAATACTAACGGCAACGCCGAATAAAGAAAACAATTATATCGAAGCCTTCGAGGCGCTAATTGAAAAAATTAAAGGTATCGATGTCAATGCTAGGTCGACGGTTGAGAAGCATGTTTAAGGCAATCACTAATGGATCTGCCTTACTTTGATGGCAATCACAAAGTTTGGCTACGTTTTAAACAAACCTTCATTGAAACAACAAAAATTTTTCAGACTTAGAAAACTTAAATCGTCTGCAAAAAGCCTGAAGGCGATGCATTGAAGGCAGTCAATTCACTTTTACTGGACTCCAGCAATGTAGACGCAATCATGCAAAAATTAGAAGATTTGTTCGGAAGCGTTGAATCAATTTACTCGGGTTTTCTACAAGATGTGATGTCATCAAGAAACCCTAAATTAGATCTCCCGAAAACTATGGTGGATTTCATTTCCGCGATCGGTAACTTAGTTACCAACATGAAATGCCTTAATCATGAGGAATACTTGAATGATCCAAGATTGGTCAGAGATCTATCAAGAAAATTGCCAACCAATCTACACCAACAATGGCTACGTCATGTCAATGAGGATAAGGAATTATCTACTTCGTTGAATCCATTTGTTGCCCCTTCATTGGAAGACTTCTATGAGTGGCTGAAGCCGCAAGAGAAACTAGCCACAATGTTGTTGGCAGAAAAGAAAAACAGATTTGAAAACACACGGAGTGAAAAAACGGATAGAGTTAACTATCACAATATGAGCCAATTCAAGTGCATGAAGTGCGGAATGGCCCATAAACTCGCTGCATGCACTGAATTTAGGAAAATGAGTGTTGAAAAAAGAAGGGAATACGTAAAGGAGAAAAATCTTTGCTTCTCCTGCTGTAACCCAAACCATTCGGTAAAAAGTTGAAGGGGAAAAAGAACGTGCAATATAGACGGATGCATTAGTAAGCACAATCGTTTATTGCACCTGAAAACAAACGACACTCCTAAAACGAAAAAAACCGTTAATGGCCAAATGACAAAATCGTAGCAAGGCGTTTTTCCAAATACTGCCAGTTAGTTTGTCCAATGGCAATAATAAAATAAAAACCTACATTTTCTTTGATTCCGGATCTTCCGTGAGTCTAATCGATCAAAATATAGTAAACGAATTAAATCTCACGGGCGTTAGAAATCCTGTATCCTTTGTTTGGACCAACGGCTGCATTCAAGAAGAAAATGATAGCCAAATAGTGCAGGTAAAAGCGGAAGGTTCAAACGGGAAAACATTCCTTTTGAGAAATTTATGCACGATGAAGGCACTCGCTCTTCCGATACAATCCGTCAATGCTCGTTCACTAGAAGAGAAACACCTCTATCTTAAGGGAACTAATTTGGACTCGTATGAAAATGTAGCTCCTACAATATTGATCGGACAACCACACGCCTATCTGTTTAAGGCACTAGAAGAAAGATCGGGTGGATTTAACGAACCCATTGCAACTAAGACAAGATTGGGTTGGGTTCTGTTCGGCAGCAGTCGCACTTCCCCCAGATGTCAATATGATAACATGAACCATGTATTCATACTGAATCAAATCGATGATGAGGAGAAATCCATCAGAGAAATGATGTCAAATTATTTTTCCACTGAAGCATTCGGGGTAAAAGTTCCCAGTAACGCATTGATTGCAAAAACAGACGAACGTGCGTTAAAAATTATGGGTGAAACTCTAAGCGCTACGGAAAACGGCTACGAGATTGGCCTTCTTTGGAAGAAGGACAAGGTTGAACTTCCGGATAGCTTCAAAACTGCTCTTAAACGTTCCTTACAACAAGAGCAGAAACTTGGTACCATTAAAAAATTAATGAATACGTAGCAAAGGGCTATTTAAAAAAGTTGAGTCCGGAGGAATATATGATCGAGAAACCTAAAACGTTTTATTTGCCACATTTTATTGCCATAAATAAAAATAAACAAAAACCTAGAATGGTATTTGATGCAGCAGCAAAAATTGACGGGATATCTCTGAATTCACAATTACTATCAGGACCCGATATGACCGCTTCATCACTTGGCATCAAAATGCGCTTCCGTGAAAACTCCATCGCCATAGCCGGCGACATCCAGGAAATGTTTCACCGGATTGGGATTATAGAAGAAGATCGGAGTTCACAGCGTATAGTTTCAAGAGAACGCCCAAACACTCCGTTAGATGTATATGAAATGCAAGTCATGACATTTGGAGCAACCTGCTCACCCGCTTGTGCACAATTTGTGCAAAATACACATGCGGAAAAATATGAGGAAGAAAGCCCAGAAGCCGTCGAAGCTATCATCCACAATCATTATGTAGACGATTATCTGGATAGCTTCGACGATATGGGAAAGGCTGTAAAAACTGTTACTGATGTCATTCAGCTACATGATGAAGCCAATTTCAAAATAAGAAACTTTATCTCTAATTCCAAAACATTATTAAAACAGTTACCTGAAGATCGTATATCACCTGTGAAAGAAGTCAGCCTTGATGACTCAGAAAGCGTTTTCGAAAAGGTTCTGGGAATGTACTGGAACACCAGAGACGACAAATTCTTTTTCAAAATAACACCTCCCAATAAAAATTTAATGGAACCCACCAAACGATAAGTACTCTCCTTTATCATGAGCGTGTATGATCCTTTAGGGCTCATCGCCCATATTACAATCGAATCCAAAATATTAATGCAAGATATATGGAGGCTGGGAATCGATCCCATCAAAATCCCAAAAGAGATGAATAAAAGATGGGATACATGGTTAAACAAGTTATCCTCCTTGCAACACCTTCGAATTCCAAGGTGTTATTCTTACTCGAAGGCAATATTGAAAAGAGAGCTACATGTGTTTTGTGACGCATCACAAAACGCGTTTGCAACTGTCATTTATATGAGGACAATCTGCGAAGATGGTTTCAATATAACTATCGTCGCAGGCAAATCAAAAGTAGCGCCCACGAAAATTATGTCTATACCACGATTGGAATTGCAAGCAGCTGTATTAGGTACCCGCCTATGTGCTACAGTTCAAAAGGAAATAAGACTGAAAATAAATCAGATAGTTTACTGGACCGACTCAAAAACAGTCTTAAGCTGGATCAAATCGGAATTAAGAAAGTTAAACCAGTTCGTCCAGCACAGGGTTAGCGAAATACTGGATAGCACTATGAAATCACAATGGCACTATATTAATACGGCAGCTAATCCAGCCGATGAAGGGACTAAAACCACTCATGCAAAGACCATGTGGATTGATGATCCTTCTTTCTTGAAGGAAGACGAAGATCATTGGCCGGCAAATTACATTGAGAAAGCTATTTATGATCCAGAATTAGGAGGAGACCAAAAGTAGCCATTGGCGGCGACACAAAAGTTATGTGTAGTTTGTCTGTTACATCACTTTTTGTATTGATAATATTTGTTGTCAAAATTCAACCTATCTGTGACTTTTGAATCAAAAGTTTCAAACAAATTTATTCAATATTTGTCAAAAAAAAAAATATGTTAATTTGTAGTATGATACAGGAAATTTGTCGATTTAAATTCCAACAAAACAATCTCTTGTTATTTTTAAAGCCCAACAAGTAGTGGCTCAAAACTGCCCTCGAGATGTTTTCTGCCCATGCATTTTCCAAGTCAAATTACCAAATAAAAAGAAACCGGATGCCTTACTTCCTAGAAATAATAAGTGCAATGCTCATCACTATACTTCTCAGAGATCACTCAAATGAAAGAAATTGTACTCACGTAACACAGATGCAGCAAGCCATAATTCACTGTGGTTGTCCAACGTCCAATTGCATTTCAAAAATGGATGTTAAAAACCTTGAAGGCGGTTTGGTTGTATCACTCCTGGAAAATAGAGGGAAAAAATGTTGTATGATACCTTACACGGACACATGTTCTTACAGCTGCTTTATATGAACGAAAAATCTACTTACCATGCGTTAGGAGACAACGAAATACAAAAATAAATTACACAGACCACAGTTACAGTTTAGCGCCACAAAAAGGATTGCCGTGAAATTTCCTTCCGAGAGACTTTTTATGCATTGCTTGGGTATAAAACGTACTCGAAAGTCTATGTACCCAATACTCTCTAACGACTAGTGGCAGCGAAAATGTGACAAAAACCCTGATACGGGTAGAATTCATCCCTTGAATGGAAACTTCCAACTAAAGCAGCACAATAAAAAACAGTTTTTCTCACTTTTTTTATTGACCCGTTAACGCCCAGCGTCGTCAAATGAGCACAGTACTTATAAAGAGAGATCCCCCAGTACCAGGCAGTACCCAATACCGGACATAGTTAAAAAAAATGCAGAAATCATGACCCAATCAAGATGATGTGTAGAAGAAAAGAATGCAATTTAGAGAGCAATGTTTGCGTAGAATGATGCATACCTGACATATTCACGTCCTTTTAATGAAGTAAAGATGTTTGAAAACCAATGACAAATTTTCGTAAATTTTGCACCAAAATTGAAGTGATGAGAACTAATCACATCAAGCACCTTCTGTTTCCCAGTTTCGGACAGCTTGATTTGTTACGTGATTTCTTTGTATTTTCGCACAAGTGTCTCAAAATACATTAATTTTTCATGGATTTGGTCCATCATTGGATCAAACATACAAGAAAAATAAGCAGAATGAACTTTCAGAACAATATCGCAACTATGAATGGACAGGTTTTCTAAGAAAGGTATCTTCAGAATATAAATTTCCAATCGATTGAATTGTACAAAGTTCCCTGAAGCTCGGTTCCGACTAATTCAGTTGTGCAATGGTATTTGTGGAGTCATAGAATGGTATTTGTCGAATGGTGTTAATCCACCGTCGGTCGCCCTAGTGTACTGAGTACACGCACTTTGCGAAAAGCCGAAAAACATATTGAAATTCTCTTCAAATTGATGCGGGTGTTGGTCCTATTCCAAGATCTACTCTTCTTTTTACTTGTACAAAAGAAATTTTTCGAAAAAATCAACGATAAGTATTCGAAAACATCGTGTTTTAAGCTAAGTTTTCACGCGAGTACTCAGTACACCAGTGCGACCGCCCCACAGTGGCGCATGGCCGGACAAAACCTCAAAAATTCATGTTCTCAAAATCACTCGTCAATATTTTTTATAGACTTCTATACTATTGAGCGACAATTTCTCAAAAGTTGAGATTGATCTGTTCTGTTTTCGATTTTTTGCAGCATCGTAAGTGTGGGAAAGTCATCAAAATTAGACTGCTCGAAATTCATCAACTATGATTCACCTAGCAAACTGCAAACAGCTGTATCTCAACGAAATCATAACCGATTTAAGCTCAATAGGTTCCATTTGAAAGCGTAGTTATAAGCCTTAGTTTTGGCTATAGTTATATAGATTTTAACATATCAAGTTATTGTTTATAACAACAATAGTTTCAAACAATCTTTCTCCAAAATTTTGTTGAATTTTCAAAACTTCGTATGTTTTATGTGAAGTGTTTCGGGAAAATGAGTCACTCACTATGAAGCAGCAAATCATCCATACTTTCAAACGTACAATAGTTTTTCTTGCCCCTTTTTGCCCCTAGAGGTGAAAATTCCATTTTCATTTTTCATTATAATTTATCGATTTCATCATTCAAATCTTTATGATTTGTCATAATTCGTTTGAAATTTTAGTGGAATTACTAAAAGGAAGTTAAATTTGTACCTCTAGTTCAGGATTATGCACAAACTTCTGCATTACAACAACAAAAATTGTAGTAATAGCCTTTTTATACGATTGAATGAAAAAACTTAATTTGGAAGAATTTCACTAGAAAATCGAATTTTCAATTTGACTGTTATTTCCAACGGGATGATATCAGGTATCCAACATAATTAATAGATTACCATTATCAAGCAATTTGAGACGTATTTGAGGTTTTGTCCGACTTTTGTATGAAGGACCGCCACTGTGCGCCCGTGTAACTTTTTTTTACCGGGCCCGTCACACGAGCGGTCGCATCGTGTACTGAGTACACGCGGAGTATTTTGATTATAAATCAAAAACTGTGCAAGATAGAATATTGATGTCTTCGGCAAATATCTTCAGTTCAACGGTACCAATTGGTCAGTGGACAAATGAAACTTTGAAAACATCCTAACCTTCCAGTGGCCATCGGATTGTTCCCCGGGGGAACCGATAAAGTGGACATTTCGCAATGCAACATCTCGAACACAAATATCTCAGGATCTAGATATTTCAGCAAGATGGTGTCTTCGGCAAAGTTGTTCAGTAGGTCAAGGACTAACATGTGATAGGCCGCTTGTTTCGGAATTCTGCCACCAGTTGGCGCTAGTGAGCATGTAATTTTTCAAACACAGATATCTCAGGATCCTGACTATCTAGAAAGATGCGGTCTTCGACAGGTTTAGTAGGTAATGGACTAACATATTATAGGCCATCTAACTTGAAATTCTGCCATCAGATGGCGCTAGTGATACAATATTTCAATCACGAATATCTCATGATCCCGATTTTTTAGCAAGATGGTGTCTTCGGCAGAGATGTTCAGTAGTTCAAGGACTAATATGTGGTGATCTATTTAATTCGGAATTCTTTCACCAGATGGCGCTAGGGAGCATGACATTTTTCGAACACAGATATCTTAAGATCCCGATTACCAAGAAAGTTGACGTCTTCAACAAAAGTGCTGAGTACAGTATGGCCCATAAAAAATGCGAATTATAGGCCATACTGTAGGTGATAAGTCATGTGATAGGCCACCTAACTTGATATTATACTACCAGATGGCGCTAGTGAGCATGCTGTATTCTGATCGCGATAATCTCAGTATGGCGATATTACAGCAAGATGGTGTTTTCAGCAAAGCTGTTTATTAGATCAAGGACTTAACATGTGATGTGCCGTTTGATTAGGAATTCTTCCACAACACGGTGCTAGTGATTATGCATTTTTTCGAAACCAGATATTTTAGGATCCTGATTAGGAAAATAAAATTAGATCAGAAAGATGATGTCTTTGATAGAGTTGTTCTGTATATTACGGGCCAATGTGTGAGGGGTAAAATATACTTAAAATTCTCCCACATTCAATTTAAAATGCAGTGGGCTGCTAGATTTAAAATACAGAGAACATTATTATACTAGGGATGCACTTAGAGCATTTTGAATTTATTTATAAACAACACAGGCAATATAGATCGTTGCACGCCTGACATAGCCTCGAAACTCCATACAAAAAAATGTCAATAATTCCAGCAGTGGCTGTCATCTCTATATAAAAAATGGAAACAATTCCAGCAGCAGTGAATGACAAAGAGCAGAACAGTCAATTGAGCGCGATGAAAGAGGGGTAAAGTAGGGGAATTTTTTGTGCCATCACTATGCACTCTTGTATCACATTTGAGGTGATACGAACAATGTTGTAGTGTACATGTCATCCCGCGAGTCGCCATAATAGACCGAGCTAACCGGTGACTTTACTTTCATATTGCTTTGCTCTAACACACATCCATCTTCGTTTTTGTGTAACAGATTTGTGCGGCCCATTAGATAGGCTTTTTCATGAGACAGGCCCGTGTTTCCATTCGTTTCTATAGGTGTATACACGGGACTGTCATTTCCATAAAAGACTGTCAAACACCTTCCGAAACAGTTGATTTGAAGCATCTCGTGAAAAGGCCTATTGCTCAAACCGTGTTTGACAGTTCTATGATTTCAGTATAGGCCTTTTCATGTGACAGGTCTGTTTATGCATTTGTTTACATCGGTGGAGGACCGGTGCATGCACGAGGCTGTCATTTTCATAGAAGAACTGTCAAAGAGCTTCCCGATCAGCTGTTTTGGCACGTCATGTGAATAGGCCTATTCACGCATATCTATATAAACAACTTCTGTGGATAAACCCAACTTTCTTGACAATCTTGAACTTCAAGTAGTGTAATAAAATGCCTAAAAATGAATGAAAGACGAATTCAGAACTGTACCATTTAATTCCGATAGAGTTTGTATCCTATGACGCGTATTTCAATCTCAATTGTAAGAACGTCTTCAGTGTCGTGTACTCGGAAAGTAATTCTACTAAAAAACTATAAGGGTACATCCCTATGGGGTTGTACGAACTGGTGACGTAGGACCACGATGGTTTATTTAACTGAATTTGATGTCGTTCTTGTTGCTCGTTTTGACTTCATACTGTTTTCAGTGCTCGAAAATTTCGTAAATATTTATGCATATGTGTACGTTTAATCATGTCCCAAATATACATTATCTTTATCCGATGAATTCGTCATATTTATCTATGAAAACGTGAAATTTAACTTCAGGTTGTATGATCATTTTGAAATTATATTAGTAACCTCCTATGAAATATATGGTAGCATTGGAAAGAACAGAAGTGTTTGATGTTTGTTCAGTATGCTGAAGCAAAATCTAAGTAATTCTTATTAAAGAATATTTAAAGCAATGTGTCTATAGGAAGTTATTCGAGGATTATAATGAAAGCTTCAGTCATCGCTTTGTTGGTCTTATGGTTTGAGAGAAATATTATTCATTACTTGGCAATGTGATAAATAAAGTCGGAAATATTACTCTGTTAACTCTCTTACGCATATTTGGTGGCCCTGAGAAGAGCCAAAGGCTTTGTTAGCTCGGATGCTGTCATAGATGAATCGCACTACAGGATGTTATCAGTTGACTGCCATGGTTAAACGAAGAATCCCCAACGCAAGTGTACAAATTTGTATAAGGCGGCGTCCTTTTATTACGTAACGCTAAAATTGGAAATTTTTGACCCCCTCCCCCCCTTCCGTAACGTTTTTTGTATGAAAATTTTAAAATTTTTGTATGGGTCGTAACGCTCGAGCTAACCCCCTCCCCCCTTCGAGCGTTACGTAATTTGTGGATGCCGCCTAAGTTCTCTGCTTATAAGACAAACCAGTTGAATGTTTCGTGGTGTGGATGGCACACATCAGCAACAGGTATTAGATCACACGGCTGAAGTCGAAATCTGAAAACTTAGCTTAATTTTGAAATCTTGAGCGATACCACAAGCCGGACGCTCGATTTGTCTAATAATAGTAGTAATGATGCCTAATGGGCTTGATTCTTGACTGCACCACAGATGAGTTTATCACGAGCCGAAATCTCATAAACCAGATGCTGATCAACAGCTCAGTAGGCTTCTGGCTACGAGGTGCTCCTCGCTAAGCAGGTTCGGAGGAGCTCTTGCCAGCTCGGAAGTCGAAATGGAATGAAACCGAATCCAACGAAGGAAGCATGCTATATACCCTTAGATTAGCAGATTATGCTCCTCCCATTCGTGCTCTTCTCTTTCTAGTCGACCAATCTGGAAAATGGGTATGTGCCAACAATGTGATGAGCTAAGAATTACCTGAAAATTGCGGAAAATGATAATGCGTGAGAAATTGATCGAACATGAATAGTTGGAAGGGTTGACATTTACTTAATATTCTATAGATAGCTAATGATAACCAATAGTTTTCCTTAGTATGAAGGTGAATTTCTGATTATTAGGTGCCAAAATGATAAAAATTGTTCAATTAGAATTTCTCTTGACAACCCTTCTAAATATGTCGCAATTTTGTTACATGTGATAATTTTCATAATCGAAATGCTCCCATAAAATATGGCAAATCAAAGACACTGTTGGAAATGGCACTCTAGTTTACATTCGTTGTGAAATGTTGAGCACTCACCCCGACGGCACTGCACCAGCGTCCACGAATAGTCTCAAATTGACGTGCCATCACGTGGCCGATGGCTTTCTTAGCCTCGATACGGTTACAGATAAATAGCACTACGGGATGTTATCAGTTGATTGCCATGGTCAAACGGGGAATTTGCTTATACGACGAACCAGCTGAATGGTTCGTGACGTGGATGGCACACAACAGCAACGGGTATTGGATCCCCGGGCACAAGTCGAAATCAGGAATAACGATGCTCACTCTTGAAAGCTTGAGCGATTTCACCAGTCCGACGCTCGATTAGCAGCATCTCCTCGGATCAGCAACTCTGGGGGCTTCTGGTTTCTGGTTCCTAACGGGCTTGCTTCTAGACCACCGATCACGAGTCGAAATCTGAGAGCGCGGATAAATTTGCGGCGGCGATGACGATGGCTTGGACGCTCCTCCGAGCGGCAGTAGTTCGCCGCTCGGAGAAGCGCCCAAGCCATTGTCATCGCCACCGCAAATCAATATTGCGTCTTCCTCTTCCGACGACACAAATTGGACTGAGACGCGGGTGCAAACGCAAAGCGAGAATGACTCGCCCGGTCGTGTTCACAGTCCGACCGCAAAAAGAAGACTGAGGGAAGAAGC
Source organism: Aedes aegypti (assembly GCF_002204515.2). Lineage (NCBI taxonomy): Eukaryota > Metazoa > Arthropoda > Insecta > Diptera > Culicidae > Aedes > Aedes aegypti. The sequence goes on from NC_035109.1 coordinate 150,976,554, forward strand.
AGGGACCCGTTTGCTTTTATAGTGGGAAGCGACACCGTCGAAAAGTGCTCGTACGTGATTGGTTGAATAAGAAAGGGGTCAACATTTATCAAATTTTCAATAGTTTAACAACAAATTTCACTTATCGGATATATTACTAACGATGCGTAGATACATTTCTGATCGAATGACACTAAAATCGAAATAATCGGTTCATAAACAAGTGAGTTATTTCAAAATCTCCCCTAATTTCGTTACATGTCTCATTTTCCGTACTTTCAAAGTGAAATATTGAGCACTCACCCCGACGGCACAGCAGCAGCGTCCACGAATAGTCAATTATTCATAACAAATTAAATATTGTATGTAGCTGCGAGATTGATTGAGCAATATAAGATCTAATAAGGTCGGAAATATTATTCCTTCAACTCTTTTTCACAAATTTGATGGTCCTGACAAGGTCCGATGGCAGATAAATAGCACTGCGGGAAGTTATCACTTGATTGCCATGGTCAAACGGGAAATCCTCAAGGCAAACAGCAACAGCAACGGGTAGTGGATCCCCGGGCACGTGTCGAAATCTGGAAACTCGAGCGATTCCGACGCTCGATTAGCAGTAGCTCCTCGGGTCAGCAACTCTGGGAGCTTCTGGTATCTGGTTCCTATCGGGCTTGCTTGTTGACCACCGATGCTGAATTTATCACGGGTCGAAATCTGGGAGCGCGGATAAATTTGCGGCGGCGACGACGATGGCTTGGACGCTTCTCCGAGCAGCAGTAGTTTGCCGCTCGGAGAAGCGCCCAAGCCATCGTCATCGCCGCCGCAAATCAATCTTGCGTCTTCCTCTTCCGACGACACAAATTGGACTGTAACGCGGGTGCAAAAGCAAAGCGAGAATGACTCGCCCGACCGTGTTCACAGTCCGACCGCAAAAAGAAGACTGAGGGAAGAAGCAGGGACCCGTTTGCTTTTATAGTGGGAAGCGACACCGTCGAAAAGTGCTCGTACGTGATTGGTTGGATAAGAAAGGGGTCAACATTTATCAAATTTTCAATAGTTTAACAACAAATTTCACTTATCGGATATATTACTAACGATGCGTAGATACATTTCTGATCGAATGATACTAAAATCGTAATAATTGGTTCATAAACAACTGAGTTATTAACGTTCAAAATCTCCCCTAATTTCGTTACATGTTCCATTTTCCGTACTTTTAAAGTGCACCCCAATATAGAAAACAAAGACGTAGTCCTACGTCAAAAAACGATGTAAAAAGTGAATATGAGAACGAATTTCATAAAAATTGTTTATACTGGTACAGCTGATAAAGAAAGGAAAATAAATATAATTTCTAATCAAACACAGTTCAGCCGAGATTTCTTAGGGTTTTTGTAACAGATGCCAGGAAGCAGTTGAATTATATTTGTTGCAAGAAATAATCAACCCAGTTTGTAAAGAGAGCAGAAGACGCCATTTTTCTAAATACAGTCAAACCTCCATGAGTCGATGTTCCATAGCTCGATATCGACTCATGAAACCATACTTGAAACAAAAAAAATCATGGTTATTATGATGATCCCTTCAATCAGCTTTCCAAAGAATATCAGTTCCATGACTCGATATTTCCATAAGTCGATGATCTCTTAAATATCGGCTGGAAGTTTGACTGTAGTTTAGATTCTGAAGTATTTACTTATGGAATTTTCATGCTGAATTGCGCCGTTTGATGGGGTAATTTCGAATCAAACGGATTATTACAACATGCTTTAGCCTTGGACAGAATAAACAAATTTGTTGAAGACGTCATTTTCATGATTATGTAAATGTAGCCCATCACATGTTTGTACTTGATTTACTGAACCATTTAGCTGAAAACTTCATCTTTCGATGTGACCGGGATCCTCAGATATTAGCAATCATAAATTTGCATGCTCACTAGCTCACCCTGTTGGATGAATTTTAAAACTTGAGGTCGCATTTATGCTTTCATCTAATGAACAACTTTGCCGAAAGTGTTGTGTCATAGTAATGAGAATATCTCAGGATAATTTTTTTAGGAATCAGGATCCAGAGATATCCGCGTTAAAAAAAATGATGATCACTAGAACCGTTTTGTGGAAGAATTCCGAATCAAACGGCACATCATATGTTTAGTCCTTGATTTACTAAACAGCTTTGCCGAAGACACCATCTTGCTATAATATGAGATAGCTGCGATCAATATACAGCATGCTTATTACCACCATTTGGTGGTAGAATTTCTAGTTGGGTGGCCTATCACATGCTGAACCTTGACCTACTTAACACTTTTTTCGAAGACGTCAACTTTCTAGGCAATCGGGATCCTGGGATATCTGTGTTCGTAAAATGTCATACTCACTAGCACCATCTGGTGAAAGAATTCCGAATTAAATAGATCACCACATATTAGTCCTTGAACTACTGAACAACTATGCCGAAAACACCATCTTTCTAAAAAATCGGAATCATGAGATCATAGACAAACAGACGTCACACTCTCATCATTGTCCATCGACCACCTTTTTAACGGTCGATTCAAAAATATGGTAGGTGGCCAATCCGCCACCCGCAGCGCTCGCATCGTTTTTGTTCGTGTTTGACGTTTACACACTACCGCCATCTGTTGGCCTGTCGGCCAAACGCACCGATTTTAGCATTGGGCGTACATGTCTTCGTGACTATGATTTTGATCGAGATTTGTTCTAAGTGTTACGTCTGTTTGTCTGTGATGAGATATTCGTGATTGAAATATTGTAAACGCATTAGCGCCATCTGATGGCAGAATTTCAAGTTAGATGGCCTATAATATGTTAGTCCATGACCTACTAAACAACTTTGTCGAAGACCGCATCTTTCTAGGTAGTCAAGATCCTGAGATATCTGTGTTTGAAAAATTACATGCTCACTAGCGCCAACTGGTGGCAGAATTCCGAAACAAGCGGCCTATCACATGTTAGTCCTTGACCTACTGAACAACTTTGCCGAAGACACCATCTTGCTAAAATATCTAGAGATATTTGTGTTCGAGATGTTGCATTGCGAAATGTCCACTTCATCGGTTCCCCCGGGGAACAATCCGATGGCCACTGGAAGGTTAGGATGTTTTCAAAGTTTCATTTGTCCACTGACCAACTGGTACCGTTGAACTGAAGATATTTGCCGAAGACATCAATACTTTATCTTTCCTAGCTTTAGATTGACAATCAAAATTGCTCAGCGTATACTCAGTACACGATGCGACCGCTGGTGAGACTTTTTTTTGAGCGACTGACGGAAGGGTAATTTTAGTAAAAAATGATACCAAATTGTCTACATAGCCATCAAACCAATTAACCAATCCGAAAATTTTCAAGTGGCAATCTAACAAATGTCGGAAACACCATTTGATTTAGAAATATTCTTGAAAAAACGCCAGATTAAATAGACAATGGTACTGTTCAAGAATTTATGGGTGGAATTCAAGAAAATGTTAGAAAATTAATCGAAAAGCTGATCACAATTGTTTTTTTTTTTTTTCTTAACGCATAATAAAAATGATGCGCTAAAATTTTATGAACTCTTTGAGACAAATCACGCATCACGATCTAAACCCCATTTCAAATAAATTTGTCATTGATTTAATATCAGCTGTCCTGCCTAATGGTGAATCAAATCAAAAACTTTGCGACGATCTGTGATAGTGAATACGGCGATTACTGCTTGCTACCAACCAAGAATGGATTTTCCCGAAGTCTGTGATGCATCCAACTTCGAAATTTGTGAGTTTTTTTCGTATTCTGATGTACATTCATGTTCTGAACTTCAAAAGCTGGACATCTTACATATTCTAGATAAAAGTTTATTGGGCGATAAGAATGTAGGAATGTTTTGTTTTTCAACCATACCTACAATAACTGGGAAGAGTACAGTCGAAGCTGGCTATAACGACATCGCAAGGGACCGTCGTAATAGGGAGTTGTCATTATAGAGAACAGTTGATTGATTGATTTGACTTTATTAACGAGATTTTTAGCCCTGGGCTAGTTCATCTCGGGACCAACGGCTTTACTTCCCTTCCGAAGGAAGTCGTCACTATAACTTGTTACGTCATAAGTGACTATGTCGGGGATGGGATTCGATCCCAGGTCCTCGGCGTGAGAGGCGAGTGTTCTAACCACTACACCAGGTCCGTCCCCATAGAGAACAGTTATGATATCAAAATATTTTTCAAGGGATCGAAACATGTCGCAATAGAGAACTTTTGTCGTTATAAAAGTTGTCGTTATAACGAGTTTCAAATGTAAGCAGAGTAAAAATGCATTCATCCAAGGTTTTGTCAGGGATTTTTTCAAGATACATTATGCAGGCAATAGTTCAGAGGTTTTCTTCGAAAACTCGTCCAGAGAATGCAGTATCCCTTTTAATGTTAGATATTTTTCAGAAATTCTTCCAAGGATACCTCTGAGAATTCTCTCACGGGTTTTTCGATACATTCGTACATGAATTCTTGAAGGGACTCCTCCAGGATTCCACCAGAGATTCCTCCTGCTGTTTCTCCAAAGCCTCATGTTTTCCAGAAACTCCTTCAAAGATTTCTGCACGACTATTTTACAACGACTATTTTCCAAGGATTTTAGCATTTCATGAATTATTTCACCTAGATATATTTCAGACATTTTCCAGTAATTTCCCTACGGATCCCTCTAGGGATCTCTATGAGAACTCCAGCTGGAATCCCTCCATAGTTCCACAAGGAATTCCTCCTACAAAGAACTCCAACGGCTTTATTTCCTTTCCGTAGGAAGTCGTCACAATAGCGTTTCATCATAAGTGACTATCTCGGGGATGGGATTCGATCACAGGTCCTCGGCCTGAGAGGCGTTTGTTTTAACAATTGCACCTGGTCCGTCCCCCAATGATTCCTCCAGAAATTCCTCTAGAAACTCCTTCAGGGACTTCCCAAAGAATGTCTCTAGGAAAATATCGTCCCTAAATATTTCAGAGATGCTTTCGAAAACTCCTCCAAGGAATTCAGTTATTCTTTTAAATTTTACCTACACATAATTCAGAAATTTCTCCAAGAACTCCTCCCGAATTCATCCACAGATTTCTCCAGAGAATCTTCAAAAAAATCCCAAAAGGGGTCCTCAGGGAATTTTTCGACGGATTCCTTGACAGAATTCCTTCAAGAATTCGTCTATAAATTCTCATCGATTTTTCAAGGAATTTCTCTAGGCAATTTTCACCGCTTAATAATTCAGAGATTTTCCCAAAAACACAACCAGGGATTTCAGTAACTTCTTCATAGATTTCACCTCGACATAATTCAGACATTCTCCAGAAATATCTCCAAGGATTCTTTAGAGAATTTTACCCTGGAATCCCTCTAGAATTTCACCAGTGATTCTTTCAAGATTTACTTCTTCATTTTTTTCCAAGGAATCCTAAAGAAGATCTTCTAGAAATTTCCTCAGGAATTTCTTCGAAGTTTACTTCAAAGATATCTCGAGGAATTTTTCTATGATCATTTTGCCAGGAAATAAGAGATATATTCGAGAACTTCTCTGGGCATTCCAGTAATCCTTTCAAGGCTTTCTTCAAAGAACTCACCGGGGAACAATTTAAATATAACCCACCGAGAATTTCTCCAGAGAACGCTCCAAAAGTTCTACCAAAGATACTTCCAAGGATTCTTCCGAAGGATCACGGAGATTCCTCTAGGGATTCACCAAGGCTTCCTCCAGGAATTGCAAATGTTTTAGGGATAACTCCACAGTATTCCTTCAGGGATTTCTCGCGGAATTTCTCTGTGGAAATTTCGCTACTTCAGAGATTGTTACAAGAACTCCTCCAAGGATTTCAGTAAGCCTTTCAAAGGTTTCACCAAGACATAATTCAAATATTACCCAAAAATTTCTCAATGGGTTTTTCCAGAGAATCCTCAAGAAATTTCTCCAAGAACTCATCCAAGAATTCCATCTGCAATTTCTCTATTTTGCAGGATTCCTACAGGAAATTGTCCAATGATTCCCCCACGAATGCATTAAAGAATAAGTAAGGGTTTTTTTTCTCGAAAACTCCTGCAGGGGTTTTAATAATTTCTCCATAGATTTCACCTTTCCAGATTTTTTTTCAAGGATTCCTCCAGAGACTCTTCCAGAAGGTTCCTCCAAGAATTTTCTGTTTTTTTTTAAAGGAATTTCTGCATAAGCTACTTAATATATTTCTCTTAAGATCATTTCGATAAGAAATAAGAGATATTTTCGAGAACTTCTACATGAATTCCAGTATTTCTTTCAAGGATTTTTAGAAAGATTACACCAAGAAAGTAATCCAAATATTTTCCAGAAAATTCCCCAGGAATAACTCCGGAGACTCCTCCCGTGAGATGTCTCCCAAGATTTCACCAGTAATTCCGCCAGGGATTCCCTCAGCAAAAACTCCGCAATTTCTCCGGAAATTTCCTTCAATCTACCATCAATACCTCCATCATTTCTACCAGTATTTTTTTCAGGAGTTCTGCTAGTAATGAAACTCAATGGAACATATCAAAGCGTTACAGTCAGTCAGTCAGCCCAGGGATTTTATATATATGAAAGAATAGGAGCCCCCCATTCTCGATTTGGAATGTAGCTAGCTACCCGAGCAGAAGAAAATAACTACTGAATACCAAATTGAGGTATTCCATACCAGACAATTTCCAATACTTACAACCTGAATGAGGTATGAATGAGCCCTGCATAAGAGGTAAAATACCTCAAATAATACCTTATGCATATTCTACAAATACCAAGCTGATAACTAGATCAGGTATTGTAATACCTAAATAATACTTGATGGATTTTCATATAAAAATGAAATTTTTCAATACCTCCAGCAGTCCTCAATAGCTATCGAATAGCAAAATGAAGTATTTTTAATTGTTTTTCAAATACCATTATAATACCAAAATGAGGTATTGACAACTGAATAATACCTAATTATGGTATGATACCAAAATATGGTATGCATAAGTTATTGGGGAGTTATTTGTTCCTCCTCGGGTACAAGTAGATGTCCCCCTTCGGACCCTTCTCCCGCATAAAACAAAATAAACCGGAGGCCGATGCTGCCACTAGATGAGAATGGACGATAGGTAAATATGCAAAGTGAAGTAGACACGTTACATAAACCAGCAAACAATAACAATGACCCTCCCTCTCACGAACCATTCATAGGGGAGCCAGCGCAGCAGGTGCCGATGATGGGAAGTTGATGAGCTCTTCATAAATTGCGTGGCAGATTTTTCGCATCAATCTACTGTAGGGCAATTCAAAATCTGCAAAAAAGGAATCATAAAATTAACTCAAAAAGCATGTATTGATTCAGCAACTTTCTTCGAAATCTTAAGTAAAAAAAATAGTCCGTAGTGGAATAACCAACATTTCCAAAAACTATTGCAGTTGAAAAGAAACAAATATCACACAGTGCATCTTTAATCTACTGACTACAATTTTGCTAAACAAACTTATGTCAGATTGTTTGATGATTACAGTTTGAAACTTGATTGTAAAAAACGAAGCTTGATGAGCCCTAGATACTTTACTTCATTTTTTTGGAACCCCACTCATCGTGACAACATGTCTACTTGAAGGTTTCAAATGAAGAGCTTTTGGCTTATGCGGGAATATAGTTGAGTTTTTGAAGCATTAGGAAAAATCTTCATCAGCAAACAGAGATATTTGAAATCCCTGAGGTAACTCATGTAACTCAGATGTGACAATATTGTAAAATATTGGTCTTACCATGCTGCGTTGAGGGACACCAGCTCTTACATGAAATCTTTCAGATCTGGAGTTCTTGGGCCACCTTTTAATCTTTACCAGAATGTCTGAAAGTCTGAATTACCTTTATTTTTATCATTATGATGGTAAGCAAGATATGGGAACATTTTGACGTAGGACTACGTCTTTGTTTTCTATATTGGGGTGCACTTTAAAAGTACGGAAAATGGAACATGTAACGAAATTAGGGGAGATTTTGAACGTTAATAACTCAGTTGTTTATGAACCAATTATTACGATTTTAGTATCATTCGATCAGAAATGTATCTACGCATCGTTAGTAATATATCCGATAAGTGAAATTTGTTGTTAAACTATTGAAAATTTGATAAATGTTGACCCCTTTCTTATCCAACCAATCACGTACGAGCACTTTTCGACGGTGTCGCTTCCCACTATAAAAGCAAACGGGTCCCTGCTTCTTCCCTCAGTCTTCTTTTTGCGGTCGGACTGTGAACACGGTCGGGCGAGTCATTCTCGCTTTGCTTTTGCACCCGCGTTACAGTCCAATTTGTGTCGTCGGAAGAGGAAGACGCAAGATTGATTTGCGGCGGCGATGACGATGGCTTGGGCGCTTCTCCGAGCGGCAAACTACTGCTGCTCGGAGAAGCGTCCAAGCCATCGTCGTCGCCGCCGCAAATTTATCCGCGCTCCCAGATTTCGACCCGTGATAAATTCAGCATCGGTGGTCAACAAGCAAGCCCGATAGGAACCAGATACCAGAAGCTCCCAGAGTTGCTGACCCGAGGAGCTACTGCTAATCGAGCGTCGGAATCGCTCGAGTTTCCAGATTTCGACACGTGCCCGGGGATCCACTACCCGTTGCTGTTGCTGTTTGCCTTGAGGATTTCCCGTTTGACCATGGCAATCAAGTGATAACTTCCCGCAGTGCTATTTATCTGCCATCGGACCTTGTCAGGACCATCAAATTTGTGAAAAAGAGTTGAAGGAATAATATTTCCGACCTTATTAGATCTTATATTGCTCAATCAATCTCGCAGCTACATACAATATTTAATTTGTTATGAATAATTGACTATTCGTGGACGCTGCTGCTGTGCCGTCGGGGTGAGTGCTCAATATTTCACTTTGAAAGTACGGAAAATGAGACATGTAACGAAATTAGGGGAGATTTTGAAATAACTCACTTGTTTATGAACCGATTATTTCGATTTTAGTGTCATTCGATCAGAAATGTATCTACGCATCGTTAGTAATATATCCGATAAGTGAAATTTGTTGTTAAACTATTGAAAATTTGATAAATGTTGACCCCTTTCTTATTCAACCAATCACGTACGAGCACTTTTCGACGGTGTCGCTTCCCACTATAAAAGCAAACGGGTCCCTGCTTCTTCCCTCAGTCTTCTTTTTGCGGTCGGACTGTGAACACGACCGGGCGAGTCATTCTCGCTTTGCGTTTGCACCCGCGTCTCAGTCCAATTTGTGTCGTCGGAAGAGGAAGACGCAATATTGATTTGCGGTGGCGATGACAATGGCTTGGGCGCTTCTCCGAGCGGCGAACTACTGCCGCTCGGAGGAGCGTCCAAGCCATCGTCATCGCCGCCGCAAATTTATCCGCGCTCTCAGATTTCGACTCGTGATCGGTGGTCTAGAAGCAAGCCCGTTAGGAACCAGAAACCAGAAGCCCCCAGAGTTGCTGATCCGAGGAGATGCTGCTAATCGAGCGTCGGACTGGTGAAATCGCTCAAGCTTTCAAGAGTGAGCATCGTTATTCCTGATTTCGACTTGTGCCCGGGGATCCAATACCCGTTGCTGTTGTGTGCCATCCACGTCACGAACCATTCAGCTGGTTCGTCGTATAAGCAAATTCCCCGTTTGACCATGGCAATCAACTGATAACATCCCGTAGTGCTATTTATCTGTAACCGTATCGAGGCTAAGAAAGCCATCGGCCACGTGATGGCACGTCAATTTGAGACTATTCGTGGACGCTGGTGCAGTGCCGTCGGGGTGAGTGCTCAACATTTCACAACGAATGTAAACTAGAGTGCCATTTCCAACAGTGTCTTTGATTTGCCATATTTTATGGGAGCATTTCGATTATGAAAATTATCACATGTAACAAAATTGCGACATATTTAGAAGGGTTGTCAAGAGAAATTCTAATTGAACAATTTTTATCATTTTGGCACCTAATAATCAGAAATTCACCTTCATACTAAGGAAAACTATTGGTTATCATTAGCTATCTATAGAATATTAAGTAAATGTCAACCCTTCCAACTATTCATGTTCGATCAATTTCTCACGCATTATCATTTTCCGCAATTTTCAGGTAATTCTTAGCTCATCACATTGTTGGCACATACCCATTTTCCAGATTGGTCGACTAGAAAGAGAAGAGCACGAATGGGAGGAGCATAATCTGCTAATCTAAGGGTATATAGCATGCTTCCTTCGTTGGATTCGGTTTCATTCCATTTCGACTTCCGAGCTGGCAAGAGCTCCTCCGAACCTGCTTAGCGAGGAGCACCTCGTAGCCAGAAGCCTACTGAGCTGTTGATCAGCATCTGGTTTATGAGATTTCGGCTCGTGATAAACTCATCTGTGGTGCAGTCAAGAATCAAGCCCATTAGGCATCATTACTACTATTATTAGACAAATCGAGCGTCCGGCTTGTGGTATCGCTCAAGATTTCAAAATTAAGCTAAGTTTTCAGATTTCGACTTCAGCCGTGTGATCTAATACCTGTTGCTGATGTGTGCCATCCACACCACGAAACATTCAACTGGTTTGTCTTATAAGCAGAGAACTTAGGCGGCATCCACAAATTACGTAACGCTCGAAGGGGGGAGGGGGTTAGCTCGAGCGTTACGACCCATACAAAAATTTTAAAATTTTCATACAAAAAACGTTACGGAAGGGGGGGAGGGGGTCAAAAATTTCCAATTTTAGCGTTACGTAATAAAAGGACGCCGCCTTATACAAATTTGTACACTTGCGTTGGGGATTCTTCGTTTAACCATGGCAGTCAACTGATAACATCCTGTAGTGCGATTCATCTATGACAGCATCCGAGCTAACAAAGCCTTTGGCTCTTCTCAGGGCCACCAAATATGCGTAAGAGAGTTAACAGAGTAATATTTCCGACTTTATTTATCACATTGCCAAGTAATGAATAATATTTCTCTCAAACCATAAGACCAACAAAGCGATGACTGAAGCTTTCATTATAATCCTCGAATAACTTCCTATAGACACATTGCTTTAAATATTCTTTAATAAGAATTACTTAGATTTTGCTTCAGCATACTGAACAAACATCAAACACTTCTGTTCTTTCCAATGCTACCATATATTTCATAGGAGGTTACTAATATAATTTCAAAATGATCATACAACCTGAAGTTAAATTTCACGTTTTCATAGATAAATATGACGAATTCATCGGATAAAGATAATGTATATTTGGGACATGATTAAACGTACACATATGCATAAATATTTACGAAATTTTCGAGCACTGAAAACAGTATGAAGTCAAAACGAGCAACAAGAACGACATCAAATTCAGTTAAATAAACCATCGTGGTCCTACGTCACCAGTTCGTACAACCCCATAGGGATGTACCCTTATAGTTTTTTTTAAATTTGGACCACTCTAACCTTCATGCACCTACCTATGCGTACCGAGAGCCAAGCTAATGCTGGACGATTTTAACCTTGGCGCCACACTCTCCGGCGTTTGATTACCTTCCACTTTATTAGCTCGAAATAAACGACATCTCGCGGGAAGCTTCCAATAGCTCCGGCTCGGTGGTAGGTATGGAAGGTTGCAATCCGACACGAGTCAGAACTTTATGGTTATTTGATGGGGTTTTAAGTGATTCTTCACTGCACGAGATTGGTGTAGAAAAGGTAATGTAAGAAGTTTGACAATTCATCTTATGTCCACTCGATGAAGGCGTGAAGATTTGAGCAAGGTTTTTAGATGAGATGGCAAACATCCATTGGCATTTGATTGGATGCAGAGAATGTCACACTAGAACAGAAGGTTGTATTTTTTTATTATTTGAAACGTTACATCCAATTTTGATATCTAGGTGTTCTGTTAGACACCTAATTTGGAATAACTACATTAAGTTTTTATTAACATTTTGTTGTTACAATGTTGTAGTTGTTACAACAATATGTTAATAAAACATAAGGTTGTTATAACTTATTAGTTATACAACATAGAAACTCGTGCTGGTGTGACTGACGAACTAACTTGATTCAATGGCGTAGACTAATCAACGGCCTGTTTAAATAATTTAAGAGAATTTCGGAAACATCTTCTTCTTCTTGGCATTTACGTCCTCACTGGGACAGAGCCTGCTTCTCAGCTTAGTGTTTTTATGAGCACTTCCACAGTTATTAACTGAGAGCTTTATTTGCCAGTGTTGCCATTTACGCATACGTATATCGTGTGGCAGGCACGAAGATACTCTATGCTCAGGGAAGTCAAGGAAATTTCCATTACGAAAAGATCCGTGGCTTTGTTTTGTAGCCGCGGACTCTAATCATTCGGCTAAGAAAGGTCCCAATTTCAGAAACATACATATTTAAATAATACTAAATAATACTCCACAACTACAACAACTACGAAAACTACAACAACTACAACAACTACAACAACAACAACAACTACAACAAGGTGTATATAAGAAGATAGGTGATCTAGATCGCCGTTTGGCAATGTCCGCCATCTTGGATTTTTTGTGTAGTTGCGACCACAGAACAACACCACAACTACACAACGACTACACGATACTAGTTTCAGCACCACCCCGTTTTTCAGGACCACCACAACATTCGGCATCATCACAGCAGTCACGCGAGCCGAAACAGATTGTTTAGTAATAGGATGTTTTCCATGACACATATCTGTCATGAAACGGCGTACTTACTATTATGCAAATGTTTTCAGAAATGGAAAAATTCGACGCGCGTCGTTGGCTAAATGTTCGTTTCGAGTATTTAGTGAGTGAGCGGCATTCTACCAAAGTGGACACAGCGGTCTCAATTTTTCGTAGACGGATCACGTAGTGATTCTGTGATATTGTGAAAGAGAGAGAGACAGACAGAAAACCCCTTCCCCTAGACTATTTGGAATTACTGAATCTGATGCCATTCTCAGAAATATTCCAGCTCGTCATAATTGTAAGCTGTAGATCTCCAAATTTGTATAAAATATAAATAATATAATTATAAATAATGTCAAAGCCTTCAATCGGCGAAAAATCAGAGGGGATTGTGTACAAGACACGACGCCAAGTGATTTTCTGCATTTGAATTTTAGTCGATTGTCATAGTTGCAGCCTTCCTTTAGTTCAAACTCTAACATAATATCGTGACGGCCGCAACATTTTAGATTTTCAATTGACACCCAGTATATTGCCGTAAGACGTAGTTAACCTTCCAGTCGTCGCGCGGTTTGTCATCATCAGAACCACCACGCGGCTGTTGTGATCGAAAAGCGAGTTTTTTTTCAATAGTGTTGTACAAAATACAACAGCGCGACGACTGGAGTGTTAACGTCGAAACAGCGAGTAGCTGTCCGTTCGATATCGTCATCGCCACCGTAATTTTTATTTACCGTATTGTCAATTATTCATGAAAAGGGCCGATTTAACTGTTAGATTCGAGTAACAGCCAATTTTCAATAGTTTATCGTCAAAATCAATTTCTCCTTTCAATAAAATGTTGTTTAAATTTCCAACCGAATGGTGGGAAAATATTGGAAATCTATCGATAAATGTCTGAGTTATTAGCGTTCAAAATCTAACATAATTTCGTAACGGTCGCAACATTTTAGATTTTCAATTGACACCCAGTACATCGCCGTAAAACGTAGTTATCGACAAAAAGAGCTTAAATCGGTTTAAAAATAGTTGAGAAATTGATCCCCAAGTAACACAATTGGTCATATATGAGCTCAAAATACACCATTCGTACATAGCTGTTTTGGTTCGAATGTACAATACTGGATATCATACACCTTTATACCCGAAAAAGCGCAAGAACGGAAGGCTTTTAAAACATCTTCTTAGTTCAACTGGATGCTTTACAATACCTATTTCATGCTTTTCATAGCATTCGAATTTGTTATATCAAAGTTATATCATACATCATTATAACCATTAAGTTATAATCAAGTTATCAATATGTAATCTGGCATGCAAAAATACAAGCGCACATTGTGTATTGCTTGAAATGTTTTGACAGCTGGAAAAAATAAACAAAACTGAAAAAGATTCATCAATGAATTCAAGTGCAAGTATCGTGATCAAGAAAAAATGGCTTGCTACGTAAAACTTGGCTGGGATTTTTTTATTATGTTCAGAATTGGAAAATATAAGGTGAGCTTTGTGCTTAAAGTGTGTGTTTTTTATGTGCGGTTTAAGATTTCTGGTGAAACGGAGAGTTGTACTTATTGATTATTCACGCGCCGCTTATAGATGTGCAGTTGCTACCTACTTACTTTTCGTAAAATCTAAACGGTTGTGTCAAATTTTCGTCAGATCGAACAACCAAGAAACATGGTGGAATTGACCCCCAGCGCACAGTGCGGGTCAAAAAGTTTTGTAGTGGTTATTTGTTTATGAATCGATGATAATTCAATTGATTTGTATATTTTGAGGATGTGATACTAGAAACATTAAACAGTGACTGGGTCGAACTTATTCTTGACTCTGCGTGCTTAAAATCGCAAATATTTAAATTAATTCATGTGTCATCATTTTGCTGAGCGGTTCTGTTACATGGCCTTGCTTTGATTGTAGCTATAGAAAAAAAACAGATATTGGAACGAAGTTTTAAATAAGTATCAAATACGTGTTTAAAACAACAGAAATAAAAAAAAATAAACATGCTATTTTAATCATTGTAAATGTGAGCATCGTCATTGAGACAAAACAATCATTTCCATCGGGAACAAATCACAACATCTGGCAAGTTTTTCTTTTCGTGCACTATTAATCAAAACATTCACTTTCATTCATTTTCCCCTTTCCGTTCGCATTGATTACCATATCGCAAAATGTTTTTTCGCATATTTTGTTTTGCTTCAAAACATAAATCTCTGCATCAATCTTCGAAGAGAAATTGAGATGCCAAAGAGAAACTGAAATGCTAAATTTGTTTTTCGATTGACAGAAAAAAGCATTATTATAACATCCTAATCACAACAATCAAAACAGAGATGTATGCAATATGTTTTCGTATGCAGCTTGATAACTTAGTTACCTCAGCTGAATTTTGGTCATGAGTAGTGTTTTAGCTAAGCTATACATACAATAATCGAACAGAAATATAACGTGAATATTATTTCTGCGCTTGCCTAATAGATTTGTTTCCATAAAACATCATCAGACGGTATTAAAGCAAAAGATGTATTGCATTTTACCTTTAACACCTGAATATAACATAATTTTCAGAGTGCTGACCGAGAAGATGTTTTCTGTGTTACTTGGGTCAAAATGTAAAAGTTGAATGATTTAAAATAAACCTATTATTTTTTTTCCAGTGCTTTACAAAATTCTTCCATTGATATCTCCATGGGGTAAGACACTCATTAATATTGGTATTAATATTCGTTAATACGGATATATATTATTTTAATGATATCATCGAGTTATTTACGATTTCCCTAAAGACATCTGACAGAAGTATCTTGAATTTAAGTCAATGGTGGGGGTGTATAAACAAGAGGCTAGGGATTATAGATTGTATGTCTTGCCGATCTGACATACCATAGGAGACAAATTGCATCGGAATCGACTTGCGGAATGGCCTGGAAATCGTAGAAAGATGTGGGGCATTGATGACAATGGAGCTTCACTGAATGTGATGCATCGTACAGGTGCCAGTCTCCTTCTAGCCAGACTACCCAAGCAGCACATATTGTTACAAGTAGCTTACAGCAACGGCTACTTAACATATTCAAAAGTTACAATATGATACATTTGCAACATGGAAAAATACTGCTATGTAACCGAAAAAGCGCAAAAAGTCGGGCCTTATGTAACTTGTTTGTTCGTTACATAAGAAGTTTACGAGCGACTGCTAGGTAATTTGTTGATTACGCATGGGTTTTCCTGCGACAAAATAAATGAAACTTCGTTGAAATTGTTGTTACTTTCTGACAGTTTTGGAACCGAACAACCATTTCAGAATTGAATGTCAATAAAAGTAATACGTATGATTTTCAACGCGTAATTATTCACAAGTACATAATAGATTTAATATGCCGATTTGAATTTGTGGTGAAATCAATGATTTTACTTGCTCAAAATTGACGCGCTCATAAAATAGATGATAATTTTATATTGAATAACAAATGATACCTGGATTGTTGAGATATTATTCCATTAGAACTGACACAAAAAAAAATGGAAATTGGTACTGTTACTCAAATCAGCAGTGTTTTTGATTTTAATATAATTGTTTGTGAAGATTGTGATTCCAAAATCACGTTGTTTCGTATCCCGCAGTTGGATTTTCTGGGTTGCCTATCATAAATCGCCATTTAATTTCATCTTGCTGCAGAAACACTTCCGAATAACTGTTTGAGGACAGCCAATCTAAAATGATGAAAACTATTGAAAAGCTGTTAGAGAGGCTGCAAATTGTAAATTCAACAATTTTTATTAATCACTGGAAAAATATCTATGAAAACAATAACTAGTCATAAAATGGTACAGTTCTTATATCAAAATTCACAAAAAGTATGAAATTTTTTGACATGTAGTGTTGACCACTGTCAGCAAGTTACTCGTTTGTTACACATTAGTTACCCAGAAATCTTATGTTATTTTGAAACTGATGTGTAACTATACTGAAACTGCCAATAAATTACACTGCTGTCAATAGGGGAAGGGGTATTAAAATGAACACTTAAACGATATCGTCTTGCTTTTAATGGGAAAAACGATGTATTTGCGATAACCCATCAAATAATGTGCAAAAATTCCCTAAGTCAATTGACTGGAACCTTACAAAAGTATGAAAATTAAATGCTCCGTCCAAGAAAGCACATGGTTTGTGACGTGCTCAAATGGCTCAAATAGCTCGAAAGAAGGCAAATTCAAGCGTGTGCTATAATAAGGGCGCAAGTCGCATGATCGATTTCTCTTCATCGATCCTCTCTTCTGTGAATAAAGGTGACAAGATGCGGGTTTGTTAACAATTTTTCACTACAAGACGCTAGGAAGTAATGCAATCTTGCGTCCTGAGGTGAAACAACGAATTGAATTTAGAAATTGATCAATTTGTGCCAATTTTAGGGACTGAGGGTAATATGCACATGATAAGGAAAATAGCGATTTAGATGTGAGAACATGTTTTTTTTTTAATTATAATTGGATATACAAATACGTTCTCTATCAAATAGTAGAAACAACATCCATCCATTTGAGTATTTCTAGGGTTAATAAATCAATTTAAAAATGCGTGCTTATGGGTCATCCATAAACCACGTAGTCATTTATTGGGGGAGGGGTGAGATTTTACCCAATGACCACGGTCCATACAAATTGTAAATTTTGTGTCTGGACAAATAACTACTAGGGTGAAGGTGGGTCTTAAATTGGGAAAAAATAACCGCGTTGTTAATGGTAGCCCCTTGTGCATTTCTGTGCTGTCACTTCAATAGGGCCTACGAACATGAGTGATTTCTCTTCATCGATTTAGCATAATGCATACCTACAGGCGTTTGTTCTAATGTTATTGTTCAATAAAAGATACATGCTGATGCAAAAAAATAACATTTGTAAGGTTCTAATTTGCGCGTTACTTCAGCGTGGCATTACGTGTGGTAGAATTTGAATTCAGCAGCTGTTTTGGTGTTATGAAATAGGGGGTTGGGGTTTTGCACCCACGAGTTAATTAAAGTTGAGGTGCTTCGATAAGTTTTTCAACGACAAATTTAACATACTTATTGCACGTAATACAAACTATGACAGTGCATAAGTGGACCCTTGGGAGTTGGAATCCCAGAACAAATTTCAACAAAGAAGACAGCCACTGACTGCTGTCGTCTAAAAGTAATTAAGCTTAACAAAACACAATCATTTACGGGATTGACTGTTTAACAAGAAACTTGTGACGATCGACGCGTCACAATAATTCGTGGACGGAGGGTATTAGAACTAAGTTGGAGATGTTGATCTCAAAATTTTGAAGTAAACATCACCTCCAAACACTAGCGATTTTGCGGTGGAATGTTGACGTTTGATTACGAATTGTCTAAAAGACCCAAACACTTTAACGTTCAAGGATTCGTCTTCGTAATCATCGAAACTTCAACAGCCATTTTTCTGTTCAGAACTGAAATTTGCTCGTCGAAAATGTGTTCACTGTGTTTCGGTTGGAGAATAACAGTGAACACATGAATATATTCATTCCGTGTCATGGGTGCAAAGATTGGCGTTCCCCACAAAAGTAGAAAAGAGAACATTACAAATGTAACTCAATGTTTTGTGATATGTCTACTCCCAGAAATTGTCCTTCATTTATTAATTTGTTTGTTAATTAAAACTAGTTCTATCGCACAACATCAGAGATGTTAATTAACGCAGCGACACGAAGTAAGACTAAGACAGCTTAATTTTCACATACTTTCATCGTCATTAAAATATTATGGAAATGTTCATTTTATGTTGGTGGTAGAACACACGAGCAAAACAAACATTTTTGAATCTTTTTATTACAGTCCTAAAAAACATCTATGAATGATTATAATCCCTTCGAAAACAGTTCTAAAGGTTTCGGCTTCGACATCATATCATTACGATTCACCTCATTGAAAAAGCTCAACATCTCCGTGCCTAAAATCACATCAGTTTCAATTTCTGAATGTGATTCTGACTTCAATTTATCTTCGTATTAACAAAAACACTCTTATTTATGCTCTAAATCATCCGTGCGTAATAAAAATTATTGAAATTTGTTGTTCATGCGTAACAAGTTCGGTGTTCATTTACCATCCTGTTCATGTTTTCACCCCTTCCCCTATGACAAATGGTAAACAAACTGCATGCTGTTACACACATGTGACTTAGCAATCTGTATGTAACCTAGCGTGTTATTTGTTTCTTTGCAACCACAGATTCAATTTCAATGTAACTTATTCATTTTGACAGCTCTAGGTTAAGTTACATGCAAGTTAAAATGCAACACCTATGTAATGTAAACAAAGCGTAAGTTACAATGTAATAGTTTAGTAACCAAAATTGAATATCATCAATAAGATATGCTACAAATTATCTGAAATGCAACGGCAATGTAATTTGTTTTATTTTTCTAAAATATTGCATTTGTTACCAGTGCTACTTGGGTACCAGATGGATGTTGGCATCACACAGTGTGGTCTATGTTGCTTCGGACGGATTTCTCATATATTTTGCTCAGACGATCTGACGATAAACACAACTTGTTTTTTCATATAAATAATCTAGTGTCCTGCCCCATGGATATCTCTGTTACTAGTAATCCGATTTCAATGAATATTTGAAGGGTTACGAAATAATGTCAGAGCTTTCATTATAAAAGAACATGAATCGGTGCAAAAACGGCTGAGAAATTGACCAAAATGCAGACAGTTGAAAACGATACTGTTTGAATCACAACTCTGTAACGAAAAATCTGATCGCAATGTAATTTAATAGCGTTCTATGGGAATGTTGTAGCTTCCATTTGGAGCTGTTTAAATTGGTTGACAAACGGTTGAGATAATTAGGTGAAATGTTTGTAACACACACATACGCACACACGGACATGTGCTCAGTTCGTCGAGCTCTATCGATTGGTATATGAGTCTAGGCTATTCGGTTTTCGCAAGGCGATTTGGTTGAAATGTTTCGCTGAAATATGTCACCAAATTTTCAAAAAATGGCAGTCATTTGCAACTCAATTTTAACGTCTACAAATCAATTTTATACCTCGGAAGTAGTGATGATTTTCTAGTTCGAGGTCAGTAAAACTAGCTCAAATAAATTTATTTGCGAAAAGATTCATTTGAATACGTTATATTAATGCTGTTGGGAATTTGAATCAAGGTGTTCGATATATAAGACAACACAGTGTTCGGCATTTGAATCAAAGGTTTTTTCCAAACTTTTACGTTAAAACAATACTGAACAAGTTTAAACTAACAATTTCAACGGTACACCCAGCAACTAATAGTTAGACTTAGAGCAGGTCGTTATGTCTTAAGTAAATGTTTATCTTTGTTGAATTATTATACTACAAATAGAATACGAAACATTTAAAACATTGGACCAGCCTAATGTCAATTCAATTCACCGCTTGAGCGTTCATTCAGTTCATCTGCCATACTCCGCTGGATTTATTTAAAATGAGTTCCCAGTTCGAAGCGCGCCAAATCTCTAACCGAAAACGGTTGCAAATCTGCTGAGTTTCGCGCTTTACACGCTATCGGCAGTGTACATCGACCCGATGAGAATCTTTGAGGATTTATTGGCCTTTTCCTGATTCCTTTCCTCCCATCATTTTGACCGAGCAGCGAGGTGGTTGATTGAGGCTGTTCGTGGAATTCGAATCGAAAATGCGCGAATATGACTGTTGGGAGCGCGAGAGCGATTTTCGGAATCACATAGTTACCTTCGTGATTTCCGGTGACGAAATTAATTATATGACGATTGATTTGAGGAATCACAATTCTTACAAGATCACTTCGAACTGATCTGTGAAAGAGGCAGGAGTGGCCCATATTTGTTTCGCGCCGTGGTATGTAGATAAAGGTAAAAACGAGTTGAGAAGAGTTCGATTGGTGGATCTTTCATTAATTATAAATCCTTTCCTCTAGTTTTGCAAGAATAGTATTGTGTGCGTGTATCAGTTTGGTGGTGTGTTATCGTGTGCCCGACACACCTCCAACAACCACACCCCCATCCGTGGCCATTTTTGACCCCACCATCAGGCTCAGAAGTTTTCCCGGAGCACGCCGGAAGAGAGACGTTCACCAATTCACGCGCCCTAAGCAGGACATACACGCTAAACTTGTCACGCTCAGAAATGAGTGCCGAGTACACAAAATCAGCCTCTCTTCATGCAGCACAGATTCTGTGCAAAGGGGGCTGTACACAGTTTTGTGCAAACGGTGGTAAACAAACCGAATGAGTGAAATGCGCACAGAGGAGGAACGCTTGGAACGCGGAATTCGCTTCCATTTTTGTTTTGCTTCTGAAAACATTAAAAAAAAGCATTCAAATTTTCAAGTTTTCAGAGGTTTTTTCATTCGAATAGCCGAAGCGGAAGCAAATGGGGGGAAAACTTCCACATTTGCGACTATCTTCCGGCTTTTCGCCTGAAAAAATCACAGAAAACTCCCCATCTTACCAACGGCCAACTGTTTGCTGCCGCGCGGGAGAGATTGACAGTTCCATTTCCATCGATCCCCGCACAGCCGAAGGCCAACACATCGGCTACACACAGCATGAGTGCGACTTACACATAATTTTCACTCAGCCAGAGAGTCCTGCATTGGTTGCCTCATTCTGTGTAGTTTTTACACATGCGCTGCGTTGAGCAGGCTTAGCGTGCAAGGTAGGTACCTATATGGCTTCTCATTTGCTTTTATGTGTGCAATCTGCAGCCTAAGCAGGGGTGCGGTGTGAAAGAAATGCGCAATATTATTTCGATTTCAATCCTTACTTCATGACCCGTAGGCTCTACGCGCATGATTGTTCATTATTTTAGCTAAATATACCATCAGTGCACTAGTATCCGCTCATGTTCCAGTAGCCCGCTCACAACGAAAAAAGGTAAGTTTAAACAAAGTAAATATGAAAACAATAGCCACTAGACTATTCAAACAGACAAATTGAATTATACTGTGGACAATGTTTTGCGTATTTACTCAAATTACTTTACTTTTTAAACTCGTGAACGGGCTACTGGAACATGAGCGGATACTGGTACGTTGACGGTATTTGTACATCAGAAGAAGAGAAAAACGACTACAAATATCTTGCAGCGTAAAGTTTAAGTGATCAAATATGCATCCTCTCTTCGAACCTAATTTCATTATACATGGGGTTATGCTAAGCTCCGCGTCTGCTACGAACAATTAGATTGCACAATAGAATGCATCCACATTCAATCAAATACCCCAAAAATCTTTCTCATTCAACGGTTCAACGATAACTTCACTCAACAAAGTTTTCATTCAATCACCCTTAAAATACCGTTAAGTCACCAGTCACCGTGCGGCCTCCATTCACCGTGCACATATACAAATTCCTACAGAATATTCATACAATTTTCACAAATTATTCTTTTGTCAGCAAAATAAAGTAAAACTGATGAAATGAAGTAGTTTTTGTCACAAAGCATTTTGAAAATCCTAGTTTATGTAATCAAAATCATCTTAGTAAAAACGCCAAAAATTCACATATTTCATTTTAACTATAGAGTATGAAAATTTTTCATAATTTCAACAAGTTTTCACTGTAGATACTATTAGTGAGATGTATTTCAACGTATGAGCAATGAGATTTTATGCAAATCAGAATTTCATATTGTGTTTCAGTCGAAACCAAAATTCACGGTGAATGGACCCATTTCAGTATATATGGTTCCTATTACCGTGCATTAGTGTAAGAGGTATAAATTATTCGTTAATATTAGATTACTTCATATTTAGTTTTTGAGTGAGTATGGAATGGTTTGGACAATACAGTCAAATCTCCTATAATGATTTTAATGAAAACATAATTATTTGGCCAATTTTTAAACTTTTGATGGTTTTTATTGTATGGTTTTTATTGTAAATGAAGATTTGAACACTTAAAAATGAGTGCGCACACTACTAGCAACATAGTTGCTCCATCAACAACGTTTCTTCAAGATACAAAATTAAATCATGACGAAAACTATACGCACGGTGAATGGTGCACTAGTGTGCACGGTAAATGGTGACATTGAACGGTACGAGGCGACCTTAACATGACATTTTCAAACATATGTTTTGAGTATTTTTTTGTTATGCATCACTAGTTTTAGATTTTTCCCTGAATTATGATATAATTGCACGCTACGTAGTGGTATTTCAGTACGCTTCAAATAATTTGGAAAAGTTATATATTTTTTTAAAGTGAAAATTTTTCTTAAATGCACGGTGAATGGTAGCTTGACGGTACACAGTCATCAGTAGACCATGCACTATTATAACCTCCTAATATAACGCAGAGCTAAAAATCCGCTCTTGCGTTACACGATCTGTACAAGAAACCATTCTCAAATAGGTACTTCCCATAATTTGTGCGCGGCAAAACAGATTCCATTCTCTACGTAATGTAACCCAGCATGAACAGCTGCCCAACTCTCCAGACCTGCGCCCTCCAAGATCCAAGGTGCGGCTGCCTTACGTTGTAAATCCCTCTGGCAGCATGCATTTATTACGTAACGCTAAAATTGAAAATTGTTGACCCCCTCCCGTAACGCTTTTTGTATGAAAAATTTCAATTTTTTGTATGAGCCGTAACGTTTGAGCCTACTCCCCCCCTCCCCCTAAAGCGTTACGTAATTTGTGGATGCTGCCTCTTACGTTTCGCTATCTTCGAAAGTCACCTATATTGATTCTTGGCAAAGAATATCAGTATTCAATCCACAATTACAAAATTACACCACATTACGTTGGTCCGTTTGGCGTCGCCGGTGGATACCTGTTTTGACATTCGATTCTTTCAAATTTTACTTCAAGCCTGTTCCCCCACTTTATCGAATGTTGACGAATCACGATAATCTGAAGATCGTGACCAGAACGGAGGCAGGATTTAGGGATGGTACACAAATTATGTCACGCTAAATTTCAACTTTTTTGACCCCCCCCCCCCCCTTGTCACATTTTTTGTATGAGTCTTCCAAAATTTTTGTAAGGCTTGTCACGCTTGGCTTGATCCCCTCCCCCCCCCCCCCTTGGAGCGTGACGTAATTTGTGCATGACCCCTTATCACTAGGGACCAACCATCACCGATTACTTGGGTTTTTTCCTTCATATTTTTTCATAAAAAAAAAACAATAATATCTAAATGCAAGCGTTAGCAACAAAATTAAAATAAATAAATTAAATCAAATTAAATTGGTTTTTATCCATACAGTTTAAGCTGCACACATTCAAACATGGCTTTTCACTCCATTTTACGGTACCGTAAAACGGGGTAACTTTGATAGATTTTTCAAAGAAAACTTCAATATTTATGCACGCTGTTTCAAAGAATTACAATTTATATTTTTAAAACAATCGATTGCAGTAGATAGATTGCCATAGGATTTATTTTGAATGAATATATAATTTTTCATATAATCGAAAGTCGGTTTTCCGTTTTGGGGTAACTTTGATAATGGATTATAAACCGAACAAGATTGAATGAATTACGGAACATTTATAGGGCGTTGCATACCTCTAGGCGTTTAACGCTACATGGAAATTTCTGACTTAGATTACAAAAATGGTCTCAGTTTGAAAAAATGGTTTTCGCTAAAACATTTGAGACCGAATTCATGTTCTACTATAACTAGGCTGTCATGGGTAAGTGACGAACTGATTATGACTTTCTTAAATAGAGGTCGTAGAACAGATTGTTTGTAAGCGTTGCAAAAATCCTAAAATCTTGTAAATTTTTAATATTTGCATAAAAACCCTCAAATGCACTTGATTCTAACGAAAATAGTTTTAACATGAAGTGTCATACTAATACTCTTAACTTTTGCATTCGTTTTTCTTAACTGATTAACAGAAAATTCGTTATTTCGTTTAATATGTTGGGGGTCTCGCACTATCAAAGTTACCCGCATTATCAAAGTTACCCCGTTTTACGGTACCTTAATTACTGTGGAAGTGCTCATAAGAATGAGAAGCAGGCGCTGTCCCAGCTGGGACGTAACGCCAAGAGGAAGAAGAAGAAGAATACTAATTTTGCTAGAAAACAGCTGAGATACGGCGGTGGGAGGGCAATGGGTGGTATCGTCCTACATGGAACTGTAGTCAGTGAATATGCACAAATAATCAAGTAGACGTTCGCTGGGATTGACCATAATCTTCCTCAGTGTGCATAATTCAGTGCCTCTATACAGGGGCAATAACGGCGCCGGCCTTTTTCAACACGTTCATTCGATGCTTTTACCGAGAGAGAGGAGAGAGTGATAGCGTATTCCAAATGAACGTACTATTTCAAAATTCGAGCAAAAGCTCACCGACGATTTCGTTTTGCAATTCCTGACAACAGATGGCAACATGTCGGTGTGGAGAAACGGGTAAATCAACACCACCACATGTTTCTACTCAGATCCTGTGGAGCTTAGGAACTCTCAGGAGTGCTGAGAACCATGAAGGTCAAAAGTTTAGGCTCAACACCTAAGCGAAAAACAAAATTCTCTCATTCCCCAGCCTTCAAACGTGCCACACGTGTTTTTCTAGTGCGTTCAGTTAGTTCAATAAAGTTTGGTTTAGCTTAAAGTTTAAAGTTAAGTTATTTAGTTTTTTTTATTATATACTTTTTTACTTCATTAAAATGATCGTGCAAGAACAAATGTGCCGAGTTTGCTGCGACATGCAGCAGACTCGGTCTATTGGACCGTTCATCAAGGATTACGAATATTGCACCGCGCTGAAGGTAAGGTAAATCTAGAGAACCAGACAGCGTTTTGAGCTGTAAACTTAATCGATTGGCTGGTGGCGACCAATCTATTAGGTTTTCGGTTTGAACGACTGTTTAGAGCTCTAGATTGGAACAAGTTCCAATCTTAATGAAACACTCACAACTTGCTTTTCACTACGATATCTTCCCAAGAAAAAAATAAAGATGATCAAAACAAGTTACATTTTTGTGTTGCACGATGCGAAAGTCTGTAGTGGGACTGATATGCGGTTACTTTTCATTATGGGACAATTTGACTTGCTGTTTTTTCCTAATTTTTCCGAACAAATCATATTATTTCATTAGTGCAGCTGAAAGAGCATTGGAAGATTGCAGATGGGACTGACTTACGATTCACGGCAGTACACTGCCCATAACTGCATATTTGTCACATTCGACATTTTTGACAATTTCGAGTTAATACCGGGGAGAGTCATCAAATGATAAATAGTTTCGATCAATTCACTGAAATCTGTGAGTTTGTTCTAGAAAATCTGAAAAAAATACCAAGTTGTTTTGTCATATTGGCAATTGTAACCGCATAACAGTCACATTGAGATTATACATGAGCCCCGTAATGAAGTAGCGATGAAATTTCTATCAGAATTATTTTCTGACTATTCACCCAGTATGTTATAGAAGCTGTACAAAATTTCAGCCTCAAATAAGCACTTTTGAATTCTTGGTAATTTTTAGAAGTTTTAGTTTCGTCCCATACTGCCATAAAATTCTCATTTGGTATTCCATTTACTCAATGCCTACTTTTGTCCAATGTTACAAATATGCAGTTATGGGCAATACAGGTCTGCAATGCCCTATAAATGTTCCTATTTCTTTCAATATTGTTTGATTTATGCTCAATTATCAAAGTTACCCCGAAACAGAATACCGACTTTCGATTATATGAAAAATTATATATCCATTCAAAATAAATCTTTTGGCAATCTATCAACTGCAATTGATAGCTAGGATGCCAGTACTTGTTTTAAACATATACATTAAAAATCTTTGAAACAGCATGCATAAATATTCAATTTTCTTTTTTTCGAAAAAAAAAACTATCAAAATTACCCCGTTTTACGGTACTTCTAGTTCACTTCGGCAGTGGGGTTTTTTGAAAGCTACTGAGCTCATATTTGGTTACAATATACGTCATATCGAAGTGCTTCTAATTGCAAAGTTTTAGACAACTCGGGCCAAGAAAAACCCCTCATGCCAACGTGAATCGTGGAAGTGCCCAATACAGGAATCGAAATTAACCCCTCTACCGGCAGCTTCATTTTTTACCGCAAAATAAATATTCAAATCGTCATAACTTTTTTGTTTTTCAATATTTTTGCACCATTTTTTCACAAGTTCTCAAAAAACTCTTCTAGTTTAGAAATCCGTGTCGATAATAATTATTGGTCATCTGGTTTTTTAAGATATTCCGATGTTCCTTGGGGGACCGACATTTTCCATACAAAATGTCTTTGGCGGCCATTTTATTTTTGATCGATTTATCAAAAAAATAAAATGTGGGCTATATAATGCCAGGTAATAAGGAGCTTCTCTGAAAAAATCATACAAATTGGTTCAGTATTCTTGGAGATATCTGAAAATTACGATATGATGTTTTTTGAAGATTTTAAGATCTCTATTTGTCCAGCGTGGTTCAAGAAACCTAAATGGCCATTACTTAAAGACGGCTGCACCAAATTGCTTCATTTTTTCACAACATACTCTCATTAATGTATTGTTCCGAAGAGTGAATATCCGAATACGATTAAAATTCTGCAGCTTGAGAAAATAACGGGGGGTTCTAGTTACGGGTCGGTCCCCCAAGGAATTCCGGAATATCTTCAAAACCAGATGACCAATGATCAATATCGACACAGATCCTAAAACTAGAAGAGTTTTTTGAGAGCTTGTGAAAAAATGGTGCAAAAATATTGAAAAACAAAAAAGTTATAACGATTTGAGTTTGAATTTTGCGGTAAAAAATGAAGCTGTCGGTAGAGGGGTTAAAAACATGGCGAATACTGGTACTAGTGATCCTCCAGTATACGAAAACAATGTTTCTGACGAGTGATTTTATTCTTCCCGTTGAATTTAGATTGAAGCTTTTGTTTACCATATTGACAGTAATCGAAGGTCTTTTGATATATAAAATAAAAATATCCTTAAGGTCGCGACTACTGGCACACCTTCCCTACTATTAGAGCTTATTGCATTCGGCGAAATAGTTCAATGAATTACAAGAAATCTCGAAGACGTATTCAAACAGACTCAAGTCAAAAAAGTATATAAACTTGCTTTATCGATTATATGTGTTTCGCAGACGAAATTCTACACATTCCGCTCTAAACCAACTTGATTTTTCACTTTTAGAACGTTTAATTTCCGAATTTACAAAACGACGAAAGTAAGATTCTCCACTTTCGCAACCTAACCGCTACTTTCGCCGCTCCGTTGTATGGGAGACAAAGTGACTTAACCACGAATCAAAACAAAACACTACTTAAGTCGATTTTACACTGATACAAAAACGTCGTAAGTAACTGATTGCAACGGCTTATCATTTTCTCATACATTTTTTGTGGGAAACGATAGAAACTACCTAGTGTTTTAACGCGAGCTGATTGCATGCAAAATTCGAGCGATGTACACTGTAAAAATATGTTAAAAATGGGATTAATTTTAAAACAATTTTAGAAGAAAGGTTGTGATTCTTCTTAATTAACGTTCTCAAAACCGTATGAAAGTTACTTACGTCGATTTGAGTTGAAGTACAAAAAACATTTTTTTATGTTTTTATAGATTTTGTCACACTCCTTGATTTGAACTCAAATTTTGGGTGTATTTTGTTTTCCGTGTCCCTTCCGAAATGTCAGATAGGAACAACCCCAGTGTTAAAACTAAAACCCCTGTGATATTTTTGTCGACTAAGCGAACGTCAAACATGATCTCAAGTGTTAAGGTTCATTTATGGATCCAATTTTTAAATTAAAGTTTCAATATGTTATAGCCGTTATTTGAGCGGGAAAAATTGCTAAAGTAGTTGCAGTAACATGCTCTTTCGTGTTATTAAATGAAAACAAGATTTCATTAAACATTTTAGGACCCTATTGGAATTCCAAGTTTACTATCAATGTCATTCCAATCGAGCAGGAGACTTGTCAAACACTTTTTCACACAAGCTGAAAACGGCTCACACAAAGATGTTACCGCCCACGAAAATTTTGCTTCTTCTGAAGTAGCATATTTTCTGAATACTTGAGTGTCGGTTGCAATTTTCATGCTTTGCATAAAGAATGCTCTACTCATTACATTGGTTTTCTACACATTCAGTCAATTTTTCATTCGTTACCAAAACCTGTAAAAATTCAACATATAAAACCTGTGACTCACTATTAGCGTGGGATTCAACATTGGCAGTGCTGCGTAATAGATTTGGCTTAGTTGCTAGCTGAATTATTTTGAATATGATCAGATTTCGTCTCTTTGTAATTTAGACTCTTTAGTATAATCTACCGAATCCATGGTCGATTTAAGAACTGCACCAACGATTTTCATCCGACTACAAAAATACGAGCGCTGATGGCTGCCGCAAACAGTCTCGCTTTCTGGTAGGGATTAAACTATTTGACGTTTAGCTTTGGTTCGTTCAATAGAAAACGACCCAAGCCAAACGTCAAATCGACATGTCCCTAGTAGAAAGCGAGCCTGTTTGCGGCTGCCATTAGCGCTTTTAAAAACCTGGATAGTGGTTGCTGCACTCGTGTACATACACGTTACATGTCACTAGCATTTTGAAATGCCAAGTGACAGCTAGCAAGCTTGTTTTGTTCATTAACTATCACTACATAGAAACAACGTCCCATAAAAATTTATTATTCAGCATGTTTAGCTTATCAGGCACAAATAATATACTGCTCGTATAACCTGTGATCTCGCCCTAAAAGCCATTGGTAACCGAGTGTGTAGCTCCTTGCTTCTAAGCAAATGAATGGTCCAGGATGAAAACTATCACTTCTGGAATAATGAGGAGTATCTTCTCTTCATCATAGCATTGTTGAATAACGTATAGATCCATTCGTTTGCTCGGTAACAACAAGCTACACACTTGGTTACCAATGGCTTTTAGGGCGAGATCACAAATTATGCGAGACTTATTGAACGTCAAATTCGGCACGGTCTTTTACACCAATGCAAAAACGGAAAGATAGCTGTTCGAATGTTCAATTTAAACTTAACAGACTCACCAAGTTAAAGTAATTTCATGCTTCCTTTTGTTGATGCTCATCGGTTCATTCTTCATATATGCGTTATGCATGAAACTGGTGAAACTATATAGATTTTTTCTCCATAGACCAATCCAATTGCCTGCGTAGTAGTGCAATGTTGACAATTTTTTTTTGTTTGCTGTGAGAACTGTCATAACATTGCTCTTGTTTGCTGTAAGAATCCTAATATAAACAGAATTTCTGCAAAACAACCACTTCCTTGTTGGCCTGCCGTTGACCGAAAGCTCAATGACGTCAAACAAACATTGATACGTTTTCATTCTGAAGAAATCGACTTGTGTAAGATTGATTGTGCGTTAGTGTTCTTGGCAGTTTGCTTTGGGACCTCTATTCGAGTTGCACAGCAGGCGTTACCGACGTTATGAAATCTACTTCTACTTATCAGCAGCGTACAACTCACGTAATTTCCGTAGCGGAATCACCCCTGACCATTTCTTGTGTGATCAGCGTACCAGTCATGAATCCTTACGATTTTTAGCATACAAACACAAGAAACTTGTAGTTTTTGCAACAAACGCCATCATTATGAACAAACAGCATCGAACGTCCGTGAAACCACTCTACGGTAGGTAACAGCAATATCATCAGTGTTACCGTTTCGTAAAATGGACTATGGTTTCTGCAATCAGGCTCGTTTTCTGGTAGGGAAAAAGCGTGACAGAGGGGGGAGGGGGGGGGGTCTAGAAATCCTGAAAAACGATGGACGTCATATTTGGATCTTCCCTTGGATTATTTTATATTGATCGAACCCAAGCCAAACATTATATCGTTTTATCTATACCAAGCGAGCCTGGTTGGGGCATCCGTTGGCGTTCGTAAAAAGCTGGATTCATAGATGAAAATAAACTTATCCATAACAAAGACAAAACTTCAGAATCCTTGAGCCTGGTTACAAAAATCTCACTGTCTCTTATTTGTTATTGCTTTAACTTAAGCAAAAAAAAACACTTCCCTTCAGGTGACGGAAACGGACGGACTACCGAAAAATATATGCGAGTCGTGCATCGGGGAGTTGCAGCTCGCAGTGGCGTTCAAACAACGCTGCATCAAAGCAGAAGCCACTTTGAAACAGCTTATCACTCACGTGATGAAGACAGTGGAAGAGCTACGACGTAGGCCGGAAGTTTCTCAAAATCCAGCGCCTGCTCCAGTTCTAGACGTTGCCCCAGTTCCGTATGTTGCCCCAGTTCCGTACGTTGCCCCAGCTACAATCTCGGATGTTGCCCCAGCCCCAGCCATAGCCCCGGAAAACAAGGAAGTAGAAGGTCCTGCCCTCGAAAATGTCCACATGTCGACTATTGACATCGAGAATAGCGATATTTTCATCATGAATTCCGACGACAGCCTGCCGACCAACTGGGAGCTTCATGGCCATACGTACACCTTGCTGGGTGAAAAATCCAAGAAGGCAACAATAGTGGAAGAGGCAGCAGCAGGAATGGACGGAAAGAACGACCGGATTGATGAAAACGTCGACGTAGCAGACATTCCGGCGATGAACGAAGGTACGTGTATAGACTGTCGGCAGACTAGCAAAACAGTGGGAACACACGGTGTGTTTCGTAGAACAAGTTTATTGCAAAAAAATAGGTAAGTCTGAAACTTCTCTACAATAAAGTCTAGGTTTCTCGCGTTCATTTGCTGCTAAAACCAAAATAATCGGTCGGGGGGTCCAGAGTAATTTTTTTTTTTTTCGAGAGACTTGCACATTAGTTTGAATTTGCCTATCTATGTGTTTATGTACATTAGGGCGGTTCAAAATTAAAAAATGTTCGAGAATCCAATCTCTCATATGTTCCTTACCATCCTTACTATGAAAATAGTGTTCTGTGAAATTCGCAGCTTTATAGGTGGTGATTTAAGGTGGCCCAAAGACAATGTAGGTTTATATGGAAATTACTATGAAGAAATTTTGAGGTATGTTCCAAACACGCTTGTACTGTAATGTTAGTACAAAGTTATTATCCCATTGTAAAAGCTCATTCTTCAAACCATAATAAAGAAATTTGCTGAAGAGAGAAATTCAATTCGACAGATAGCAGAAGAGATATTCATGAGTTTGTTTGCTATTATTTAGTTTAACCCCTCTACCGACAGCTTCATTTTTTCAGTACAAAAATATATTTTAATCGCGATAACTTTTTTGTTTCTCTATATTTTTCCACAATTTTTTCACAACTTCTCAAAAAACTCTTCTACTTTTGGAATCTATGCCGTTATTGACCATTAGTTAACTGGTCAACTTGGGGGACCGACACTTCCCATATAAAATTTCAATATGATGTTTTAAGAAGTTTTCAAGAGCTCGTTACGGCTAGAGTGGTACCAAAAACATAAAAGCTCATTGCTCAAAAACAGTTACACCGATTTGTTTAATTTCTTCACAATAGACTTTCATCAAAGTATAGTTTTGAAAAGCGAATAACCGAATATGAGAAAAAATCTGTAGCCAGAGATAATTACGAAAGTTATGGCTATGCGTCGGTCCCCCAAGGAATTTTGGAATATCTCCGAATATAGATGACCAATGCTCAAAACCGATACAGATTCTGAAAATAAGAGAGTTTTTTGAGAAGTTGTGAAAAAAATTTCCAAAAGTATTGAGAAACAAAAAAGTTATCGCGATTTGAATATTTTGAAAAAAATGAAGCTGCCGGTAGAGGGATTAATATGGGGTTATAGCCCTGCAAACAAGTACAAAAATCCCAAACCCATTTTAGCCTCATGATGTAAGTTTCTGATCTTTTCGTAAGCACTGTGCTATTAAGAAAATAACATAAAAAATATAAGATTTGAAACTTCTCAAATACCATCCAAATTAGCGTATCTTTCAGCACCATGGGGCAAGCATATTACATGCCTTATAACAAGGTTTATCACATGCAAAGCCCTCTACTAGTTAATTCGAATAACTGAGATTGTGTTGTTTGAAAGGCGGTTAAGTCATTTTTGTATCTACGAGTAAAAAGAGAAATCTCCCATAATTTATGATATCGTCCTAAAAGCCATAGCTTGTTATTACTGAGCAAACGAATGGATTTACACTTTATTTCACAATGCTACGATGAAGAGAATTCCTCTGTCTCCCAGCGGTGACAGTTCTTATTTTGGTCCGTTTATCTGCTTAATAACAACGAGCTACACACTCGGTTATCAATGGTTTTAAGGGTGCATATACATAGAAGCCAAACCTCGAATTTTCCAAAGCACAAGACTAGAGAAGCAGACAACCGGTAACTCACTGGTCACTCGCTGGTGGCGACTAATCAATAAAATGTTCAACGCAAAAGGTTTTCAGGTTCTCAAGATACAAATCTACAAACAAGCTCTTGAAAATTCGAGGTTTGATATCGATGCATCTTCACCTTAGAACGAGATCATAAGTTTGGCGAGTAATATTTCCTAATAACTTCTTACATCATTATGACCAATTTAAGTACGATTTTCAAGGTTTTTCGTGGACAATAACTAAAATGACGTTTGAGACAGTTTTGCAATTATGCGTATATTATATGTCATTTATGCTTATTACAGCTCTTTTGAGCAAGAACAACTTTACCTTCCAAGCCAAGGTGTTCAAATGGTTTGATCTTGCAGTTTGTCCCGTATCTACGTTCAACGCAATGTGCGTCGGTACAAAACCACATATCCATGAATACTTCACACAAAATAAAAAAAAAATGTTCTGGACCCCCCGACCGATTATTTTGATTTTGGTCGCAAATGAAAGAGCAAAGTCTAATTGTTTTTAGTTCGAAATTTCAGACTTACCTATTTTTTTGTAATAAAGTTACTCCACACAGACACCGTGGAACAGTTTTCTCTCGGGAATCACAAACGCGGTTTTACTCCCGTTAAGTGGGCTACACATTCTGACATAAACCGCAATTTGTCAATGTTGGTAGCCCACGAGTTTTTCAGTTTCTAAAGCCCAGCCCTTCCGGGAGCTCTTTTACCTTTACCCTGAATGTTTTTTTTATTCATGCTTGGTCAATCATTAAGAACAAATTACCCTACCATCCGGAGCCTTCCCACGGATAAACGAAAGATTAATCCCTTCAAAGTACGGATCTTTGATCTACCTAATAAAGAATCAGGTGCAGAATTGTAATGCCAAGGAATTCTAAACAGACTGCAAATTTCTATGGAAATAACAGCCCTAACCTCAACATGTTTGCTCTGCGGGTTGTGCTCCCTAATCAGAGTAGTTTTAGAACAACGAACGCTTCACGAATTCATTGTTCACGTTTATTGAAATTACAAATCTATTGCCGATATTCGATTACTTACCACGTACAATAGCAGGCAATAAAAACGCAGGAATCCGCTTCTAAAAAGCAAAGTTCTTTTCCGGAAGAAGTCATCAATATCGCAGATCACTGCGACTGGGTTGTTTTTATTTCTCATTTCTATCATTTTATTTTACCGAAAAAACCCAGTAAAAAATATGAGTACCGAAATTCAGTAATTAAATTTCACTCACTTTTGAATCATAGCTACCGAACTCAGTAAAATGGATCAACAATTTGCTGTACATCGGTGATCTTACATCGAAGAGCAGAAAACTCAGTAATTTTCGCGATTTACAGATGTACATCTGTAAAAAAATACCGAACAGAAAAACTGGAAATAAGTGTGTACGGCCCATTATTTTGAAATTATAAATTATTAATGACATTTCAATTCACATATTGTCGCACCGCCACCAAACCGGATCGCGCCAGTGAGACTCGCGACGCGCCTCAACTCGCCGCATTTTGAAATCAGTTTTTTTAGTGTGGCGCTGCATTCTTACGATTTTATGAACACAGCGCACTATTCACATATTAGCTGAAACGCACGGGTCCCGAGAAAACAATAATTATAAATAAAGTTGGTTTTGATTTCTATCGGATACATAATAATGATAGCTCGTCGATATGCTCGTGGTATGCCATTAAATCGACTATAGAACCGACTTGGTGCCGATTTATATGGCTTAGGGTCGATTTCTTCACCCCCGCTTAGGCCTTAAACCTAGTTTAACCATATGGGTAAACGTGGATTACGGCCAAGCTTACGGCTTAAGCGAAGGTGAAGAAATCGATCCTTAGTGATTACTTGGGTGTTAAACTCCCAAGTTTGGGAATCTTTGGAAGATCTTTTGAAACATGTAAACTAGCTAGAAGATTCACACAATGCATTGGTTATATTATTTTATTGCGCTGTTCACGCTAAATCGAACAGTATACTTTGAAAGTGCTACGCTTAGAAGTGTGTGAGCATTTTGACAAAGAGAAATGTTATGAAAGCCACGCGCTTCCACCACTGAAGGGCGAGCAAGTTATGCGTTTTTATATTAATTCCATTGAAAAAGTTTGTTTTTGTTCAGCACACTCGATGGTTTACAATTTTTGAAAGGAGATTTAATATTTTAAAAATATCAGCTGATTTATGCCTATCAGATGCATTTAAAGTCTTTGTAAAAAATCAGAGGGGGTTTGAATTTTAGTCGATTGTCATAGTTGCAGCCTTCCTTTAGTTCAAACTCTAACATAATATCGTAACGGTCGCAACATTATAGATTTTCAATTGACACCCAGTATATTCAGCCGTAAGACGTAGTTAACGTCAAAACTTTCAGTTCTCGGAATACGAGTCTAAACGGCATTTCTAAAATACAGCTTTTTATTTGCTTGCAAACAGATCAACATGTGGAAAAAGACGGAACGAATCAGGAAGATGGTCGTCAGAAAAAAAATAAATGCCCAAAGTGTACTTACCAGACGGACAAAAGATCGCATTTCATCGTACACTTCCGAACGATGCACAGCCACTACAAGCCATTCTGTTGCCCACATTGTGCGGCAAAATTTGCATCCAATGCGCTTCGCCACAGGCATGTACAGAATGTGCATGAAAGAAAAACGGAGCAGCAATACAAGTGCAACCAATGTGACAAAATATTCGCGATGCAGGCTGCTCTGGAACAACATATAAAGCAAGTGCACAATGTGATCGAGACTGTCACGTTCAAATGTGCCAAATGTCAAGTGATGTTTGTCTCCAAGTCCAACCTTACCAGGCACATAGAATCAACCCACTCCGATAACATCGCTGGAAGTCAGAACGAGTGTAATGTGTGCCACAAGAAGTTCGCGCACAAGCACTATCTGGCGAAGCACAAGAGCCGGTGCCATCTTGAGTGAATAGGGTAACGACTGTTTACATCGTTCATAGGGTTCATTCACATAGGTATTTTATAACGCCGAAAATAGCCATTTTGGACATCCACCCACCCCCTCATAACGCTTTTTGTATGAATATTCTACAAATTTTCTATGACCTGTAACATCACGAGGACACCCACCCAACCCCTTTTTTTAGATTTTGTCACACCCCTTGGCTTTAACTCAAATTTTTGGGTGTATTTTGTTTTCCGTAGGTCCAAAATGTCAAACAGGAACAACCCCACTGCTAAAACTAAAACTCCTGTGGTGTTTTTGTCGACTAAGCGAACGTCAAACATGATCTTAAGTGTCAAGGTTCATTTATGGACCCAATTTTTAAATTGGAGTTTAAATATGATATAACCGTTATTTGAGCGGGAAAAATTGCTACGGTAGTTGTAGTAATATGCTCTTTCGTGCTATTAAATAAAAACAAGATTTCATTAAACATTTTAGGACCCTATTGGGAACTGCGATCAAAGAAAATGTGCATTTCTTAACCATTTCTGTCAAGAACTTTTCCAAACACAGAGATAGACGATTTCCTTCGTTGACAACAGCAAATCAGCTTTTAGCAACTAAATGAGTAAAATTGTCAAGCATTCGTGTATATAATAAAATTTCTGATTAAGGCGATTTGATCCGTTTAACTAGTTTTTGTTTTCATCATGAAGCATGCGTTTGCATGCATCCTCTTATTTTTTTTTTTTTTTGGTATAGCGAAGTATGCACTTCAACAGAAAAGTAATGGCCTATCTAGATGCGTGGAAAATTTCTTGCAAAAAAATGCTCAAGAAAAGCATTTTTCTTTGATCGCAGTACGCAGTTGAAAAGAAATGTCAATTCAAATGGAGCTCACTGTAGGAAATTTCTTGACCATTTCTTGGGCAGAAATTTTTACTTTTCTTGAGCGGAACAGCATACCTAGCTTAACAATCGTGTAAATCACTGAAATTCCACGGCAAACGTATTTAGTGGGTAGTCGATAACCAGCAGACCAATTTACATGGCACGTAATTATTTATGATAATCATGTAAAAGGAGTTGCAACTGAACATTCAACTATAATTAATGTAAATTGTCGCATTGCATTCAAAAATGCTTGCAATCTTGAGTGAAACTGAAACATTTCATGATCTTACATCCAACATTCGCCAATATTGAATGCTTTCTTGCATGTTGCATATAATAGATGTGTTTATAGGTTTTATCATTGAATAATACATGAGAAATGGCTTTGCATGATTGAGGCTAAAATTACGTCACGTGTAAATCTAAGACGATGGCAAATATTTGATTTGAGTCGGTACAGAGCCAAACAAATGTTTGACATGGCAAAGATTTTGTCAGAATTCGTTTGTGCGTTAAACTGATTCCGTAGCATTTTGGCAAAGTTCATGTGAAAAACACCTACTGGCTCTGCTCTTTTCACTCAAGCGGCCACTAACTCGAATTTGAGCTACCTGTCCTTTCACACTCTGACAACAATAAAAGGAGCGAATTAAATGATTGTATTCATGAATAAATTACACACGGAAGAAATAAGTAGCTGTAAAATGCACTCCATGAAAAAAAAATAACACAATATTACTCAATTGGGTCCTATTGGGTGTTAATCGTTTAACGTAATTACCCAGACAACCAGAAGTCGCATGAAAGTTCACGTAAGAACTCGTTTATTTATGCAATCTACATTTTGTTTCGTCCCGAACACTCGTACA
This sequence comes from Aedes aegypti, assembly GCF_002204515.2. NCBI lineage: Eukaryota > Metazoa > Arthropoda > Insecta > Diptera > Culicidae > Aedes > Aedes aegypti. Next base: position 151,014,241 of record NC_035109.1, read on the forward strand.
AAGTAAATCGAACCCATCCGTAGCAGCTATCAAATCAACATTTGTTGTCATAAGTTAAGTCGCATAAGATTACAGGTTAGTTCGGAAGAAAATTTATACACTCGTATTGTATGCTATTATTCATCACATAATATATGCACGTATATCGCCTCCACTTTTGTACGTAAAAGGCTTTTTCGCGACATCTTATAAGTGAAATTTTGCACATACAAAGCCTCCAGATGATTTCATTATACGTACAATTTGGTAGTCTGGGTAAGCCTCTTAAGAATGTTTAGTGAATGGCCTATTATTAGTTATAAGTCACAAATCAGTCTGTACAACAATTTTGTTGAAGACGTTGGAACAAATAAATAAATAAATAAAATGTTGAATGAATTCTTGTTTTTATTTGATAAACGAAAGAGCATGTTCTTGCAACTATTTTAGCAATTTTTCCAGCTCAAATAACGGCTTTAACATATTTAAAGTTTAATTTTAAAAGTTATTCCATATATGAACCTTGACACTTTTGATCATGTTTGACGTTTACATTATCGACAAAATTGCCACAGGGCTTTTAGTTTTAATACTGGGGTTGTTCCTATCTGACATTTCGCAAGGGACACGGAAAACAAAATATAACCAAAACTTTGAGTTAAAACCAAGGGGTGTGACAAAATCTCAAAAACCGAAAAAAAATGTTTTTGGATCTGAACCAACGAAAATTATTAGAAAACTAGCTTACCCGACGTGGCTAGCCACGTTCCAACGAAATTTTAGAGCAAAATGCTACGTATAATCTTTCAAATAGCATGATACTGATGACCGCAAAATCGCCTAAATTTATGTTCTGGCAATACTCCATCGAGCACGTGGTTTCAATACTGTTGTAGTGTTCTAATCTGAAGTAATTATATCCTTATATGCTGTTGTAGTGTTTCTTCTGTTGTAAAATATTTCAAAAGTTACAGAATCTTCTAGCATATTCTCCCGAATAGCTGCTACAAAGTAGTATGATTCATTGATATTTTTCAAAATCACAGTTGTGGTGAAAAGACCATCGACTCAGGAAAATATCGAGTCATGGAACAGGAATTGGTGGAAATCTACAATCTGTTTTAAGTATGCATCTAAGAGTCGATATCGAGTCATTAAACATCATGGAGATTTCGCTGTAAATTCATAAAATCGTATATTTGGCGAACATTCATCTCATTCATCTTCATCTTGCTTTTACATATGTCTAACTCGTTTTTGAAACTGAGTTGGAACTGGAGAAACCCGTTTCACATTTTCAACTCCAATCCGATTCAAGTTCGACCAAATTACAATTTGGGTTCATTCATTTATTTCATAACGCTGAAAATGCCCATTTTTGACACCCACCCACCCCCTCGTAACAATTTTTGTATGAATATTCTACAAATTTTGTATAAGCCATAACATCATGAAGACACCCACCCACCCCCTTCAGCGTTATGAAATTTGTGAATGAGCCCTTTGCTTGAAGTTGATTTGTTCACGTTTTAGTCACCAACCAAATTCCTATACAGACGACAATGATGAAGTGTTCGAGAATATTCCATGAATTGGAATGAACAAAGTTCCAGAGAACTCCAGAATATTCTGTCAAAGAGCTGTTGAAGTGCTCCACAATTTGCAATTGTAATGTTCTTACATTAAAATTGACCGTTGTAGTGCTCTTAAATTACTGTTGTAGTGTTCAACGAAACTTTTCGATGAAACATTTCAAAGCGTTACTGACAGAGAGACAACTCTGGGATTTTATATATATGACTAGCTTACCCGACGTGGCTAGCCACGTTCCAACGAAATTTTAGAGCAAAATGCTACCGTATAATCTTTCAAATCGCATGATACTGATGACCGCAAAATCGCCTAAATTTATGTTCTGGCCATACTCCATCGAGAACGTGGGTTCAATACTGTTGTAGTGTTCTAATCTGAAATAATTATATCCTTATATGCTGTTGTAGTGTTTCTTCTGCTGTGAAATATTTCAAAAGTTACAGAATCTTCTAGCATATTCTTCCGAATAGCTGCTACAAAGTAGTATGATTCATTGATATTTTTCAAAATCACAGTTGTGATGAAAAGACCATTGACTCAGGAAAATATCGAGTCAAGGAACATGAATGTTTTGGAAATCTACAATTTGTTTTAAGGCGAAGTAGGTCGTCATTGAAATTTGTACGCGTCGTTGATGATTGTTGCTAATTCATATCACGATTTCGAATCAAAGAAAATCAGTTGGTTTAGCACTGACACAGCTGAAAAAGTATCAGCATATTTTATGCATGTTAGAGCGTACAGTGATACATTTTCAAGTCAATATGAACTATCAAGACTGAGTTTTATCACTTTGAAATGCAAGCTGAAAAGTCATCATTGTTGCCAAAATGAATGACGGGCTACTTAGCCTTAAGTATGCATCTAAGAATCGATATCGAGTCATTAAACATCATGGAGATTTCGCTGTAAATTAATAAAATCGTATATTTAGCGAACATTCATCTCATTTATCTTTATCTTGCTTTTAAATTTGTCAAACTCGTTTTTGAATCTGAGTTGGAACTGGAGAAACCCGTTTCACATTTTCAACTCCAATCCGATTCAAGTTCGACCAAATTACAATTTGCTTGAAGTTGATTTGTTCACGTTATAGGCACCAACCAAATTCCTATACAGACGACAATGATGAAGTGTTCGAGAATATTCCACGAATTGGAATGAACAAAGCTCCAGAGAACTCCAGAATATTCTGTCAAAAAGCTGTTGTAGTGCTCTACAATTTGCAATTGTAATGTTTCGATATTAAAATTGACCGTTGTAGTGCTCTTAAATTACTGTTGTAGTGTTCGAAACTTTTCGATGAAACATTTCAAACCGTTACTGACAGACAGACAACGCTGGGATTTTATATATATGATTGAGTAAACATGTCTTTCTGACTAAACCTATTGAAATCCACAACTAATTGAAAGGTTACACCTTACCTTTTTTTTATTTCGACGCTATTTCGTCTTAAAGGCTTACCTGACTTGATCGATTTTCCTTGTGCTCTACGAAGGCAATATTACAGAAAAGCAAATCAGTTTTCTGTAATAATGCCTTCGTAGAGCACAACGAAAATCGATCAAGTCAGGTAACCCTCAAGAAGAAATAGTGTTGCACGATAGAGGATCACTAAATATTGCCTCGCATGCTAAAAAAAAACCTTGCCGATTTATTTATTTTCACAAAGCTAAAGAAATTGAGCAAGTCATATGATCCATTATGAAGAAGTAGTGTCAATTTTTCTTTGCAAGATTGGATTTCTACTTTTCATACTATTTTATGCTTGATGGTGTTGATTGAATTTTTTGGTTTCCGTGTCTTTTTCCTAGATGACGATTTCGATGAACAAATGAGTGAGAATATCGGAGAAATATCGAATCATTCGATTGGGACTATGGTGGAAGAAGTCGCTGCTAGCCAGAACAAAGACGAACCGAAGGCAGATGCTCCTAGCCCTCCAAAAGTCGAAAAGCATGGATTTAAGTGTCCGGATTGTAAGTTTGTTGGACCCACTAAATGGCTCCTTACCCGACATAGGAAGGCCAAGCACGATCCGTCCAGTAAGATCTTCAAGTGCGATAAGTGCACTTTCACCACGTCAGACAAGTGGCAGCTCACCCGGCACTTAAAAACGCACGACAAAAAGGAGCTCATCTGTGAGGACTGCTCGTTCACGACGAAGTCCCGGAAACCTTGTTGGGCGCTCGACGCAGGAGTGGGCATTACTCCTATTGTTGGAATCGGATGCCTCGTCGTCGAAGAGGCTTGCTGTTCGTTGGGATTCATATTTGTAGAAATTCGTCAAGTATTAGAAATTAAATCATGTGATAATACATTAAAATAATTTATTTTATGTAAGCTGATTTGTTGCATTTTGAAAGGCTTCATTATATGCGTCATAACAAATTAAAATTATTTGCAGCGACATAAAATAAACAGTAAAAACAATACTGAGAACCACATCAGCTCTCTCTGGAAATAAGGTAATCGTGGAATAATCACTGCGGAGCTCTTCTATCTGTACTTTATGTTACTGTTACGTGAATAGGGTAGAAGGGAACTACCTATGTTTTCACAAAAAAAAAACAAATTCGACCTTAAATGCTGAATGTTGGAAACTGCCTATAAATAGTTAAAATTCAAGGACCAAACAAAAAATTTATTTATTTATCAGAAACAATTTGAGATTTTCTTGTGAACCTATACAATAGTGTGGGACAAAATTCAGATTCCACTTTTTGTGCTCCCCGCCTTCTTGTGCCAACCGGATTCGACGCGAACACATCTTTGCAGGATTGTTGTCCGGTAGTCTTGCAACTTGGCCTGCCCAGTGCACCCTTCCGGCTTTCGCAACCTTCTGGATACTGGGTTCGCCGTAGAGTCTAGCAAACTCGTGGTTCATTCTCCGCCACCGCACACACCATTCTCCTGCACACCGCCGAAGATCGTCCTTAGCACCCTTCGTTCGAACACTCCAAGTGCGTGCAGGTCCTCTTCCAGCATGGTCCATGCTTCATGTCCATAGAGGACTACCGGTCTTATGAGCGTTTTGTCACATAACATAAGTAGCAACGAAGAGAATGTAGTTTCTAGCATAAAGTATGTTTAAGATGAATGAATGGATGGATTTTGGAAAACAAAAGCTTTTTCATGTTATTTTGATAGGAACTAATATTTTCTAAAGGTTCACATTCTGTGGTTATGGAACATGAATATTGGAGAGTATGACAAAAAAATATTTACATTTTAGGAAAAAATAAATGTGTTTTATCTTCAGACATTACTTCCCAACGATGTCAAACGTCCCTCGATCTTAACGTCAGCAATCTTTATAGCAACTGGTCTACTGCTCGAATCATATGCTTACTAGGCGGGCTCTGCGCGCTCGGTTCCGCCTACCAGCATGTAATTTGTTTTTGACGCATTCACCACCAGTCCAACTTTTGTCGCTTCACGTTTCAGGCGGGTGAACGGGTCTGCCACCGTTCCGAATGTTCTGCCGACAATATCCATATCATCCGCGAAGCAAACAAATTGGCTGGATCTTGTGAAAATCGTACCTCGGTTATTGAACCCGGCACTCCGCATGACACCATCTAGCGTGATGTTGAACAGCAGATACGAAAGTCTATCACCATGTCATAGTCCTCGGCGGGATTCGAACGAACTGCATTGTTCGCCCGAAATCTTCACGCTATTCTGCACACCGCCCATCGTTGCTCTTATTAGTCTTGTGAGCTTCCCGGGAAAGCTGGACTCGTCAAACCATCTATTTGACTGTTTTGACGTTAACTACGTCTTACGGCAATATACTGGGTGTCAATTGAAAATCTAAAATTTTGCGACCGTCACGAAATTATGTAAGATTTTGAACGTTAATAACTCAGTCATTTATCGATAGATTTTCAATATTTTCCCACCAATCGATCGGAAATGTATACAACAATTTCCTCGAATGGAGAAAACTATTGATTATTGACAATGAACTATTGAAAATTGGAAAAATGTCGACCCCTTTCTTACGCAACCAATCACGTGCAAGCAGTTTTCCACGCTTCTTTTGCGTTCCGCTTCGCACTATAAAAGCAGACCGATTCCTGCTTCTTCGCTCATTCTTCTTTTTGCCGTCAGACTGTGAACATGGTCGGCGAGCAAGTCTCGAGTGCCTTTCGCATTCTCAGCTCAGTTTTCAATGGAAGGCGAATGGAACAACAACCCGCCGCCGCGACTGAAGCCGCTTGTTAAAGCGCCCATCGTCATCGCCACCGCAAACCTCATCGGGCGAGGAGGATTTCTACCAGTGCGCCGTCAGCACCTCGCTACCAGAGGCAAGCTCTTGATCATCAAGCGGCGGCAAAACACCAGCGTCCGGATTGTGAAATCGCTCAAGATTTCTCAATGGACTCGCGCATCCAGAATTGGCGCTGCAGGAATCGAGGCGCAAAGGTAACTTTGTACGAGGTGGCTGAAGAAAATCGACCAAATCCGCTTGTTGAAGCGCACATCGTCATCAGCACCGAAAATCTCACCGGGCGAGTAGGATTGCAACCAGTGCGCCGTCAAAATGTGTCCGAGTTACGCAAATTCAACAATTCAATCGGCCCTTTTCAGAGCCAACAAATGTGTTTTAAAGAGTTGATTGTGTAATATTCCTTAATTTGTTCGAGATGGCTGAAGAAAGTCGACCAAAGCCGCCAAAATGTGTCCGTGTTACGCAAATTCAATCGGCCCTTTCCAGAGCCAACAAATGTGTTTTAAAGAGTTAATTGTGTAATATTCCCTAATGTGTTTACCACATCTTCTTCTTTCTGGCATTACGTCTCCACTGGGACAGAGCCTGCTTCTCAGATTAGTGTTCTTATGAGCACTTCCACAGTTATTAACTGAGAGCTTACTGTGCCAATGACCATTTTTGCATGCGTATATCGTGTGGCAGGTACGAAGATACTCTATGCCCTGGGAAGTCGAGAAAGTTTCCAACCCGAAAAGATCCTCGACCGGCGGGATTCGAACCCACGACCCTCAGCATGGTCATGCTGAATAGCTGCGCGTTTACCGCTACGGCTATCTGGGCCCCAATTCATATAGCCTATTTCCCAGATAAGAAAACGAAGAAATTGAAAGGAGGAGCATCACCTGCTATTCTAAGGGTATATAGCATCCCTTCTTCGTTGAATTCGGTTTCATTCTGTTTTCGCTTTCGAGCTGGTAAGAGCTCCTCCAAACCTGCTCAGCTCCTCGCTACCAGAGGCAAGCTGTTTGTACGAGATGGCTGAAGAAAATCGACCAAAGCCTCTTGTTGAAGCGCACATCGTCATCAGCACCGAAAATCTCACCGGGCGAGTAGGATTGCAACCAGTGCGCCGCCAAAATGTGTCCGTGTTACGCAAATTCAACAATTCAATCGGCTCTTTTCAGAGCCAACAAATGTGTTTTAAAGAGTTATTTGTGTAATATTCCCTTATGTGTTTACCACATACTTGCTATAATCTCTTAATTCATCTTATAGCATCATACAATAATTGATTTATTACGAATAATTGACAATACGTCAATTTGAGGATGTTTCCGAGGACGCTGTTGCTGTGCCGTTGAAATGCAATATATTGACGTTAACTACGTCTTTCGGCAAAATACTGGGTGTCAATTGAAAATCTATAATGTTGCGACCGTTACGATATTATGTTAGAGTTTGAACTAAAGGAAGGCTGCAACTATGACAATCGACTAAAATTCAAATGCAGAAAATCACTTGGCGTAGTTAACGTCATGCGGTCGTGTCTTGTACACAACCCCCCATGATTTTTTAACCATGATTTTGTTGTATACAAATCATGCTTCCGCAAGAACAACAGCTCTCTTAGATCGTTCAAATAGTATGTCGTTTTTCGCTAGAGTTGACTCTTTTACATCCTTGGTTTGCATTGCTTCACGAAGACTTTATTCCCTACAAGTATCTCAACTAGAATTCCAACACTTTTTCTCCGATATTCAGAATGAATGACCAGCCCACCGGAGGCGTCGCGTTATCTAATTATCAACCTGTGCACTTCTAATTTATTTGTCATTTTATTTTTGCCAATGTCAGGTAAGATTCAAACCTTTTTTGCAGTACATTTGTATTTACTTCCTTTAGTAACCAATTAACCAGTGGTTACTAACCTCCGTTCTTAAAAATAATTTTCTTCCAATTGATTCAAAAAATTTAGGATTTCAGATGCTTATCGAGTTGCTTTGATCGATTTACCAATTACCAATCTAAAATGTCTCCAATTCGTAAACATTCTCCTCGCTAAAAAAATCGAAACCGAATTTAACTTCAAATCAAAGTTCTGACATTAATGTATAAGCCTTCAAATATCATTGAAATCAGATTACTAGTTACAGAGATATCAATGGAAGAATTTTGTAAAGCACCGGAAAAAAAACCGAAATATTCAACTTTTTAAATTTTGATCAATTTCCTAGCTGTTTTTAAACCGATTTAACTTTTTTTTTCGTCTAATCACAATCCATCATCATCAGTCACAACCATATTGCATTCAAATTAGTTATAGAAATAAAAATCGATTTTTTTTTCAAAAATCTGTAAATTTAATCTTTTTTCAAATGAATATTCATCATTCATTTGAAAAAAAAATCAGAGGGGGTTGTGTACAAGACACGACCGCATGATGTTAACTTCGCCAAGTGATTTTCTGCATTTGAATTGTAGTCAATTGCCATAGTTGCAGCCTTCCTTTAGTTCAAACTCTAACATAACATCGTGACAATCGCAACATTGTAGATTTTAAATTGACACCCGGTATATTGCCGTAAGATGCAGTTAACATCAAAAGAAGAATGAGCGAATAAGTAGAAGTTGGTCTCCTTTTATGGTGCGGTTCCCAACCCACGTATTTGAACGTGTTTGGTTGCGTAAGAAAAGGGTCGACACTTTCCCAATTTTCGACAGTCTATCGTCAAAAATCAAAAGTTTTCTCCATTTGAGTAAATTGTTGTATAAATTTCCAATCGAATGGTGGGAAAATATTGAAAATCTACAAATAAATGACTGAATTATTAGTACCGTAAAACGGGGTAACTTTGATAGTTTTTTCGAAGAAAACTTGAATATTGATGCATGCCGTTTCAAAGAATTATAATTTACATTTTTAAAACAAGTACTGGCATCCTAGCTATCGATTGCAGTTGATAGATTGCCAAAAGATTTATTTTAAAAGGATATATAATTTATCATACAATCGAAAGTCGGCTTTCTGTTTTGGGGTAACTTTGATAATGGAGTATAAATCGAACAAAATTGAATGAATTACGTAACATTTGTAGGGCATTGCATACCTCCAGGCGTTTAACGTTATATGGAAATTTCTGACTTAGATTACAAAAATGGTCCCAGTTTGTGAAAATGCTTTTCGCTAAGAGATTTGATACCGTTTTCAAGTTCTATGATAACTAGGCTGTCAAAGATAAGTGGCCAACTATTCAATACTACATCAAATAGTGATCGTAGAACAGATTGTTTGTAAGCGTTTCGAAAATGCTAAAATTGTGTCAATTTTTGATATTCATTTAAAAAGCCTCAAATGTTCTTGATTCAAGTGAAAACCGCTCTTACATGAAGTGTCATACTAATAATCTTTAGTTTAACATTCGTTTTGCTTAACAGATTAACAGAAATTATGATATTTCGTTTAGTATGTGGTGGGTTACGCACTATCAAAGTTACCCGCATTATCAAAGATACCCCGTTTTACGGTAATTTTAATATCATGGAATTCTGTTGTCGCACAGAGGAGTTAGTAGATCAGTGTACCGTTTTGATTCATATTACGGACACTTAAGGCCTCAGTGGAGTATAACCGATCGAAAGGCATGTAAATCGATATATTATGTACAATACCTGTGCATTATCAAGCTTTAAAACCTCTGAACTTTCGAATGGTGAATGAAGATTTTGATGCTGCAGCTAGAATTCCCTAAAATAAATAGAAATTAGTTGCTTGTCCATGATACTTAGTTCGGACGCAAGCTCACTTTTGCATCATATTCCGGACACTTTGATTAGAATAGCGGACAGCTCACGAAAAGCAAAATTGAAATAGTAAAATTACTGTTTTGATTCATATTACGGACACTTAAGGCCTCAGTGAAGTATAACTCATCAGAAAACATATAAAATATATCATTCTGTACAATTCCTCCGTGTTATCGACTCTTTAAAACACTTAACTTTCGAATGGTGGGTGAAGATTTTGATTCCACAACAGGAATAATTTTTAATAATTGGAAATGTGTGGCCTTTTCATGATTCTTATTCCGGACGTCTCTTTACTTTTGCCTCATATTCCGGACACTTTGATTCGAAATCCGGACAGCTCATGAAATTCATGGTTAGAAAGGTCAAATCATCATTTGAAATCGACAAACTATTAAATAGACGTCTGAGGCAATTGGGTATTATAAATTTGTATAGATATCTATGGAAAATGATTATTAAAACGAGCTTGGAAAGTGAGAACTTTTGAGTGGAAAAAATTGAAACATTTCGTGTGAAATGTTTCCCATACAAAGTTGAGTGTCCGGAATTTGAAGCTGTCCGTAATATGAATCAAAACGGTATATATTGAACTCCCTCAGCCGTTAGAGGAACGTCAAAACTAAATGCGTATAATGTATTTTCATGGATTGCTATGGAAAATGCTTATTAAAACGAGCCTGAAAGTTGGGAACTTTCGAGCACATGGCTTTCACAATAAATGTTGTGTCGAAAAAACTATTTGTCACCGCCTTGAATTTTGTTGTAAATAAATTGTATGTATATATTTTTACGCTTACCAGGATTGGAGTAAATCAAAAACACTTTTATTCTAAAGTTGAAAAATTATAAATAGAAAAAATAATATAATCATTGGTTTATCGAATAAAACAATTTCACTTGCGACACTACACACTACCTTCACAAAGGAATCACAAAGCAATGATGCTCAATTGTTCTACATGGCTAAGGCAATCAGATCGTTGAAAAACTACGTACAAAAAAAGACCCCCTTCCACTCTCTCTTTCCAAACCATGACAAATATTAACTCTTCTTTTGCATCAAACGAGTCACTAATAATGCAGAAAAATATGTTTTAACATTCAAATAAAGTCAAGTTTAATCATTGTAAAACATCAGTTAATATGTTGCAAGCAACTTGAAACGAAAGTTTATCAAAACAATTTTTAATATACTTCGCGTCACGTCTCATTTACTACAAAATATTTGTAATCTTATATGCTACAATAGTATACATATATATTAGAAACCACCCCCCCCCCCTTCCGTAGGCGCGTAACGTAATAAGTGAACGATTCCAATGTCCCAGCTTAGGAAATGTATAACAATAGATACAAACGAATGGTCAAGAATAGAACTCACTCTGGCTTTCTCAAAACCGGTTTCCATTGATATGAAATTTTTCCATAAGAGAGGAGAGACTAGTTCCAAGGTCATTGTCACTCATGAGCAAGCTTTTTTCAATCAATCAACACACTAAAAGAACCCAGCGACATCTAATAACCAGCAAAAGTAGTAGAAAAGCTGCAGCCGTGCGCATTTACAGAGAGCTCGAACGCCGAAATGTAACTTAGTCAAAATGAACATGAACTCAAGCATGCATCAGTGAAGCTGGTCATGATTTGAATAGGCCAGGAGAAGTGGATGAACTTGTCATTCATTTGCTTGACAATTCATACAGCATACATACATACCCGTCATAAATACGGACTCACTAAACTAAGTATTGCAACACTCAGGGCCGATTTCTTCACCTTCGCTTAAGCTGTAAACCACGTTTACCCATATGATTAAGGTGAAGATGAATCGAAGCCAAAGTTCAAATTTTCAAGAGCAAGGATCTGGAGAACCAAACATCCGTTTGAGCTGAAAACCTAATCGATTGGTCACCACCAGCTTGTGACCAATCGATTAAGTTTTCAGCTTAAACGGATGTTTGGTTCTCCAGATCCGTGCTCTTGAAAATTTGAACTTTGGCTTCGATTTATCTTCACCTTAAACTGGGTTTAAAGCCTAAGCGGGGGTGAAGAAATCGGCCCTCAGCTGAATATTGAATCACCCCCAAAAAGTTTAGCATCACCCCAAAACAGGTAAATTCACATTGCTATATCTCGAGATGCTTACGACTTGCAAAGAAGCGATCTTCAGCAAAGTTGTTCAGGGGATCAAGGACATCCGGAAAACAAACAGTTTAGTTCGCGATTTTGCCGCTTGGTGGCGCTAGTGAGCATGTAAAATTGAGCATTTCAAACTAGTTTTAGCTTGTGATCCACAAGAGATAGAAAGTTCGGGTCTTCGACAAAGTTGTTCAGGGGTTCAAGGACATCCGGAAAGCAAATTGTTTGATTCGCGATTTTGCCGCTAGGTGGCACTAGTGACCATATAAAACTGAGTATTTCAAACTACAGTCGACTCTCCACAACTCGATGTTCTATAACTCGATATATTCTATAACTCGATGGATTTTGCAGTCCCTTCAAATTCCCATACATCATGCTCTCCATAAGTCGATGTTTCTATAACTCGATGTTTCCACTAGTCGATGCCACGTGGGAGGAAAATTTCCCTTCATAACTCGATATCCATCTTAAAACCCAATTTTATACAGGGAGACATGGACCATTTCTGGTTTGACAGTAAATAAAGGACTTGCAAGTTGTAATAAAAATTAAAAAAAACAAAAAAATAAAAATATAAATTTTTAGTAAAAATAGGGGATTTTTCGAATATTTTGAAAAAAAGTGTCCAAAGATATTTTCTCAAAATGCTATCCACAAAATGATATTGTCTTCTTGCAGAAGTGATCATAAAAGTATAAGAAATATAGAAATTTGAGCCTTTGATTTTAAAATTTTTGTTATCGGTATGTTCTATAACTCGATAATTCTATAAGTCGATGGTCCCTTGAATATCGAGTTATGGAGAGTCGACTGTAGTTCTAGCTTGTGATCCACAAGAGATAGAAAGTTCGAGTCTTCGGCAAGTAGAGAACATAAAGAAAATAAAGGACATCCGAATAGCAAATTGTTTGGTTCGCAATTTTGCCACTAGGTTGCACTAGTACGCATATTTAATTAAATATATGAAACAAATTCTATCTTTTGAGCCAGATGAGATAGAAAGTTAGAGTCTTCGGCAAAGTTGTTCGGAAAGTCAAGGGCATCCAGGAAACAGTTTACTCTGGGTCTGGAGGGATGACTGTACCTAAACAATATGAATTTGATAAGAAAGAATCTCCAGAATGTCACCTAGCGGCAAAATTGCGAACCAAACTGTGTGTCTTCCGGATGTCCTTGACCTTCTGAACAACTTTGCCGAAGACCCGAACTTTCTATCTCTTGTGAATCACAAGCTAGAACTATTTTGGAATGCTCAATTTTAAATTTTACGCCACCTAGCGGCAAAACCACGAACTAAACTATTTGCTTTCCGCATGTCCTTGATCCTCTGAACAACTTTGCCGGAGCCTCGAACTTTCTATCTCTTGTGAATCATAAGCTAGTACTAGTTTGAAATGCTTAATTTTACATGCTCACTAGCGCCACCTAGTGGCCAAATTGTGAACCAAACTGTTTGTCTTCCGGATGTCCTTGACCTTCTGAACAACTTTGCCGAAGACCCGAACTTTCTTTCTCTTATGGATTACAAGCTAGAACTAGTTTAAAATGCTCAATTTTACATTCTCACTAGTGCCTCCTAGCGGCAAAATCGCGAACCAAACTATTTGCTTTCGGGATGTCCTTGATCCCCTGAACAACTTTGCTGAAGATCGCTTCTTTGCAAGTAGTAAGGATCTCGAAATATAGCAATGTGAATTTACCTGTTTTGAGGTGATGCTAACATTTTCAGGGTGATTCAATATTCAGCTGAGGATTGCAATACTTATTTTAGTGAGTATTTATGACGGGTCTGCTATAAATTCACTCTAGGTAAACCACTTCCCATGGCTTATAAATTCGTACATAACCCGCAGTATTCACGAAAGCGCAAACAGCGTCGATAAACTTGAGCTCGAATTTCATCGCCTGGAGCACGCGCTCTCTCTGAATTTTCGCGTTGTTGAATGGCGAGAGCACCAGACTTGAAAGCATCTAATGAATGTGGAGCTTACTTCTCTTACGCTTTTGTGTTTGCAGCAGTCTTCAATGTGCAACAGCACGAGAATGCTGAGAGAAGCTAAAACGCCAAAATGAACGTTCACCTGGAGCTTACACTCGCGCTCGACAAAATGAACACGAGTGTGCGATCCATAATTATAAACACACGGTTCAAGCGTGTGGATTTTTTTCAGTGTATACCCCAAATAAGGTTATCCATGAGGACTTTTCATGATAGGACTGACAGCCAAAAGTGTAAATGCAACCGAAATGAAAGAGTAAACAAATCATGCGAGTGTTATCGGAGCTTTACATTTTCGAAAAGTCACTCCGATCGCGAAACGTCAAAAGCACATGGTAAACAAAAAAAAAAAAACCAGCTGATCGCAGCTGTCTCATGGATTGCCTTATGGACGATAGAAAAGTAAAAGGAAAGATCATACCTTTTTTCTTCCTTGGTCGTAGAAAACGATGCACAATGGTACCGCCCAGTGGAACCGTTACCCAGCTGAGATATTGCATCTAGTCGCGGTTTGGAGCACGATTTTCTCAGTTCAACAGCCAACTAAATCGATTCAAACATCGGTCGATTGTTGCACCGACGCTTATGGAAGTTTAACACAGGGATCAACCCGAATATCACCTGATTAAATAGGGTGTGCCGACGTAATCCTGCAAAATAGGTAGATAAATCGATTGTGTCTGTAAAATCCAACAAAGTTGACCTACTTAACATAAGATTTCATCGGTAACCCGATTTATTCTGGCGACTTGTCAGTTGATCGCTGTGTTAAACTTCCATAAGCGTCGGTGCAACAATCGACCGATTTTTAACCTATTAAGTCGGCTGTTGAACTGTCAAATGTTTAATGGGGTGGTTTGTATCGAGAGCGTGCACAATGATAACACTGCGGAACACGTTTTTGTCTCAAGCACCAAAATACCGCCATTTACTCAATTAAAGGTTGCTGAATCCATTGCCATTTTCAAAAATATCAAGGTACGTCAAGTTTTTGAGATATTGGATGTGGAAAACGCAAAAATTGACTATTTTAGCCAACTTGCATGCAAGTTTGCCAGCTTGTAAGGCAATTTATTTGCTTAATTTGCCACAGAATTCAAACTTTATGTGTATAACAATACTCATCGGCAAATTTTATAATACTTTCAATGCGGAAAAGTTATTTTTTGATGGTTTTAAAAAGTATTGTATTTTCCCATATAAGAGAAACGAAAAATTTTGTATGGAGACAGCAAACAAGTCAAAAAAATCGGTTTTTCATTCCAAAATGAAAGTTCAAGTGCAAAATAGCATGCTTAGAGGAATAAATCACAAAAAAAATTGATAAATTATACTCTAAATTTCATGTAAACATCAATAAAATCAGTGTTTTATACAACTTTGGCGACCTGTTGCTAAAAATTGTGACGTGCTGGAACATTTCTGAAAATGGCATCAGATTCAGCAACCCCACATCTACTCGAGACACATATTTTGATATTTGAGACACGCAAAAATGTCATTTTTGTTACGCTGTGTAACCGGTCAACACGGTGTGTCGGAAGATCTGATCGTTAAGATGAAAAATGTGATTTTTTGGCGTTTCTACTTGATTTTGACTTCATAAACTTAGTTCTTCAAAATGCATTGCAGCAAGAACTACTTCATTTCATTAGTTTTGATCTTATTTTGCCAACAAAACAATAATATATGAAAGTTGTTTGAATATTTAGTAGGAATTTGTATACGTGCACGGTGAATGAAGGCCGCATGGCGACTGGTGACTTGACGGTTTTTGGCGTCAGAACATGTCGAAGAATATTTTTCTTTTTAAATTCTTGTTGCGTTCGTAACTATTTGATATTGTAGGAGAATGTTTGTTTTTGTTTTGCAACTTAAAACTAAATTTCAATTATGTTTTGCCATCTTTTTGCTAAACTTTACCACTGTGCATCCCCAGTCAACCATAAATCGCATGAAAGTTCACGTTACAACTCGTTTATTCATACTAATTACATCAAACCCGCAAAACACAGTGGATGAACTCGTCAGATTGATGAGCTTCCTCGCATAAAACAGTTCTTTTCTGGATTCATTTGTACATTTTGTTTCATCCCGTATACTCGTACAAAGTAAGTCGAATAAATCCGTAGCAGCTGTCAAATCAACATTTGTTATCATAAGTTAAGTCGCATACGATTACAGGTTAGTTCGGTAGAATATTTAAACACTCGCATTGTATGTTATTATTCATCACAAAATATATGCACGCATATTGAATCCACTTTTGTACGTAGAAGGCCTTTTCGCGACATGTTATAAGTGCAATGTTGCACATACAAAGCCTCCAGATGATTGCGTTATGCGTACATTTTGGTTGTCTGGGTCGGGAACCAGTAAGTACGAAGCGATCTATATTTTGCCTAACTTTTCTATTGGAGAAAGGTTGGCTTAAAACTGTTCTAAACGTTGAATGTTGAGAATTATATGAAAAATATAGGTTAACTAGCTTACCCGACGTGGCTAGCCACGTTCCAACGAAATTTTAGAGCAAAATGCTACGTATAATCTTTCAAATAGCATGATACTGATGACCGCAAAATCGCCTAAATTTATGTTCTGGCAATACTCCATCGAGCACGTGGGTTCAATACTGTTGTAGTGTTCTAATCTGAAGTAATTATATCCTTATATGCTGTTGTAGTGTTTCTTCTGTTGTAAAATATTTCAAAAGTTACAGAATCTTCTAGCATATTCTCCCGAATAGCTGCTACAAAGTAGAATGATTCATTGATATTTTTCAAAATCACAGTTGTGGTGAAAAGACCATCGACTCAGGAAAATATCGAGTCATGGAACAGGAATTGGTGGAAATCTACAATCTGTTTTAAGTATGCATCTAAGAGTCGATATCGAGTCATTAAACATCATGGAGATTTCGCTGTAAATTCATAAAATCGTATATTTGGCGAACATTCATCTCATTCATCTTCATCTTGCTTTTACATATGTCTAACTCGTTTTTGAAACTGAGTTGGAACTGGAGAAACCCGTTTCACATTTTCAACTCCAATCCGATTCAAGTTCGACCAAATTACAATTTGGGTTCATTCATTTATTTCATAACGCTGAAAATGCCCATTTTTGACACCCACCCACCCCCTCGTAACAATTTTTGTATGAATATTCTACAAATTTTGTATAAGCCATAACATCATGAAGACACCCACCCACCCCCTTCAGCGTTATGAAATTTGTGAATGAGCCCTTTGCTTGAAGTTGATTTGTTCACGTTTTAGTCACCAACCAAATTCCTATACAGACGACAATGATGAAGTGTTCGAGAATATTCCATGAATTGGAATGAACAAAGTTCCAGAGAACTCCAGAATATTCTGTCAAAGAGCTGTTGAAGTGCTCCACAATTTGCAATTGTAATGTTCTTACATTAAAATTGACCGTTGTAGTGCTCTTAAATTACTGTTGTAGTGTTCAACGAAACTTTTCGATGAAACATTTCAAAGCGTTACTGACAGAGAGACAACTCTGGGATTTTATATATATGACTAGCTTACCCGACGTGGCTAGCCACGTTCCAACGAAATTTTAGAGCAAAATGCTACCGTATAATCTTTCAAATCGCATGATACTGATGACCGCAAAATCGCCTAAATTTATGTTCTGGCCATACTCCATCGAGAACGTGGGTTCAATACTGTTCTAGTGTTCTAATCTGAAATAATTATATCCTTATATGCTGTTGTAGTGTTTCTTCTGCTGTGAAATATTTCAAAAGTTACAGAATCTTCTAGCATATTCTTCCGAATAGCTGCTACAAAGTAGTATGATTCATTGATATTTTTCAAAATCACAGTTGTGATGAAAAGACCATTGACTCAGGAAAATATCGAGTCAAGGAACATGAATGTTTTGGAAATCTACAATTTGTTTTAAGGCGAAGTAGGTCGTCATTGAAATTTGTACGCGTCGTTGATGATTGTTGCTAATTCATATCACGATTTCGAATCAAAGAAAATCAGTTGGTTTAGCACTGACACAGCTGAAAAAGTATCAGCATATTTTATGCATGTTAGAGCGTACAGTGATACATTTTCAAGTCAATATGAACTATCAAGACTGAGTTTTATCACTTTGAAATGCAAGCTGAAAAGTCATCATTGTTGCCAAAATGAATGACGGGCTACTTAGCCTTAAGTATGCATCTAAGAGTCGATATCGAGTCATTAAACATCATGGAGATTTCGCTGTAAATTAATAAAATCGTATATTTAGCGAACATTCATCTCATTTATCTTTATCTTGCTTTTAAATTTGTCAAACTCGTTTTTGAATCTGAGTTGGAACTGGAGAAACCCGTTTCACATTTTCAACTCCAATCCGATTCAAGTTCGACCAAATTACAATTTGCTTGAAGTTGATTTGTTCACGTTATAGGCACCAACCAAATTCCTATACAGACGACAATGATGAAGTGTTCGAGAATATTCCACGAATTGGAATGAACAAAGCTCCAGAGAACTCCAGAATATTCTGTCAAAAAGCTGTTGTAGTGCTCTACAATTTGCAATTGTAATGTTTCGATATTAAAATTGACCGTTGTAGTGCTCTTAAATTACTGTTGTAGTGTTCGAAACTTTTCGATGAAACATTTCAAACCGTTACTGACAGACAGACAACGCTGGGATTTTATATATATGATGTGCTCGATTTGCTGTTCCATCTATTAGAAAGTATTCAATGGACCCTTTGTAGAAATTAAGGAAATGAATGAAATCCGGTAAATTCACGGTGCTAATAATGACAGCGGTTGCGATTAGCGCAACCCAACAATTTCGCGTGTACCGAAAGTACAAGAACAGAAGATGAACCCTAATGACACTCGGATGGTCCTACAGAAGCCTCCATGATGGTACTAGGCAGACAGATGTTTCCGATGATTGCAGCCGAGCGGAGCCAGTTTCGCGTGAAGTAATTTGCGAGTCTGGTTTTGCAAACATCTTCACCAACGAAGACGGTGATAATTTGTGTAAAAGTACGCGCACTGGAAATGGCGAATGGCGTGCACACGACAGCGCAATCGAAATTTTGTAATTTCCTTCGATATCTGAATGGCATGACTTTGAAAGTACGGCTGCGTTATTCGATTCGGCGACCTTCGTCGAATTGGTACTTCAAAGAAGACAAATGTTGTTATGAAGCTGGATATGAATAATTGTTGAAGGAGTAACTGAACTCGATCATAAATCAGGCCTGGATCGATCGACCCGATTAATTGCGAGATGAGTACCGTCACATGAGGCAGCTTTGATAGTTGTTTGGAAGATAATCTGAATATTTTTGCATTCTTCCTAGAAGATTTATATTTTATATAGGGTTTTGTTATATTTCATCGCAAGTGCTTATATTCATGGTATCGAACTTAAAATATTCCATTTAAGGTGATTATAAAACGAAGCCAAACTTTGAATTTTCAACAGCACAAGACTGACAACCGTTCGCGTTGAAAATCAATCAAATTGCTTGCTTTCTGGTAGTGACCAATGGGATAAATTTTCAACGCGGAGCGCTGTTTGGTTCTCAAGTCTTGTGCTCTTGAAAATCTGAGGTGTGGCTTCGTTCTATAATCACCTTAACTTGTTTACCGGCATATCGGTCTGTTTTGCTCAAAGTAGTAGGGAGCAAGGAGAAGAAAGCAATGAAAACTAGATAGACATACCATGTGAAACAGTATTACTTGAAACGTCCTTCCTTGTGGCTAACGTCCTCTAAGGGAACGGCTAGGCGTGTTATTCGAATAACACTACCAAGATAGGTTGTCTTGGTCGTTCTAGATTCCAACAAAAATGACCGTGAAGTGTCAATCTAATACACTTTACTTTTTCATTTGTTTTGCTCAACTTATCGACAGACATTTGGTTTAATAAGATGTGGGTACCACACTATCAAGGTTAATTGCAGTATAAAGAACCCTCGTTTTACGGTACCCACAAACAATGTACTGCAAGGCTAGTTAAGTGGAGTCACTTAACGAAAGCCGATAGGAAAATTGCAACCCATCAAACTTAATCAGTTTTATGAGAACGGAAAACATTTTCATGACATTTGCCTGGATCGAGAAGCGGTGCGCCTTAAAGCTAATTGAAAAATAACCAATAAAATTGATCGATTTTTTCTCACTTTTGCGCGCTTGCCAAAGAACAAAGTATGAACAACCGAAATGTGATCGTTGTTTGTACGAAGCCCCGTCTATCGGGCGCGTGCTGAAGCAATGGTAATGGAATATTGCGCTTCGATTACCAATCGATCATCATTTGGCCGGGCACGAGAGCATATAATTTTAAACGCCACGGAACGGTAAATCATCGTTTGATGGTCGATAAAAGCATGGGTAAATGGACGCCGCACAGTGCTGCGAATGTATGGGACCTCGGGACAAAAATCATAATTTTCGTTATAGGCGTTTTAGCTCAATGATGTTTACATGAATGATATCAGGAATCATTAGGGCTATAATTCACATAAATGACCTATGTGATAAACGTAACTGCATAAGTGGCATAAGCGCCAATTTTGTATATTTGGTTTCATAAAGATGTGATCTCTTCTAGAAATTGTAGGAGATGACAAAATTTTATATTCGCAAAAAATACTTGCAACTAATTGATGCCATGAGTAAACGCCAAACT
Organism: Aedes aegypti; assembly: GCF_002204515.2. Lineage (NCBI taxonomy): Eukaryota > Metazoa > Arthropoda > Insecta > Diptera > Culicidae > Aedes > Aedes aegypti. The sequence goes on from NC_035109.1 coordinate 151,034,666, forward strand.
ATCATAGTTCATTTTCCATATTATCACAGATAGAATAAAAACACAGAATTACTGCAAACTTTTATATCAAGTTTATTAAGAGGTATTCTTGAGCGAATAGGCCTATTCAAATGACGTCTCAAATCAGCTGATCGGGAAGAACTTTGACATTTCTTCTATGAAAATGACAGGCCCGTGTTAGCACCGGTCCTCCACCGATGTAAACAAATGCATAGACGGATCTGTGACATGAAAAAGCCTATAGATCAAAGACATCATCTTGACATTGCATTTGATGATATTTCGTCATTTTTTTTTTATTTTCCAGAAATTGTAGGATAAAATTGCCCAAAATTATAAAATAAAAGTGTGCAGCATATTATCCATCAAATATTTGTGACTGTTGAAACCAAATAGTTATGTCTATATCGAACAAAATGTAAACTATTTCCAACATGTAAGCAGTTGATCAAACAATAAAAACAGTCGATCTCGCAATGAAGTGCGTGGGTTGCCATTTTCGGCGTTATGAAATATGTGAATTAACCTAAATGACAAGTAAGTAAATTTTCACCGCACAAATTCCAAGCAGAGCAATACAGGTTATTGCAAACAAATCAAAATCTTTAACCATTTAACGAAACTATTCAGCAATACCATGCTCAGGGCCGTAGTTTCTAATCTCACCAGTTGAGGACCTTTTCGAGTTGAAAATTTCCTCTAAAAATGCATGAATGCAAATGCAAATATGATCAACTGGCAAAAAAGCTCTCAATTTATTACAGTGGAAAGCTAAGAAACAGGCTCTGTTCCAATTTGAACGTAACGCTAAAAAGAAGCAGTTCAGAATTATTTGTGATGAAAAGTGTTTCTAATGCAGAAATGATCAATTGGCACAAAAACTATCAATTAATAAGAGTGGAAATGCTTATTAAAGTAGAAGTTTAAAAACAGGCTCTGTTCCACTTGGGCGCGTTTACTGTAAATAGAATAAAAAGTGCTTCCTCCGCCCTTGTTCAAACTGCATAAGAAGCTTAGCAGGTAATTAATGTGTTTCAATAGATCGGCATTGCACATGTGTTCAAAAATCCTGGTTATTTATCGCAAGACCAGCATCTACAAAATCGAAGATAGCAATCGAAAAAGCAGACGAGAGCAGCTGGAATCATTTTCAGTGTTTAAAAGGCATCCTAAATAAGATCTAATGCAAAAATCAGAGAGGTGTTTTGAGGTGATTTTTTGTTTTGGCTGTTTAAAGTTTTGATAGTTATTTTGTTCTATGTGAAAAAGAAATTATATAGGAGCTTTAGATCTCAAAAAAAATTCCTGAATGAAAAAATCACAATTATTTACAGTGTTATATATAGAACTTATTCAGTTGGATGCTTACCATTTCAAATATCACTTAAGAAAATATCATAAAACAACATAAATCGCTACAAAAGGTAAATTGTAATTCGCACAAATTCACAGAATCCACGCCATACAATCAAACTATCCAACAACTTGGGTTGGCCTGGTCTGAAAAATAATTCAGTTCAAGATCTTTGCTACTCATTTAACACCTATCAAATATATGTACACAAAGTGGCATACTTGGTTTGGTGAAATAAAATAGTTGATTTTTTCATTTTTGTCCAAAGGACGCAGCACTGTGCGCCGTAGCTCTGAATAAAGCTGCGTGTTGATCGGAGGTACGAACGATAGGTGACCAATCGGAATTGTGGGAAATAGTTAGGTAGTTACTACGGAAGAGTGGAACTCGTTTGTAGGTAAGACTGATTGGTAATCTGGAAGATTTATGCTTAATTCCCAAGGGCATGTTTGAAAATATTATTATTTATGCGGGCTAAAAAGGCAGCTAAGTCAAAACAATGCATTTCACATCCACTAATAAGCGGTTTCTTCACCACAGTTTAGGCCATAAACTCAGTTTATCTATATGAGTAAACGAGGTTTACGAACTTAACAAAGGTGAAGAAATTGGCACAAAAAAAAAAATAATTTTTTGCTTCAAAACTTTTGATTCATTTTTACTAAAACTCGTACAAATTTGGGTTGCAGCATAATGTTTTCTCGTCGATAACTCATTCTTATAGAGATTTCAGGGAATGAAAATGTATTTTCAAGTGTCAAGTAGATTATTCTTGCCTAAGTTTGTCTGAATTAGGGTTGTTAACGTTGATCAACGATTAACGCCGTTCCGTAATTCGTTAGCGTTAACCTGTAACATTATTATGAAAATTTATTGGCTTTTTTCGGTGAATGCAATTATTGCCTAACGTCCTGGTCTTGAACGGCTAGATGTTGTAGTGTTGGTCACTACTAACACTAGACAGGCAAAATTTGTCGCCTCGACCTGTTAACTATATTGTTCGGCGTAAGTAACAGTTCTATCGATCGTTGGCATATTTTCGGAGATTGATACGAAATTGACGTTACTTACTGGATTTTTTCGCGTCTAATATCGCATACCCCTAATTTGCCCTAGTGATCATTCGAACTGAAGTTAGAATTCTTTGCCAATTATATTCTACATTTATAAGGTTTAATCACCGCATGACTTTATTATTATTATGAAAATTTATTGTTACATACGCCGAACAATAGGGCACTTGCAGCCTTTGTTTAGTGTGCCCAACGGACCCCTTTGATTTTGCTGGGAAACGTTTCGTAACGTGTTTTCTGTTTCAAACCGTTACCCAGCAAAATCAAAGGGAGCCGTTGGGCACACTTTTGTTTGCTGCAAGCGCCCTATATAGTTAATAGGTCAAGGCGACAAATTTTGCCGTTCTAGTGTTAGTAGTGACCAACACTACACTGAAACAAGCGTTGCAGTAATGAGAACCATGGACGTGTTTTTAAATTTACTATTCCAACCACGATTGAGCTATCATGAACGCTTTTTATTTGCGTTTTGTTCCCTCTCAATTCAACCGCGTCGATAGCCGAGCGGCTAGCGTTCGCGCTTGACAATCGCCAGATCCTCGGTTCGATTCTGGTCTGCTGCAAGTTTTTAACCATGATATAGTAGTTTTTACTATACAAATGGTGCCATGGTAAAATTGAATGCACAAAATATTCTAAATAAATGCGAATTTAGTCTGCACAAATCAAGTGGCGTTGTGTATTTAATTTAACCCTCTGATATAGTATTTTCAACTGCAATGCTGTTCTCAGTGTACAACATCTAGCCATTCAAGATCAGGACGTTAGGCAATGATTTGTCGTTTCGATTGTGTTGTTCACACATATGGCCCTCTGTTAAAACAAATTTTCAACTTCTATTCATTTCTCTCGTCGCTCGCTTGCGATTCTATCCATCTCGTCATTTCATTACTTTCGTTACTCCCTTTCACTCTAAGTATAAGTATTGTATTCACCGAAAAAAGCCAATAAATTTTCATTATAATAATAAAGTCATGCGGCAATTAAACCTTACAAATGTTAACCTGTAACGGTTAACGAAGCTGATTGCGTTGAAAAACAATTTAACGATAACGTTAACGCACAGCGTCGATTCAACGTCAACGAATTCGTTATTTCTAACGTTAACGATTTGAAGATTCTAATATCTAAAAAAATACCGGTTGTCATATTCGATTGTATAGTTCCGTTGTATATTAATATCAAAAGCACATATAGTTTAATTAACGTTCCAATAAACTTGCTTTTCACTTCTTGTTTGACGTTTAACTTTATCGAAACAACAAGATTTGCTGCAAATGTTCTCCGCAAACAGCAATGAAGTCAAGTTTATCAAGATGTATTCAGTAACTTTACAAACAAACTCTTGCAACTTCTCCCAAAATGCCTATGTTTCAAGTTACTTTCAATCCACAACTTGAGTTTATTGCATTCAAGTTCTTGAGTTTATTGCATTAAAGTTCCGTTCAAATGCCCACTACTCAAGAAGATTCATCCCAGTTGCGCGAAAGTTGCACTTAACTACGTGTTTGACAGAAGTTTGTTTGTTTCAATCCATTTGCAATATAGTTGAGTTTCACATTGTTCTAGCAACAGTTTGTCTGATGGAATGGTGTTTCTCATAAGTTGCGCGAAAGTTTTTGAAATATCTTAAGTTAATTTGAGGTGTGGCCTAATTTCGCCAGTAATGAGCTTGTATACCGAAGGGTGTAGTATCGTAACAAACAACAAGCCTTTATTAACAGATAATGTGAACGCTAATATAGTGGATTGGTGAAGCAATTGTTCTAAGAGCTGATGGATTAGTGAGTAAAGGAGAAGATTCATGATCTTGAGGTCGGAAGTTCGATTCTTGTTTTTTTTTTTCATTTTTTTTCTCTTAAGTATTTTGCAACAAATAGTCAATTTCACTATGACATGAATATGTTGCAAACAGACTCCGCCTATTGCGCTGTTTGCGTTGCTATTCAGTGCAATTGTAAGTTATATTTACAACAATTGACAACTCTAAATTGTTTCAAGAGATATTTTTTTCTTGAGTTGAAACAAACTGTGCCAATCGGGTGACTTTCTCTTAGTTGGATTTGGTGGAAAATGCTGTTTATATTAAAGATCCACATTACCGGAAGTGAGAAAATCTGCTCTGGGATCATTGTCACTTTTGATTGCAAAGAAAACTATTGTCTATTATGGTATGTTAGGGTATTATGGCAACTTGTATTTGGAAAGATAATTCGGGTCATACTGGGGGAGGTCAATAGAAATATTAGTAGTAGAACGCTAGTGGCGCTGTTGTCACAAAATTGATTTAACTAATTATTACCTTTAATTGTAATTTTTCATTAATTGATCGATCCCACGCAACAGAGAATGTTTTGTTTTGGCCTTTGACACTTTGAGGCCCGGTACTCACGCTGTCACATCGCAGCAAACTAGATGTTGGTCACACGAACAGCAGCGACATTAGCATTCTTAGGTTAATGCTTCTACTGGGAGGTCGCTCAGAAAAAAGCTGTTGAGGGTTGCTGGAACGGCGAGAGGTCATAGGACGGATACAATATTGCTAGGAAAATCTTTGCAATTTGCTAAAACTCTCCCAAGCAATCACAAACTGACGTTTAAAGAGGCTGACTGTTCGGTGTCTGCACTGTGAACTTAGATATTTTCAATCAATTTTTCATGGATACGGGGTATCAGCATAGAAACGTGTTGTTTATTGATGTTTCGAAACATTCTCGGAGAACCTTTTCGAAACATGAAATCAACGCTTGGGTAGCGGTGATCGTTGACGTTGATTCAACGCAAACACGTTAACGTTGACGCTAACAACCATGAAAATTAACGCAACGCCGTTGAGGTTGATCCAGAGCTCAATCAACGTTAACGGCGTTTATCGTTGATTAACGTTAACAACCCTGGTCCAAACAATAGTTTTTTGAAAAAGTTCAGAGTCAAAATATGTATGGAAAACAGCATTTATGTGAGAAAGTTGCTCTATTAGAACCAAAAATTTGTGACTATGTCCAAACAAATAGAGTCTTCAACCCTAAATCACGTTTCAAAACACTTTTGATGACTAAAAATGGTAAAATATTGAGAATTCGTAATTTTCGCCACCATTTTTTAAATCTGAACCACTGTGCGTCAGCTCCTGTCATGTGCAATGACCGTGAAGGTAATTGCTAACCGATAAACAGTGGATTTCTCGAGGAAATACTTCAAAAATTTCTCAAGGGATTTTACAAGAGATTCTTCCGATATAATCTACAGTAATCTCTAAAGCGGGGATTCCATTAGTGATGTCATAATTGATTTCTCCAGGAAGAACTTTTGATCCATATGGTTTTTGCGACCAGCTCCATTAGGGCTCCAGGAATACCTAGGAATTCCTCAACCTTTCGTCAGTCGCTCAAAAAAAAGTTACACCAGCGGTCGAATCATGTACTGAGTACAATACAATCTAAAGCTAGGCAAGATAGAGTATTGATGTTTCCGGCAAATTTCTTCAGTTCAACAATACCAATTGGTCAGTGGATAAATGAAACTTTGAAAACATCCTCACCTTCCAGTGGCCATCGAATTGTGCCCCGGGGGAACCGACGAAGTGGACATTTCGCAGTGCAACATTTTGTACACAAATATCTCAGGATCTAGATTGTTTAGAGAGGTGGTGTCTTCGGCAAAGTTGTTCAGTAGTTCAAGGACTAATATGTGATGATCTATTTAATTCGGAATTCGTTCACCAGATGACGCTAGTGAGCATGACATTTTTCGAACACAGATATCTCAGGATCCCGATCCCTATCTAGAAAGTTGACGTCTTCGACAAAAGTGTTGAGTTCATTAAGGTCCAGCATGTGATAGCAGTGTTGCGATGGATCTTCTTCGTGAACAATAATCGACGCATCTTCGCGATCCAACATTCGCCAAAATTCATTTTTCATTTTTGCGTCACGAAGAGCATCGCAAAAAGCGAACGGATGCAACGCCGAAGAAGCAAAGTGAACACACCGATAAGTGGTTCGCGAAGCCTTTCCGCTCGTAGGATTCATTTATCCACGCGCTGTTCATTCTCGTGATTCATTGCAAGGTTGCTTCTTCTCGTAAAGTCAAGCAAACACTCCACGCTAAGCCAGCTCCACGCAGCGCATGTGTTAAAACTACACAGAATGAGGCAACCAATGCGGAACTGGCTAACTGAGTGAAAATTCTGTGTAGGAAAAACTCATTCTGTGAGTTGCCGACGTGTTGGCCTTCGGCTGTGCGGGTTTCGATGGAAACGGAACTAGTTGGCTGTTGGTAATATGGGGAGTTTTCTGTGATGTTTTCTAGTGAAAAGCCGGAAGATGGTCGCAAATGCGAAAGTTTTTTCCCCATTTGCTTCCACTTCGGCTATTCAAATGAAAAAATCTTTGAAAAACTTTAAAATTGGAAGGTTTTTTTTTAAGTTTTCAGAAGCAAAACAAAAATGGAAGCGAATTGCTGTTTTGGAGCGTCTTGCTGGGTAGTGCTTCATGAAGCCCAAGCAGGACAGTTTTGCGTCGTCCGATAGATTTGGCTCACGGTTTCGCGCATGTTTTCGTCGCCGGAGTTTTTTTTTCCTGTTTTGGAGCGTCTTGCTGGGTAGTGCTTCATGAAGCCCAAGCAGGACAGTTTTTACATTCAGAAATGGAATAGTGAAAAGTGAAAAAGTGATTTGTTTGATTTGTGTCCTCAGTACTGTTGGTTTTTGGCTGCCCTAAGTTCACCGAACCATCCGGAAGTGACAGGCAGCACATAAATTTAGAGAATCAATCCGGTGAGTTTGTTCCAGTATGATACTTTTTCTTTTGTGAGCCTTCCGGATCGTTTTTGTCCGCGTCGTGGAACTTCTGATCGTTTCTTGAACGGAAAATGTTAATTTCGGAGTTTGATAATTATGCTCAGATTGCGCATTCTGTCCGGGCGGGTGTTACGCAACTAACAATCGGTTGTGGATGCTTTTTAACCGTGCGATGACCCTGAAGGGATCGATTCTGCTTTTCGTATAATTTTGAGCAGAAAAACCGACTGTGTTATCCTAGGGTGTTTAGTTCGAACGCGCTTCCTTTCGTTTTTCGATTATCTGAAAATACAGTACCACCCAGTACAGTTTTTCAATGGGCACAGTACAGTTTTTCAATAGGCGTGATTTTTTTTTTGCGTGTATCGTTGTTTTATACAATCCGATGACCCTGGAGGGATCGGTTTTGCTTTTTACTGGTTATTGAGCAAAAATATTACTGCACAATCGACAAGCATTTCGCGAAATACTATTCATACTATAAATAAGCTATTGTTTTCTCTTTTGATTGCCGGCATTCAAAAGATTAATTTGAAAACGCTTAAACAACAAATATTTATGGTCTATCGCCAGCTTTCTAGGCGAATCCTGACAATATACCTTCCCCAACCTCCAACTCCGTAGCACTTATGAGGGTGTCGCTGAGTCGGTGGCCTCTCATTAAGTAAGTGCTACATCAACATTTCCTTCCCCTATCCCAAGTTACGGTAAAGATGGGCGTGGCCGGGAATAGCGATATTCATGCTTTTAGTATTCTTGTTTATGATTTGAACAAGGTATACTCCCCTGCCTTGTTCTTGAAAGTAGTCAGGATGAGATTATTAAAAAGAAACATGAATGTTGCTAGTATCCAATCTACGAAGTATACCGTAACTACGCTAACGCTAACGCTAACGCTAAAACAAAAATGGAAGCGAATTCCGCATTCCAAGCGTTCCTCCTCTGTGCGCATTTCACTCATTCAGTTTTGTTTACCATCGTTTGCGCAAAACTGTGTACAGCCCCTTTGCACAGAATCTATGCTGCCCGAAAAGAGGCCAATTTTGTGCGCTCGACACTCATTATTGAACGGAGCAAGTTTAGCGTGATCGTTGCGAGCCCGCATGAAGATCATCGAAATGAATATTTTTCTGCTCTTCGCGAAGAGCAGGCAACGTGGATCGTACCGTTCACATTACCGAGTGATGGAAAATCTCCCGATGATCCCGTCGGGAGAAACAGCGATCCGAAAATGAAACACGAACGAATGAAGCGCCTGAACGGTTGTTTGTGTTTGTTCGCAGATTCTGTTTTGATGCCTACGAAAATTCATCGTGCCTCGCGTTTCCGATCGTTGTTCAGCAACATTGTGTGATAGGCCACCGAACCTGAGGGGTGTGGTCTTCAACATTTTGGTCATTCAATTTGAACACATTTTTTTCTACCAGTGCTAACCGCTGTTTGTTTACTTGTCTCGCAGGAAACCATTTTCAATATGCAAACTTAAAATACTTCACACAAATTTTGATTCAGGCAATAAGTTTAATAAATTAGCTGTATCAGATAGTTTCTGATCGTACACTCCCGTGCAAAAGTTTGGGTTCACCCCCTCAAAAACATACAGAAGTCCATATCTCTGTGAATACACGTCCAATTGAAACCTTTTAAGCCGCATTCGAAAGGCAAAGAGTTATTCTTACTTCGTATGTATTTTTCTAAAAACATTTTTTGAATTTTGTAAAATAATTTTTTACTTAAAGTTGTGACATTTTTCAAAAAACACACTGAAAAATCATATTTAATTTCCTCAGCATTGGGTCGACCAAAATTTTAAATCAAAGTGTCATTAGAATCGTAATCTTATATTCTTTGAAGAGACCCCACGAAATTTTGGCGGAAAAATTTGGCAAGTATTCAAAATCAATGAAACAGTCAGTCAAGTCATCGTGCAAAAGTTTGGGTTCACCCCTCAGTATGATGCAAATCGTGCAAAAGCCACACGCACATCATTTTTGTTAATATCTCTGCCATTTTTCAACCGATTTTAATAGTTTAAAGCTTTTTTGAGCGCAAATAATGACGTGTACATGATTCGTTTGAGATTTCACAGATTTAAGTCAGTTCAGGTGAACCCAAACTTTTGCACGATACCCCATACTGAGGGGTGAACCCAAACTTTTACACGATGACTTGACTGACTGTTTCATTGATTTTGAATACTTTTCAGATTTTTCCGCCAAAATTTCGTGGCGTCTCTTCAAAGAATATAAGTTTACGATTCTAATGACACTTTGATTTAAAATTTTGGTCGACCCAATCCTGAGGAAATTAAATATGATTTTTCAGTGTGTTTTTTGAAAAATGTCACAACTTTAAGTAAAAATTTAGTATACAAAGTTCAAAGAATGTTTTTGGAAAAATATATGGAAAAATATACGAATAATAACTCTTTGCCTTTCGAATGCGACTTAGAGAGTTTCAATTGGACGTGTAATTACAGAGATATGGACAGAACACTTTTGCATGTTTTTTAGCGGGTGAACCCAAACTTATGCACGGGAGTGTATGTTAGTTAAAAATATATTTCACAAAAGTTCTGAAAAACTTACTCATCAATAAGACCAAGTAATAGATATTTATGCAACAAGTTGCAAAATGATGTTTTTTTCAGCACGAGTCGTACATTTATCCAACGAGGCTCGCCGAGTTGGATAAATACGACGAGTGCTGAAAAAATCTAGTTTTGCAACGAGTTGCATACAACATTTTTTGCTATTACGAAAAAACCGTTTAATCGGGTTGTATCTAGGATCACAATCATATTTCAAAAGAACCCACGTGGCCATCCATGCGTCGTACAGGCTCAATTTTTTTTAATCAGGTAGGCTGTGATACATGCATACTATATGACTGTCACACATTTTCACGCTTTATTGGTTGAAGCGTGGATGTGATCAAGATTTAACAGATACTCGAAGTAAGGCCAGGTAAGATGCTGCATGGAAATTTATGCCAAATTTTACACTCACTATTCATGTGCTAAGTTGTCTGCACGTATTAGATTTTTTGGGAATTAACTAGATCATTGTTTCCAAAACTTGACATTCGCGACCCTCCGACCTCTCGTCACCTCGCTCGTTTTATCAATAAAAATCGAACTGGTGAGACGTTGGGGGGTCGCAAAATTCAAGTCTGGGAAGCAATGAACTAGATAACTCTACTACCTCATCGTACTTTTGCTAGACGACCCGATGCCGAATCAGAATCGCACACACGAATGGTATTCGGATCGTCTAACGGATGTAGGGCAAGTAGATTGTCATTGGTGAATACAAAACAATTCGAAGGATGGCTGTATAAGCCATTCAGATATTCAATTGGCGATTCTCAAAACAGTGCTGAAAAGTAGCACTTTTCATTTCTGTTTCTTTTGTTAGGAAAAGTAGGCCGTTATGTTGCTCATTTAATTGATAAAAAGTAGGCTAATAAGCAACGGAATAGCAAAAACGTTTTTTTGTTAACAGTTGCAGCAGTTTTAAGCGTGGCGAAGTAATGGTCACATACTCCTAGGCATACTCGGATCATTTTGAAGAAAATTTTAGCTTGACAGAAGCTTGACTGCTTGTTGATATCCATTTCGCACCCCCTAGCACCCAACTGGAAATTCTACCACCAGATGGCGCTAGTGAGCATGCTGTATATTGATCGTGAGTATCTCAGGATAGCAATATTATAGCAAGATAGTGTCTTCGGCAAAGCTGTTTAGTAGATTAAGGACTAAACATATGATGTGCCGTTTGATTCGAAATTCTTCCACAAAACGGTGCTAGTGATCATGCAATTTTTCGACCGCAGATATCTTTGGATCATGAATGCGATGGACCTCAAGTTTTAAAATTGTTTCAACAGGTGGCGCGAGTCCGCATGCCTATTTATGATTGCTAATATCTGAGGAACCCTATTACATCGAAAGATGAAGTTTTCGGTTAAATGGTTCAGTAAATCAAGTACAAACTTGTGATTGGCCACGCTTGATTCGGAATTCTTCCACTAGATGGTGCTACTGAGTATGCTATATTTCCAACCCAAATATCTAGGATCGTGATTGCATAATCATGAAAATGACGTCTTCAACAAAGTTGTTTATTCTGTCCGAGGCTAAAGTATGTTTAACATGTAATAATCCATTAGATTCGAAATTATCCCACCATACGGCGCTATTCAGCATGAAAATTCCATAAGTAAACACTTCAGAATGTTAACTACACTCAAACTTCCAGTCGATATTCGAGGGATCATCGACTCATGGAAATATTGAGTCATGCAACAGATATTCTTTGGAAAGCTGATTGAAGGGAGCATCTTAGTAACCATGAATTTTGTTGAAACAAATATAACTCAACTGCTTCCTGGCTTCTATTACAAAACCCTAAGAAATCTTGGCTGAACTGTGTGTGGTAAGGAATTGTATTTATGTTCTTTTGCACCAGTATAAACAATTTTTTTTAAATCGTTCTCATATTTACTTTTAACATAGTTTTTTTATAGAATTACTTTCCGAGTTGTGTCTTCGTTGAGTATAGTACACGATACTGAAGACCGCCGTTTGAGTAAGATCATTTTTAGAAACACAATCATATTTCAAGAGAACCCATATGTCATCCATGCGCTAAAGCGAGTCGATATTTTCCAATCAGGTAGGCTGTGATGCAATAGTATGACCACAGACACATTTTCACGCATCACCCGAAACCAAACTGATCTATTTATATTCTAAATTCGTGAACGGGCCAGGTAAGACGCCGCATGAAATATTCTTCTGAGTTGTACAGTTATTTCTCATGTGCCAATCTTCCTACATAAGCCCTGTAGGAATATGGAGTTCCGATCATTTAGGAACCAATTCAGTAGGGTAACGACTGTTTATTTCGTTCATAACCACTAACAGTTGGCGATAGCGGCAAAAAGTATAGACAACAACCTTTCGAACATTCAGTTTCTCTCACTGGCCGCCGAGCAGCGATACTGATGTTTGTATTCCACTAACTGATCGCGCTACGCTGGATTCTCAGATTTCTCAAACTTCCAACACAAGCGCTTGGAAGAATGGTAGTCAAGAACTGTCAAAACATATGGACAATTATGAAAAACGTGAATTACAAGCAATTTGGAAACTGGATCGAAAAAGTAGAGATTAGAAATCAAGCGTGATGTTAATACATAACTTTTTGTGTTTAGTTCATGTTCCATGGAGCTTTATTTGCTTCAAGATTTCGTTTTAACTACCACTGCCTTCCCATCATCAATTAACCCAGTTAATTCTTCAAAGATCCCTTCATCAATTAACCCAGGTAACCTTTCATTGATTCATTCAGCAACTCACTCAGGTAATCCTTCAGAAGTTCCAACAGGAAAGAATCCTCCAGGGACTCTTCCAGGGAAATCTCTCCAGGGATTTCTTCAGAGATTTACCAAGCAATTTATTGAAAAAAATTCCAACAATTACTCCTGAAAAATCTCTACATGAGTTCCTCTAAAACTTGTTCCAGAGATTTCTTCAGAAATTCCCCCAGAGATATTCTCGGGTATTCATCCAGGGACTCCTGCATGAAAATTTTTCTAAGAATTTTTCAAAGAATCTTCCAGGGATTAGGCAAGGATTTGTTTGTTCAAAGAATTATCAAAGATATTTTCTAGAAATAGAGATAGATCATTCAGGGATTTCTCTAAGATTTTTTTTTCATGAACATTTTTAGAGGTTCCTCCAGGGATGTCTCAAAGAATTTTTTCAGCGATTCCTCCAGTAATTTACCAGGGACTTTTCAAAAACTTCTTCAGTAAAATAGTTCCTCGAACAATGCCTGGAAAAAAATATTGGAGGAATCCCTGGACACACTCTTAGGGTAATTTCTAAATAAACCCTTGGATAAATTTATGAGGAAATCTCTAGAGGAATTTAGACAGGAATTTTCGAAGACTAATATCGAATCTCTGGAAAACCAATCTCGGGAAATTCCTGGAGGATTACTCGGAAAAATCTTTGGAGTAAGTCATGCAGCGATTTTCTTGGAGTTATTCGGGGGAATTCTGGGAGAATTCTTGAAGAAAAAACTTGAAATAATTTCTTGTAGAATCCCTGGAGGAATGCCTGACGGAACCTCTGAAGAAAATCCTGATGAAATCCCTGACGAAATCTCCGGAATTATTTCTGGAGGAATCTCGAGTGGTCTACCTGGAGAAATTCCTGCAAGTATGCTCAGAAGAATTTCTGCAGAAATCACTGGAGAAACAACAAGAATAATTGTTTAAGATTCCTGGATAAAGCCAAGATTCAGGCTTTGGAAAATTTAACGATCATTAATAAGATAACGAACCATGAACGAAAACAAGAGAGACACACACCACCCACTGTTTGGGTAACATTCGTTGACCCATACTCATTCTGATCAAGTAACAGAGGCGAATATTTTTTATTTTCTGTGCTATGTTTTCAACCAAAGGGGTGTTCAATGCTGCAATAGATTAAAATTAGGTTGTTAAAGGCTGAATTACCAGTAAATATTAAAGTTATTATCAATTTTATGCAACACATAAATCACCCGAACGACTCGATACTGTTGCAGTCTGTGAGAGTTGCTGCTCTCGAACGCTCTCGTGCCACGTACCAAACAAGAGAGTGAATGTTTACATTCATAGGGCTCTCCGAATGCGATGTGAACTGTTATGGTTCGCGAACTGTAACACTCTCCGAATATGGTTCGATCGGCTTATTCTGATCGAAATTCAAACACTGCCAAGATTTTTTGTAGAGATTTTTTGGTGGAATCCTTGAAGGAGTCTCTGGTAAGATTTCTGGAGGAAGTTCTATAGGAATATAAGAAGAAAATGTTTGGCGAATGAAGAAGAAGCAAGGAATTGTTGCCCATCAAATATCATATAAGTAGCCATGAAAATGCAGTCTCCATGGCACACTTGCTCCTCCTCCATCCGTAAATACGGCCTTGTATGCGATATCTTTTTTATTTCGGGATTATCATTAAAATTTGTGACATAAAAAATTGATAATATGCTGGATTGGCACTCCCATCGTCTCCCTCAATGTTTTCCCATGCTCTTAAGTTTCAAATTTATAGCATAGAGGTCTACGTTACGTCTAATATTAAAAGCATACCACTCTATCTTCCAAGCTAACCCGTGCCATTCGCAATACCAGAAGGTGAAATATAAAGCTGAACACGACACGATCACCAACTGCATCGCAATTTTGATTGCCCATCAAACTGAAAACAATGGAGTATGAAAATATGATAGGACAAAGTCTTTCTCGGTAGCTTCAGCAATTTTCTTACGTAGTCTCTTTTTTTTTGGAATAAATCCAAAAACACACTCCAACTCTTAGTGCGTAAGGGTTTACCCCCACAAAAAGTGGTTAATTTACGAGCAACTCGGTCATCTTTGTACGTTCCGAGTGCAAACACAATTGAGCAATTTCGACAACTGGCAATAAACGGTTTGAGTTTATCTCTCACCTTTCGCTAAGCGGTTGTCGTAAAAAAGGGCTTACGATGGGCAGTAGGTTTTTAGGTTTCCTTGAGAATCTCACGGAACATGGCGCGCATATGCCGACTTTGAACTGTCTGCAGTAATAGGGAATAAAGGGCAAAAGGTTTTTAAGACTATATAAAAATAAGAATGCTTCATTGAAAATCGAAAACTACTCCATGAAAAACGAAGTTATTTACCATTACAATTGAAGAGATCAAACGGAAACGGGTGTAAGTGACATTTTGATTCGAAGTTTGCTCCACTATGGGCCAAAACTGGTTCCCCAACATTTATGCAAAACTAATACATCTCAGAGCATCCTTACAATCGAATTAGCTAAGCCCTTACATAAAAAAATATTTGGAATGAAAGGCCTTTACATGAGTAGAGAACCACCCTAACATTTACAATATTTTTTCAAAATTGAGCTCGAAATCTTGAAGAGAAACTTTTGTCCCACTCGAAGTTTTGCCCCACTATACTCTATGTTTTTGGAATGACATATTTCAGACTCGGTTGACCTCACGCATTGCAAATGCCTAGAACTTTTATGAAATTACTATGTTTGGTGTAAGCACACTCCATCATGTACAAATAAAGGGTGTCCGGCCTTTTGACCGAATTCCGTTTGACCGAACGCCATTAGGCCGAATGCCATCTGGCTTAATGGGTTGTTTGGCTGAATTACGAACAAAATATAAATTGAATTGCTACAACACTGATGTGCAGAATTCATGAGTGTGGCCCAATAACTGATCAGCTAATTTATTTGTTGATTTTTATAATGCGACGAGACGTCATGTTTGACGATATGTAGTTACGAAAATAATCCAAAAACTGTAATAGCAAATATCTGCTTTTATCGTGCAGCATTTCTCCTTTTTTATCGTTGCATTAAACAGGCTGCCGGAATAAAGTGAGCATAATTAGCGTGTCGCGTGGAGTGTCACTTACCGATGGAGACGGATGTTGATGATGTGATGGGCTTCGGTGGCAGATGATCTTTCGATAGCAGAGGATCTTCTTTAATGCACATTTCCCGAGTCGGATGGGTAACATCGCAGTCGTAAAATGTAACTGACGGTAAACGACTGTGATGATGACGCGTGAAGGGTGATGCGTGTGAGTTTGACTCATCATTGGGTGAGTGGAAAACTAAAGTAAAGAGGTAGGTAATCTGAGTGACCCTCAAGTAGGTACTAATTTATATCAGCATAAATGGTAGTTAATTACTGGTTATGATTCTGTATTAAAATGTCAATTTAAACACATATCTAAATTCCTAGGTTCAGTTTGGTTTATTCGAATCGAAATACGGACTACGATCACTGGTCGTCATGTAGTACAAGCCGGATGCATCACTCTTTTGATTCAATGGTTCGCCACCCATTTTGGCCAGCCGAATGGTGTCGTCTTTTCCAAATTGTAAATTATCTAGGGAAAGAATCTGTTTTGCCATAAGTCGTTCCTCGGGTTCCAGCAGAGATTCTACAAACAGTTCCCATGATCGCGAGTGGGAGCATATTCCTGGAAGAAGATGGATGGTAAATGGATAACATCAATGCAAATGCAAATGTCTAACAACTTCAACAGTAAAATTTATATTTTTTTTTTGTTTTCTTTTTAATTCTCTACTAATAGGTATCATTCCATACATTAAATTAATTTCTTATATCTAGGTGTTCTGCCATCTGGCTAATGACAACACTCTCATCCGAATTTGGAAAAACAAATTTAAGGTTTTATCATAATTTTGTTAACAACATTACATTTGATTTGCCGTAGCAGTTCAGATTTTTTTTACAAATGAGTTGATTTTACCTCTCACCGTAACATGTCTACTTGAAGGTTTCAAATTAGGCAGCGTCCATGTATTACGTAACGCTAAAGTTGGAAATTTTGACCCCCTCCTCCCCCCTCCGTAACGCTTTTTGTATGAAAAATTTCAAATTTTTGTATGAGTCGTAACGCTTGAGCCTACTCCCCCCCTCCCCCTAGAGCGTTACTTAATTTGTGGATGCCGCCTAATGAACTTTTGGTTTAAGTGGGACTATTATTAGTTGAGTTTTGGAAGCATTAGGAGAAATCTTCCATTTTTGCAAGTATGAAGAAAATTATCCAAACTTTTTTGCAATCGACTACAGATGGCACGTAGACTTCGTCCTTTGACAGAGAGCCCTGTGTCGGTGTCCGGCCATTTGGCCGACCACGGTTTGGCCGAATGCCGTTTGGCCGAACGCCATTTGGCCGAATGCCATTTGGTCGAACAGGTCATTTGGCCGAATGCCGTTTGGTCGAATAACGAACAAAAATATCTATTTTTTTCAATACTGATGTGTAGCATTCATAAGTGTGGCCCAATAACTAATTAATTTGTTGATCTTTACAATGAGGCGGGTTGTCATGTTTGTTGATAAGAGTATAATTAATACGATCCGTTCATTCAGGATGAAGTTGTGAATTTGCGTCAAGACTCTAAGCTCTAGACGGTGTGCTAGGGTTTGAAGTTTTTTTTTTATATATTCATCAGAAATTTTCCCTTCATTCAAATATAGGCTTTTCTTTCGATTTGTACTGGTTTAATTATTATTGGCAATAATTAAGCTTATATTTTCAAAGGGAATTTTACCTTCCTTAAATCATCGGCAGTTCTTTGTTGTTATACTGATATAACAATTATTTGCGTTACACTTACTTCAAATTTATAAGAGATTTTTCCTTCTTTTTATCATATGCTGTTCTTTCATATTTTTATATTTTTCATAGTTATTTGAATTAAGTCTTATAACGTTCATAAAGAGTTTTATTAAAAACATACAATTTACAGCACAAGGGATAACTTTGGTGAGATGTCATTCTCCACCAAGAATAATATTACAAAGTGTAAACTGAACTCTGCGCCGTTGATTGCGTATCAGTAAACTGAACGACTTCGTAAATACTTACGTCAAATAAGCTAACTGTTTCACTGCTGTGGAGACGAAACCAAACTTGTGGTTGCTAAAAATTAATTAATTTATTAAGTTCGATCAGAATGATTGAAGCAAACTGATGCTACAGAAGGACAAATAAGTCGTAAACCGTTTTAGTAACTGATAAAAGTTAACTGACTACAATTGCAATGCGAAAACCTATGCTGGCAGCTATTTCCGCTAGCAAAAAAGTGAATAATTGCTTACATCTAGGCTGTTCCTCTGAACTTTTATTTGAAATTCAGCTTTGAAATTAATTACAAAATTCATGCTGATTGTAGTACACATTTTTTTTCAAATTCGGCCAAACGGCATTCGGCCAAATGGCGTTCGGCCAAACGGCATTCGGCCAAACGGCGTTCGGCCAAATGACCCGGAACCCCTGTGTCATCCGCAAACAAGGATTTTTGACATCCCTGAGGTAACTCAGGTAAGTCAGATGTGAAAATATTGTATAATATTTGTCCCAAAATGCTGTCTTGAGGAACACCAGCTTTTACGGGAAGTCTTTCAGACCAGGAGTTCTGATGATTAACCTGAAGTGTAAGATTTGACAGATAACTGTGGATTATTCTAACAATGTATGTTGGACAATTAAAGTTTTTTTTAATTTTATGATCAAGCCTTCATTCCAAACACTGTCAAATGCTATCTCTGTGTCTAGAAGAGCAAGATCAGTAGAATAGTCTTCAGATTTGTTGGAACAAATCAGATTTGTTACACGTAAAAGTTGATGAGTGGTCGAATGTCCATGTCGGAATCCGAACTGTTAATGGGCAAAAGTTGAATTCCATCATCGCCAGGAGTTTTCATATTTTTGAGTTTTTTCTAATAGTTCTCACTTTTCCCAAATAAGTCTCCCAGGAATTTTCGAAAATGTTCTCTTGATTGAGAATATTTTCGAAGTCCTGAGCAACTTGATTTTCTATTGGACTAGTAAGTTCTGAATTGAAATTGTGCGCGCTTTCAAACTGCATAGCAAGGTTTTGAGCTTTTTCGCAATTAGTTAGTAATATTTTTTTTTGGCGTCTGAGGTTTTTATCAAAATTTTAGATAATTTCCAAAAGGGCTTAGAGCTAAAGACCAATTGAGAAATTTTATTTTCAAATTAATTGTTGCGAATTGTTCAATACGTTTCTTGAATTCTTTCTGCAAATCCTGCCATATAATTTTCATAGCAGGATCGCGAGTGCGTTGAAACTACCTTCTCCTCACGTTTTTAAAGCGAATCAAGAGTTTAAGATCATCGTCTATAATCACGGATTCAAATTTAACTTCACATTTTGGAATTGCAATGCTACTGGCTTCAACAATGGAATTTGTTAAAGTTTCAAGAGCATTGTCAATATCAAGTTTTGTTTGTAAAGGAATATTAACATTAAGATTAGGGTCAATAAATGTTTCATATATATTCCAGTCGGCTCGAAAATAATTGAAAGTGGAGCTGATAGGATTGAGAATCACTTGATGGGATATTTGAAATGTAACAGAGACATGATCAGAATCAAAATCAGCATGAGTAACTAATTGGCTACAAAGATGACTAGAGTCGGTTAAGACCAAATCAATCGTAGATGGGTTTCTAGAAAAGGAAAAAAAAAACAAGCAAGAATATCAAGGTATTGAATTGAGAAATATCCTGAAGAGCACTCATCAAATAAAATTCTGCCGTTGGAATTATTTTAAGAATTATTTCATGACCGATGTTTGGCATTAAAGTCACCAATGACAAAAAAAATGACTCATTGCGAGTCAATTTTCGCAAGTCAGTTTGGAGCAAATCAATTTTCTGTCCAGAGCATTGAAAAAGAAAATAGGCAGCTATGAAAATATATTGACCAAGTTGTGTTTCAACAGAAACACCTAAAGTTTCAAAAACTTTAGTTTCAAATGACGAAAACAGTTGATGTTTTATACGCCTATGAATGATGATTGCAACTCCCCCACATGCCCCATCAAGTCGATCAGTACGATAAACAAAAAAGTTAGGATCACTTTTGAGTTTAGATCCAGGTTTAAAATACGTTTCAGTAATAACTGCTATATGCACGATATTAGCTGTAAGAAAATTAAACAGCTCGTTCTCTTTACCATTCAGAGAACGATCATTCTAATTTAACCTTCCAGTCGTCGCGCGGTTTGCCATCGTCAGAACCACCGCACTGCTGTTGTGAACGAAAAGCGAGTTTTTTTTTCAGCAGTGTTGTACAAAATACAACAGCGCGACGACTGAAGAGTTAAAATATTTAATTTTTTTTTTAGAAAATTAAAATCAGACGCAGACATACCACTTGAAGTGGGTAGGGGAACATGGTCCAATTCGGACCTAGTAACAGTTTTTTGGCCATATCTTTTCAGCATGACGAACAGCATGGAAAGTGTTATGTTTGCGTGAAAGCCTGATTCAGCGCGCATACTTTTCTCTCAGAGAGTTTTGTGATATCTCCTTCCAGGACATGACTAGACATTGTTGAACAAAATTCTCCAAAAGGTCCGAATTGGACCAACCCTGTTCCAATACGGAACCCCCATGTTCTAATATGGACCATTATAAATTTTATCATTATTTGAGATGGTAGTTATATAATATAACTCCAATTTATATAGTATCAAAGCTTATTGAACTTTTCCCTTAAGGCGAAACTGGATTGGATTTCCATGTTCGGCTTTCACGATTTTTCATATTTTTTTGGTTCATTATTTTCAAAATCGGTTTTCGTCGAAAGATAGAGGAAGGTTCAAGGTATCTTCTGAATTTTTTTCCTAGTGGAAAATGTTTTCCGTTTTCGAGATTACCATTTTCCTGTGAAATTTTTTTGATTTCCCCTGAGCCAACTTTTGGCTTTGCACGCCGATATCTCGCAAAGTTGATATGGAAACGCAAAATTTGGAACTCGTCGAAAGATGGGGAATTTTACAAGGAAAATAATCGCCGAAGACACTATATGTGGAAAATGCGTTTTTCGCGAGATTACCATTTTTCTAGGGAGCGTTCCACGGAAATTTTCATCACCCAGTAGTATCATACGCATGCGTGTATGTGTAAAACAAGAAACCAGCAGCAGATGACCGGTTTGCTCGGTCGATTACGAACGCCACAAAACGGAGATCGAAAATCATCAAGGACGGGTGGGATATTTGAACAGATTCCTGCAGCAGCAAACACATTTTAGCCATAGACTGGCGGATTGATGCAATGAGAGAGTTGGCATCATTCCTTCTGTCCTCGTTTGCCTGTTGCATTCGTACAACCGTTGTCAATTTGTTTGGCTCTATAAAATCCTCATTCGCAAGTCTATAGAAATAGTGGCTATACTCGCTATTTGCATTGCGTTGAAGCGTGAGCGTAACTTATATTTTGAGCAAATCGATTTACTCTGTAAAGGATTTATTGATGTGAATATCAATAATTTGCAACAAGTTTGTTCATGGTGGATCAGATTAGATTATATTCTTAGAAATTCAATTATTATAAATTCAAAACTGCTAGTTTTGAGTACAACCAAGAAATACATACGAGAAGCAAATTGTTTCTAAAAATGGAGGAACTGTTTAGGACAACGAAAAATACTGAGATTTCCTTTCCACTTTTGGTCGATTTACAAATACTGGGGATAATTTAAGTATCATAAGACAGTCTGAGAATAATCGGATTTTCTATATTGTTTTCTGGATTAGTAGTGACTGCTCAAGAATACTGAACGAATGATTCTGGCAGTGACATATATGATTTTTGCAAATATAAAGAAACACTGGAATAGTTTATTGATGAATTTTTATCACATAATGATTAATATGTGCAACATGGGAATACTTCAGTTTCACTGTGAACTTCTTCAATAATTTTCAAACTATTCGTTATTGTTTCGAGCTACTGGAATAATATTTAAGTAAATCAGTGATTCCCAACCTTTTTGAGGGTGCGACCCCCTATGAATTTTAACAAACTTTCCGCGGACCTCTAAAAGTGATTGAGGGATCAATGCAAGAATTCTTCGAACACCATTCGAAGTTCACTAAAAATCTTACCAAGAGTCATTCAAACATCTTAGTAAGGTTTGATAAGAACTTTCTAAATAATCATACCACAATCCAACAAAAATCAGTTGGTTGAGAAGATTTCAACAAAAACAACCGACAGAAATTTTTCAAAAGTTTTTACAAGAGTACCCATAATCAAGATTAACCCGAGAAACGTTGTAAATTTGTTTTACAAGATGTGAAATATTTTTTCGGGTATACCCAAGGCTTCTACAAAAATCCGCGAAATCAAAATATCTAATGATTCCATCTATGCAAGCTGCTTCGAATATACTAAAATAATTTTTTAATGAGCTTTTAAGGAACCAGATAACAGTCATTGGAAAAATTCGTAAAACTTTTCATCATTAACTCTACAGAAAATCTTGTCCGATATCCGTCAAGAATTATACTGATGGAAATAGTGAAGAATCTAATTTTGTTTTTTTTTTTAAATCCCGTCAATATTTCGCTGAGGAACTGCTCAGAAGCTTTTCGAGGATCTCATCAAGAAGCTGGTGAAATCTGATAAGGATTAGGCCAAGGAAAATATGCCAGGAATTTTCTAATAACAATGCTATAGAAATGATGTTCATTCTGTTTTCTAGTTTGCACTAAAAAAACATACAAATTTAGTGAGGTAAAGTTATACTGCGCATCCCGCTAATTTGAACGATACTCCATGTAAACCATCGGGGCTTATTTTTAATTTGAACTTGTAGTTACCCTCAGCACAACGAAAAAAACTTGTTTGTTTTGGATTCTGTGTCTTGTTTCACAACGTTCCATTTCTCTTCAACCATTTTTAATTTGAACGATTGCACAATGGTCGGAAAAAAATGAAGTTTGGCCAAAACTAGTTTTATCGCATTAATCGATGAAATGTGTAAACCTTATATGTTATTTGGCGTTTTTATTGTTTCAGAAGGGGTTATTCACATATTACGTAACTTTTTTGAAAAAAGGTTTTTTCATTAAAATGTTATCAAACTGGGCTGAAAGCACATTTTTTGTTTGTATTTGACCGAGTTTGATCGAAATGTGTATGAATAGTGGTAAAATATATATTAAATAAACTTTGTATGAATAATATCTTCAAAATATATGAAAATATTGAATTATTCAAATAGCTCTAACTTGCAAATCAGCAAATTTCTGCAAAAATTTTAAACGGTTTTTGTAAGATCTAAGGATGCATTTTGATGTGCAATATTCGAAATGGCGGCGACATGACGCGACAAGAGTTGTTTTTCATGTTAAAAATCATCAAAATTACTAAAGTGTAATATTGAATAGTATTAAAACTTCAACCAAATATTTTTTTCCATCCTCATGCTCGATTAAAGTGTTGAACTACTAGCTTTCAGATAGTGCGTAACTTTGGGGAAACATTGCATTCCTAAATTATAAATTTTGTAATTTATTTTATTGTAACATATTTCAATTTTTTGACTTCAAACAGTTTACCGTCATAAAAGTCATAGAAATTTAAATTTTAGTTCAATTTCAATTAAGGATCATTATAATATAATACATGAGGTATATTTTAAAATGATAAAAAACATAAAAACCTGAAGCGCAAGCATTAAAAATAAACTCAAAGCGTAAAAAATTTCCAGTTTTTCGAGCCAAAACTAGCTCAAGGAAAAGGTGAATTTATTTAAAACAAAAACGAGGGTTAAATCCGAAACTGTTTAAAAATTAAGTACAGTCAACTCTCCATAACTCGATTTAAACGGACCATCGTGTATAAGAGATATCGAGATAAAGAACACATATTTTTATATTTCGGAGTATTTTGTTATCCATTTTATCTTTGAATATAGTAAAATTTTAACATATTAAAACTTTGTATGAAAATATCGGGTTTAAAAGGTGAACTTGTATAAAAAACTGAAAGAGACAGCATCGAGTCTCGGGACATCAAATTGGAGAAGTATCGACTTACATTTTAGGGTCAAAGTAAGCTATATTACAGTGATAATAAAACGAAGCTAAACTTAAAATTTTCAAGCTCAAAACACATTATATCGAGAAAGGAAATGTTGACTGTCTTGTTCACAGCACTCATAAACGTTTTTATCGTTTGTATCGTTTTGTCAAAATATTTTAGGAAGCTGTATCCAAAAGCTGGAAATACTTTTCAAGTAGCTGGTTTGTTGATACCTTATTTTTTGGTGGTCTACCGTGTTTTTAGATTTTTCGAAGACCTTTTCTTAACCGCACCAGAAACAAAGACATCATCGACCAATATTACAACTTGTGGTTTTCTACCAAGCCGAGGAGACTTTCACGGGGTAGATCTCTTGGACTAGACTGAGTGCTCGTTGAAAATCCAGAGGTCCCTATTGAACCATATCAAAAGGTCCGGATTGGACCAACACACATTTTGTGATTTTCTAACTAGCTGAGCTGAAATAAGCCATAGACATATCAA
The DNA here is from genome assembly GCF_002204515.2 of Aedes aegypti. Taxonomy (NCBI): domain Eukaryota; kingdom Metazoa; phylum Arthropoda; class Insecta; order Diptera; family Culicidae; genus Aedes; species Aedes aegypti. The sequence continues at coordinate 151,058,847 of NC_035109.1, forward strand.
AACCATATAATCAGATGAAAGTTTAGGCTTTGGGAATTCGATTATAAAATAACAAAGAAATATTAGAGATTTTTGGTCGCTTACAGAAGGTTGGAAAAAAATGCTAACCGACAGCACACTAGAGCTCTTCAAAACAAAAAACGAATATAAAAAACAAACGAATTAACTGAAAGACGTCAAATTTATTGCGTTAGATCCCAGCCAGAAGGTGAGTAGAAAAACAATACGCACGATCTTTACAGTTGCGGTAGTATTAAGAAATGCTTGATGGTCCGAATAAGAACAGGGTCCGAATTGGACCAGGTTCCTCTACATTTGATGATTTTCCGTTAGAATTTTCGGTAGACGAAGAGGCGGAGTAGATGTTACCTGTGGCGGTAGGGTTTTTTTTCCATTAAATTTGAAACAAGTAGAATGGGTACTCATAGAACGAATAGGGGAGGAGTTCAAATTACCTGCTACGATATTGGCAAAGGATTTTCCGTGGGTAGATACATTCGAAATTAAAAGATTCGAACGGCTACCCAACGGATTAAAATTAGTTTACGAATGAGCATGATTATGATCTTCCTGATGGGTATGATTCATGATCAAGCGATCATTAACTGAAAAATGAGTATTGTTCGAATTCCAGAAACGACCGTTATCGTAACGGATATTATCTTTTATCTGCCTGGCACGAGCCTCAACCACTCTCATGCGCAAAGGGCAAGACCAAAAAATTGACTTATGGTTGCCCTTGCAATTGGCGCATAAGAACTTATCGGTGTCTTCCTTCATTGGACAGACGTCCTTGGCGTGAGAAGCACCTCCGCAAATCATGCATTTAGCATCCATGCGACAATTTTTTGTACAATGACCCCACTTTTGGCACCGACGGCACTGAATGGGGTTCCGGTAATTTCCTCCAGGTTTCTGGAAATATTCCCATGTCACACGGACATCGACCATAAGTTTTGCTTTTTCTAAAGCTTTAATATTATTTAGTTCTTTTTTGTTAAAGTGAACTAAATAATATTCTTGAGAACAATGCCAGATTGTGTTCCCTTCTTCATAATGATTACTTGGACTGGGAAAAATCCAAGTAAATCATTTATTCCATTTTTGATCTCTTCAGGTGACTTATAGTCACTTGAGAGACCTTTCGAGACGACTTTGAACAAACGTTCAGTTTTGTCGTCATAAGTTAAAAATGTGTGTTTCTTCTGTTAAAGATGTTTAAGAAGTTTGAGATCTTTAAGAGTTTCCGACAAAACGCGACAGTCTCCTTTCTTGGCGATTTGGAAGGAAATTGATTCCCCTAATGGAGTTCAAGATCTCCAGCCTAAATCCCCCAAATTCGGAACAACAGACCACGATAGGCGGCACTCTTTCCTTCCTCACTTGAATCAAAAAGCCTGGGCTAGAGGCTGCGTCGATTCGGTGTTCGGAAAATTTGTCTAGAGCATCGAACTGATTGCTCATTTCGATGCAATTATCAACATTATCCATTTCACCCTTGGAAGAAAGTTCGCATTCCGGAGAAACGTCCTTTCTTTCATTCTTGCCACGTTTAGTGACAGTTCTAAATGCCATTTTTTGGAAGAAAGTTGGGAATTCAGAGATTCACCCTTCCTTTTGTTTGTACATAGTTGCAGCCATGTTTAGTGAATAAACGAAAGAAGACGAGACCTTCTAAGAGGTGTATTCCTAAGACGGTGTCCAAGAAGGATTACCACCGCTAGCCTTCGCCAACGGATCCAACGAAAAATCGAAGGCAAGGGTCCAAACAAGGATCGTAAAGGGATCAATAGTAGAAAAAATAGTACTGAAAATTACTGTTTTAGTAGCACTGTTATATTGCTTTAGGTAGTTTTTAAAAAACTTCCAAGAGCAGAGAGAATTCATGAACGCATTAGAAGGATTAACACACGTTGGCGTCTTTTATAAAAAATGTTCTTTGCATGATTAAGACAGATAAGATTTTTTATCTGTGTAATGGTTTCACAACCTAACTTTTAATATTCCTGTATAATCTAATACTTCTTTATTTGAAACTTTATTGTCGCACGTAAGTTGTCAAGATAAAAGGGATTCCAATAAATTGGTCAAATGAAGTCAAGTAGGGTAGTTTACGGGTTCGGAATCACTTGACGATTATCGGCAATTGGAATCAAAAGCCAAATCCACAGTATTTTTATATCAGCGAGATATATATAACGAGATTTTCGAGACTGAACAAATTTAGCCAGAGATGACATCGAAGCAGTTGTTATGGGAAAGGCTTTCGATAATAGTCACACTGATATGAGATGTTTGAAGCATTGTAAAAATGCTTCCCAAAAGCGTTAACCAAATCTGTCAGTGTGGATTGATAGAGGACTGAGCAGCGCATAGAGAGAGGTTAACAGACTAACACGTAATTTGTCTGCTTATGTCTATGTCAGAAAAAATTACAAAAGAAGCGTGGCATCGAGTTACACTGCCGAAACGTAAATTTCCCTATCATGCTAGATAAAAAATACTTCCAATATTTACATTGAGAACATTTAAACCATATGGAAAATTACATTTAGAATGTGTTTAAATTATTGCCCGATAATATTCGATTTAGATAAAATTTTAGACATCTTTTTGGTATGGTAGAATAGAATCACTGTGACTGTTTTTGGTATGGTACAAAAGATCGATCACTGTGACTCAAGAATACCTTCTGAAAATTTTGCTAGCCACTTATTTGAACAATTCAGGTTCCAAAACTGTTGATTTTAGAGCAAAATATTCTATGGAAAAGATGAAATGCACAAACCTACACCAAAGTTTTTTTTTTAATTTTTTATCATGAAGAGGTACAAAAATAAAACTTCAATTTGTAATTACATATTATGATTCTACCCCATTACCCCAAATGCCATTTTCCCGAGTCCCATCACCCCGAATTCCATTACCCCGAATGTACCATTACCCCGAATCCCATCACCCCGAATGCTATTTCCCCGAATTTACAATTATCTTGACATGATGATATTGATGACATTTTCCCATGATTTTGAAATTCGGGGTAATGTCATTCGGGGTGATGATTCGTTCGGGGTTTTGGAATTCGGGGTAATGGCGTTCGGGTTAATGGCATTCGGGGTAATGGGATTCGGGGTAATGGGGTAGAATCACATATTATATCATATAACTAGGTTAACTCAATTCACCTAAAACAAATCTGAACAGCGGAAGCAAATAAAATGTAAAATGTTAGTAATAATTTAATTGAGTTCAACCTAATTTGGATGATAGTGCTTTCTAACACAGAACGTCTAGATGTAAGGATTCAATGTCATGTTTGAAATGATACTAATGAAGAAATCAAATAACATGGTCATAAGTTTGATTTATTACCTGCAAAATTGAACCCACATCCTGGTTGCACAACTCCTCCGTTGGGATAAAAATCTGCCGTACCAATTGGTTCCAAAAATCCCAAGTATCCACCGCTGGTGTGAATCACTTCCACGTACTGAGCATCGTCTCTAAACACTCTACTGTTCTGGTCCCAAAAGGAAACCAACGGATATGCAGGATCCAACGCCACAATCGTAGAGATTCTTCCTCCTCCGACAGCTTTACCGCTTATTCCCGCGACGTGAGCCCCCAAACTGTGTCCTACCACGTACACATCATCTAATGTTAGACCTTTGTTCATCTTCAAATTAAGCAGCATACGAGCAACAGTTTTCCCCACTTCAGTCGTGCAATAAGCAGCAGCAATGTAGTTCAACTTCCCAGCACAACTTGACCAATCCACAACGATCACATTGTAGTCCCAATTCTTCAGATAAGTCCGCCGAACTTCCACATTGAACGGTGAATCCCGATTATTTAACCACCCGTGGACGATAACTCGCGTAGGTCGCGAAGAATTGAACACAGCATCATTAACGTTCTCCAGTTCACTTAATCGATACGTAGATCCAGTGGCGTTGGACCGCGAATAGAATATAAATAACACTTCTGTTTGCTTGGAACCCCACTTGGCGTGGGATTGTACTTCCACCACAGATCGATGAACCCAAGTCATTTCCCACGAACTATTAGGGATTTCAATCCACTCATCAAGCTTTTTGGTAGCATTGAAGCGGATTATCGGAGATGCACACACTGCTCCCAGCAGCATGAGAAGATACATCCAAGAATTCCGGTGCAACATTTTTTTCGGCATCCACCTAACTGATAACAGCACTAGGGTTGAACTGAGTACAGAATGACAGCAGTCCAGCAATTAGGCGGCAATTATAAATACCCTTCATCTCAGATACGGAAGGTGAAGTTCAGCGTGATAAGATAAGAGCAGCGAGTGAGTAATTATGAAATTTGGTGATGACGGGATGAGAATTCATTCATTGACTGCATGACGTGCATTGATTCAGTTGCTTAAGGGACAACTCCAGTAATACTCCATCTTGCAACTGTATACCGTGATGCATTTGAAATTTCCTATATAAAATTCATAAAAAGAAAGCATAAATTCGAACATCTCATATATATTTATCCTTATCGTGATGATGGATTTTGGTTTTGAACTACCCCTAAGCATAACCGGAAGAAAAAGGGTTTTTGATTAGCTTTTATCACTGCTACAAATGAACATTGACTTTGAACTTTATAATCTACTGATTAGCCTAACACAGTTCTACGAACTTTTGGAATGTATGATAAGAGTGAACTACTAATAGTTTTTCATTTTGGAATTCACCCGTATCCATCAAGTAAGCGAACAAAAGTTGAAAATATTGCCATTTCGAAAATTTTCATATATATCTTCAATTTGGCAAAATTGACGAATTACTATGATGAATGCCGGATTTCCCTAGGAAATTGTCTAACTTTCGGCGTGGTCCGCGGTTAATGGTTTGTTTTGAATGGTTTATAAGAGATTGACTTTCATATTTGGCTTCAGGAACCATGATTTTAGTAAGTAACGTCATTTTCAATAACCGATAATTGTTTACATGCTACCCCATTAGGTGCAGAGTAAGCTATTTGGCACTTCCATGATTCATTTTGTCATGGGTTTTTTCTAAGCTCAGTTGTTTAAAATTTTGCAATAAGCAGAAGCTCTTCAATACGACGCATATTGTAGCCAAATATGAGCTCAACAGTTTTAAAAAGGCCTCACTGCCGAAGTGCATTCAAAGTTACAATAATAGGATCCGGCTCCTTCAGCTAGAAAAAAAAAACGCTTAACATATTTTCTCAAACATGCTTACAATTTTCAGAACACAAAGAGACTACAGTTACGAGCGATGAGTTGCAGTACATGTTTGAAAAATACGAAACTATAATGATGAAAATATGTTCAAAAAAGTGATAATTAGCTCATTGCCCATGTGTACGTGCCACGTGCTCAGCTGGCATTTGAACCTCCTGAAAGCTAGACGAGCGATCTAATAACTAAGCGACTCTGCCACTTGATTACTTGATAGCTCAGAGCCTATTTCTTCTCTGTGTTATATTCCAATGAGAATTTTTAGGGTCATAACTGAGAACCCATTTGAAACAAAATCCCGTTTTTTATTGTAAAAGACTCTTAAACACGATTTTGCATCCCTAAGATTCCCTTAGACACTGTCACGGCTTTCTTAATCTTCATGAGCAGGTGTCAGAAAAATGTGTGTAATGTATCCCAATTTCACCTACGCCTGCATTAGGATTCAGCATGCTGCCCTAAAAAGTTCCGTAAGCGCAATTTTGGTGCTCTTTAAGACTGTCGGATGTTGTTGTTGTTTTTTTCCTGAACCTCAAAAGCTAATGTAGGGTAAGGGATCTAATTTTCGACCCATTGATTGAACAAACGTTATTTAAACTACAATTTGAAATTCTGTAACATTTATAAATTACTGGAATATGCCATTGCTGTTATACCGTTTTGATTCATATTACGGACAGTTTCAAATTCCGGACACTCTCGTTTGTATGGGAAACATTTCACACGAAATGTTTCAATTTTCGCCATCCAAAAGTTCTCATTTTCGAGGCTCGTTTTATTAGGTTTTTTCCATAAATATCATTGCAAATTTATAATGCCCAACTAGCTTAGACGTCTCTTAAGTGGTTGAACGATTTCAATTGATGATTTGACTGTTCCAATAATGATTATCATGAGCTGTCCGTAATTCGAATCAAAGCGTCCGGAATATGAGGCAAAAGTGAGGGAGCGTCCGGAATAAGAATCATGAAAAGGCCACACGTTTTGATTTATTTAAAATTATTCAAGTTGCGGACGCGTATTATTTACCCACCATCCGAAAGTTAAGGGCTTCCGACGCTCGATAACGCTGAAAAATCATACAGAATGATTTATTTTGTATGGTCCAAGCTGGGTTATACTTCACTGAGGCCTTAAGTGTCCGTAATATGAATCAAAACGGTACCTATCATGATCCAATTAAAATTGCATTTATATAACGGAGTTTTAATCCAAAATTGGTTGACCCTGATTTTCCGGTGTCTGAATCAGTCCTTTTTTCTTCCATTTATGGAAAATCGCCACATATGAAAAAGCCTCAAATCAGTATATAAACTGATCAAAGTGATACCTAATCGATAAAGTTTGATGAAAACAGAGAAAATTTAAGCTTATTTTATTGAATTATGTGCATCAACGCACACTACGAATTATGTGCAATTGCGTTTAAAATTGTACGAAAATTGAAACATCAGGTTTGAATTTTCGACCGGTCGAAAAAGCATGCCAGGGTTTCAGCAGGTGATGTGTTTTAGTTTTCGACCCTTCATCAAAAATAAACATAGTTCATAATAGTGGTGCTTCTTCTTCTTCTTTCTGGCGCTACGTCCCCACTGGGATAGAGCCTGCTTCTCAGCTTAGTGTTCTTATGAGCACTTCCACAGTTATTAACTGAGAGCTTACTATGCCATGACCATTTTGCATGCGTATATCGTGTGGTACGTACGAAGATACTCTATGCCCTGGGAAGTCGAGAAAATTTCCAACCCGAAAAGATCATCGACCGGTGGGATTCGAACCCACGACCCTCAGCTTGGTCTTGCTGAATAGCTGCGCGTTTACGCTACGGCTATCTGAGCTCCCAGTGGTGCTTCTTCCTTGGAGTTAAATTTCTTGGTTCAACTGTATTTAACCATAATGGTGATAAATATACTGATCTTCCTTCAATTTTATCAAAATTATATGAATCTTAACATATTATAGCGCCCAGACAAGTACATACAAGTCTACGCAGAAACCGACATCCAGTAAATAGCATCGAAGGTAATCAACAAGAACTTGATTATAGAATTTTGAAAATTCTTTTATTCATTTCAAGATTTGCGAAATAAAAAACCTATTAGTCCGTTATTCGTGCTGGACCGATCGTGAAGATGAGAGAATTTTAAGTGTGGATGTTCGACAGTCAGCTACGGGGATGACTAGTGCAACGTGACTCAATGTCAGAGCCTGTTGAAGTATTTCTAGATTCTGCTGAAAGGCCCAACTATTTTAAAGACAACTATCCAGGTGAATTGATAGAGCAAGATAAATGAAATGGCGATGTTATTCGAAAGGAGTGGAAGAAAGAATCCGAAATGAAAAAACATGGCCACGCTGAATCAAAACGATTCGAGCAAAATTTGAAGGGAAAAAAAGAAAACAATGTGCCGAAACGGCCTATAAAATAAAATCGAGAGCTAAAAGAAGAATTAGAGTTTTTACTTGAACCACTGAATAATGAAATGAAATAAATGTTTTGAAAAAAATGGTGTTGCATGTTTAAATGACAATATCCCATTCCTGTACTACATTCTATCGCAACAATAGAATGTAATGTAGTTTGTTCCACGTCAAACCGTTTCAATTGTAGAAAAATCGATTAGTGTTCATGTATTGCTGTGTGCGTTTGAAATGCAAATATCAAATGCGGGAACACCATATGCAGTAAGATTTTTCTCAAGAAATACGATGTCAAAGATAGATTTTTCTTGCTAAGGCGGCGGTGATTTCTATAATCGTTGCTAGGTGTCCTTCGATTGTTTTGTGTTACCGCATTTGGGGGACGTTTAGTCAAGATTTGCATCTCAAATGCAAACAGCAATATTTCGTTTTCCTTTGGTCATACAGGTTGTACTAAAGGATCAAGAATCCATCATTTAATCATCAGCAATCATCAAAAATAAAAACCCAGTTGTTCCGTTCACATTTGAAGAAATCCTCATAAAAATCTATCATCACAATCCAGATAACAAGTGTAATTCAATGATAGATTTTCTTGAACATTGCTTAAATTTTGAGCAAAACAGGTTTTGCAAATTGGTAAAACGATTAAGGATATTTTCCTCTTAAATAATAATATCGTAGTCAATCACGCAATTCCACAAAAAAATAGATGAATGTTTTACATTCAATATGTTTCACAATAAACGAAATGTAAAATTTATCTTGTGAACCTAATTAAGATCTTCAAAGGATGTGACTGGGATACAAAACCAGTATTTATGGTATTCATGAGTCTTCCTTAGATCTATCAGATAATAACTATGAAATTGCTTATCATTAAGTTCGTTAGTGAAATGCGAAGCTTATCCATTGGGATGTAGTTCAATTGGGATGTAGTTCAAATTGGGATGTAGTTCAAAAAAGAAAAATAATCGAAGAAAGTTCAACAATAAATTTATAATTTTCGCACATATATTGATGTTTAAAACTTCCCACGCAATCAAAATAAAACATTGCCTTCAGATAAGCACAAACATGATATAAATTCAGCAATATAGTGTTTTCTCATACAATATACCGATTACCTTACCTTGCTCTACTTTTGCCTTTCTTGGTTGGTGAAGAGTCTTCGATAGGCCACCTAACCAGGGTTGCGCTACCTACATCGTGCTAGAGGGGCTGCCTCCTCGATGCTGACACGATACAGCATCGTCCGCTTGTTCTTTACATGATGACCACGGTCATAGCCATCACAACCATCCACCTTTATCAGGGCTTTGGACCTGTAGCTCTGGTTCTCAATAGTTTCAAGTTCTTTCGGACATGCTACTATGGTGAGCCGTCATGCGCTAGCGGTGTTACCGATTATATTATATAAATTTGGTACAGGTAGAAAATTAGCACATGTATGGGTCGAAAAATAAAACATTGCACAGTGCGTTGAATGCGGGACAAAAATCAAAACTGGAAGATCAAGCCTTTTAAACACCTTGGTATGGAACAAAAATTTTTTTTCTGGTCAAAAGAGCTGTAATTTGCATAAATAACATATAGTATACGCCAAATCGCAAAAATGTCCTATGCGCCAATTCCATTATTTTCCTAGAAAAACCTTGTAATTTGTACTTTTATTGCCTATAATGATGTAAGAAGTTATTTGCAAATATGTCTCTTCACACTCGTAGATGCAAGAGTGACTTATACGCCTTTGTGCAAAAAAAAAATGCCAAACTTTTTTTTTTAATTTGAATACAATCTTGGAAACTTTGAAATTTGAATAAAAGCTTGGAAACTTCATTTGAAATATGTTGTTTTAAACATAAACTTGTTCTGGTGTAATATCTGGTTCAGCTTTGATTACATAGCGTTGCGAGATTTTCGGATTTTTTATCACAAACAACTCATTTTCATACTTGTGCTGGTTAAGGAGCATACCGAAAAAAAGTTGAAAATCTTGAAGAGTTGCAGGGAGTTGCAGCTGTTTCTTTCAGACCTCTTAGAGGACACTCCGAGAAACATGTCTACGAGTGATTTAGGGTGGAACTCGGTGGAACTTTTTTTTTAATCGATAACCAAAGTTACATATTAGTATTTCATAAGTTTGATTTCATAACCAACTTATCGTGCTGATTTCTTATATTCAAAGGTAAAATTGGAGTGCTTATCCCATCAAATGTACTTTACCAACCTTCAAACATGTTCTCTTTCAAATTTTGATTGAATGGATTGGTTTCAACACCCTCCGTACTAGTTGAAAGTAATGTTGAAAACATGCGACAAAATTTATTTTTTCTGCTGCTCCGCAACTGTCACTTTCGACGCTTGTTGTAGTCGTTTTAGTGCTTTATAAATCTTATAAATACATGTTTAAATAGCCGATGTTATCTATAAATACTTAGGGATACTTATTATCGCCGAATAAATTAACTTGAAATTTGACACTTGTTTTTAATTATGAATCGTGGTTTACGGCTAACCAGCCGAGTGGAAGTTTAACAACTACCGAAAGCTAAACATTACATATATTTTGCAATTGGATTAAATGGACAAATTGATGTTAAGTTTGCGAAAAAGTTACACGTCTTCTCGGTGAGAATCGAACTCACGACTCCCTTTTCTCTAGATAGGGCGCGTTACCCCTACGCCACGAGAGGACTCGTGGACGCAGACATTAACCTGAATTCGATTTCTGCTCAATAACCACGTGGTCTTTTTTTCGCAAAGCGCACCTCTTTCGGAAGAATTAGATGCCCATCCAAACACAACGCTTTCTATATATATCCAATGCCTAGCCCGAGAGCGCATTGTTTTTTATGTATGGAAATAGCACACTACACTAGCCAGCAACTGCGCTGGCTGAGGTTTCTATTGTGTGGGCTTCTAATGGGTCGCGACGTTACGGTTACGGAACATGAGTCCGGTCGTTTGAGAACGTCGCGACCCATTGGAAGCCCACACAATAGAAACCTCAGTCAGCGCAGTTGCTGACTAGTGTAGTGTGTTATTTAGCGTTGGGCAAATTTGTTCAAAACATCGATGTTACTGAATCGATTCACATTTGAACTGCCGAATCGATTCACAGATTTAATCGAATCCTTTGAATCGATTCGAATCGGATGAAAATTGACATCTATAAAGCTTGAAATGAAACCAAATGCATTTGCATTCGATTTCAACATCTTTTAAACAAATAAGTTTCGAAAATCAATCGAACAGATTTACTACTTCCAGATTAGTTCAAAATAAGGTTTCTTTTCTACAAATTCATTAAGAAATATTTAACGATTTCAACAAAATAAATCGAATCATAGAATCGAATGAAGAGAATCGAATGAAGAGAATCGATTCATCCGATTTTTGGTGCTCCAAACATCGATTCAAAAAATCGATTAATCGGAAAGAAAACATCGATTTTCGGAACATCGATTCAAAATCGCCCAACGCTAGCGCTATTTCCATACATAAAAAATAATGCGCTCTCGAGCTAGGCATTGGATATATATAGAAAGCATTGTGTTTGGATGGGCATCTAATTCTTCCGAAAGAGGTGCACTTTGCGAAAGAGGACCACGTGATTATTGAGCTGAAATCGAATTCAGTTTAACTTCTGCGTTCATGGGTCCTCTCTTGGCGTAGTGGTAACGCGCCCTAACTAGAGATCAGGGAGTCGTGAGTTCGATTCTCACTGAGAAGACGTTGTAACTTTTTCGCAAAACTTCACATCAATTTGACCATTTAATCCAATTGCAAAATATATGTAGTGCTTAGCTTTCGGTAGTTGTTGAAATTTGATTTTTTGTCTATGGAGCAACGCACTGTGCACTGTGTCGAAAAATAGTACAAAAAGATAAAGTCATTCATCTATAAAAATACAAAAAATACAATGAAATATCATCTGATAGAAGTTATACATGAACAAATTATATGTTATTTTATTCCATTGACAAATTTGAATTTGAGTTTTTCACTCATATGCTGGTTACTCGAAAGAGAATTTGTGCAAAATATCTCCGCGGTGAGTAGCGGGTGCGATTTGTACGATTTGAAGAAACTGTCATTTGAATATTTGACATACCCGCAATAATAGTCTTTATAAAAAGGAGTTTCCCACCAGAAATATTGTGCTTAAAACTTGATCTGCACGAGTTTTGGTGAAGATCAACTAGTTGAGTTCTTAAGCAAAAATTACGATATTTATGACAAGTGCACCTATTTAGGATTCAAACATGAGGAAAAACAAATTTTTGTTAATATGTCGGCTGTATTTTTTTTTTTTGCGGATCTCAATTTAACCGATTTATAACTTTTTTTTCTATGTTCAACTAGGGTAGTCCATAGAAAACAGGTTTTTTGCCTGGAGCGTTTTCAATTCTAATATCTCTTCAAAGTGGTCTATCTGCCAATTTTATAGCTATGAAAATGCGTAATAAGGTAAGTGTAGGAGCTCGCTGCACATTTCCATTTAGGATTTATCGTTGTTTTTCAAGCAAAAACACGCCTACTTTGATCGTCAATATTTCTGATAAAGGCAAAATAAGAACATCTCTCAACGGCATTCGAAAGACTTACTTTGATAAAAAAAATATTACTAGAAAAAATTATGATATTTGTCAAGGTGCACCCTACGTGGACTGGGGAAAAATGCTCTAAATTGGTCAAATTGTGAAACTCTGCCAGGCAAATTTGAGTAAAATTTGACACTCCACATTTTTTCAGTATTTAAGCAAATAATAAAGTAAAGCAAATATTATTTATGTAATATTGTTCTACATAGCACGTGAGAAAAGGCTATATGTTTGAAAAAAAAATTGTAGAAGTTCGTTTTTAAGTGAAATTCTGTTTTCATGCTCAAAGTGCAAATGAACGACTTTTAAAACATAAAAATGCGCAATTTTTCATACATTTTTAATGTATACTTTATATTTAAAGTCATTGAAGTTTTTCTGATAAAAGTTTTTGTTTTTCAAGGCATAAGCAGATAGATAAATAATCTATATTTTTTTGATATAATATAGAAAATTATTCTACCTTTCGAATAACGTGTTTTCAAATTTATAAAAGTAGTTCATAAACTACCATGATGAAATATTATAATTGAAAACCCTGTAGCCCGAACATCGTCGGCCGAACATTTGAGAAGGTGGCAGACCTGTACACCCGCCTGGAACGCGAGGCAGCAAAAGTTGGACTGGTGGTGAATGCGGCCAAGACAAAGTACATGCTAGCGGGTGGGGCCGAGCGCGACAGGGCTCGCCTAGGCAGCAGTGTTACGATAGACGGGGGTACGTTCGATGTGGTCGACGAGTTCGTCTACCTTGGATCCTTGCTGACGGCTGACAATAACGTTAGCCGTTAAATACGGAGGCGCATCATCAGTGGAAGTAGGGTCTACTATGGCCTCCACAAAAAGCTGCGGTCAAAAAAGATTCACGCCCGCACCAAATGTACAATTTACAAAACGCTCATACGGCCAGTAGTCCTCTACGGGCATGAAACGTGGACGATGCTCGAGGAGGACCTGCAAGCACTTGGAGTCTTCGAACGTCGGGTGTAGGAAAACGGTGTGTTGCGGCGAAGGATGAACCACGAGCTCGCCCAACTCTACGGCGAACTCAGTATCCAGAAGGTGGCCAAAGCTGGAAGGATACGATGGGCAGGGCATGTTGCAAGAATGTCGGACAGCAACCATGCAAATATGGTGTTCGCTTCGGATCCGGTTGGTACAAGAAGGCGTGGAGCGCAGCGAGCTAGATGGGCGGATCAAGTGCGTATCGATTTGGCGAGCGTGGGGCAGAACTGAAGATGGAGAGAAGCGGCCACGAACTGAGTATTGTGGCGTGAAATTGTTGATTCAGTGTTATCTGTCTAGATGTTAACTAAATAAATGAAATGAAATGAAAAGTTAAAATCGAGTTGATTCAGAGATAAATCAAAATTTCTTTACTTTTATGGTTTATAACTGTTTGAATAAGAATACGAGAGTTTTCATCCAGTGCGAGAAGGGTATTCAAGTGAAAGACAAACGCAATAAATACGAAAACGCTTTTCAAAACCACCATTATGACTGAAGCTTACCAAGTAGGTGTAATCAAAATGTTATTGAATTACTTTTTTTTTCTAGTGGATCCAATAATTAATAATTAAAATATTCTAAATTAGAATGCTCGTTCTTTGAATAGTAAAGAGAACGAGTTGTTAAATTTTCTTACAGCTACTAACGTACATATAGCGATTATTACTGAAACCTATTAAAAATCTGGATCCAAATCAAAAAGAGATCCAAACTATTTTGTTTATCGTAATGATCGACTTGATGGGGCATGTGGGGGAGTTGCAATCATCATTCATAGGCGTATAAAACATCAGCTGTTTTTGTCATTTGAATCTAAAGTTTTTGAAACTTTAGGATTTTTGGTTGAAACATTGCTTGGTAAATATATTTTCATAGCTGCCTATTTGCCTTTTCAGTGCTCTTGACAGCAAGATAATTTGCTCCAAACTGACATGCGAAAATTGACTCGCAATAAGTCCTAATTGTTCGTCATGGTGACTTTAATGCCAAACATCGGTCATGGAATAATTCACAAAGTAATTCCAACGGCAGAATTTTATTTGATGAGTGCTCTTCAGGATATTTCTCAATTCAATACCTTGATAGCCTTACATGTTTTTCCTCTTCTGAAACCCTTGGTCTTAACTGACTCTAGCCATTTGTAGCCAACTGATTACTCACGCTGACTTTGATTCTGATCATTTCCCTGTTACATTTCAAATATCCCATGAAACAATTCTCAATCCTACCATCTCCATTTTCAATTTCTTTTCTTATGGACTGGAATACACATGGAACATACATTGATAATAATCTTGATGTTAGTATTCTTTGCAAACAAAGCTTGATATTGACAATGCTCTCAAAACTTTAGACAATTCCATTGTTGAAGCAAGAAGCATTGCAATTCCAAAATGTGAAGTTAAATTCGAATCCGTGATTATAGACGATGATCTTAAACTCTTGATCCATCTTAAAAACGTGAGGAGAAAGCAATTTCAACGCTCTCGCTATCCTGCAATGAAAATTATGTGGCAGGATCTGCAGAAAGAAATAAAAAACGGTTTTCTCAATTAAGAAACAAATATTTTTAAAATAAAGTTTATCAATTGGACCCTGGCTCTAAGCCCTTTTGAAAATTATCTTAAATAAAAAAAGAAGCCATTTCTGGCATTGAAGAGGAAATAGTAGTTCACGGAACAAGTTACAGAATGATGATTTTTACAGCACGAGTCGTAAATATATCCTACGAGGCTTGCCGAGTAGGATAATTACGACAAGTGCTGTAAAAATCTAGTTCTGCAACGAGTTACGTACAACATTTTTTGCAATTTCGTAGGAGACCACGTGAGGGTACCAGAAATTATATCGGAATGCATTCACCATTAGTTTACAAATTCTGAACAATTGTTATGTAATGATTCATTACGCAACTCAAAACAGTTGCGTAATGATAAAGCGTTGCGTAATGAATCATTACAGCACTGGTTTCAGTTGTGTAATGACTATTGCTGCACTGCATACTTCAGTGCAGGAAAGTAGGCCGTTTCATGACAGATTGGCGTGATGAAAAACCGCCTATTACGATGATAAATTGCAAAAACAAATTATTACTAACTACAGTCGACTCTCCACATCTCGATGTTCTACATCTCGATATCTCTCCCTATGTCGATGATTGCTTCGGTCCCTTCATTCTGCATACGATTTCTCTCTCCATATCTCGATATCCTCCTTATCTCGATATCTCCATATCTCGATGTGTTCCTGTTGATTTCATGTTCCCAATTTTCTCTCCATATGCCGATATGAACATAATCAAAGGTTACTAGACCAGATTTAAGAGGTTCAGAACAATTTGAAAACTCGAAATGAAGTTTGTTTGTTTATTATTTTCCTAGTAACGGAATGATTTTCAATCTAGTGTTCATTAAATTAATCTTCTTTATCTCGATCTCTCCCTATCTCGATGGTCCCTTCGATATCGAGATGTGGAGAGGCGACTGTAATTGCATAGAAGCCCAAAAACTTGCTATGCAGTTTGAAAGCGTATACTCATCAACTTTTAGGTGTAACAATTTTTTTTTTCTTTCTGACAAATCTAAAGAAAATATTACTGGTCTTACTCTTCTAGGCATAGAAAAAGCATTATACAGTGTTTGGCATTAAGGTCTGAGGTCACGCTTCTCGCGCGAGAGAGGATTTTGAAATTTTCAGTGATTGGAATAGAATTTCTCAAATCCTACTCAGAATATCGTAATTTCCGACCGAGGAGCTCTTCGAAATCTTTCTTAGAATATTTTGTGAAGATTTCATAATTCAGGCTTCAACCAAATTTGAATACTAACCTAAAGAGCATAACTTTTTACTGACAATTTTTGGGGACTAACCACCGTTGTTTGATTGGCTCGATAGTTGAATTAAAAAAAGCTTAATTTAGTTTTACCAAATTAGGTTGACAGTGTTAAATATCTAACACAGAACACATAGATGTAAGAAATCAATGTTATGTTTGAAATGATACTGATAAAAGAAGTATAGAAAAAAAATAACTTGCTTGTTCTAGGATCTTGCTCATTTGTCCGTGCTTCAATCAATTACATCATTATGTATTATTATGCCAACTAAATTTAGTCTGGTAAACCCTGCTCACATGAACAAGCACACTCCCGGTAGTTCCCAGCATCATTCCAAACCTGGACATTCCCAAGCATCTCAACATTGCGTGCCACGATAGGTGGTCTGGCTCAGCTACTGAAGCAAATCGTTTTCGATTGACACCTCGATCATCGCTGTCAAACCCAGAGCTGATGACGATGCAATTCCGATGACACGCAATCGTCAAAGAATTTGAAGTCAGTCGATATGCCGTAGGCGCCATCGAAGCTTGCTTATCGGATGGCCTCCCAGAACTGGCAAAACTTCAACTCGCTTCGAACACGTCTGACGAAGTCGCCGTTGATGGACTACAGCGTAGCCTTGCGTGACCTTGTTTCCTCTTGGGGTGCTTGCAATCTTCCTTGGACCTTGAATATTATCTGCGAGCACAATACGCTCGCATTTGGCCACCAACCATCACCATAACCCTAAAGCAGTTTTTGTTAATGGTGCTGCTGCCGCTGTTGTTTCCATTGTAAGTTATCGGCCCAAGAAGCTCTCACAGAGTTTATTGTAAGCAAAAGCGATGGCGTTTTTCCATATTTAATTAATGTGGAATGTGTCACTACAAGACGGAAGCAGTGCAGTTAGTGGCTCGCGGATTTTAGTCGTTGGGCAACTAAACGATGGGAGGTGGAAGTGTGTGAATATGCGTGTATTTGCTTTAAGGTGTAGGACAGTGGTCTCCAAACTGATTTAAGCGTGAAATTATCGATGAACAAGGATCACATACTCACACATACTCTTAAATGTAATGAAAATTACTGTGTATTGAACAAAAAAAATGTAATTTTACATGTTAAAGGACACGAAAACGATGGAACTCTGATCGACATTTCGAGAATCAGACACTACCGTCTTTAATTCGACAAAAATTAACGTCATTCGAATCGCTTCTTTTATGTGCATACCAAAAGACGTAATCATATGATTTTTGGGAGTGTGTGGGAGATCTGATTTCTTAACGATTTTTGTGCTTTTAAGTTGATTGAATTCGGAAAAAAAATTAAGAACTTTTGGTAAAACCAAATTATTGCACACTAATAGTACATCCTCATCCTGTTATTGCACACTTTAAGCCTAATTACTGCACAAATATTTGTTTTTGCTTTGCATCGAGTTGACTCGCTAGTTGACAAATGAAAATGACGTGATATGATATTCCAAACAATAAATAAAATGCACAAAATAAATTCATAAGTAATTTAAGAGTTAATACGATTGAACGGGGAAATTTTGTATTGAAATAATAAGTTTCACAGAAATAATGTGATTTGTTTTTAACTTTTGCTCTGTATTTAAGTTGAGACGTGCTTAATCTATAAAATAATAATATATATTATTGTTCATACCTGCCCACAGAACCAAACTACAGAATACTCTGAAATATACTACTACTGAAATATTTTATGAAGCAAGCTGACTGAAGTCATGAAACCTAAATAGATTATATCGGAAAATTGTCTGTGGACCTCCTGGGTCATCCAAAAGGTTCATATAGATCATCGAATCTACAAGCATAATTTATAACATATTGATAATTTAGAGTTTATTACATACCGTAATTCGGGGTGTAGTTGATCAGTGGGGAGAAGTTGATCATTCTTGTACCTACATGTATAATCTCTCATGAGAGCTATAATTCGATTCCAATTATCAAAATTTCTGTGATGTCACATTGCTTGATGGCCGCTCTTGATTTTTCTAGATTTGTATTGACATCAAAATCAATAATTCCATGAAAAAACAGGATTTTTTGAAAATGTTTCATAAATTGTTGAATGGTTCTTCCCCAATCAATCGACTATTACCATGGCCATATAAATGCACCATTCAAATAAACTGTCTCATCTATTCCAGATTTGTTTCCTGAACCCAGTTTAGAATTTGCATTGAGGAGAAAAAATCATTTCCAGATGAAATAATGTTCTTTTTGTGAACAGGTTGCCAATTTCAAAGAAAAATTGCCTACATTTAGGCGTTTAATGTGATTTATTCTGTAATTCATATACTCCAATTCCAAAATTTATCAATTTATCAACAAGTTGTAAGATTTTTGCGGCTTGATTCGAATTCAGTGACCCCATATTTAGTGAATACCATGCCTCTTAATTATTGCAAACCTATCACATTCTTTGATCAACTTCACCCCGGAATCGAAAACTTCATTTTTTGACTTTTAAAAATAAGTTTTGTTAATATTATACAATTTTGTCGGAATTTCCTTTACATAATTCGATAAACAGCCAACCAGTACTGATTTAAAAAATATTTGGATTATAATACATGCATCCCACCAGATCTTATTGAGCACAACCGCTTAAAAGTGATCAACTTCACCCCATTTTACGGTACCCAGATATATTTGAAAAAGTTTGCTGCGATTCTTACTCCACAAATACATCACAAGTTCTATATCATCCAATATCTTCCGGAAAGAGATGTCATAATACCTACAAGGCCTACCATTGTACTTACTGTATTCCATTAGACTCATGTTGTAAAGCTGGATGAATGTTTAATTTCATCAGGCGCTCTTCGTTTAATTATATGTAAGGTCTATACCTATTTTCGGAGTTCCACAGGGTAGCGTTTTAGGACCGATTCTATTTATTTTATACATAAATGATATGAAGAAAGCCATTAAGCATTGTGATATTAATTTATTTGCAGACGATACGGTTATATTTATAGCAGAGAGAGATGAAAAGGTTGCAATTAGAAAAAAAAGAGATGATATAAAATCATTAAACAAGTGGTTGAAAGTGAAAAAGCTCAAATTGAACGCCCAGAAAACTAAATCGATGGTTATAAGTAACAAGAAGCAATTGGATTACACAGAACTGAAAATTCATATTGAAGGAGTTGAAGTAGAAAAAGTAGATGTCTTTAAATACCTTGGAGTCATTATTGACCAGAAATTGACATTCAGTGCACATATCGATAGCGTAATAAAAAAGTTGCAAGAAAGTATGGCATGCTAATTCGTTTGAAAAGTCAACTGACGTTTTGGAGCAAAATATTTTTGTATAAAACATTAGTGGCACCACATATTGACTATTGCTCTTTAGTGTTATTCTTAGCAAGTGAAACTCACCTAAAACGATTGCAAAGATTACAAAATAAATTCATGAGATACATTTTGAACTGCGACAGATATACACCAATTAAAAACATGTTAAAGGTGCTACAATGGCTTTCTGTGAAAGAGCGTATTATTTTCAATGTGATGACTGTGATTTTTAAACTGACAAATGATCTCTTGCTGGAATACTTGACAAATATTATTTTACGAGGACGAAACATTCATAACCATAGAACTAGACGAAGTGATGATTTACGTGTTGTGCCGTTTACAATGACTACACAGCAAAAAATGTTGAAATTTAAATGACGTGTAAACCAAGTCTTTTGTAAATTTACATTGCTGGAAACAAAAAGATGATTTAAAATTGAGTTGAATTCTATGCACATAATTTGAGCATCGAAAAACATACAATATCCCAGCTTTACCGATATAATATTACTAGCCAATGTATTTTTCAATGTATTATCGAAAATAAATCAATATTCATGGGATTCTCAATAGATAAACATTGAATTTTCAATCATCGTGTAAAAATAAACCTTTAAACGTCAGTTGGGAAAGTAACATGGCCGACGTATTGAAACCAAGTGATTCGGTCAGCTTATCGTGTTGTTGATTCGATTGTTTACTGCTGTGTTGAGGTGCTACAAATACTAATTGTACCAGCTCACCTGAGCCAAGTACTTTGAAAACCTGCAGGTAAGTTCTATCGGAATATTTGGTGCATCTTTTGAGCCAACAAAAGCCCGACTACTTTCAGATACTTGTAGCCGAGATGAATCGGACGAAATTTCCTCATAATCAGCCAGCAGCGATCGACGGGTGAAAATGTGTAGAAAAGTGCATATTGTTTAAAATAAGAAAGTAATTACAGCGAAATAAATAATACGTATATCCTGTGTCTGATTCCTGTTAATTTTATCATGATATTCGATTGCCGATAGCCGGGTGAGGAAACCAAATTCAAAGAACAAATGGAAGAGGGCCATAACAAACAAATCCACGTGCTGCCAATCAGGTAGATTTAAACGACATGTAAAATTACACGACTTCACCTTTTTTCAAGTCGTGTAAATCTATACGCAGATTTAAATTTGTGTTTATTTTCATGCTCCAAATATGTGCATGAAAATAAACTTAAATTTACATTTATGTTTTAACTGTGTAGTACTCAAAAATCTATGTATTATAATGGAATTAGAATTTTCAATGAATTACCAGCTGAAATCAAAAAGGCAAGATGCGTCACAGAATTTAAAAAAAAAAACTGCGCAACGTGGATTAAATTTAAGTATAGATAAGGAAAATCATAAAATTGTATGTATGAATTACTGTATATTATTATCAGAAGATAAATAAATGGATTATTATTATACCATAATTAAAAACGATCCATATACAACTGCTGGTTTTAGATCTCAAGGCCTGTAGTGCATGAAGACCTTGTAGAATTAAGAACATCGGTATTATTCAAAACAATACTCCCTTTACTTACGTGAATGGCTGAGGGTCTGTGTCATTATTTAAAAATATCAATAAACCACTGGTTACGCTGGTAGATCCCAAGTCCTATACTCTATGGGGTCCTTGAGAGATAAAAACATTCGTACCGTTTTGATTCGAATCCCGGACAGCTTCGAATTCCGGACACTCTACTTTGCATGGGAACGATTTCACTCGAAATGTTTCAAAATTTGCTGTGAAAAAGTTTCCAATTTGAAAGATGATTTTAATAAACATTTTGTATAGCAAGCCATGAACATTCACAATGATTAACTAGTTTTGACGTCTTTCTAGTGGATTAGTGCGTTTAATTAATGATTTAACTATTTTAATAGTGTTTGTCACGAGCTGTCCGGAATTCGAATCGAAGTGTCCGGAATATGAAGCAAAAGTGTGGTTGTGTCCGGAATAAAAATCAGGAAGAGGCTGAACATTTCGATTTATTAAAGTGAATTCAAGATTTGGAATCCGAATCTTCACTCAGTATTCGAAATTTAAGTGTTTGTGAGGTCTGATTGCGTTAAGGTTCCATGCAGAACGATTCAATTTATATGTGTTTCGATTAGTTGTACATTACTGAAGCCTTAAGTGTCCGTAATATGAATCAAAACGGTATCTCGATATTTCCCCCAACTCGATGGAATGCGCGGTCTATTCAATCTAGCATGCTTTGATACTTCTGTAAGTCGATACCTCTCAGACTCGATGTTCCCTTACACGATACTATCCACCGTTTTAATTCATATTACGGACAGCTTCAAATTCCGGACACTCTGCTTTGTATGGGACACATGTCACATTAAATATTTCAATGTTTTTTCTGTTAAATTTTATTTCGAATTTTTCATGTTATGGAATCAAAACCTTCTCCAATCATTCGAAAGTTAAGTGTTTAGAAGGCTCGATAACATCGATGACTAATACAGAATGTTTTTTTATATGGTTTTTGATAAGTTATACTTCACTGGGGCCTTAAGTGTCCGTAATATGAATCAAAGTGGTATTTCAGTTTCCCATGTAGGTTCACCTTTCTAACTCGATATTTTCATTAAAAGTTTCAAATGATAATAAATTCCATAAATTTAATAATAATAATATTATGATTTAATTGATAGTAAAAATAAAGTTTATTGCCCATTTCTAGGTGAAATTTTCAATTTTTAGAGAACGTTGAAAAATGTCACATAGGTAAATGTCGTAAAATTGTATAATATTTCACGTTAAAATAACTATTTTGAATGTGTAATGTGTGTTCTGTATGTCGATTCCTCACTCGAAGGTCCCTTCAATATCGAGTAAGGAAGAATTGAGTGTATGAAGGATTAAAAGTCTATGCCATTATTAAAAATCATCAATATACGACTGCTAACACTTGTAGATCCTTTAGCCTATATTCCATCAAGTTCATGAAAGAATTAGAACAGACGTTTTCAGCCTTTTTGGCTCGTGGAACACAAGCTTTCGTCAAACATACCTTAAAAATTCCAAAAGGCTTCTTTTTGACTGCCTATAGCGACATCAATATGAACTCGTAACATAAATCATGCTGAGTATCATGCCAAAGCTTAAATATGTACGTCAACTTGATATAAACTTAACTGTTGTTGAACTTATGCGAATAATTATATTTTTTAGAAACACTGTTTGAATCCATACGTTAACATCAAGTTGAATGATAAATAATTGAAAAAACAGACACAAATTTTATCAAAAAATTACTTAAAATACTACTATGAAAATTAAGGTTTTACTTTCAAGGAATTTCAGCATGGGCAACTTTTCATCAGAATAAAGGCTAAAAACAATGTAACATAATCGGTCATATTGTTATTCCAGCAATAAATTCTATCTTTGATTTTGATTCAATGTTTTAAGTATTCGCTTGAATAAATTCATTGCTTAAACTATATTATTTCAAGGAAACTTATTATTTCATAAAATAATTTATTAATTTCCAACAGATTTACAGCATATTTTATTCAAATAACTTTTTGATATTATTCATAAAATTTTATTATTATGAAATTCCTCAAGGAATATTGAAGGGTGGATTCAAAACTTTTGCAAATCTCATGGAAATTAGTCAAATAATATTGTGGGACTTGTTCATACCTTCAAAGCGAATTCCTCTTAATGGACATCCATTCCTTCTATGTCTACTTTTTATTAGCATGTTGATTCCGGAATACGTCAAAAAAATGTTACTTCTGTCAAATCTAATGCTGGGATATTTCACTGAAAGTTTTATCAGAAATTCTTCTGTGAATTTCTTTCAATATTTTTCACAAAAAATTATTACAAATTCTTCTGCGTCGCTCATCAATGGTCCTTAAGAAATGTTTCCAAAATACATCACAAGTTGCGTCAAATTCTTCTTTGCTTTTTTTTCTAGAAATTTTGCTTCAAATCCCCGGTTGATTCATGAATTAGAAAGAAAATTGTTTTGAAAACATCTCTTGCCTTCGAATCTTCAAAAGAAATTTGTTGAAATACTTCAGGAAAACTTTTGCTTCCAAAGTTAGCACAGTGGAAAAGGAATTTGTAGAGAAACATGTAGCAAAATAACTGGGAAGGGGGAAAGGATATTTCAAGATATTCATCAAAAAATTTTTATTGATCTTTCCTAAAATATTTCTACCGATTATTGTCTAATTCCAATTTTCTATATTTTTGTCCGATACGAGGCCAGAATTTCAAGAGGCCTTCTGGCAGAATTCTAGAAAGCTAGAAGTCAAGGAAGGGTAGATTTCAAGGATAATTTCTAAAAATGATTCTGATTGAATCTTAAATAAGGTAAATTGTAGGAGTTTTGAAAAAATTCAGAATTCTTAAACGTATAGTTCCTGATTTCTGAAAGTTCATCAGAAAATCCTTAAGAAATTTTCAAAGTAATGCACAATGCATCTTTGGTTATGTTCTTAAAAAATACCGGCTATATTTCCGCGTTTAACTTCTACTGTACAACAAAATAATCGATAATAGAGTTAGTTTGTTTGATATTTCTAAAGGTAGGAAAAAAATAGTTTTTCCTACATCAATCTGTTCACAATATAGTATCATGACGCTTCGGAGCTCATACAAAATATTATCTAAGATATTGATTTTATTTTACTTTCAGTAAAACTGTTGTTAAATCCGGACGTTGAATTGAAAATGTGTATTTTAATGGCGTTATGATATATTTTCCTAGTACAACTAAAAGGAAACCTTGAATATTATCGAAACATGTTAAATAAGAGTGCAGTACAATAAGGTGCATCGTTTTATGCAGAAAAAAAATAAAGTAATTAGTGATGATTGTGGTTCGAAACACAGGGATTTTAGTTCAGGTAACGAATAACAAATTCTGCATAAATGTGTATGTTTATGCCATTACAAAACAAGGGCTTCCCGCACATCTGCTAAAATCGTGATATATTGAGTGTAGTTTAACACAGTTTAATTTTATAAATCTATGTGAAATCATAACTGTCCTGATTTTGATTCAAAAGTGTCCGGATTTATTGACATGCTTGGCTCAGGTATCCGGATTTAAAGACAAGAAATGCTTCATTATTTTTACTATTTCTACAGCATAATCTCAAATTTCTTTGAAAAATTTATCACGTTTGCTAAGATTAAACATGGAACTGTTCGTTATGTAAAAAGTCTTCCATTAATTCCGAAAGAAATATATTCAAAATTGATTGCAAACATTTGATCCATCTTAAGTGTCCGGGTATTGATGCATCACGGTATGGGATGTGAGTTGTATAAAATTTCAGCCTGAAATGAGCGCTTTTGAGTTCTTGGGTATTTTTAGAAATTTTAGTTTCCTCCCATACTGCCATAAAATGCAAACTTGGTATTCGCCTGCTATTATTGAATGCCTGCTATTATTGAATGTTGAAAATATGCAGTTATGGACAGAATAATATTCCACCAATCTCTGACACTAAGTCATTTTAGTAACTTAATTACTTATGGTCAAATTTGCTGAGATACCATGACGGAATTGGTGGTCTATTGGCTGTCGCTTCTGCTTTCCAAGAAGGAGATTTGTGGTTCAATCCCAGGCCCGTCTCTTTCTCATATTTGTAACATTCTTCCTAATAGCTATCTCTCTACTCTGTGTAATTATGACGTTAACAAAATCAATTTTATCTATCGCTAGAATTGAATAATCGCTGTCGGTAGCCATACGGCCGAATACCTCATCCATCACTACAAAATACCTCATCCATCGCTAACTAAATCCTACTTCCAAGATAGCTGTGTGAAATGCAATAGATTCTCCGGATTTCTAGTAACAACGGCTATCTAAATAATATTAGGTTAGAATGAACTGGAGTGCTCACCCAAAATCGCCATTATTGCACATATCAGTCCTATGAACTTCCCAGGAAAGTTGCACTCGATACTGATTGTCGTTTTGTATTACATTCCAAATATGATTCATATTCCAAAAACTAGACATTTTATAACGATTTAAAAAAAAAACACACACACACAATTTTCTGCGCATAATGTTCAATCGTTCTATGATTCAAACTACATTTGAAAATGTTAAAATATCGATTCTTACCTCTGATATCGCCACTGTTCTGAATTGGAAACCAGTCAGTATACCCGTTAAAATTAACAAACAGCGATGCAGATCGCTTAAACCAAGTTAGCAGCGTCTATTTCCATTCATGCTGGGCCACTTGATTAGGACTTTGTAGAACTGGCGTTAACCAATTACTTTCTTATTATTCGCTTACTAAGCAAAAATCGTAAGCAACCGAAACGAATTACATTATATGAGCAACATATAAACACTTCAGTTCTGTATACCCCAGAACACGTTCAATTGCGCACCGTCATCAAAACAAAACCTCAATCCACTTGTCGAAAGGGAACTTCTAACTCCTCCAAGTCAAAAACGCGATCTTTTCGTTTTCGTGCCTACATAAGAATTAAGCATGAAAAAAAGCTGCTAACTCATCATCACCTTCGCTATCTATTCGCAAATCATGACGGTAAAGATCCCTCTATTCCAAACAGGTGGTTCTCCTCTGATCCACGAAATGAAAGTGAAAACGCAACTCTCACGATAATGATAATGGGTTTGGTTACCAACTGTTGGGGTAATTCGAGTTTTTTTCGCAACAACCTTGGGCAGCACCGTAAAAAACTTCGATCGTGTTTCACTCCTTAGCGTTCAGTAAGAAGCTTTTTCCACCAGTGCGCTTGGCTTAGAATTCGAACCATTCCGCGCCGTTCTTGGGGTCGTGTTCTTGGTGTTAAATAGCACATCAACTGAATTGATGCCTAGTCATTGTTGGCGAACAACGAAAAAAAAAACGCGACACCATCCACCCGGTAGCCGTCTTGTTTTGAGAGCTGTCCAAAGTGAGCTTCAAGTCGACTTCAAATTAGCTCTTGCTACTAACGCTGCTGCCTACTCAATTCAAACCCAAATGGTAAAAAGACGACGCGACGTCGCTTATGGGATGGGAGCGAAGAAAATTAAAATACAATAAAACCGTTATCGTACCGGGCAATCTGCGACACGGTTATTGCCATGTTTTGGGACGCGCGTGTACTTTTTTGCCTAGTTAGGTGAATTTTGTGTCTTGTTAGCTGGGTACTTAGCATTGATTCAATGGTTTGAGTATGGTGCGTCTAAGATAGTCAACAAGACAGATTGATGCGACTGATGTCGTCTAATTAGGATGCATGGCGGATACACTATGCGCATTAGAATCGGAATGGATTAAACAGTTGTGACGTCCAAGTTTATGCTTGATCATCTTAACCTTTGAAATAATTCACTGGACGATTTCTCGGCTTAGCAGTCACTAAAGCTATCAAGTGATTTTATTGGCTTCCATTAGACCTTTTTCTGAAGTAAGAACTAATAATCGTTTTCGTTCTGAATGCCCTATTTTAGCAACATTCAATTTGGAAAACTCATTGCAGCAGTCTTTCTAAACACAAAACATCTAAAAATTTCTATCGGATATCGGATTACACTTTCCTACGACCCTTAATTGAGGAGGAATTCTCAGCGAGAACGACTGAGGATTCTAATTCCCAGAAAAATACGTAACAAACTCTAAAACGTTGGAAGCACGGAATATTTAATCGCATAATCGTATATAATAATCGTTTAGACAAATTCAACGAGTATCAAATCAAAGCAGCCTCTAACCCAGGCTCTTTGATTGAAGTGAGGAAACAAAGAGTAGGCGGCGCTTCTTATTCTTATTATTGGTCAGTTATTCCGAATTTGAAGGAAATATGCAGGAGATCTTGAACTTCATTAGAGGAATCAAGGTATCCATCCTAATCGCAAAGAAAGGAGACTGTCGCGTTTAGACGAAAATTCTTAAAGATGGCATACTTCTTCTCAAACATATTGAAGAAAAGAGGCCCATATTTTTACTTACCACGACAAAACTGAACGATTGTTCAAGTTTGTCTGGAAAGGTCTCTCTAGTGACTATAAGTCACTTGAAGGGATCAAAATGGTATAAATGGTTGAATTGGATATTCCCAGTTCAAGTAATCATTATGAAAAAGAGAAGCCAATCTGGTATTCGTCGGAAGGAGCTTTCTGAAGAATATCATTTAGTTCACTTTAACAAAAAGTTTAGAAGAAGCTAGACTTATGAACGATGCCGTGTGACATTGGAACATTTTCAGAAACCTGGAAGAAATTTCCAGATCCCCACTCTGTGCCGTCGGTGCCAAAAGTGGGGTCATGGTACTAAACATTGATCATGGATGCTAAATGCATGATTTGCCAAGCTTCTTCTCATGATAATGACGACTGTCATGTGAAGGAAGATATCAAAAAGTAAGTATGCGCGAATTGCGGCAGCAACCATAAGTCTAACTTTTGGGATTTCCCTTCACGCAATCGAATCGTTGAGGCTCGTACCAGGCAGAAAAACGGCAAAACTTTTCGTAGCTGCAATTTTCCCAGGAAGAATCTCCAACAATTCTCATTTGTCGGTTAAAAATCGCTTGTTTGATACTTTGCAATTCCGGGATTTTAGCAGAACTCAAAGTGTTAGAATCTATTGTGGTGTTCATCGTGAAAGATTAAATAGTGTTGAAGTCTAGTGCTCGAATATTTGCTTCCGGTGTCTTGCTGCGGATAAACCGTGAAACCCGACTGGAATTGGATCGGTCAACTGTTTGATGATTCGGTGAGTTTGTTCCATATTACTTTATACATTAGCAATACTAAAATACAAATAGCAGTATTACAACAGGACGGAATTGTAGTTTTTTTCCTTTTTTGGTAAAGCCTTGTTTTGCCGGTCCTGTTTACGGTGTAACAAGCAGCTCGTTGCGCTCGCGAAGCTTTCCTCCGTATCCCAGTGTTTTTTACCTTCATGATATGACGCGGGTAAACTAAAGATTCAGCGTTTTATGTCTTTTTTTTTGCCTAATATATAGTTTCGGAACAAATCGATGATCTTGGAGGGATCGATTCTGCTCTTACGTTTTTTTTTAGCAGAAAACGTCGGTTAATCTACAACTAATTCGTGTAACATAATTATAAAAACAATAAATAACAAAAATCTTCTCTTTTAATAACCGGATTTCAAGAGATTACATTATAACAATTAACCAACAAATGCCATGGGTCTATAGCTGGCTTTTCAAGCGAATCCTGACTTCATACCTCACTGAACCCCCAACTCTGTGGCACTTATAAGGGCGTAGCTGAGTCGGTGGCCTCTCATTAAGTAAGTACCACATCAACATTTCCTTCCCTTATTCCAAGTTGCGGTAAAGATGGGCGTGGCCGAGAATAGCGATGTTTATGCTTTTGGTATTATTGTTCAAAATTATATCAAGGTTTACTGCCCAGCCTTCCCAAGCAACACAGTTTGTTTCAACTCAAGAATAAACTATCTCTTAAAACTAATCGTAGTTGAAAATTGTTGAAAATATGACTTACAATTGCACTGAATAGCAACGCAAAAAATGCAAGAGGCGGAGCCTGTTTGCAACATACTTATGTTATACAGAAAATGCATATTTGTTGCAAAATACTAAAGAGGATAAAAATGAGAACAAAAATATATACGAGAATCGAACTCCCGACTTCAAGATCATAAATCTTCTCCTCTACTCACTACTCCACCAGCTCTTCGAAAAATTGCTTCATAAATGCACTATATAAGCGACCACATTGCTTTGTTGTTTATTACTTTACTGCACCCTCCAGAATAGAAGTTCATTACTGGCAAAATATGAACACGCCCTACAGAGCTAAAGTTTTTGCAAAAGTTTCGCGCAACATATGAGAAACACCATGTAAACAAACAAACTGTTGCTAGAACACGTTTTCGTTGTTACGTGATATGTGAGGTGCATTGGTGCAGGTGAGCATTGTGCGCGCTAAATGGTTCAATGGTCCTCAATGGTCTCTTCCCCTGACGCAGGTTTCGTGCAAGTGTCTCAGATTATTCCAGTTCCATAGAGAGGTGCCTTGCTACAATAGATGGTAGAACCAAATCATCATCATGTTATCAAATAAATACGTTCCGATGATGCACTAAGAATCTGGTTATTATTATAAACCGTAATGATTATCATGTTCACTATATTTTTTAATAACATCAAGTTTAATTCAAAAAAATATAATTCAAATACTAAAGTAAGCTATATTTATTAGTTTTTCTCCATCAAGAAAAATAAGTAAGTGAAGATAAATATGGCCTATACTCTCGAAAACGTATTGTTCTCGAAGAAGAATCGCTGGAGGATGGGTCTGGTGTAGTAGTTAGAACTCACTCCTCTCACGCCGAGGACTTGGCATCGAATCCTATCGAGATTCTTATATGTCAACTGAAAGTTTGTATGTTTGATTCGGCGTGTCATCTGTAAGTTTGTTTACTTTTACTTCGTACTTTAAAACTGCAAGATTTCTTCTAGTGCTTTCGAAACTCAACTAATAATCACTCCACGGAAACCAAAAGTAATCATTTTGTGGAAGGGTTTCAAACAAATTGATCTGATGACGTTGGAAATCTAGGACTCATCTATATAAATAAAAATGGAATGGTGTTTGTATGTCACGAAATGACTCACGAACGGGGCAACGGATTTGGATAATTCTTCCCCAATTTTGTTCGTCAAGGGTTCCGACGTGTTTGTGTGTATTAAAGTTTCAGGATGTTCACCGGGAAAGTAGGAAAAACGAGTGTGAACGGAACTGTCATTTTGTATGGGACGATTCGTAGCGGTTTTCAACAGCCTACTTGATGGCAAGACGAAGTTTGCCGGGACCACTAGTGCTAAATAAAATTTAAATTTCAAAAAAATAATTGAGGGTAGTTAAGCCTGATGAAACAAATATATAGAGTAAGGTGGGGCAAAAGTTCGACCATAGTGGTATAATCAAAGTTTCCAGGAAAACAATAGCAAATGAAACAAAACAAATACCATACACTGAACCTTCAACATATTGGCTATGATTTTGCTGAACACACTTGTGTCAAAATATTTAACCATTTTTAGTTATTACAGTTTCAAAACTGATTGTCTAAAACGAACTTTTGCCCCACCGGTGGGGCAAGAGTTCGAATCTAGTGTGGGGCAAAA
This sequence comes from Aedes aegypti, assembly GCF_002204515.2. Lineage (NCBI taxonomy): Eukaryota > Metazoa > Arthropoda > Insecta > Diptera > Culicidae > Aedes > Aedes aegypti. The sequence goes on from NC_035109.1 coordinate 151,089,438, forward strand.
GTTTGCTGGCTAAAACACAAAATATCGATACTTTTATGACAGGCATACTTCATAGCAGCCGTAATCTCATGTTTGCCTAAAAGTACATTCTAAATTTTCATCAAAAAATTGCCCAAAACAGGGTTAATTGTAATATGCCCAAAAATAGAAGTTTTTCACAAAACTAAGTGGGAGTATAAAATGTTGGTGACATTTTCCGCACGATCAGGCAAATTTTGCTTAATTTAAAGATACTATGTGGGTTTTAGGCAATTTGCAAATTTTTCCATGAGTTTATACATGGGTCGAACTTATGCCCCGCTGATTCGAACTTTTGCCCCACTATGGGCCAAAAATTGTTACCAAGCATTAATCAAAAAACTAATACACCTTAAGCCATCCTTACGATAGGCCTAGAAACGCCCTTACATAAAATTTTGGAAAAGATTTTATCTTTGTTTGGTTCCATGCAACGAAAGTTTGACCAAAACTTACAATATTCACGTCGAAAAACAACAAATAGCCATAACTTTTCCAAATCTCAATCGATTTTTATAACATTTGGAGTGTAAGTCTCTTACTTGAATAGCATTCGAACCACCACGACATTTAAATTTTTTGACTTGAATTGAGCTAGAAATCTTAAAAAAAAACTCTTGCCCCACTGCAACTCTGAGTGATACTAAGGAAAAAAAACAAAAACACAGATTGATGGGACTGATGTCATCTAATAAGGATGCGCGACAAATACACTCTACGCATTCAAATCAACATAGATCTAAAAGTGGTGATGTCTACGATCATTTCAGTTTGATTGTTAAAACCTTTAAGCTAAGAAAAATATCCTATATGGTCATTGAATAAATAAGTCTTCTTCACTGACAGCGCTCCAAAAGGCATTTGTAAGCTCACCTAACTGTCGTGACCTTTTGGTTTGCCCAAACAGCATAAAATTCGCACGTAATTAAAATGACAAAAGCCACTGATGGCATCACCTTCAAACGCACCAGTCAGCATCAAATTGAGCAATGATTCCAGAGATCCGCTAAAAGCGCATTCAACCCTAGCGGTGATAGGTGTTGGATCTGAGCGCTGTCGGAGATCGTCACACAGATTTGATGAGTTCACTGATCTCGATCTCGAGTAAATTGAAATCGTGGTCCAGCAAGAGATCGTCAACAAATCATTCTCATTCTTGTCAGACCATCACCTTTAAGTAGAGGTTCCGCCATTGGAAGCTGAAAATCAGCACAAATCTAAGTTGAGCTTCTTCCTAACATACTGTGCTAACTCAATGGCAACAAGTCGCACTTTTCCGGTAATGACACACGCATAAAACGGTGAAGACGATTCACCGTAGAGGAAGTGGTGGCAAAATTATCACATACAATTTCAGGCTGTTTTTTACAAATCTAATTGACAACAAATATTGTTAATTATATTTGCATTAAATAAAGTAATTCAGGGCAATATTTCGCAGTGGGTCATTTTCAGCACACGATAAAAAATCCCTGGCAACACTAGCTATCCACACAATTCACAATTATAAATTCAAACAATTCTATCAAAGTATTACGAAGTTATAAAATTATGTTTAGAGTCTGATCTAAAATTTCGAAAATGTTCAATAAGAGTTTTGTATGGTAACATTTGTAAAAATTTGCTAAACATAAAAATAGCTCAAAACATCTAAAATATCTCAGTAAATATTTGAAACATTTGGTGAAAAATTCGAATGGTATATTCTTTCAAATGTCAAAATCAATTTAAAAAATGGATTTCTGGGAAAAGATGTTTTAATTAAAACATTTAAAAAAAATTGAAAATAACCCCTTTTTGAATTAATTATTTTAGGGTGACAAAGAACATTATAACATTATGAAGGACTAATACTATTTTAAAAAATTTATATTAATGTTCATCATCATCATTGTTATAGGTTAGTAATATCAAACTTGAACAGAGATCAGTCCAGTATGATTTAGACTTTGAAATCAGTTATACAAATTATTCAGACGTCCAGATGTCAAATTGTGGCCTTCGGCAAACTTGTACCTGAGAAGATTTCTCTTGAGAAGAGTTTTGTAATTTCCATATAAACTTCAAATGGTGTGTGCACAGCCAGAATTCTTCAAAAGCAATGCAAATTTTGGTAGGATGATTTACATCATAATTGACACGTCTATGTATAGGGGAGCAAAACCTTCAAAATTTGCATCAGCCCACGAACATTGGATCATCAGAAAACCTTAAGTCTTCAAAGTTAAAAATTTAAACGAATCAAATTTTCAAACGTGGTTTTTAGTTCTGTTTTTAGTCAATCTCTGAATTTATCTCTGAATCAATAGAATTCACTAAAGTTTGTTTTCCACCGTTATAAGCAAGGTGTTCATTTTACCACCATTTCCCCTACGAAGCGCAATGTTTACACCGTCAATAAGGTAACATCCAACTCAGTACACAAAACAACAACAGCTGGTGCGCAGAAGTCAACGGCCTGGTGCCAATCGAGGAAAAGACGCGCCGTCAAACTCTGTTGTGCCTACTTCTATTAGTGGCTTGAAAGGCCGTTGTTACCATCAGACGATAACCTCTTCGTCTTCTTCTTCTTCGCAATTGACTGATTGCGCCCACCGGCCGTGCCAAACCATCATCTTCATCATCGTCTTCTTTGGCGTGTTGGGCGCTGGGAGGGGTTTGGGTGGTGCATGGAGCTTAGGCGACCTAGAGAGATTTTCCAACAATAAACCATTATGGCGTAATACCTTTGGGGCAGGTGCAGCATATCTACCTAGATCTAGCGCCGATCAAATGGCGTTGACCGGCTCCATTGGGGATTGTTCATGAACTACGTGAAGTAAATATAAGGCATTTCACTTTTGCACTTTTCCTTTTTCCTTGCAAAATTTTGAAAATTTGAGTGGAGAATAGAACCCTTTTTCTTTCAAGGAAATCTTCGTTATATGTGAATGGTCCTTCGTGATATTCGACAAACTTGGAAAAAGACTGTCTAGTGCTCAATTATAATACGAACCAATATGGAATATGATACCGTTACTGGTAAAAGTAATCAAATTGAAGATCAAACCACCAAACGGTCGCGTGGCTAACAAAGGAGGATCACGATGACGTCTCTCGGGATTTTCAATCGGATTAAATTTTTGGGGTTGTGCATGTCAAAATTTGGAAAACTCCAAAACGTTTCGGGTACCAGTGTTGTAATCAGGAGTCCGATCATTATTGTTTGAAAAAGTTATAATTAACCGAAATATTTATTTCAAAGTATTTTAATTTGATTCTGTAGGAACATCAGCTGATAAGATGTTAATATGACAAAATATATACACTGTAACCTTAGTTTAATTGTTTGTTATCATTCTCAAATTTGTGCAAGTTAAGGTCTTCCAAGAACTCCTAGAAGATTCTTGTTCTTGAGTAAATGAAGATCAATTTATCATTTCTATGTAGAAGAATATCTCATAATGCTCATAATCTCATAGATCTCATGATTTACGAACCGTTTGTATCGTCAAGATTCCAGTTTTGATAACTAAGTGAGTACAACAGATGTTCTAGTTGTTTAAAAAGGCTTCCTAAAATAAATATCTCCATCCTCCTGGTGTGATAAGCAATCTTTTGTTAGTTTTTAATATGGCACACAACCCTAACTATTCATATAAGTAAAAAGGGCATTGTATGAATAAGTACCGATGTTCTTGGTCCTCCAAGGACTCAATGGAATATAGGCCTAAGGATATACAAGCAAACGTACATTGATGGTTTTTAATAATGTTATAGTCCCTTACTCTCTTCGTTTCATATTACTAAACGGATTCTTTTGATCGCATTGATTGCATCGATTTGTATGGATGCCTTTGTACCTGTGAGAAATTCATCGAATATAGGCCTCTAGAATCTATAAGCGTAATCAGTGACATAGTGATAGGTTTTGATTATGCCACAGACCCTTAGTCATTTTCATAAGTGAACGAAGTATCGTACTGATTCGTACCGATCCTGCAAGAACTTCATGGAGTACAATGATGTAGATTTCATGGTTTACAGTCAAGCATGTTATCTTCTATATAAATAAAAATGGAATAGTGTTTGTTTGTCACTAAATGACTTGGGAGAGAGTCAACGGATTTACCTGATTCTTTCGCAGTTAGGCTTTTGAAGTGTTCCGACGTGTTTGTGTGTACACAAACACGAAGTCAACTAATTATTGAATTTTATAGATCTTAACAACATGAGTCTACAAGACGTGTTTAAGCTAACAATCAGTGAATACGTTGGTAACGGTGCCCCGACAGACCGCTATTATGCAAAAAAAAAATGTCCATCAAATCTGAGCACGGGGCTCGATTCCTGAGGTCATTCTGCACCTATGAACCAATTTTTTAAAAATCCCTAGGAGGAATCTCAAGAAATCTTGATTTGCAATTTTTGACTAAAAATTTCAATTTAATCCTTATTACAATTTTGCACTAGCACTGAAAAAATCTACAAAAACACTCAAAAAGTTGGCCAGACTGGTCTCTATTAGTATAAAATTGTAATGTATATACCTCATATATTGATTTCAGTCGATGTAGAATACATACATTGATCAATTTCTTCAAAAGAAATAGGTAGGTCTAAAATTAATGTTTTAGATAGATTTTTAAAGTTCTACTTTACGCCATTGACAATTTAACAAAATTAATTAAATTTCTATGTCTTTTTTCTTCCAAAAATTTTGCTCAGAATAGCATTGGAATTCAGTAAACCATTAGCACCTGGTCCAATGCGGACCCTGTTCTTATTCGGACCACCAAGCAAGTATCAACACCGGAGCTACTGTAAAAATCGTATGTACCATTTTTTTAAACCATCATTTGCATCTGATCTTAAACCATGAGATTTATGCCTTTCAATAATTTCGTCCGTTTTTTATACACATTTGTTGTTTCTGAGTGCTCTGGAATACTGTCTTTTAGCGCTACTTCCAAGCTGCTGCAAACAGAAATAATTCATCAATCTATATGTGTTATTTTATAATCGAATCCCCTAAGCCCAAGCTATCACCTAACCATATTGTTTTGATATGTCAAACAGTGCTATGTGCTCTACTAGTTCGAAAATCACAAAAAGTTTGTTGGTCCAATCCTAGGTCCAATCTGGACCATTTACATGGTTCAATCCGGACTTTTTCATTATCGACCAGCATTTGACATATTCTAAAAGATCCACCACGTTAAAGTGCCTTCGACATGGTAGAAAACGAAAGAAGTTGTAATATTGATAGATGATGCCTTTGTTTCTGTTGTTATCGAGAAAGAGTCCTCAAAAATAATTTAAGGAACTAGGTTGACCACCAAAAATAGTGGATTAGCTATGCAAAAAGCATTTCCATCAAAATCTGTACAATAAATCAGATATACAAAAAGCATTTCCATCAAACGCACAGTCAAGCTGAATCACAAGTAATTTGGCAGATTCTATGACATTACCCCGAACGCCACTACCCCGAACGCCATTATCCCGAATGCCATTACCCCCAATGGGTCATTACCCCGAACGCCACTACCCCGAACGCCATTGCATAACATTTTGAGACTTGTTCTAGAAAGAGAGTGGGGAGATAATCGTTCGATTACTTATGAGTATGTAACGAGTTCTATTGGAAAGTTCAGCGCCCACCGGCTGACGAACGAGAACGGCCTACGACTGATAGATTTTGAGAATATAGCTATTCGTAGCACCTATTTCCAGCACAGCTTCCCGTATCGGTACACCTGGAGATCACCTCAGCAGACAGAATCGCAAATCGACCACGTTTTGATCGATGGACGGCACTTCTCCGACATAACCGACGTCAGAACCTATCGTGGCGCTAATATTGACTCCGACCACTACCTGGTGATGGTGAAACTGCGCCCAAAACTATCCGTCATCAATGATGTACGGTACCGACGCCCGCCCCGGTACAATCTCGAGCGACTGAAACAACCGGATGTCGCAAATGCGTACGCGCAGCATCTTGAGGCAGCGTTGCCGGATGAGGGCGAGCTCGATAGGGCCCCTCTTGAGGACTGCTGGAGGACAGTCAAAGCAACCATTAACGACGCTGCCGAAAGCATTGTCGGATATGTGGAACGGAGCTAAAGAAACGATTGGTTCGACGAGGAGTGCCAGGAGGTTTTAGAGGAGAAGAATGCAGCGCGGGCTGCAATGCTGCAACATGGTACGCGGCAAAACGTGGAACGATACAGACTGAAGCGGAAACAGCAAACCCGCCTATTCCGGGACAAAAAGCGCCGCCTGGAAGAAATGGAATGCCAAGAGATGGAGTTGCTGTACCGTTCTCAAGAAACGCGGAAGTTCTATCAGAAGCTCAACACATCCCGCAAAGGCTTCGTGCCGCGAGCCGAGATGTGCCGGGATAAGGATGGGAGCATCTTGACGGACGGACGCAAGGTGATCGAAAGGTGTTAGCAGCACTACGATGAACACCTGAATGGCGCAGAGAACACAGGCACAGAAGGTCAGGACAACGAAGGCGATGGCTACGTCAGCACAGCGGACAGCGGAGACCAATCAGCTCCCACGATGGGGGAAGTTAAGGATGCCATTCAACAGCTCAAGAACAACTAAGCCGCTGGCAAGGATGGTATCGGAGCCGAACTCATCAAGATGGGCCCGGACAGGTTGGCCGCTTGTCTGCATCGGCTGATAGTCAGAATCTGGGAAACGGAACAACTACCGGATGAGTGGAAGCAAGGCGTTATATGCCCTATCTACAAAAAGGGCGACAAACTGGAGTGTGAAAATTATCGTGCTATCACCATCCTAAACGCCGCATACAAAGTGCTATCCCAGATTCTCTTCCGTCGTCTATCACCTATAGCAAACGAGTTCGTGGGAAGTTATCAAGCAGGTTTCACCGACGGCCGCTCGACAACGGACCAGATCTTTTCCGTGCGGCAAATCCTCCAGAAATGCCGCGAGTACCAGGTCCCTACGCACCATTTGTTCATCGATTTCTAGGCGGCATACGATAGTATCGACCGCGTAGAGCTATGGAAAATCATGGACGAGAACAGCTTTCCCGGGAAGCTCACAAGATTGATCAGAGCAACGATGGACGGTGTGCAAAACTGCGTGAAGATCTCGGGCGAACACTCCAGTTCGTTCGAGTCTCGGCGGGGACTACGACAGGGCGATGGACTTTCGTGCCTGTTGTTCAATATTACGCTTGAAGGTGTTATGCGGAGAGCCGGACTTAACAGTCGAGGCACGATTTTCACGAGATCCGGACAATTTGTTTGCTTCGCGGACGACATGTGTTTTTCAAGTATAATCAGATAAAAAACTAGCTGCTTTTCCCAATAAATAATTCTTACATACTAAGTTGTTTTTGGATTTGTTCTATAATTTTGGTGACATTCACACAGCCACATTGCAATGCTCTGAAGAACAGCCTATTTCGAAAAGAAGGGTGAATTTATTATGAAAGGAATAGCTATAAAATGCACAAAATAAGGATGTAGTAAAGTCTCTGATTGGACGTCGGTACTTACTTCCTTTACTCATTTTTGTAGGTGTCGGGCTACTATCATAAGGATCTACTTAAAAAATTTGTTTTGTAAACAATGGTAATGGAAGATCATCCTGAGATAGTCGCTGCAAGTGTTGTTCTATGGAACCTGCTTAAAGACCAACCTGATAGACAACCGTTCCGCTATATCAAGCAAACGTTAGTACAATTGTACATGTTAGAAAAATGGCAGCCTCTGATAGATTTTACAGTAAAAACTTATGTTGGTTTGTGGGATCATTAATTTGAATTTTGATGAGATAACCACAAACAAAATGTTGTTGATTCAAGAAAATGAACAAATGATGATGGCAGAAAAGTGATGAGCAAATCCGTATGACACCTGTCTGTTTTAATACAAGAAGATAAAAGAAAGGGAAAGTTTCTTATTAGAATTATAGCAGGATTCACTTTAGTAAATGCCTTCAGGATATATCCCTTCAAAATAACTGTTCTACAATGAAACCTCCATGAGTCGATATTGAAAGGGACCATCGACTCATAGAAATACCGTGTCATGGAACAGTAATCCTTTGGAAAGCTGTTTCTAGGGACCATCATAGTAACCATGAAAATTCGTTTCTAGTCACTTACGTCTTCGAGTCATGGAACATCGACTCGTGGAGGTATTACTGCATATGAAAATATTAGTGACTAGCTTATCCAAGGAAAACTTGAAAGAATAGCATATTTAAGAAAGAAGGGCAAATTTCTGGTGGAATGTTTGCAGCTATGACGTGAATGATCACTATAACAACGTGATGCTATGGCACAACCTATATTCATAAGAAAGTAAAATATTGATTTGAAAACAAAATTGAAATATGAACACCACCAAGTAGTCCAAATACCGGTGATCACGCAACTGTTCAGCAGGACCATATCTAGGGTCATGCATTTGAATTCCTTCAGTGACGGATCTTATGCATTGAACATTTCCTTGACGTCCCAAGGACAAGGAGAACTCTCAGTCAATAAAAGGTTTATTTTATTAAAGGTCCATTCACAAGTGTCGTAACGCTGAAAGAGGCAAAAAATGTTGTGGGTGACTGTCCTCAAAATGTTACAGCCCATACACAATATGTCGAATTTTCATACAAAAAATAATTCGAGCGGGTGGAAAGGTGCCAAAAAAGGTAATGTTTAACGTTATGAAATTTATGAATGAACCCTTGAACTGCGAAAGTGTCCACTGAGCTGATAAACAGGCATTGTCTCAGAAAGAATGAGAAGCAGATAGTTGCCAACAAGATATTTCAAAAGAATAGCTGACATATAAAAGAAGGGAAAATATATGATGAACTTTTACCCACGAATTTAACGTGCCATTAATCACCAGTTTTCATTAGAGACACATTTTTGCTCGCAAAACAAGATACTGCACTGTATCTCATACTATTCGGGGTAATGGCTCATTCGGGGTAGTGGCGTTCGGGGTAATGACCCATTCGGAGTAATGGCTTTCGGGATAGTGACCCATTCGGGGTAGTGGCGTTCAGGGTAATGGCGGGGTAGTGGGATGGAGCCAATTTGGCAATAAGATTCAAAAAACGTCCACAAGTGCTGTTCCCGCGGATACGATCCGGTAGGGAATAATTAATATCAGAGAGATACGTTCTAGCTCACAGTTTATTTCTAACTACCCTATTGTACTTGCATAGAATATTCTCGATGTGCATTGTTGTATTACAAACATGTGCTGTGTCTAAACTGTGATACAATTGACGGATTGAATATTCTCGAACTGTCCGACAATGACACAATGCAAGATAGATAAACAACAACAATGCAAATTCAATGTTTGAATCTGGAATGATCTCGATGGTAAGTAGAAAGTTATTTGAATAATAATGCTATCTCTATTTGTTTTAGGGATGAATAATATTGAATGGTATGCTTTCCAGGTGAGTGAAGTGTTACCAGTATGACTGATTTATTGTGTGTTTGTGGCCTCAACATGAGGCATGTTCGTCCACCGGTGTGGTGCGGTATGATGCACCCCGGTGGCTTGTTATTGGCCACAACAAGTGCAACAACATCCATATACTGTAACTCGATTTTTCCTCTAGATCGATGGTGTGTATTCCATGTGTGTTCCTTTAATACAACATTCTTTGGCCCCTTTAAGTCGATACCTCTCTAAACCGAAGTTTTCTAATTCTAGGCCATCTATTTCAGCATTCGATACAAGTTAACCTCTTTAACTCTATATTTTATTAAAAATTGAAATGAGTTGAATTTTTACTATTTTTTACATAAAAATTACCATTTTCAATGTATTGTGAAATAAAATAATTAACAAAAAATAGAAAAAATATGTTCTTTATCTCGATACTGCCTTAACCAAATAGTCCTCTCAAAATCGAAGGAAGAGCCGACTGTACTTAATTGACAAACAGATTCGGATTCCACTTACGTTTTTTAAGCGAAATTCATGTTTTACTTGAGCTAACTATGAATTCAAATACCGCTTTGCCTCAAGTTCCGAAAAGACTCATATTCCGAAAACTCGGTTTTTGTATGGCGATTTGGAAGAAATTTTAAGCTGAAATCATCAAATCACCATGAAATGCCAGTCAATTTCAAATCACTTGAATCGTCCTTTAATATATTTCATACTTTGGGAGTAGTAATGATTCTGCTGTTTGTAACAGGGTTGGTCCAATTCGGACCTTCTGAAGAATTTTGTTCGAACATGTCTAACCATGTCCCGGTAGGAGATAGTAAAAACTCTCTGAAAGAAGATTGAGTCCGCTGAATCAGGTTTTCAAGAAAATATAATTTTTTTCATTCCGTTCATTGCTGGCTTTTAAAAGATATGTCCAAAAAACTGCTACTAAATCCGATTTTGACCATTCCAGGTAAATTTCCAGGGGTCACACTTTTTGATAATTTTCTGGCATTACTTTTCGCTATAATGGTGTTATTAGTAAAATAAATTTTAATAGAAACTCCTGTACAAATTTCTGGTAATCTTTGATGCGTCCATGCAAAATTCTTATAAATTTCCTTGTGGATTATAGGCAATTTTTATGAAATTTTACAATTCCTGAGGCAGAGTTTATAGACGTTTTTTTTTTGTTGGTAGAAGATCTTGAATAACAACCAGATCTTTAGAATTCTAATTTGATGGTGAAATTTGGGGATCACCTCCCATTCTGAGGCAGGAAATTGATTTTAATTCCTAGCGTTAAGACAATATTGAGGTATTCTCCAAAAGTCGAAAGCTCATCTGGCCACGTCCTTACAACAGTTGGAACCTGTAGAATGATAATTAGTTAGATACCTATTTCAAATCCAGTTGTAGCTTGTCATAACGACATCGCAAGGGACCGTCGTAACAGAGAAATGACGTTACAGAGAATAGTTCTAACATCAATACAATTTTAAGGGACCGAAAAATGTCGCTATTGAAAGCTTTTGTCTCTATATAAGTTGACGTTATAACGAGCTTCGACTGTAATTGTTGGAATATCCTATAATCATCGTAAGAAGTAGTTGTGATTATTTGGTGGATAATTGCCAGAGAATATTAACGCCAAGGCTGCCATAATTTGTATCACACGTCGCTTCGATCGACGACCCTTAGTTTATTGAATGGCCAGCGATATATCGGATCATTCAAAGCTACATGATCTGACACACCAACATGATTCATCCTTGGAGATTCCCCTACCAAAATGGTCTTTGAGGTTCTTTTCCATTCTCCTCCGAATTCCGACCAACAATCTCCAATCCATGAACTCATAAATTGATCGAACAAGAATTAAAGTCAAGTGAAAATCTCAACCGCAACTCCATGCGTTTCTACGCGAGATTTTCTCCAGAAATTGGGCCAAGAATGACATTACGTGATCTGTGAGGAATTTATCTTTATCGTTCACTCAGAACAACCTCTTGGACCACGTCGAGACGTACAGAAAACCGGCTCACTGTAAGGGGCTTATTTCAGCGAGCTTTTCAGATAGTCGGAGGTCTGCGGACCCCCTGTTTAGAAACGTGGTCTTAGCCTATATTCCTGTCATCCTTTTCTAGCATTTTTACAGATCTCTCTGAAGAACATTTTGATTTTTTGAACAATTCCGCCAGATTGTCATACTTAAGCTTTACGAAATACCTCAGTTGCACCTATTTATCAATATACTGAATGAAACTTCGAGCAAAAAAAATGGTAATCTACCTTGAATAAGTGCAACAACATCCACCCCCTCTCGCATCATGGCGATCGATGGCTGTTCATTCGGTGCATGCAGTAATCAATCAGCCATACAAGCCGGCCTTCGATTTACTTCGCGCGCTTGAACATGGAAGTAACAGCAATGTTTCCATGCTGTAGAGCTTCGGTTTGCATACACCACCCACTGACTGCCAGCAGTCCAATAAGTATCGAAGCGAATAATTAGAGCAGAGAAAAAACCATAAGCTCTGGGTGTGTGAAACCACTCTCCACGGTGTGCTGCAATGCCGAGGATGATTTCCACGGAAGGACCAATCGAGTTGCATGAATGCGGAGTTCGTTTCTGAGCGCTTAACTTGCTCGATCAGTTTGATGGATGTTTTGGGTCTTCCGAAAAATAATATCTGGGCAAGGTGAAACTTCAACAGATCAAAACTCTGGCAATGCTGGTAGAGTTGGATCAGTATTTGCCGCTGTTTAAATGTAATGCCAGGAAGCAAATGTTTTTACGAGCTTATCAAATTCCGAATTTCCAACAGACTCAATACGATTTCTTCCACAATTTCTTCATGTTGTCTCCCGAAACTTTCAATTTCAATTAACGTCCAAGCGCGTGTTTTGACGCTACCTTACCATTTTGTTACAATCATTACGTCAGAAGAAATAGCATCTCTAACCCCACCAACAGTTGCTGACACTTTTGGCACGCACCGAGATGTTAGACACTAGATATGAACCATGCTTGTCGAACGAAGTTATTACATGTATGCATTTAGAGTTCTGTCACGTATCGGCCTGCCGAAAAGTGCTAAAAACGAAAGGAGCCCCCATATAAAAGCTTTCGCCAGAACGTTTTTACGAGTTTACGCGTTGTAACCTTCTCCCGTAGAGATCGGAGTAAAATGATCATCCGCGTGACTTCGTTGCTTTTGTGTTGCTGGTTATCGTGCGAAGCAATCACAGGATCGGAACTGAACAGCATTGCTTCGGATAGTGTAGATTCAAAGCTTGGCAAACGGTCCATTCGGTACGACGCTGCCGGTCCCAGTAAGGATGCGGCGTGGAATGAATTGATGGCGAAGTTCAGACAAGCCCAGGGAGAGGCTCAGGTGAAACCAAAACCGAAAAAGGAAGCGGATGATGGAAAACGGGACAGTGATCGGTCGAAGAAGAAGAAAAAGAAGAAGACCCCCGTGAAGTTTGATAGTGCGGAGCAGGTTTTGAAGGATATGGAGCTCACTGGACATTTGGACAAGCTAATGGAACCAGTGGTAGAGAACAAAGAAGAGAAGAAGAGCCGTGGTCGTAAAGACGATTTAAAAGACAAGCTGGATACATTTTTGGACAAGTATTCTAAGGACTCTGGTGAATATTCAAAAAATGTGCTTCAGAAAATTGTGAAAGACTCTTTGAAAGATGAAGAAGATCGAAGACGGTTGATACAGTTCTTGATACAAAATGAGGACCATTTCGACAAGTATATCAGTGGTTTTGTGAAAAGTGATGAGAAGCAACGAAGCCGAAATAAAGTGAAGGTGCCTGAATACGCCATAGCCATGACCCATGCTGAAAAGAGTTCAGGGAAGAAATCAACGAGTGACAGAACAAAAAGTTTGAAAACAGATGTACCGAAGTCATCCGAAGATCCAGATGATCTAGAAATAGCAAAATTGCTGTACGATATGGACAATTACAAGCATTCGAAACACGAATGGGAATCGGAAGGGAAAAGAGTAGACAGAGGGCTTGAATTGGGTGACGATGCGTTTGCAATTTTATTTGGAAAAATACGAGGGCACAGAACCACAACTGTACGCGTGCCAACGACAACGACAGTGGCACCTACAACAACTACTACAGCGCCAACTACAACAACGACAGCGGCGCCAACCACAACAACGACGACAACGGCGCCAACTACAACAACAACGACAATGGCTCCAACTACAACCACACCAGAATCATGCGAATGGGACGAAGACTGCTCGGAAGAATGCTGCGATTCAACTCCAGAATGTCCATGTAGAACTACCACAGTACCACCTACGACAACTACGGTGGCAAGGTGTATATAAGAAGATAGGTGATCTAGATCGCCGTTTGGCAATGTCCGCCATCTTGGATTTTTTGTGTAGTTGCGACCACACAACAACACCACAACAACACCACAACAACACCACAACAACACCACAACAACACCCCAACTACACCACAACAACACCACAACAACACCCCAACTACACAACGACTACACGATACTAGTTTCAGCACCACCCCGTTTTTCAGGACCATCACAACATTCGGCATGTTTTCAGAAATGGAAAAATTCGACGCGCCTCGTTGGATAAATGTTCGTTTCGAGTATTTAGTGAGTGAGCGGCATTCTACCAAAGTGGACACAGCGGTCTCAATTTTTCGTAGACGGATCACGTAGTGATTCTGTGATATTGTGAAAGAGAGAGAGAGACAGACAGGAAACCTCTTCCCCTAGACTATTTGGAATTACTGAATCTGATGCCATTCTCAGAAATATTCCAGCTCGTCATAATTGTAAGCTGTAGATCTCCAAATTTGTATAAAATATAAATAATATAATTATAAATAATGTCAAAGCTTTCAATCGACGAAAAATCAGAGGGGATTGTGTACAAGACACGACGCCAAGTGATTTTCTGCATTTGAATTTTAGTCGATTGTCATAGTTGCAGCCTTCCTTTAGTTCAAACTCTAACATAATATCGTGACGGCCGCAACATTTTAGATTTTCAATTGACACCCAGTATATTGCCGTAAGACGTAGTTAACGTCAAAACAGCGAGTAGCTGTCCGTTCGGCGAAGTGCCCCAATCATCGATATCGTCATCGTCACCGTAAATTTTTATTTACCGTATTGTCAATTATTCATGAAAAGGGCCGATTTAACTGTTAGATTCGAGTAACAGCCAATTTTCAATAGTTTATCGTCAAAATCAATTTCTCCTTTCAATAAAATGTTGTTTAAATTTCCAACCGAATGGTGGGAAAATATTGAAAATCTATCGATAAATGGCTGAGTTATTAGCGTTCAAAATCTAACATAATTTCGTAACGGTCGCAAAATTTTAGATTTTTAATTGACACCCAGTACATCGCCGTAAAACGTAGTTATCGACAAAAAGAGCTTAAATCGGTTAAAAAATAGTTGAGAAATTGATCATTTTTTTCCCAAGGGCACCCTGAACCAATATGTTGATATAACTGATCCATCATTTGTTACACTAGCTGTTGAAGGGCATCTGTTCCAGTCAGTCTTCAAAACAAAATGAACGGAGGTGAGCTTGAGTGCAATTTTTAGCATAGCGCGTTCATCCGAAGCACGCTCTCTCTCTCTCTCCCTCTCATGTTCATTTTCAACGAGAGCGCTGAACTTGGAAGCACAGCATGAATGAGGTGCGCATGAACTCAGGCTAGCAGCTCAAGGTAGGTACCTATATGGCTTCTCATTCGCTTTTATGTGTGCAATCTGCAGCCTAAGCAGAGGTGCGGTGTGAAAGAAATGCGCAATATTATTTCGAATTCAATCCTTACTTCATGACCCGTAGGCTCTACGCGCATGATTGTTCATTATTTTAGCTAAATATACCATCAGTGCACCAGTATACGCTCATGTTCCAGTAGCCCGCTCACAACGAAAAAAGGTAAGTTTAAACAAAGTCAATATGAAAACAATAGCCACTAGACTATTCAAACAGACAAATTGAATTATACTGTGGACAATGTTTTGCGTATTTACTCAAATTACTTTACTTTTTTAACTCGTGAGCGGGCTACTGGAACATGAGCGGATAATGGTACGTTGACGGTATTTGTACATCAGAAGAAGAGAAAAACGACTACAAATATCTTGCAGCGTAAAGTTTAAGTGATCAAATATGCATCCTCTCTTCGAACCTAATTTCGTTATACATTGGGTTATGCTAAGCTCCGCGTCTGCTACGAACAATTAGATTGCACAGTATAATGCATCCACATTCAATCAAATACCCCAAAAATCTTTCTCATTCAACGGTTCAACGATAACTTCACTCAACAAAGTTTTCATTCAATCCCCCTCAAATAGGTACACAGTCATCAGTAGACTATGCACTATTATAACCTCCCAATATAACGCAGAGCTAAAAATCCGCTCTTGCGTTACACGATCTGTACAAGAAACCATTCTCAAATAGGTACTTCCCATAATTTGTGCGCGGCAAAACAGATTCCATTCTCTACGTAATGTAACCCAGCATGAACAGCTGCCCAACTCTCCAGACCTGCGCCCTCCAAGATCCAAGGTGCGGCTGCCTTACGTTGTAAATCCCTCTGGCAGCATCCATTTATTACGTAACGCTAAAATTGAAAATTTTTGACCCCCTCCCGTAACGCTTTTTGTATGAAAAATTTCATTGTTTTGTATGAGCCGTAACGCTTGAGCCTACTCTCCCCCCCTCCCCCTAGAGCGTTACGTAATATGTGGATGCCGCCTCTTACGTTTCGCTATCTTCGAAAGTCACCTATATTGATTCTTGGCAAAGAATATCAGTATTCAATCCACAATTACAAAATTACACCACATTACGTTGGTCCGTTTGGCGTCGCCTGTTTTGACATTCGGTTCTTTCAAATTTTACTTCAAGCCTGTTCCCCCACTTTATCGAATGTTGACGAATCACGATAATCTGAAGATCGTGACCAGAACGGAGGTAGGATTTAGGGATGGTACACAAACTATGTCACGCTAAATTTCAACTTTTTTGACCCCCCCCCCCCCTTGTCACATTTTTTGTATGAGTCTTCCAAAATTTTTGTAAGGCTTGTCACGCTTGGCTTGATCGCCTCCCCCCCCCCCCCCTTGGAGCGTGACGTAATTTGTGCATGACCCCTTATCACTAGGGACCAACCATCACCGATTAATTGGGTTTTTTCCCTTATATTTTTTCCTAAAAAAAAAACCATGATATCTAAATGCAAGCGTTAGCAACAAAATTTAAATAAATAAACTAAATCAAATTAAATTGGTTTTTATCCATACAGTTTAAGCTGCACACATTCAAACATGGCTTTTCACTCCATTTTACGGTACCTTAATTACTGTGGAAGTGCTCATAAGAATGAGAAGCAGGCGCTGTCCCAGCTGGGACGTAACGCCAAGAGGAAGAAGAAGAAGAATACTAATTTTGCTAGAAAACAGCTGAGATACGGCGGTGGGAGGGCAATGGGTGGTATCGTCCTACATGGAACTGTAGTCAGTGAATATGCACAAATAATCAAGTAGACGTTCGCTGGGATTGACCATAATCTTCCTCAGTGTGCATAATTCAGTGCCTCTATGCAGGGTCAATAACGGCGCCGGCCACTTTCAACACGTTCATTCGATGCTTTTACCGAGAGAGAGGAGAGAGTGATAGCGTATTCCAAATGAGCGTGCTATTTCAAAATTCGAGCAAAAGCTCACCGACGATTTCGTTTTGCAATTCCTAACAACAGATGGCAACATGTCGGTGTGGAGAAACGGGTAAATCAACACCACCACATGTTTCTACTCAGATCCTGTGGAGCTTAGGAACTCTCAGGAGTGCTGAGAACCATGAAGGTCAAAAGTTTAGGCTCAACACCTAAGCGAAAAACAAAATTCTCTCATTCCCCAGCCTTCAAACGTGCCACACGTGTTTTTCTAGTGCGTTCAGTTAGTGCAATAAAGTTTGGTTTAGCTTAAAGTTTAGTTTAGTTTAAAGTTTAAAGTTTAAAATTTAAAATTAAGTTATTTAGTTTTTTATAATATACTTTTTTACTACACTAAAATGTTCGTGCAAGAACAAATGTGCCGAGTTTGCTGCGACATGCAGCAGACTCGGTCTATTGAACCGTTCGTCAACGATTTCGAATATTGCACCGCGCTGAAGGTAAGGAACAAGTTCCAATCTTAATGAAACATTCACAACTTGCTTTTCACTACGATATCTTTCCAAGAAAAAAATAAAGATGATCAAATCAAGTTACATTTTTGTGTTGCACGATGCGAAAGTCTGTAGTGGGACTGATATGCGGTTACTTTTCATTATGGGACAATTTGACTTGCTGTTTTTTTCTAATTTTTCCGAACAAATCATATTATTTCAATAGTGCAGCTGAAAGAGCATTGGAAGAGATGTTGAAAACATAACTCAACTCAATTTTGACGAAAATGCAGATGGGACTGACTTGCGATTCACGGCAGTACACTGCCCATAACTGCATATTTGTCACATTCGACATTTTTGACAATTTCGAGTTAATACCGGGGAGAGTCATCAAATGATAAATACTTTCGATTGAAATCTGTGAGTTTGTTCTAGAAAATATGAAAAAAATACCAAGTTGTTTTGTCATATTGGCAATTGTAACCGCATAACAGTCACATTGAGATTATACATGAGCCCCGTAATGAAGTAGCGATGAAATTTCTATCCGAATTATTTTCTGACTATTCACCCAGTATGTTATAGAAGTTGTACAAAATTTCAGCCTCATATAATCACTTTTGAATTCTTGGTAATTTTTAGAAGTTTTAGTTTCGTCCCATATTGCCATAAAATTCTCATTTGGTATTCCATTTACTCAATGCCTACTTTTGTCCAATGTTACAAATATGCAGTTATGGGCAATACAGGTCTGCAATGCCCTATAAATGTTCCTATTTCTTTCAATATTGTTTGATTTATGCTCCATTATCAAAGTTACCCCGAAACAGAATACCGACTTTCGATTATATGAAAAATTATATATCCATTCAAAATAAACCTTTTGGCAATCTATCAACTGCAATTGATAGCTAGGATGCCAGTACTTGTTTTAAACATATACATTAAAAATCTTTGAAACAGCATGCATAAATATTCAATTTTCTTTTTTTCGAAAAAAAAACTATCAAAATTGCCCCGTTTTACGGTACTTCTAGTTCACTTCGGCAGTGGGGTTTTTTGAAAGCTACTGAGCTCATATTTGGTTACAATATACGTCATATCGAAGTGCTTCTAATTGCAAAGTTTTAGACAATTCGGGCCAAGAAAAACCCCTCATGCCAACGTGAATCGTGGAAGTGCCCAAGTAGCTCTGCACCCTAGGTGGCGAATACAGGAATCGAAATTAACCCCTCTACCGGCAGCTTCATTTTTTACCGCAAAATTCAAATTCAAATCGTTATAACTTTTTTGTTTTTCAATATTTTTGCACCATTTTTTCACAAGCTCTCAAAAAACTCTTCTAGTTTTAGGATCTGTGTCGATATTGATCATTGGTCATCTGGTTTTGAAGATATTCCGGAATTCCTTGGCGGACGAAATTCTACACATTCCGCTCTGAACCAACTTGATTTTTCACTTTTAGAACGTTTAATTTCCGAATTTACAAAACGACGAAAGTAAGATTCTCCACTTTCGCAACCTAACCGCTACTTTCGCCGCTCCGTTGTATGGGAGACAAAGTGACTTAACCACGAATCAAAACTAAACACTACTTAAGTCGATTTTACACTGATACAAAAACGTCGTAAGTAACTGATTGCAACGGCTTATCATTTTCTCATACATTTTTTGTGGGAAACGATAGAAACTACCTAGTGTTTTAACGCGAGCTGATTGCATGCAAAATTCGAGTTTTAGAAGAAAGGTTGTGATTCTTCTTAATTAACGTTCTCAAAACCGTATGAAAGTTACTTACGTCGATTTGAGTTGAAGTACAAAAAACATTTTTTTATGTTTTTATAGATTTTGTCACACACAGTTCGAACGAAACGTGTAAATTTCTGAGACATATAATGCACATAATTGGAGCGTGGAAAATCATGGATATTTACATGATAAGTCATGTAAACTTCAATTATATGTCATGTAATCCAGCAGGATCCTGAGTGGTTACATGACATAAAACACATTTTTACATTATTTCTGACTTAAATTTACATGATTTCGTGTTTACATGGCATAAATGAAGTTTACATGACGTGTAATCTTCATTATTTTTAACTGTGCACTCCTTGATTTGAACTCAAATTTTGGGTGTATTTTGTTTTCCGTGTCCCTTCCGAAATGTCAGATAGGAACAACCCCAGTGTTAAAACTAAAACCCCTGTGATATTTTTGTCGACTAAGCGAACGTCAAACATGATCTCAAGTGTCAAGGTTCATTTATGGATCCAATTTTTAAATTAAAATTTCAATATGTTATAGCCGTTATTTGAGCGGGAAAAATTGCTAAAGTAGTTGCAGTAACATGCTCTTTCGTGTTATTAAATGAAAACAAGATTTCATTAAACATTTTAGGACCCTATTGGAATTCCAAGTTTACTGTCAATGTCATTCCAATCGAGCAGGAGACTTGTCAAACACTTTTTCACACAAGCTGAAAACGGCTCACACAAAGATGTTACCGCCCACGAAAATTTTGCTTCTTCTGAAGTAGCATATTTTCTGAATACTTGAGTGTCGGTTGCAATTTTCATGCTTTGCATAAAGAATGCTCTACTCATTACATTGGTTTTCTACACATTCAGTCAATTTTTCATTCGTTACCCAAACCTGTAAAAATTCAACATATAAAACCTGTGACTCACTATTAGCGTGGGATTCAACATTGGCAGTGCTGCGTAATAGATTTGGCCTAGTTGCTAGCTGATTTATTTTGAATATGATCAGATTTCGTCTCTTTGTAATTTAGACTCTTTAGTATAATCTACCGAATCCATGGTCGATTTAAGAACTGCACCAACGATTTTCAACCGACTACAAAAATCTGTTGAGTTTACTATAATCTGATGAAAATCACTGAGCAGTGCAGTGTGACTATGGCCATAGTCACTTCGACTACACAACATTGT
Source organism: Aedes aegypti (assembly GCF_002204515.2). Taxonomy (NCBI): domain Eukaryota; kingdom Metazoa; phylum Arthropoda; class Insecta; order Diptera; family Culicidae; genus Aedes; species Aedes aegypti. The sequence continues at coordinate 151,110,048 of NC_035109.1, forward strand.
ATTTCGATCCGTGACACCCACCGTACAACACAGTGTGGTCAAAAGTATAATGCCAAACAACTACAATACCTTGTATGAAGCACTATCAGAACTTTCAATTTTGCACGTTTTTGCTGAAGGCACCAAAGAGCTATCTCGAATATTTTTCAAGTTATAGACAATTTTCGGTTAAAAACATATTATTTTCAAAATTTTGTCAATCTTTTCAAACAAAAAACGTCCTCACAGTTTTTTCACCATAAACAGAGAAAGAAATAATCTTTCTAATGCCGACAAAAGATTGAAAATCCGTTTGCGCCTTTCGGAGATATCGGCATTTGAAAACAACCATTTTTTCGAAGAAAATTTCTGATAACTTCGTAACCATAAGAGATAGAATAGTAGTTTCTTCGGCAAAAAGTTGCGCATTCAAAAGTTCTAAAAGTGCTCGGAACAAAGTTTTTGCGAGAAATTATCGTATAAAAAGTTATCAAGAAAAATTTGATTTTTCAGTACCACCCTAACTTTTTTGTTTAAAAAAAATCATAACTCGCGAACCATAAGAGATAGAAATTTGGGTTCTTCGGCAAAGTTGCTCCAAATCGGTTGTTCTAAAACATTGTAGAACATTGTGTAGTCCTAAATGCGTCAGAAAAAAAGTTTATGTGCTGATCTCGTAAACCATGTGGGCCACCCTAATTTCACATCTCTGAAAACAATGTCTGAAATATATGGAGAAACTTTGCCGAAGACACCATACATCTAAAATTGACGGTTGAGGTGCAATCATTTTTGTCTTCCTAGATATGGCTTTGGGACCAATGTGCATTGTGTGTTATTATTTGGTTGGTTCGGTTAACACTTCAACACCGATAGAATCGTTCGATGGAAGAAGCGGTAACTCGTGCTCCGGTCGAACATTAGATCCACGCATGATCCACTAATATTGGTTGCTTTAATGGGTTTCGAAGCCAGTTTGAGGTTGAGGTACTGCTCCATGAAGCCTGTGAGCTCCATGCTTTCCTCTTTGCTCAAATCGATGTTAAACTTGCCAGTCACGATGATTGACATGATCTCCTTTTGATACTCGAAGAAGTTCCGTATCATGAAGAACTTCTTCTGCTTCGTCGTGGTATCCGGGGAAATGTAGAGGCAAACCTGCGATTCCAGAGCTCGGCCGTCATGGTCCTGCAAGAAGCGATTGGCCTAACTGATCGGTTTGTTTGAGGATACCTACCTGTGCACGATCCAAGCCAAACGTGTCAGCATCATACCGAAGGACATCCAGCTGACTCGTCGTATCCGTGGAGAATGCGCTTAAAATGAAGTTCAGCACAATTTCGAACAAAACGGTCCTCTTTAGGGCCACAACAATGCATTCGTCGTAAAAGAGTTACAACCAGAGACATTTCATCTATTACTATTAATTGATTAATTAATTTATTTATTTATCAATTATAATTTTGGTTGATTAGTTTTCAACGGAGAGATATGGCAAACAAAGTTCTACTGGTTATAGGTTCCCCTTACTCGGGTCGGGCGGCGATAGCATTTTTGCAGTCTTCTCTGTGTGCGTAGGGTAGAAGCACCGGTTTTGGCCATACGCCAGTTGTAGCCATAGGGGATTATACACCGTTTTACATAGCCAATCAGCATGAAACCTTTTGTGTTCAGTAAATCACATTCACATGATAGAGCTACATTCATTTACTCGTCCAAATTGATTCAAAATATAAGAAAAAAAATCATATTCCTTATAATTTTAACTCCCATACACCTAATTTGGCCAGGACACTCCTAATTTGGCCACTCTCATGAGAAATCAATGCGATTGGCCAATTTAGGAACCGAAGTTAAATCTCTGGCCGAAACGGAATTTTCAAAGCAAAAAAATTTAGCTCAGTTTTGATATTTTACACACATAATATGGATTGAAAGCTTGCATTTGACATATTTGTAGTATAAATACGGCTTCCAATTTAATTTTTATTGACATTTTCTCTTAAGCTGGCCAAAACCGGTGCTTTTACCCTATTTCGATTCGATCGACAGTTTCTTACCAAATCAAAACATCAACAAGGCTGTTGCTGAATAGTTTTAGCTCTTTGTTTGACAAGTTGATACTCTGATCGGTCTAGCATGCATTTACATGTAGATAGCGATGACAACAACGGCATTATTCAATGTAAGTAAAGTTTGTAAGGATGCTTAAAATATATCCCCGAGCCCAATTTCATCTTCTTAACTCGTACCAATTAGTTCATACGGTTGAAATAATTAAATTTATGTTAGATATCAGGGATTTCCTTAGGAAATTGCCTACATTTAGGCGTTTTCAAAAATGAAATCATTTCTTTAAAAATTGCTTTATTAAGAATTTAGCAAGCATATTCGGATTCATGGAGCTCATATTCATTATGTAGAGTCGTTTGAAACAGACAAGAAAAATTATGAAAAATGATCAATTTCGAATTACGGTACATGTAATCTTCTCAATACGTCAAAACTTTATAAAGGCAAGAAAAATGTGCTTTTCTATTGAAAATAAGACATGCCTCAATATTTACGAATTTTTCAATAGTTTAGTCATGGAAATCAATAGTTTTCATTATTCGAGTAGATTCGTAGAAAGATTTCCAATCGATTGGTGCAAGAATCTTGAAAATCTATGCGGGCTTTAGTAAGTTATTAACAGTCAAAATCTAACCACTTTTCGTGACGCGAGCGATTTTTCGTTTTTCGAAATTGTACCCCAGTATGTTGCCGTAAGACGTTATCCAACGTCAAAACAGGCTCTGTTCCACTTGGGCGCGTTCACTGTAAATAGAATAAAAAGTACTTCCTCCGCCCTTGTTCAAACTGCATAAGAAGCTTAGCAGGTAATTAATGTGTTTCAATAGATCGGCATTGCACATGTGTTCAAAAATCCTGGTTATTTATCGCAAGACCAGCATCTACAAAATCGAAGGTAGCAATCGAAAAAGCAGACGAGAGCAGCTGGAATCATTTTCAGTGTTTAAAAGGCATCCTAAATAAGATCTAATGCAAAAATCAGAGAGGTGTTTTGAGGTGATTTTTTGTTTTGGCTGTTTAAAGTTTTGCTAGTTATTTTGTTCTATGTGAAAAAGAAATTATATAGGAGCTTTAGATCTCAAAAAATTCCTGAATGAAAAAATCACAATTATTTACAGTGTTATGTATAGAACTTATTTAGTTGGATGCTTACCATTTCAAATATCACTTAAGAAAATATTATAAAACAACATAAATCGCTACAAAAGGTAAATTGTAATTCGCACAAATTCACAGAATCCACGCCATTCAATCAAACTGTCCAACAACTTGGGTTATCCTGGTCTGAAAAATAATTCAGTTCAAGATCTTTTGCTACTCATTTAACACCTATCAAATATATGTACACAAAGTGGCATACTTGGTTTGGTGAAATAAAATAGTTGATTTTTTCATTTTTGTCCAAAGGACGCAGCACTGTGCGCCGTAGCTCTGAATAAAGCTGTGTGTTGATCGGAGGTACGAACGATAGGTGACCAATCGGAATTGATGTGGGAAATAGTTAGGTAGTTACTACGGAAGAGTGGAACTCGTTTGTAGGTAAGACTGATTGGTAATCTGGAAGATTTATGCTTAATTCCCAAGGGCATGTTTGAAAATATTATTATTTATGCGGGCTAAAAAGGCAGCTAAGTCAAAACAATGCATTTCACATCCACTAATAAGCGGTTTCTTCACCACAGTTTAGGCCATAAACTCAGTTTATCTATATGAGTAAACGAGGTTTACGACCTTAACAAAGGTGAAGAAATTGGCACAAAAAAAATAATTTTTTGCTTCAAAACTTTTGATTCATTTCTACTAAAACCCGTACAAATTTGGGTTGCAGCATATTGTTTTCTCGTCGATAACTCATTCTTATAGAGATTTCAGGGAATGAAAATGTATTTTCAAGTGTCAAGAAGATTATTCTTGCCTAAGTTTGTCTGAATTAGGGTTGTTAACGTTGATCAACCATTAACGCCGTTTCGTTAATTCGTTAACGTTAACCTGTAACATTATTATGAAAATTTATTGGCTTTTTTCGGTGAATACAATCATTGCCTAACGTCCTGGTCTTGAACGACTAGATGTTGTAGTATTGGTCACTACTAACACTAGACAGGCAAAATTTGTCGCCTCGCCCTGTTAACTATATTGTTCGGCGTAAGTAACAGTTCTATCGATCGTTGGCATATTTTCGGAGATTGATACGAAATTGACGTTACTTACTGGATTTTTTCGCGTCTAATATCGCATACCCCTAATTTGCCCAAGTGATCATTCGAACTGAAGTTAGATTTCTTTGCCAATTATATTCTACATTTATAAGGTTTAATCACCGCATGACTTTATTATTATTATGAAAATTTATTGTTACATACGCCGAACAATATAGTTAATAGGTCAAGGCGACAAATTTTGCCGTTCTAGTGTTAGTAGTGACCAACACTACAACATCTAGCCATTCAAGACCAGGACGTTAGGCAATGATTTGTCGTTTCGATTGTGTTGTTCACACATATGGCCCTCTGTTAAAACAAATTTTCAACTTCTATTCATTTCTCTCGTCGCTCGCTTGCGATTCTATCCATCTTGTCATTTCATTACTTTCGTTACTCCCTTTAACTCTGAGTATAAGTATTGTATTCACCGAAAAAAGCCAATAAATTTTCATAATAATAATAAAGTCATGCGGCGATTAAACCTTATTAATGTTAACCTGTAACGGTTAACGAAGCTAGCGTTGATTGCGTTGAAAAACAATTTAACGATAACGTTAACGCACAGCGTTGATTCAACGTCAACGAATTCGTTATTTCTAACGTTAACGATTTGAAGATTCTAATATCTAAAAAAATACTGGTTGTCATATTCGATTGTATAGTTCCGTTGTATATTAATATCAAAAGCACATATAGTTTAATTAACGTTCCAATAAACTTGCTTTTCACTTCTTGTTTGACGTTTAACTTTATCGAAACAACAAGATTTGCTGCAAATGTTCTCTGCAAACAGCAATGAAATCAAGTTTATCAAGATGTATTCAGTAACTTTACAAACAAACTCTTGCAACTTGTCCCAAAATGCCTATGTTTCAAGTTACTTTCAATCCACAACTTGAGTTTATTGCATTCAAGTTCTTGAGTTTATTGCATTAAAGTTCCGTTCAAATGCCCACTACTCAAGAAGATTCATCCCAGTTGCGCGAAAGTTGCACTTAACTACGTGTTTGACAGAAGTTTGTTTGTTTCAATCCAGTTGCAATATAGTTGAGTTTCACATTGTTCTAGCAACAGTTTGTCTGATGGAACGGTGTTTCTCATAAGTTGCGCGAAAGTTTTTGAAATATCTTAAGTTTATTTGAGGTGTGGCCTAATTTCATAAGTAATGAGCTTGTATACCGAAGGGTGTAGTATCGTAACAAACAACAAGCCTTCATTAACAGATATTGTGAACGCTAATATAGTGGATTGGTGAAGCAATTGTTCTAAGAGCTGATGGATTAGTGAGTAAAGGAGAAGATTCATGATCTTGAGGTCGGAAGTTCGATTCTTGTTTTTTTTTTCATTTTTTTTCTCTCAAGTATTTTGCAACAAATAGTCAATTTCACTATGACATGAATATGTTGCAAACAGACTCCGCATATTGCGCTGTTTGCGTTGCTATTCAGTGCAATTGTAAGTTATATTTTCAACAATTGACAACTCTAAATAGTTTCAAGAGATATTTTTTTCTTGAGTTGAAACAAACTGTGCTGGGTGGGTGACTTTCTCTTAGTTGGATTTGCTGGAAAATGCTGTTTATATTAAAGATCCACATTACCGGAAGTGAGAAAATCTGCTCTGGGATCATTGTCACTTTTGATTGCAAAGAAAACTATTGTCTATTATGGTATGTTAGGGTATTATGGCAACTTGTATTTGGAAATGAGAATTCGGGTCATACTGGGGGAGGTCAATAGAAATATTAGTAGTAGAACGCTAGTGGCGCTGTTGTCACAAAATTGATTTAACTAATTATTACCTTTAATTGTAATTTTTCATTAATTGATCGATCCCACGCAACAGAGAATGTTTTGTTTTGGCCTTTGACACTTTGAGGCCCGGTACTCACGCTGTCACATCGCAGCAAACTAGATGTTGGTCACACGAACAGCAGCGACATTAGCATTCTTAGGTTAATGCTTCTACTGGGAGGTCGCTCAGAAAAAAGCTCATTGTTGAGGGTTGCTGGAACGGCGAGAGGTCATAGGACGGATACAATATTGCTAGGAAAATCTCTGCAATTTGTTAAAACTCTCCCAAGCAATCACAAACTGACGTTTAAAGAGGCTGACTGTTCGGTGTCTGCACTGTGAACTTAGATATTTTCAATCAATTTTCCATGGATACGGGGTATCAGCATAGAAACGTGTTGTTAATTGATGTTTCGAAACATTCTCGGAGAACCTTTTCGAAACATGAAATCAACGCTTGGGTAGCGGTGATCGTTGACGTTGATTCAACGCAAACACGTTAACGTTGACGCAAACAACCATGAAAATTAACGCAACGCCGTTGAGGTTGATCCAGAGCTCAATCAACGTTAACGGCGTTTAGAGAAAGTTGCTCTATTAGAACCAAAAATTTGTGACTATGTCCAAACAAATAGAGTCTTCAACCCTAAATCATGTTTCAAAACACTTTTGATGACTAAAAATGGTAAAATATTGAGAATTCGTAATTTTCGCCACCATTTTTTATATCTGAACCACTGTGCGCCAGCTCCTGTCATGAGCAATGACCGTGAAGGTAATTGCTAACCGATAAACAGTGGATTTCTCGAGGAAATACTTCAAAAATTTCTCAAGGGATTTTACAAGAGATTCTTCCGATATAATCTACAGTAATCTCTAAAGCGGGGATTCCATTAGTGATGTCATAATTGATTTCTCCAGGAAGAACTTTTGATCCATATGGTTTTTGAGACCAGATCCATTAGGGCTCCAGGAATACCTTCAGCATTTGGTGGTCTTCGTAGCCGTGTGGTTAGTGTCACCAGGCCGCATCGTGCTAAGAAGTGTGGGTTCGATTCCCGCTTCAGGCCGGAAAACTTTTCGTGAGGAATGTTTTCCAACTGTGCCACTGGGCGTTGCATGCTAGTTCGTTGTCTAGTGTGGTGCGTCCTTCAAAGGACAAAATGCCCACTGGAAGCATTAACGTGCGGTGTCTATTTATTTAACTCTGCCAGTAGTTCCTACTGGGATTCCTCCAAGGTTATTGCAAGGATTTTTCTAGAAAATATAAATGCTTCTCGTGAACCCTTTCAAAGATTCCTCAAGTAAAGTATTATTTGGGATTTCTCCAGGAACTTCTGAAAGGATTTTATCTGGAATTCTTCCAGATATTTCTTCAGAAATAATTCAAGCGATTTTTCCTGATATTTTTTCAGAGATTCCTCCAAAGACTCCTTCAAGGAGACATCCAGGAAAAACTTTATAGGTATCCTTGTAGAGATGTCTCCAACTCTTTCTCCAGACATTGCACTAGAACAATCTCTTCCTCTTCCTCTAGGAGTTCCTCAACCTTTCGTCAGTCGCTCAAAAAAAAGTTACACCAGCGGTCGCATCATGTACTGAGTACAATACAATCTAAAGCTAGGCAAGATAGAGTATTGATGTTTCCGGCAAATTTCTTCAGTTCAACAATACCAATTGGTCAGTGGATAAATGAAACTTTGAAAACATCCTCACCTTCCAGTGGCCATCGAATTGTGCCCCGGGGGAACCGACGAAGTGGACATTTCGCAGTGCAACATTTTGAACACAAATATCTCAGGATCTAGATTGTTTAGCGAGGTGGTGTCTTCGGCAAAGTTGTTCAGTAGTTCAAGGACTAATATGTGATGATCTATTTAATTCAGATTTCGTTCACCAGATGACGCTAGTGAGCATGACATTTTTCGAACACAGATATCTCAGGATCCCGATCCCTATCTAGAAAGTTGACGTCTTCGACAAAAGTGTTGAGTTCGTTAAGGTCCAGCATGTGATAGGCCACCCAACCTGAGGGGTGTGGTCTTCAACATTTTGGTCATTCAATTTGAACACATTTTTGACGTTGGATAACGTCTTACGGCAGCATACTGGGGTACAATTTCGAAAAACGAAAAATCGCCCGCGTCACGAAAAGTGGTTAGATTTTGACTGTTAATAACTTACTAACGCCCGAATAGATTTTCAAGATTCTTGCACCAATCGATTTGAAATCTTTCTACGAATCTACTCCAATAATGAAAACTATTGATTTTCATAATTGAACTATTGAAAAATTGGTAAATATCGAGGCATGTCTTATTTTTCATAGAAAAGCACAGTTTTCTTGCTGTTATAAGGTTTTGAAGTTTACGTGTACTGTAATTTCGGGTGAAATTGATCATTTTTCATGGTATTTCTTGTCTATTTTGAATAATGATGAAAATGCCAAACAACTGAATGCAGTGAAACAAGTACGATAGTCAGCCTCTTTGGCTCATGTGCCAAAATTTTCTAACAAATGTGTTTTTAGAGCTAAAAATCATCCTTTGAATAAAAAATCGGGAAATCCCATTTCGGGGTGAAATTGATCACTTGTCTATGCGGTTATTATTTTTTAAAACGACTCTACATTATGAATATGAGCTCCCTGAATCCGAATATGTTTGCTAAATTCTTAATAATGCAATATTTAAAGAAATAATAAACAGTTAATTTCAAGAATTGCGATGAAAACGCCTAAATGTAGGCAATTTTCTAAGGAAATCCCTGGTATGTAAAAGAAACTTAATTATTGCAAAAGTATGAGGTAATTGGTACGACTTTAGAAGATGAAATCAGGCTCGGGGGTATATTTTAAGGCCCAAGTAAAAATGGTGCAAAAGTCAAAAATGAAAAAGCAGTTTTCTCTTTTAAAATAAACAAATCGAAGAAAATAGAAACACACAGCTCTTTTATTTGCCAAATAAAAAGTCTGTGTGTTTTTATTTTCATCAATTTGTTGTTTTAAAAGGAGAAAACTGCTTTTTCAGTTCTGACTTTTGTGCCATTTTTTCTTGCACCTTAAGCAGAGTTCTGTTTGATCTTTCGACCTTGACGCTTGCTTTTGCCGGATCGAGCGACGAGGGCCGGATCAAACATGTCGCGCCTCGATCTCGTAAGTGAAAAAGTGGCGTGATCGGGGAGTTCGGTTGGAGTAAGTTAAAAAGTGACGCGATCGGTTCGTTCTTTTTGATCTTTCGACGACCTTGACGCTTGCTCCTGGGCAGTGCGTCAAGAAAGCCCGAGCTGTCGTCCGTGTTTTTTTTCGGGTCGCGCGCCTATTTTTTTTTTTTTTTCTGAGTGCTAGCCGAGCAAACGAGTGAAGCTGAAAGTGGATTGTAGCTGCTCAGTCAAGGATAACGGATCAATTGGTGAGCTCGTTTCATGCTACTATTTCTAATCTATAAAATATGTATGACTGCACATTTAATCGTTACAATGCACATTGGTCCCAAAGCCATATCTAGGAAGACAAAAATGATTGCGCCTAAACCGTCAATTTTAGATATATGGTGTCTTCGGCAAAGTTTCTCCATATTTTTCAGACATTTTTTTCAGAGATGTGAAATTAGGGTGGCCCACATGGTTTACGAGATCAGCACATAAACTTTTTTGCTGACGCATTTAGGACTACACAATGTTCTACAATGTTTTAGAACATCCGATTTGGAGCAACTTTGTCCAAGAACCCAAAATTCTATCTCTTATGGTTTGCGAGTTATGATTTTTTTTAACAAAAAAGTTAGGGTGGTACTGAAAAATCAGTTTTTTCTTGATAACTTTGTTCCGAGCACTTTTAGAACTTTTGATTGCGCAACTTTTTGCCGAAGAAACTACTGTTCTATCTCTTATGGTTACAGAGTTATCAGAAATTTTCTTCGAAAAAATTGTTATTTTCAAATGCAGATATCTCCGAAAGGCGCAAACGGATTTTCAATCTTTTGTCGGCATTAGAAAGATTGTTTCTTTCTCTGTTTATGGTGAAAAAAATTGTGAGGACGTTTTTTGCTTGAAAAGATTGCCAAAATTTTGAAAATGATATGTTTTTCAACCGAAAATTGTCCATAACTTGAAAAATATTCGACATAGCTCTTTGGTGCCTTCAGCAAAAATGTGCAAAATTGAAAGTTTTGAAAGTGCTTCGTACAAAGTATTCATAAAAAATCATTACTTTAAGATATATTCACCATAAACCGAATTTTCTATGGTAAAGAAAGCGAACAAAAGAGATATTTGCTGGAACAACCGGAATAACTGTATGTAAAGTCATTTAAAATTGAAAATGTATGTAATGAATTAAGATCGATCACAGTAAGCGAAATGTTTGGAGTTAGGGAAAGTTAGTTGCTGAAACAGTCTTAACAGTGATCCATGGAACAACGGTGTCTTGTTATTTCACGCGACATAATGTTTGTCCAGCTAACCTATGCCGTGGTTGGTTATAAATTGCTACCGCTTCGGCTTACTAAGTAGAAGGCCATGCGTTTAATACCGGTTCCGTTTATTATATTATCAACCCCAAACGATAACAAAACGTATACTTTGAAGAATTCCTTCAAATTACCAAAACCTTACTTCTCGTGATATCCTCCCATAGAAATATAGAAGTATCTGCAATTATACGATCAGGGCATCCAACTTATCCCATTCAATTAAATCAAATCCAATAAATCTGCCACAACGAATTAGTCAGGATAGCATTCGCCTGTTGAAGAATGCATGAATCTTGAACAAGAGCCAGATATAAATCCCAAATATCTGTCTAAGGTAACGAACCAGAAGGTGGGCCTTGATCACTTGAAAACTGCTTCAGCAAATAATTTTCCTTTTTTCAACTCCTTAGATTCCGCTTACTATGATCAATATCAATACATGTGTATTCAATTTTAAATGACATACATACAGTTATTTCGATTGTTTTAGCAAATACAGTGATACCTCCATGAGTCGATGTTCCATGTCTCGATATCGACTCATGGAACCATACTAAAAACAAAATTTCATGGTTACTATGATGATCCCTAGAAGCAGTTTTCTAAAGGATTGCTGTTCCACGACTCGATATTTCCATGAGTCGATGGTCCCTTCAATATCGACTCATGGGGGTTTCACTGTATCTCTTTTTTTGTTTTCTTTACCATAGAAAATTCGGTTTATGGTGAATATATGTGTAAGCGTTGATTTTTTATGAATACCTTGTATGAAGCACTATCAGAACTTTCAATTTTGCACATTTTTGCTGAAGGCACCAAAAAGATATCTCGAATATTTTTCAAGTTATAGACAATTTTCGGTTAAAAACATATTATTTTCAAAATTTTGTCAATCTTTTCAAACAAAAAACGTCCTCACAGTTTTTTCACCATGAACAGAGAAAGAAACAATCTTTGTAATGCCGACAAAAGATTGAAAATCCATTTGCGCCTTTCGGAGATATCGGCATTTGAAAACAACCATTTCTTCGAAGAAAATTTCTGATAACTCTGTAACCATAAGAGATAGAACAGTAGTTTCTTCGGCAAAAAGTTGCGCAATCAAAAGTTCTAAAAGTGCTTGGAACAAAGTTTTTGCGAGAAATTATTGTATAAAAAGTTATCAAGAAAAAACTGATTTTTCAGTACCACCCTAACTTTTTTGTTAAAAAAAATCATAACTCGCGAACCATAAGAGATAGAAATTTGGGTTCTTCGGCAAAGTTGCTCCAAATCGGTTGTTCTAAAACATTGCAGAACATTGTGTAGTCCTAAATGCGTCAGCAAAAAAGTTTATGTGCTGATCTCATAAACCATGTGGGCCACCCTAATTTCACATCTCTGAAAATAATGTCTGAAAAATATGGAGAAACATTGCCGAAGACACCATATATCTAAAATTAACGGTTTAGGCGCAATCATTTTTGTCTTCCTAGATATGGCTTTGGGACCAATGTGCAATGGTGGGATGTAAATATGATGTTTCAACAAACTATGTATGGTTCGTCACTGTGAGTGTCGACAAAAACTCTGATTCATGATTTATTTATGTTTAACATTTTTTTGTTTTCAAAACACTCATTTCTTTTTTTCTTTACTTTTGTAATTAAAAAAAAACTTTGAATGGTTCGACACTACAAGTGCCGGCATAAGAATAAGAGTGTTCTATGATGTCCCAACCAATTGAGTCTTTTGTTTCTTTTCAAATGAGTAAAATATAATAACACATGCTTTCGTACTGACAGCTGTAGGAATGTTACATTTAGGTATTTGTTCAACAAACTTTGAATGGTTCGTCACCTCAAGTGTCGGCATAATTTTCCTCTACATAGAAATTATATGAACAATTATATTTACGTATAAGCATGTATATATCTCACAAATCATTGTTTATCATGGTCTAATCGCTTATCAAAGTGAATCCTTTGACCCAACGATCCTCCCCATTAACAAACATCCCTCCCAGTAACCTTTGTGGAGATGCAGAGGCAAACACGGTCTCCAAATAGCAAAGGTTACACACTAACATTCCTTCCCTCAATCCCACCTGACTGCAAGGACGTGGCCGGCGCCGTTATTGACCTTGTATAAATAGAGGCACTGAATATGCACACTGAAGAAGATTATGGCCAATCCCAGCTGAACTTCTAGTTGATTCTTTGTGCATTTTCACTGACTTCGGTCAATCACGGAATAGCAACCATTGATATGTGTAGTCAGTCTAAGCTAAGCTAAGCTAAGCTGAAATCAGGCTCGGGGGTATATTTTAAGCATCCTCACAAACTTTATTTACTTTGAATAATGCCGTTGCAATCGTCGCTACCTACATGTAAATGCACACAAAGAAGACTGCAAAAATGCTACCGCCGCCCGACCCGATGAACGACGGGAACCTAGGTAATACTGTGTTTGCCATTCATCTCCGTTGAAAACTAATCAAGCAAAATTATAATTGATAAATAATTAAATTTATTGATCAATTAATAGCAATAGATGATATGTCTCTTGTTGTAACTCTTTTACGTCGAATGCATTGTTGTGACCCGTTTTGTTTGACATTGTGCTGCAATTCAATTTAAGCGCGTTCTCGACGGATACGACGAGCCAGCTGGATGTCCTTCGGCATGATGCTGACACGCTTGGCGTGGATCGCGCACAGGTTGGTATCCTCAAACAAACCGATCAGTTAGGCCACTCGCTTCCTGCAGGACCATGACGGCCGAGCTCTGGAATCGCAGATTTGCTTCTACATTTCTCCGGATACCACGACGAAGCAGAAGAAGTTCTTCATGGTGCGGAACTTCTTCGAGTATCAAAAGAAGGTCATGCCAATTATCGTGACTGGCAACTTTAACATAGATTTGAGCAAAGAGGGAACAAGGAGGGACTTCATGGAGAAGTACCTCAACCCCAAATTGGCTTCGGAACCCACTAAAGCAACCAATCTTAGTGGATCATGCGTGAACCTAACGTTCGACCGGAATATTTGTTTGGGAAGCAAGAGTTACCGCTCATGCTTTTTCATCCATTGACCGATTCTATCGGTGTTGAAGTGTTAACAGAACCAACCAAATAATAACACACAATGTCCATAATAGGTCAGAATTGACATGCAACAAACAGTATGAAAAATGATTGAATTTTTATCACTAGAAATCTTTCATAAATTCGTGACGGTCTCAAGCCAGGAAATAGAAGAAGCTAACGTTATCCAACGTCAACTTGGCGGTTGTATCTCGGAAACAACCTCTTACTTTTTGTAGAGATTTTTTGGTGAAATCGTTGGAGGAGTCTCTGGTAAGATTTCTGGAGGAAGTTCTATAGGAATATAAGAAGAAAATGTTTGGCGAATAAAGAAGAAGCAAGGAATTGTTGCCCATCAAGTATCATGTAAGTAGCCATGAAAATGCAGTCTCCATGGAACACTTGCCCCTCCTCCCTCCGTAAATACGGCCCTGTATGCGATTTTTTTTTATTTCGGAATTATCATTAGAATTTATGACATAAAAAATTGATAATATGCTGGATTGGAACTCCCATCGTCTCCCTCAATGTTTTCCCATGCTCCTAAGTTTCAAACTTATAGCATAGAGGTCTACGTTACGTCTAATATTTAAAGCATACCACACTATCTTCCAAGCTAACCCGTGCCATTCGCAGTACTGCAAGGTGAAATATAAAGCTGAACACGACACGATCACCAACTGCATCGCAATTTTGATTGCCCATCAAACTGAAAACAATGGAGTATGAAAATATGATAGGACAAAGTCTTTCTCGGTAGCATCAGCAATTTTCTTACGCAGTCTCTTTTTTTTTGAATAAATCTAAAAACACACTCCAACTCTTAGTGCGTAAGGGTTTACCCCCAAAAAAAGTGGTTAATTTACGAGCAACTAGGTTATCTTTTGTACGTTCCGAGTGCAAACACAATTGAGCAATTTCGACAACTGGCAATAAACGGTTTGAGTTTATCTCTCACCTTTCGCTAAGCGGTTGTCGTAAAAAAGGGCTTGCGATGGGCAGTAGGTTTTTAGTTTCCTTGAGAATCTCACGGAACATGGCGCGCATAAGCCGACTTTGAACTGTCTGCAGTAATGGGGAATAAAGGGCAAAAGGTTTTTAAGACTATATAAAAATAAGAATGCTTCATTGAAAATCGAAAAACACTCCATGATAACCAAAGTTATTTTACATTACAATTAAAGAGATCAAACGAAAACGGGTGTAAGTGACATTTTGATTCGAAGTTTGCACTACTATGGGCCAAAACTGGTTTCCAAACATTTATGCAAAACTAATACATCTCAGAGCATCCTTACAATAGAACTAGCTAAGCCCTTACATAATAAAAATATGTTTTTTTTTCATTTTGTTATAACTCCTCCAAATCTCAATTGGTTTTTATGATATTTGGAATGAAAGGCCTTTACATGAGTAGTGAACCACCCAAACATTTAGAATATTTTTTTTAATTGAGCTCGAAATCTTGAAGAGAAACTTTT
Source organism: Aedes aegypti (assembly GCF_002204515.2). NCBI lineage: Eukaryota > Metazoa > Arthropoda > Insecta > Diptera > Culicidae > Aedes > Aedes aegypti. The sequence goes on from NC_035109.1 coordinate 151,125,113, forward strand.
GTCCCACTCGAAGTTTTGCCCCACTATACTCTATGTTTTTGCAATGACATATTGCAGACTCGGTTGACCTCACATTACTCATGGCATTGCAAATGCCTAGAACTTTTATGAAATTACTATTTTTGGTGTAAGCACACTCCATCATGTATAAATAAAGGATGTCCGGCCTTTCGGCCGAATGTCGTTTGACCGAACGCCATTAGGCCGAATGCCATCTGGCTAAATGGGTTGTTTGGCTGAATTACGAACAAAATATAAATTGAATTGCTACAACACTGATGTGCAGAATTCATGAGTGTGGCCCAATAACTGATCAGCTAATTTATTTGTTGATTTTTATAATGCGATGAGACGTCATGTTTGTCGATATGTAGCGGTAAACGCACAGCTATTCAGCATGACCATGCTGAGGGTCGTGGGTTCGAATCCCGCTGGTCGAGGATCTTTTCGTAAAGGAAATTTTCTCGATTCCCAGGGCATAGAGTATCTTCGTACCTGCCACACGATATACGGCAATGGTCAATCGGCAAAGAAAGTCCCAGTTGGGACGTAACGCCAGAAAGAAGAAGAAGAAGTTACGAGAATAATCCAAAAACTGTAATTCGCTCCCAATACGACAATTCGTCCGGTGGGGTGTGCTGCTGTCGTCGTGATGATGGTTGACGAGAGCAATGTCAAACTCATTCATGGTTTCTAAACATTCGGAACAAAATATTGATTTTCACCGCTTACTTCACTTATGTATGAAATTGAATGAAATCCAATGGTAGAGAATTCATTTATCTACCCAATGGTATTTTTAGGGGCAGCGGAGAATGTCCCGAAGCGTGTTTTATGCAAGCGCAAAAATCGCTCAGGCGAAAGTTCCAATGAAACTAACCTCACATATCCTGGTTTTCCAACCTCAAACTAGTGCTCCTACCAGCCGGATCTCAATTTTTATGAAAGTAGTGCAATAATACAAAAAAACAAACGTATGTAGAACATAGAGAATGGATATTCCTACCTTTTCCGCCTGACTGTTTCACTGTGAACCGTCTTATATCAGGAAAATGAAACTTTTTCCCCACAGCGGCATGTGAAGGTTGCGTGAAAAATCAAATCTCTCATCATCTGACTAGTTGCGCTACCAAAGTATAGATGGCTAACAGTATGTTGCGTTTTGCGATTGGAAGCGTATTCGCTCTAACGAAGGTACGGTGCTGCCATCTCAAAAAAGTTTACTCTATGCGTGAAGCGTCGAAAATTTAACCCGGCAAGGTATAGGAAGTGAAATTTCAAATGCTTATATAAAATTAATTACAATAGCTATTTAAATTCTTTTCAGTACATGTTGATAGACTATTGATGGGCTACATTATAGACACATTATATTAATTTTCATATTTTTTCTTCAATATAATGCGAATTCTATAGCTTATCATAAATCTAACTCCGTACACTTAACAGAATTTAATTAAATTTAGTTTTGAATATTTTAGAAGAATTTGAAAATTGACTTCCTATGCTTTGCCATGTAAAGAAATCGGAGCTTCACGCATAGGGTCAACTGTGGTAATTGCCTTCGTCATCGCGAATAGCAAATATCTGCTTTTATCATGCAGAATTTCCCCTTTTTTATCGTTGCATTAAACAGGCTGCCGGAATAAAGTGAGCATAATTAGCGTGTCGCGTGGAGTGTCACTTACCGATGGAGACGGATGTTGATGATGTGATGGGCTTCGGTGGCAGATGATCTTTCGATAGCAGAGGATCTTCTTTAATGCACATTTCCCGAGTCGGAGGGGTAACATCGCAGTCGTAAAATGTAACTGACGGTAAATGACTGTGATGATGACGCGTGAAGGGTGATGCGTGTGAGTTTGGTTCATCATAGGACGAGTGGAAAACTAAAGTAAAGAGGAAGGTGATCTGAGTGACCCTCAAGTACTAATTTCTATCAGCATAAATGGTAGTTAATTACTGGTTATGATTCTGTATTAAAATGGAAGGTCTCATATCTCAATGTCAATTTAAACACTCATTTAAATTCCCTGGTTCAGTTTGGTTTATTTGAATCGAAATACGGGCTACGATCACGGGTAGTCATGTAGTACAAGCCGGATGCATCACTCTTCTGATTCAATGGTTCGCCACCCATTTTGGCCAGCCGAATGGTGTCGTCTTTTCCAAATTGTAAATTATCCAGGGAGAGGATCTGTTTTGCCATAAGTCGTTCCTCGGGTTCCAGCAGAGATTCTACAAACAGTTCCCATGATCGCGAGTGGGAGCATATTCCTGGAAGAAGATGGATGGTAAATGGATAACATCAAAACTAATGCAAATGTTTAACAATGTCTAACAGTAAAATTTATATTATATTGTTTTGTTTTTTTTTTTAATTCTTTATTAGTAGGTATCATTCCATACATTAAATTAATTTCTTATATCTAGGTGTTCTGCGTTACACAACACTATCATCCTAATTTGGTAAAACAAATTAAAGCTTTTATCAACATTTTGTTAGCAACATTACGAGCAGTGTACGATTTGACAGATAACTGTGGATTATTCTAACAATGTATGTTGAACAATTAAAGTTTTAAATTTTACGATCAAGCCTTCATGCCAAACACTGTCAAATGCATTTTCTATGTCTAGAGGAGCAAGATCAGTAGAATAGCCTTCAGATTTGTTGGAACGGATCAAATTTGTTACACGTAAAAGTTGATCAGTGGTCGAATGTCCATGTCGGAATCTGAACTGTTAATGGGCAAATGCTGAATTCCATCATCGCCAGGAGTTTTCATATTTTTGATTATTTTTATAATAGTTCTCACTTTTCCCAAATAAGTCTCTCAGGAATTTTCAAAAACGTTCTCTTGATTGAGAATATTTTCGAAGTCCTGAGTAACTTGATTTTCAATTGGACTAGTAAGACCTGAATCGAAATTGTGCGCGCTTTCAAACTGCATAGAAAGTTTTTGAGCTTTTTTGCAATTAATTAGTAATATTTTTTTTCCTCTTTCAATGCCGGTATTGGCGTCTGAGGTTTTTATCAAAATTTTAGTTAATTTCCAAAAGGGCTTAGAGCTAAGGTTCAATTGAGAAATCTTTTTTTTAAATTTATTGTTTCCTAATTGTTCAAAACGTTTCTTGATTCCTTTCTGCAAATCCTGCCATAGAATTTTCATTGCAGCATCGCGAGTGCGTTGAAATTATCTTCTCCTCACGTTTTTGAAGCGAATCAAGAGTTTAAGATCATCTTCTATAATCACAGATTCAAATTTTATTTATTTATTTGGAATTGTAATGCTCCTGGTTTCACCAATGGAATTTGTCAAAGTTTCAAGAGCATTGTCAATGTCAAGTTTTGTTTGTAAATGAATATCAACATAAAGATCAGAGTCAATAAATGTTTCATATATACAGTATCGGACATATAAAATGCACCAAAGCCGTTTTCTCATACAAAATAGTCAACTTCAGAGAGCTATATCTCCGCAGTTTCTCAAAAGATTATTTTCATTTTTTTCTGTAACGAACTACAAATTATCTCAATTTTTGAAAGCTATTGAAAAAGTCATGTGAAAACTATTGATTCAAAAGTTACAGATAGGTTGATTTTTGACATAAAAAATGCACCAAGACACAAAGTGATGTAGCTTAGCTTAGCTTAGCTTAGCTTAGACTGACTACACATATCAATGGTTGCTAATCCGTGATTGACCGAAGTCAGTGAAAATGCACAAAGAATCAACTAGAAGATCGGCTGGGATTGGCCATAATCTTCTTCGGTGTGCATAATTCAGTGCCTCTATTTATACATGGTCAATAACGGCGCCAGCCACGTCCTTGCAGTCAGGTGGGATTGGGGGGAGGAATGTTAGTGTGTAACCTTTGCTATTTGGAGACCGTGTTTGCCTCTGCATCTCCACAAAGGTTACTGGGAGGGATGTTTGTTAATGAGAAGGATCGTTGGGTCACAAGATTCACTTTGATAAGCGATTTAACCATGATAAATAATTATTGGTGAGATATAAACATGCTTATTTGTAAATATAATATTTTCATTTAATATGAACAATTTCTATGTAGAGAAAAATTATGCCGACACTTGACGTGACGAACCTTTCAAAGTTTGTTGAATAAAGTGAACCTTTCGCAAGTCTACACTCGTAGTGTCGAACCATTTAATTTTTTTTATTACAAAAATAAAGGTAAAAGGAAATATGTGTTTTGAAAAAAAAAAAAATAGACATAAACAATTTATTATTCAGAGCTTATGTCGACACTCACAGTGACGAACTTTTCATAGTTTGTTGAAAAATCATATTTACGTCTCACCGTTGTAAAGATTAAAGGTGCAGTCATACATATTTTATAGATTAGAAATAGTAGCATGAAAAGAGCTCACCAATTGATCCGTCATCCTTGAGCAGCAACAATCCACTTTCAGCTTTACTCGTTTGCCCGGCTATATAAAAGCACTCAAAGAAAATAGACGCGCGACCCTGCTCGGGCTTTCTTGACGCTCTGCCCAGGAGCAAGCGTCAACGTCGAAAGATCGAAAAGAACTAATCGAACGCGGCACTTTTTCACTTTACTCGACCGACGCGCGACATGTTTGATCCTGCCCTCATCGCCGGCCCCCGCAGGAGCAAGCGTCAAGGTCGAAGGATCAAACACAACTCTGCACCAAGACACAAAGTGATGTAGCAGACAAACTATGCGTCGTATCATTTCGGTGTCTTCAGCGCAATTGGTCCTTATCACTCAATGAACAAATGCGCTGAAGACACCTAAATGATACGACGCACAGTTTGTCTGCTACATCACTTTGTGTCTTGGTGCATTTTTTATGTCAAAATTCAACCTATTTGTAACTTTTGAATCTATAGTTTTCACATGACTTTTTCAAAAATTGAGATAATTTGTAGTTCGTCACAGAAAAAAAAAAAATAAAAGAATCGGTTGAGAAACGGCGGAGATATAGCTCTCTGAAGTTGACCATTTTGTATGGGAAAACGGCTTTGGTGCATTTTATATGTCCGATACTGTATTCCAGTCGGCTCGAAAACAATTGAATGTGGAGCTGATAGGATTGAGAATCGCTTCATGGGATATTTGAAATGTAACAGGGACATGAGCAGAATCAAAGCTATCAGGGTATAGAATTGAGAAATATCCTGAAGAGCACTCATCAAATAAAATTCTGCCATTGGAATGTACTTTGAGAATTATTCCATGACCGATGGTTGGCATTAAAGTCACCAATGACAAAAAAAATTAACATATTGCGAGCCAATTTCCGTAAGTCAGTTTGGAGCAAATTAACTTGCTGTCCAGAGCATTGAAAAGGCAAATAGTCAGCTATGAAAGTATATTTACCTAGTTGTGTTTCAACAGAAACACCTAAAGTTTCAAAAACTTTAGTTTCAAATGACGAAAACAGTTGATGTTTTATACGCCTATGAATGATGATTGCAAATCCCCCACATGTCCCATCAAGTCGATCATTACGATAAACAAAAAAGTTAGGACCGTAATCCGGGGTAACATTGATCAGCGGGGTAAAATTGATCGCAATGACCTTCTTCGTATAAAGCTCGAATCAAGATTTATTGATGAAATATTTTCAATGCACGAGTGGTGATTGTCTTTCTTCTATTCATGAGCTAACAAACAATGAGGTTTTTGCGAAAATTAAGTTGTGTTCATGTGTAAATTTTCTAATTTTTGGAAACAATGATTTTCTTGATTATGCATGACACCATCAAAGAATCATGTCTCACATGAGTTCTGAAAACGTTATGAGCAAGAAAAATGCGGTTGTTACTAAAAATGACATCGCCGAAAACGATTCCGTTGTCAAAACTTTCATAAATATGTTCAAAATAGCATAATTCACAAATTACTGTAAAGCGTGCAAAATTTCCTTAGGAAATTGCATACCTTTAGGCGTATTCTACAATCCAAGGTGTTTTTAATTTTGAAATAACTTAAAAGGTAAATGACTTGTAAGAGTTTGGCCTACATATTCGGCTTCAGGGACCACGATTTTAGTAAGTAATGATATTTTCAATATTACCGATCGATGTTTTCATGCGTGATCAATGTTACCCCATATCAGCTAAATAAAAAAATCACTTAAAACATTTTTTTAAACATGCTTTAAACTTTCAGAAAACAAAATACAGTACATAGACACGAGCAATGGGTGCCAGTACTTGTTTTAAAAATATAAATATTCAAAAAAAAATGATCAATGTTACCCCGGATTACGGGACTTTTTTCAGTTTGGATCCAGGTTTCAGTAATAACTGCTATATGCACGTTATTAGCCGTAAGAAAATTAAACAGCTCGTCCTCTTTACCATTCGAAGAACGAGCATTCCAATTTAAAATATGTAAATTATTATTTATTGGATCCATTAGAAAAACGTAATCCAATAACAATTTGATTTGTAAATTTTACACCAACTTGGACTGCTTCAGTCATAGTGGTGGCTTTGAACATTGCATCAATCATAAGATTCAATTGTTCAGTTAGAAAATTAAAATCAGAGGCAGACATATCTCTTGAAGTGGGTACATCTGATGATTTCCCATTAGAATTTTCGGTAGACGAAGAAGCGGAGTAGGAGTTACCTGTGGCGGTAGGGTTTTTTTTTTCATTTGATTTGAAACAAGTAGAATGGGTACTCATAGTACGAATAGGGGAGGAGTTCAAATTACCTGCTAAGATATCGGCAAAGGATTTTCCGATTGAAAGATTCGAACGGCTACCCGATGGATTAAAATTAGTTTGTGAATGAGCATGATTATGATCTTCCTGGTGGGTATGATTCCTAATCAAGCGATCGTTAACTGAAAAATGAGCATTGTTAGATACTCTACCAGGGAAATTCCGGAAACGACCGTTATCGTAACGGACGTTACTATTCATCTGCCTGGCACGAGCCTCAATGACTCTCCTTAGCGAAGGACAATTCCAGAAATTGGACTTATGATTGTTCCCGCAATTTGAGCATATGAACTTGGTGGTATCTTCCTTCACTGGATAGACGTCCTTGGCGTGAGAAGAACCTCCGCAAGTCTTGCATTTAGCATCCATGCAACAATTGTTTGTACCATGACCCCACTTTTGACACCGACGGCACTGAGTGGGGTTCCGGTAATTTCCTCCAGGTTTCTGGAAATGTTCCCATGTCACACGGACATCGAACATAAATTTGCTTTTTTCTAAAGCTTTAATATTATTTAGTTCTTTTTTGTTAAAGTGTACTAAATAATATTCTTGAGAAAGCCCTTTCCGAACAATGCCAGATTGTGTTCTCTTCTTCATAATGATTACTTGGACTAGGTAAAATCCAAGTAAATCATTTATTCCATTTTTGATCTCTTCAGGTGACTTATAGTCACTTGAGAGACCTTTCAAGACGACTTTGAACAAACGTTCAGTTTTGTCGTCATAAGTTAAAAATGTGTGCTTCTTCTGTTCAAGATGTTTGAAAAGAAGTTCGCGATCTTTAAGAGTGTCTGGCAAAACGCGACAGTCTCCTTTCTTTGCGATTTGGAAGGAAATTGATTCCCCTAATGGAGTTCAAGATCTCCGGCGGCACTCTTTGCTTCCTCACTAGAATCAAAAAGGCTGCTTCGATTCAGTGTTCGGAAAATTTGTCTAGAGCATCGAACTGATTGCTCATTTCGATGCAATTATCAACATTATCCATTTAATCCTTGGAAAAAAGTTCGCATTCCGGAGAAATGTCCTTTCATCCATTCTTGTCACGTTTAGTGACAGTTTTGAATCCCACTTTTTTGGAAGGAAGTTGTGAATTCAAAGATTCACCCTTCCTTTTGTTTGTGGTTGCAACCATGTTTAGTGAATAAACGAAAGAAGACGAGACCTCCTAAGAGGTGTTTTCCTAAGACGGTGTCCAAGAAGGATTACCACCGCTAGCCTTCGCCAACGGGTCCAACGAAAAATCTAAGGCAAGGGTCTAAACAAGGATCGTAAAGGGATCAATAGTAGAAAAAATAGTACTGAAAAGTACTGTTTTAGTAGCACTGAAAAGTACTGTTTTATTGCTTTAGGTAGTTTTCAAAAAATTTCCAAGAGCAGAGAAAATTCGTGTACGCACTAGAAGCATTAACACACGTTGGCGTCTTTTATAAAAATCGTTCTTTGCATGATTGAGACAGATAAGATTTTTTATCTGTGTAATGTTTTCACAACTTAACTTTTAATATTCCTATATAATCTAATACCTCTTTATTTTAACCCTTTTTTTCTTCTGTCGGGTGTGGGATCACTGCGTCCATTTGTTAGGACTATTGTGATAACCTTGAATTTTAAACCTTGAAGTAACGTTCAAGGTCGCACGTAAGTTGTCAAGATTAGAGGGATTCCAATAAATTGGTCAAATGAAGTCAAGTAGGGTAGTCTACTTGACGATTATCGGCAATTGGAATCAAAAGCCAAATCCACAGTATTTTTATATCAGCTTCTCGCTGACGAGATTTTCGAGACTGAACAAATTTAGCCCGAAGCATCGAAGCAGTTGTTATGGGAAAGGCTTCCGATAATAGTCAGATGTTTGAAGCGTTGTAAAAATGCTTCCAAAAAGCTTTAACCAAATCTGTCAGTGTGAATTGATAGAGGACTGAGCAGCGCATAGAGAGAGGTTAATAGACTAACACGTAATTTGTCTGCTTATGTCTATGTCAGAGAAAATTACAAAAGAAGCGCGGCATCGAGTTACACTGCCGAAAATACGTAAATTCATGCTATCATGCTAGATAAAAAATACTTCCAATATTTACATGGAGAATATTTAAACCAATTGGCAAATTCCATTTAGAATTGCCATTTGCCCGATAATATTCGATTAAGATAAAATTTTAGACATCTTTTTGGTACGGTAGAATAGAATCACTGTGACTGTTTTTGGTATGGTACAAAAGATCGATTTTACTCAAGAATACCTTCTGAAAATGGGTCTGGAATTTTTGCTTATTTGAACAATTCGGATTCCAAAACTGTTGATTTTAGAGCAAAATATTCCATGGATAAGATGAAATGCACAAAGTTGTTTTTTTTAATTTTTTATCATGAAGAGGTACAAAAATAAAAATTCAATTTGTAATTACATATTATATCATATAACTAGGTAAACTCAATTCACCTAAAACAAATCTGAACAGCGAAAACAAATAAAATGTAATTTGTAATAATAATTTAATTGAGTTCAACCTAATTTGGATGATAGTGCTTCCTAACACAAAACGCCTAGATGTAATAACATGGTCATAATAACTTGTTGTACATACCACACTATCTTCCAAGCTAACCCGTGCCATTCGCAGTACTGCAAGGTGAAATATAAAGCTGAACACGACACGATCACCAACTGCATCGCAATTTTGATTGCCCATCAAACTGAAAACAATGGAGTATGAAAATATGATAGGACAAAGTCTTTCTCGGTAGCATCAGCAATTTTCTTACGCAGTCTCTTTTGACGTAGGACTACGTCTTTGTTTTCTATATTGGGGTGCACTTTAAAAGTACGGAAAATGAGACATGTAACGAAATTAGGGGAGATTTTGTACGTTAATAACTCAGTTGTTTATGAACCAATTATTACGATTTTAGTATCATTCGATCAGAAATGTATCTACGCATCGTAAGTAATATATCCGATAAGTGAATTTTGTTGTTTAACTATTGAAAATTTGATAAATGTTGACCCCTTTCTTATCCAACCAATGACGTTCGAGCACTTTTCGACGGTGTCGCTTCCCACTATAAAAGCAAACGGGTCCCTGCTTCTTCCCTCAGTCTTCTTTTTGCGGTCGGACTGTGAACACGGTCGGGTGAGTCATTCTCGCTTTGCTTTTGCACCCGCGTCACAGTCCAATTTGTGTCGTCGGAAGAGGAAGACGCAAAATTGATTTGCGGCGTCGATGACGATGGTTTGGGCGCTTCTCCGAGCGGCAAACTACTGCCGCTCGGAGAAGCGTCCAAGCCATCGTCATCGCCGCCGCAAATTTATCCGCGCTCCCAGATTTCGACTCGTGATCGGTGGTCCAGAAGCAAGCCCGTTAGGAACCAGAAACCAGAAGCCCCCAGAGTTGCTGATCCGAGGAGATGCTGCTAATCGAGCGTCGGACTGGTGAAATCGCTCAAGCTTTCAAGAGTGAGCATCGTTTCCTGATTTCGACTTGTGCCCGGGGATCCAATACCCGTTGCTGTTGTGCGCCATCCACGTCACGAACCATTCAGCTGGTTCGTCGTATAAGCAAATTCCCCGTTTGACCATGGCAATCAACTGATAACATCCCGTAGTGCTATTTATCTGTAACCGTATCGAGGCTAAGAAAGCCATCGGCCCTTGTCAGGGCCATCAAATTTGTGGAAAAGAGTTGAAAGAATAATATTTCCGACCTTAATACATCTTTTATTCCTCAATCAATCTCACAGTTTCGTACAAAATTTAATTTGTCATGAATAATTGATGGCACGACAATTTGAGACTATTCTTGGACGCTGCTGCTGTGCCGTCGGGGTGAGTGCTCAACATTTCACAACGATTGTAAACTAGAGTGGCATTTCCAACAGCGTCTTTGATTTGCCGAGCATTTCGATTATGAAAATGATTACATGTAACAAAATTGCGACATATTTAGAATGGTTTTCAAGATAAATTCTGATTGAACAATTTTCATCATTTTGGCACCCATTAATCAGAAATTCACTTTCATACCAAAGAAAACTATTGATTTTCAATAGCTAACTAGAGAATATTTAGTAAATGTCAAGCATTCCAACTATTCATGTTTGATCAATTTCTCACGCATTATCATTTTTCGCAATTTTCAAGTAATTCTAAGCCCAAAACATTATTGGCACATACCCATTTTCCAGATTGGTCGACTAGAAGAGAAGAGCACGAATGGGAGGAGCATCATCTGCTAATCTAAGGGATTAAAACATGCTTCCTTCGCCGGATTCGGTTTCATTCCATTTTTGCTTTCGAGCTGGTAAGAGCTTCTCCGAACCTGCTTAGCGAGAAGCACCTCGTAGCCAGAAGCCTGCTGAGCTGTTGATCAGCATCTGGTTTATGAGATTTCGGCTCGTGATAAACTCATCTGTGGTGCAGTCAAGAATCAAGCCCGTTAGGCATCATTACTACTATTATTAGACAAATCGAGCTTTCGGCTTGTGGTATCGCACAAGATTTCAAACTTAAGCTACGTTTTCAGATTTCGACTTCAGCCGTGTGATCTAATACCTGTTGCTGATGTGTGCCATCCACATCACGAAACATTCAACTGGTTCGTCTTATAAGCAGAGAACTTATACAAATTTCTACACTTGCGTTGGGGATTCTTCGTTTAACCATGGCAATCAACTGATAACATCCTGTAGTGCGATTCACCTATGACAGCATCCGAGCTAACAAAGCCTTTGGCTCTTTTCAGGGCCACCAAATGTGTGTAAGAGAGTTAACAGAGTAATATTTCAGACTTTATTTATCACATTGCCAAGCGATGAATAATATTTCTCTCAAACCATAGGATCAACAAAGCGATGACTGAAGCTTTCATTATAATCCTCGAATAACCTCCTATAGACACATTGCTGTTAAATATTCTTTAATTAGAATTACTTTGATTTTGCTTCAGCATGCTGAACAAGCCTCAATCACTACTGTCCTTTCCTGCTACCTTATATTTCATAGGAGGTTACTTATATAATTTCAAAATGATCATACAACCTGAAGTGAAATTTCACATTTTCATAGATAAATATGACGAATTCATCGGATAAAGATAATGTATATTTGGGACGTGATTAAACGTACACTTGGCTGCAAATCGTTTTATGCATAAATATTTACGAAAGTTTCGAGCACTGAAAACAGTATGAAGTCAAAACGAGCAACAAGAACGACATCAAATTCAGTTAAATTAACCAACGTGGTCCTACGTCACCAGTTCGTACAACCCCATAGGGATGTACCCTTATAGTTTTTTTTTGAATAAATCTAAAAACACACTCCAACTCTTAGTGCGTAAGGGTTTACCCCCAAAAAAAGTGGTTAATTTACGAGCAACTAGGTTATCTTTTGTACGTTCCGAGTGCAAACACAATTGAGCAATTTCGACAACTGGCAATAAACGGTTTGAGTTTATCTCTCACCTTTCGCTAAGCGGTTGTCGTAAAAAAGGGCTTGCGATGGGCAGTAGGTTTTTAGTTTCCTTGAGAATCTCACGGAACATGGCGCGCATAAGCCGACTTTGAACTGTCTGCAGTAATGGGGAATAAAGGGCAAAAGGTTTTTAAGACTATATAAAAATAAGAATGCTTCATTGAAAATCGAAAAACACTCCATGATAACCAAAGTTATTTTACATTACAATTAAAGAGATCAAACGAAAACGGGTGTAAGTGACATTTTGATTCGAAGTTTGCACTACTATGGGCCAAAACTGGTTTCCAAACATTTATGCAAAACTAATACATCTCAGAGCATCCTTACAATAGAACTAGCTAAGCCCTTACATAATAAAAATATGTTTTTTTTTTTCATTTTGTTATAACTCCTCCAAATCTCAATTGGTTTTTATGATATTTGGAATGAAAGGCCTTTACATGAGTAGTGAACCACCCAAACATTTAGAATATTTTTTTTAATTGAGCTCGAAATCTTGAAGAGAAACTTTTGTCCCACTCGAAGTTTTGCCCCACTATACTCTATGTTTTTGCAATGACATATTGCAGACTCGGTTGACCTCACATTACTCATGGCATTGCAAATGCCTAGAACTTTTATGAAATTACTATTTTTGGTGTAAGCACACTCCATCATGTATAAATAAAGGATGTCCGGCCTTTCGGCCGAATGTCGTTTGACCGAACGCCATTAGGCCGAATGCCATCTGGCTAAATGGGTTGTTTGGCTGAATTACGAACAAAATATAAATTGAATTGCTACAACACTGATGTGCAGAATTCATGAGTGTGGCCCAATAACTGATCAGCTAATTTATTTGTTGATTTTTATAATGCGATGAGACGTCATGTTTGTCGATATGTAGCGGTAAACGCACAGCTATTCAGCATGACCATGCTGAGGGTCGTGGGTTCGAATCCCGCTGGTCGAGGATCTTTTCGTAAAGGAAATTTTCTCGATTCCCAGGGCATAGAGTATCTTCGTACCTGCCACACGATATACGGCAATGGTCAATCGGCAAAGAAAGTCCCAGTTGGGACGTAACGCCAGAAAGAAGAAGAAGAAGTTACGAGAATAATCCAAAAACTGTAATTCGCTCCCAATACGACAATTCGTCCGGTGGGGTGTGCTGCTGTCGTCGTGATGATGGTTGACGAGAGCAATGTCAAACTCATTCATGGTTTCTAAACATTCGGAACAAAATATTGATTTTCACCGCTTACTTCACTTATGTATGAAATTGAATGAAATCCAATGGTAGAGAATTCATTTATCTACCCAATGGTATTTTTAGGGGCAGCGGAGAATGTCTCGAAGCGTGTTTTATGCAAGCGCAAAAATCGCTCAGGCGAAAGTTCCAATGAAACTAACCTCACATATCCTGGTTTTCCAACCTCAAACTAGTGCTCCTACCAGCCGGATCTCAATTTTTATGAAAGTAGTGCAATAATACAAAAAAACAAACGTATGTAGAACATAGAGAATGGATATTCCTACCTTTTCCGCCTGACTGTTTCACTGTGAACCGTCTTATATCAGGAAAATGAAACTTTTTCCCCACAGCGGCATGTGAAGGTTGCGTGAAAAATCAAATCTCTCATCATCTGACTAGTTGCGCTACCAAAGTATAGATGGCTAACAGTATGTTGCGTTTTGCGATTGGAAGCGTATTCGCTCTAACGAAGGTACGGTGCTGCCATCTCAAAAAAGTTTACTCTATGCGTGAAGCGTCGAAAATTTAACCCGGCAAGGTATAGGAAGTGAAATTTCAAATGCTTATATAAAATTAATTACAATAGCTATTTAAATTCTTTTCAGTACATGTTGATAGACTATTGATGGGCTACATTATAGACACATTATATTAATTTTCATATTTTTTCTTCAATATAATGCGAATTCTATAGCTTATCATAAATCTAACTCCGTACACTTAACAGAATTTAATTAAATTTAGTTTTGAATTTTTTAGAAGAATTTGAAAATTGACTTCCTATGCTTTGCCATGTAAAGAAATCGGAGCTTCACGCATAGGGTCAACTGTGGTAATTGCCTTCGTCATCGCGAATAGCAAATATCTGCTTTTATCATGCAGAATTTCCCCTTTTTTATCGTTGCATTAAACAGGCTGCCGGAATAAAGTGAGCATAATTAGCGTGTCGCGTGGAGTGTCACTTACCGATGGAGACGGATGTTGATGATGTGATGGGCTTCGGTGGCAGATGATCTTTCGATAGCAGAGGATCTTCTTTAATGCACATTTCCCGAGTCGGAGGGGTAACATCGCAGTCGTAAAATGTAACTGACGGTAAATGACTGTGATGATGACGCGTGAAGGGTGATGCGTGTGAGTTTGGTTCATCATAGGACGAGTGGAAAACTAAAGTAAAGAGGAAGGTGATCTGAGTGACCCTCAAGTACTAATTTCTATCAGCATAAATGGTAGTTAATTACTGGTTATGATTCTGTATTAAAATGGAAGGTCTCATATCTCAATGTCAATTTAAACACTCATTTAAATTCCCTGGTTCAGTTTGGTTTATTTGAATCGAAATACGGGCTACGATCACGGGTAGTCATGTAGTACAAGCCGGATGCATCACTCTTCTGATTCAATGGTTCGCCACCCATTTTGGCCAGCCGAATGGTGTCGTCTTTTCCAAATTGTAAATTATCCAGGGAGAGGATCTGTTTTGCCATAAGTCGTTCCTCGGGTTCCAGCAGAGATTCTACAAACAGTTCCCATGATCGCGAGTGGGAGCATATTCCTGGAAGAAGATGGATGGTAAATGGATAACATCAAAACTAATGCAAATGTTTAACAATGTCTAACAGTAAAATTTATATTATATTGTTTTGTTTTTTTTTTAATTCTTTATTAGTAGGTATCATTCCATACATTAAATTAATTTCTTATATCTAGGTGTTCTGCGTTACACAACACTATCATCCTAATTTGGTAAAACAAATTAAAGCTTTTATCAACATTTTGTTAGCAACATTACGAGC